>NC_069781.1:71973776-72586661 GCF_027406575.1 Nycticebus coucang | reverse complement strand
GACCACATTCTGGTCAACAATATTTCAACAATGAGGAAAAGAATTTCTTCAAATTAATCTTTTAAAGAGATTAACCCCAGAGGATGTATGAGGTGTTAAAGAAATAGGAAAACTGTGTAATATAATGATCCTTTGAAACTCGTGGTTCAGAAATGTGCTTCCTAGAGTGGGGCGTGGGGCCCACATTCTAAGCCCGCCCCGGGCGGCGCTCTCAGAAGTGCACAGGGGCACCAGTTTGGCAGGGAGCCAGGTTCCCTGCACGAGGCTCAAGAGGCTCAGGGAGTGGGTGGGCGCCTGAACTGAAGCCCAGCCCAGTACTGTATAGTGGCCTCAGCCCCTCCTGCCCTTCATCTCACTCCACTCTCTTCTTGCTCCGATTTGCTGCTCCTGCTCTGGTACAGCAGTGCCCTTTAGCCAGTTACAAATTATAATAAGGCCTGCAAGCTTGACACGCACTTGTGCAAGTCCGGGGGAGACCATTTTGTTTGTGACTATGAAGGGTATAGTGAGGTGTCCTGAGCGGCGCAAGGTCAGATATAACCAGGTCTGTGCACATTTGTGTCATTCCACAACATCAGAGTTTTATTGATGCTATTTCAATCATAAAAGCCAGGCCCTACAGGTAGTTCCAAAGGATTCTTTGTACTATCCCTTTACTGAACAGAGGAGGATACACAGGCTCAAGCCAATCCACAAGCCAGTCAGTATTGGAAACCATATCTAGTAGTATACTTGATATATAATGTTATAGATTAAAATTTTCACATCAAAATAGCATTTAGCCTCAAGCAAAAATAGGGTAGGAAAATGGGTTAATGGACCAGTCTAAGAAGAGAAACATGGACAAGAAGAGTGAACTGGGCTGACTCAGAATGCTGTGAACGTCTTGCAAAGTTAGGTACTTAATTTGGATAGAGCCTTCCCTGGCAGCTGCCAGGTGCTGTCATGAGTGATAGCAAGATAGTTTCTATGGAGATGGTCATGACTAGCTGGTGGAGTCCTACTCTTTTCATGGCTCTTGTGACCTCTAGTGAGGACTGGAAGTAAAGAGTTATGCTGTTATGTGGTTGGGTGTAGTGTTTATTGATTAGTTTCACATCTGGACCCTGCTGGCATGCTACCTTTTAAAATATAAGATGGATTTTTTTTCTAAGATAGAGTCAATTGTGTCAAGAGTTGAAGGGGTTTTAGCAGGAAGAATGAAGAGACTTGACATAGAGTCTGTGTCGGGGGACTGAGGAACTCGGGGAGGAGCCCTCCCAAGCAAACCTTGAGTTGTATTTATTATCATAAAGCAAGGAGAAATAGTTAAAAGTCACTTATCAGACATCAAACCTAAAAAGGGGGAACATGGAAAGTGTCAGACAGAATGTCTCCAACTTGTTTTTGAAAACCACAGACCTTAAGCAAGATCTCTGCCTCTAGCCTTAAGAGACCTTCAGAAGCTATAGAATATTTACCATAACCATTAGGCCTGATATTGTTACACCTCACATATACATTCCCTTTAGAGGCCAGTTTTCTGGCCTCCTGTTCATACACAACTCACATGCCATTTTTCCGATTCTTTAGCTCTCTTAAGCAGAAAGCCGATCTTAACACTAAAGATCAGGGCACAATTTTCCTTAGGAAGAGTGCTGTCTATATAAGACCTTCCTCAGTGACTTACCATCTGAGTAACCACATCCTGATTCATACTGGAGAAAAATCATTTGGGCAATTAGTGGCTGTGATAAAAAATTCAACACAAAATCAAACTTGAAACATTTTGAACTCAAACATGAAATTCAGCAAAAATGGTAATGCATGCAATTTTGAAAGTTTTAAGATCTTTAAGAGATAGCACCTGAAAACCCATCAGTACCAGCATACTAATGACTGACTGTTCAAGGACATCCAGGAAGAATGTGGGAAAGCCTTTGCCTCACTCAGGCCAAAATGACATGGAAAGGTCCAGGAGGGCTATATATGTCAAAAGGGATATTCCTTTGTGGCAAAACATGGACAGAACTTCATAAACTTTGAAAGAAAGCAATAAGAGAAAATATAATATGTGTATGCCAGAAAAAATTTAAATGCAAAAATTATCTTAAGCAACATAAAAACCCATGAGAAGTTAACTGATGACTCCATACTGAATCTCAGAGTCAAAGCAGTCTATGATAGACATACTCTTATTTGACAATGTGAATGTTACTTTCTTTGCATTATTATTAATATTGTTGCTTAAGATTTTGATGTAGCAATTGTCTGATTCCTTTCCTGAATGTATTTATGTTTGTACATTCTTTACGAGGTTTTTGTTTCTAGTCCTTATCTTAAACATTGTTATTGTTATTAAACTTTAAGTATTTTTAATTTTGTGAAGGCAAAAAAAAAAAAAAAATGGAAACCTAATTAACACATGTATATGTAAAAAAAAAAAAAAAAGAAAAAAAGAAAAACAACTCTTGCCCTAGAAATGGATGTCAATGTGCTGGAGAAGATTGTTTAATCTCTCCAGAGCCATATCCTCTGCCCCATTTGTATATGAACATGCTGGCTGTGGCAAAACGTGTACAATGAAACAAAGTGTGCCATTGTGTATGATCCTGACAAGAAGAAAATGAAGCTCAAAGTAAAACTATCTCATGAAAGACAGTTTGGTCTCCAGTCTTGGTGGATGCGTCTCTCCTAAAAGGAAACAAAAGCAAGGCATTGTGCCTAAAAACAGAGAGTTGCTAAACTGAATTTGAGACAAGCTGCACTCAATAGTTGTAATATTTACCCTCAACTAAATATCAAACTAATGGGCTAACATATTTTCTCTCAGAAATGTATTTTTTTATTAAAATTACTGATGGAAAACAATAACAACAAGAGAAGTATTTCCGTGTACACTCAGTCAAAACTTACATGAGCAGGTGCTAGATACAAAAATAAATGACATACCATCAGAAGTTTCCTCCAGGAGTAAGTGTCACTCTGGGAGGACACCCAGTGACCTAGAGATTATGCCACCAGCTCCAGTTCAAGCTAGATTCCTGGCCCTCAGAGAGACATGACTTCTGAGGGCAATAGCTTAAAGAAGGGAATGCCTGGTCTTTGAGTTGAATGCCTTCTGTGTGCCATCTGGGCCCACTCTCCACTTCCCACAACCCTGCCTGCTTCATGACACAGAGGCTGACTTTATAGCTGCTCTATGAGGCAAACTTGCCCTCTGTCAAGATAGTGGGATTTAGTTAGTTTTCACCAAGTGATGCTACATAGCCAACCCCCCCAAATTCCTATAACAAATACCTCATTCTGTCTCATGTTACATAAGGGCTGAGGGTCAACAGCACGTCTGTGCCTCCACAGTTCATCAGCAGGTGTGGGGACACTGCAGACCTGTTCCACATGTCTGCTTCTCATCCAGGATGTCCCCACTAAAGGATTAGTCACTGGAAGACAGTGAGGGCTTTTCTTTCCTGAGCTTCCTCCTTACCATACTATTGTGGGTTGACAGATACCCTGTACTGATCCTCAGCTGCTGCCTGATAGTCCCTTCCTGGAGTTACAATCTCTGTGCACAGCCTCTGCTCCCTGTCCTTGACTTTAGGCCCCAGGAAGCAGCACTGTCCTTGAAAGAAGTGCAGTCCTCCTGGATCTTAGTCTGGGAGCCTAATATTGAACTTTTGACCTACAGAACTGGAAGATTATAAATATGTATTGTCTTGAGCCACCAGATTTGTGGTAATTTAGACATAGAAGAGTAATACATTCTCTGTCCTGTTTTTAGGAAGTGAAAGAAATCTGAGTCTTGGGAGGTACATCATATTGTGATGACTGAATCTAAAAGAAAGCAACCACTGATTCTGTCAGCTTAGCACTTGCTTAAAAACAGCTCCTGCCCAAACTTCTTAAGATAAGACTATTTATCTAGGAAACAAGGAAATTTGCCATTTCTATAAAACATCACCTACACTGGGGTGGGACTAACTGATGAATCAGTCAAACAATAAAGCCTTGTGTACAAGGAAAAATGAATGTGATCTTGAAAGGGCATAGCCTGACTAGGAAATGCCTCTGCATAAGTGAGTGAAATGGACAAACTAACATAGTGGAAAAGAATAGGGTGGGTCCCACAGTGGGGATGAAGTTGCCCTGAGTAACTTCCCCAACAACAGGAGATACGGCAAAAAAGAAAGACCAAAGGCTGGCACAGAAGGAGTGCCCAAAGCCAGACTACAAACTCTAGAATGTATCTTCTCCCACATCCTTTCTCACCAGGCTCAGTTCAGCAACATTCCAAGGAGTCCCTCTCCTTGGTATAGCCCCACATGTATCCTCACTCCTGATAGATATGCACCTGTCATAGTCCCTTTGGGAATGGAGTATTGAAGGTTGTTTCCCTTAGAACATGCTGTTTCTCTTAGAACTTTCCTGGAGATGAACCAATGCAGGACATTCCTGTAGATTGGTGGTTTTCTGGTTATTTTATATAAATGGAGTCATATATTATGTGATATTTTATGTCAGGCTTTTTCACTTAGCATAATGTTTTCTTTCATAATGTTTCACTTAGCATAATGCTTTATTGTTTGTTTCATACACATTGTAGCAAGTATCAGTACTTTATTCCTTTTTATGTTGAAATAATATTCCATTATATGGATATACTAGATTCTGCTTGTTCATTCTTCAATTGATGGACATCTTGGTTGTTTTCACCATGTGGCTATTGTGAATGGTGCTATTATGAACATTCATGTACAAGTTTTTATTTAAATAACTGTTTTCAGTTCTTTGAGTATATAATTTGAGGTGAAATTGATGGGCCGTATGATAATTCTATGTGTAACTTTTTGAGAATTCACCAAACTGTTTTGTATAGTGGCTGTGCCATTTTACATTCCCACCAGAATATAGGGGAGTCCGTGTTTTCCATATCCTCAACAATGGTTATTGTCCTTTTTTTTAAAAAAAATTACAGTCATCTTAGTGGATACAAAGTGCTATTTTGTTGTTGTTGTTTTTTCTTTTTCTTTTTTCATTGTTGTTTTAATTGGAATTTCCTCAACGAAAATAACTAATGTGGTGAACATCCTTTTCATGTGCTTGTTGGCTATTTGTATATTGTCTTTGGAAAACTATTCAAGTCCTTTACCCATTTAAAAATTGAGTTATCCTTTGTTTTTGAGTTGTAAGAGTTCTTTACATATTCCACATGCTAGATCTTTATCAGATATATGAATTGCAAATATTTCCTTCCATTTTTTATGTTGCCTTTTCACTTTCTTGATAGTGTCCTTCAAGCACAAATATTCTGATTATAATAAAGTCCAATTTACTTATTGTTGTTGTTTTGCTACTTACATTTTGTTCTCATATCTAAAAATCTACAAAGAAGCCAACTGGAATTCTGATAGAGGTAGTGTAGAATCTGTACATCAATTTGGAGAGTATTGCCATTTAACAATATTAAGCCTTCTTATTCATAAACATAGGATGTCTTTCCATTCATTTAGATCTTTTTAGGTCTCTCCCAGTGTTTTATAGTTTTCAGTATACAATTCTTTAACTTCCTTGGTTAAATTTATTCCTAAGTATTTTATTTTTTGACACTGTTGTAAATGGAATTGCTTTCTAAATTTTCTTTTCAATCCATTACTACTGTATGGAAACACAATTGATTCTTAAGTGCTGCTCTTGTATCCTCAACTTTGCTAAATTTATTTATTAACCTTAATAGTTTTGTGTGGATTCTTTGGGATTTTCTACATATAGGATAATATTATCTTCAAATAGAGGTAATTTTAATTCTTCCTTTACCAGCTTGTCTGCATATTATTTTTCTTCCCTAAATGCTCTGTTTGGAACTTCTGGCACAATGTTGAAGAAGATTTGTGAAAATGGACGCCCTTTTTATTTAGAGAAAGTGTCTTACTCTGTCACCCAGGCTGAAGTGCAGTGGCAAGATCATAGCCCACTGTAACCAAATTTCTGGGCTCAGACGATCCTCCTTGGGAGCCTCAGTCTCCCAAGTAGCTGGCACTATAGGCACATGAAACTTGGCTAGATAATTTTTTTTTTTTGACACAGAGTCTCACTTTGTTCCTCTTGGTAGAGTGCTCATAGCAACCTCTAACCCATGGACTCAAGCAATTCTCTTGTCTCAGCCTCCTGAGTAGCTGGGTCTACAGGCGCCCACCACAATGCCTGGCTATAATTTTTTTTTATGTTTGTGGAGATGGATCTATATTGCCTAGGCTGGTGTCAAACTCCTGGCCTCAAGGATCCTTCTACCTTGGTCTCTCAAAGGTGTTGGGACAACAAGTGTGAGACATCACACCTAGCAGAAAAATGGGCATCTTGTCTGGTTTCCTGATCTTAGAAGGAAAGCTTTTGGTCTTCCATCATTAAGTATAATCCCAGTGTAAATTTTTCATCAATGCCCTTTATCATATTGAGAAAGTTGCCTTCTTTTTCTAGTTCATGGAGTGTTTTTAATCATAAAGGGTGGATTTTGTCAAAAGCTTTTTCTGTGTCAATTGAGATAATGACATGTCTTTTTTTTTTTTCATTCCGTAAGTATGATATATTACGTTGATCAATTTTTATATGTTAAACCACTTTTGCATCCTTGGTATAAATCCCACTTAGTCATGATGTGGAATCTTCTGAATATGCTGCTGGATTCATTTTGCTAGTATTTTTTTTTTTGAGGATTTTTGCATTTATATTCATAAAGTGTATTGGTTTAAAGTTTTATTTTCTTATAATGTCTTTATCTGGCATTGACGTCAGGGTAATTTTGGCCTCATAGAGTGAGTTAAGAAGTGTTCCTGCCTCCTTATTTTTCCAAAGCATTTGAGAAAGATCAGTGTCAATTATTCTTTAAATGGTTGGCGAATTTACCAGTGAAGCCATCTTGCCTCAGTCTTTTCTTTGTTAGGAGATTTTTAATTACTAATTTAATTTATTTAACTGTCGGTCTGTTCAGATTTTTTATTTCTTCCTGAGGCACTTTAGTAATTCATGTGTTTATTAAAATTTGTCCATTTCATCTAGGTTATCTAATTTGTTGGTATACAATTATTTGTAGTATTCTCTTGTAATCTATTTTATTTATGTAAGGTCTGCAGTAATATACCCACCTTCGCTCCTGGATTTAGTCATTTGAATCTACTCTCTCTTTTTTTTTTTTTTTTTTATCAGTTTACTTAAAGATTTGCAGATTTTTTGATCCCTGAGTCAACTTTTGGTTCCATTGCTTCTCTTTATTGCTTTCCCATACTCTATTTTCATTTTTCTCAGCTCCAACATTCATTATTTCCTTCCTTCTGCTAGCTTTGAATTTATCTTACTCTTTTTCTCCTAGTTCCTTAGGTTTTAAAGTTAGATGTTAGTTTGGAATAGGTTTTTCTTTTTAATGTAGGCATCAACAGCCATACATTTTCCTCTGTATTTGGTGTATTCCATAAGTTTTGATATGTTGTATTTTATTTTCATTCATCTCAAATTCTTTTATTTTCTTTTCTTTTGGAAAAGTTAGACTTCATATTTTATTAACTTCTATTAAAGATTAAAAATGCATGTTTTCTTTATTTTTTTCTTACAACTCACATTTCTTTTTGGAGGGAGGGTGTTTTTGAGGGTACAAAGAATTAGGTTACACTGATTGTTTCCCACCCCCAAGAGGTGTGCCATACACCATGACTCCCATCCTCCCTTCTCTCCTCTCCCCACTTACTCTACCACAAGCATCCTTTATATTAGATCATCTACTGCCTTCATATTAGAATAGAGTACATTGGATTCTTGTTTCTCCATTCTTGTGATGCTTTACTAAGAATAATGTGTTCTACTTCCACCCAGGTTAATACAAAAGATGTAAAGTCTCCATCTTTTTAAATGGCTGAATAGTGTTTCATGGTATATGTATACCATAGCTTATTAATCCATTCCGGGTTGGTGGACATTTAGGTTGTTTTCACGTTTTGGAAATTGTAAATTGAGCTGCAATAAACAGTGTAGTGCAAATAGCCCTTAGCCGGGCATTGTGGCGGGTGCCTGTAGTCCCAGCTACTCGGGAGGCTGAGGCAGGAGAATCGCCTAAGCCCAGGAGTTGGAGGTTGCTGTGAGCTGTGTGACGCCATGGCACTCTACCGAGGGCAATAAAGTGAAACTCTGTCTCTACAAAAATAATAATAATAATAATAAACAAATAGCCTTATAATAAAGGGATTATTTTTTCTTCTGGGGTAGATGCCCAGTAATGGGATATCAGAATTAAATGGGAGGTTTGAGTTCTTTGAGGGTTCTCCATACTTCCTTCCAAAAAGATTGTATTAGTTTGTAGTCCCACCAGAAGTATAAAAGTGTTCCCTTCTCTCTATATCCATGCCAACATCTGCAGCTTTGGGACTTTGTGATGTGGGCTAATCTCACTGGAATTAGGTGATATCTTAGAGTGCTTTTTATTTGCATTTCTCTGATGATCAGGGACGATGAACATTTTTTCAAATGTTTGTTAGTCATCAGAGAAAGTTCTGTTCATATCTCTTGCCCTGAGATAGATGGGATTGTTTACTCTTTTTCCATTGATTGAGTTCTCTGTAGATTCTAGTTATCAACCCTTTGTCAGACTGATATCCTGCAAATATCTTTTCCCATTCCGAAGGTTGTATTTTTGCTTTACTTGTTGTGTCCTTAGCTGTGCAGAAGCTTTTCAAGTCCCATTTGTTGATTTTTGTTGTTGCGATGGCCACTGAAATCTTTGTCATAAAATCCTTCTCCAGTCCAACATCATCAAGAGTTTTCTCCACACTTTCTTCTAAGATTTTTATCATTTTGTGTCTTTGATTTAAGTTTCTTATCCATCTTGAGTCAATATTTGTAAGGGGTGAAAGCTGGGTCAAGTTTCAGTCTTTTATATATAGCTATCCAGTTCTCCCAGCACCATTTGTTGAATAGGGATTATTTTCCCCACTGTATGTTTTTGTTTGGTTTATCAAAGATCAGATGGTAAGTAGAGCCTGGTTTTCTATTCTGTTCCCTATGTCTACATCTCTATTTTTGTGCCAATGCCATGCTGTTTTGATTACTGTGGACTTGTAAAATAGCCTGAAGTCTGGTAGGGTGATGCCTCCGACTTCATTTTTATTACTAAGAATAGCCTTAGTTATACAGGATTTTTTTGGTTCCATACAAAATGAAGTACTATTTTTTTCAGTTCTTCAAAATATGATGTTGGTATTATCATGGGGATGGCATTGAATCTGTAGGTTGCTTTGGGTAGAATAGACATTTTGACAGTGTTAATTATTCCCAGACATGAGCATGGTATATTCTTCCATTTGTTAGTGTCTTCTGCAATTTCTTTTCTTAAAAAGATGGAGACTTTATATCTTTTGTGTTAAACTGGATGGAAGTGGAACACATTATTCTTAGTAAAGCATCGCAAGAATGGAGAAGCAAGAATCCTATGTACTCAATTATGATATGAAGACAATTGATGACCAGTACATAGTGGGAATGGGGGAAGGCAGATTCAGGGAAAGGGAGGGTGGGGGTAGGGAGCTCACAGCGTGTGATACACCTTTTGAGGATGAATCACAATTACAAGAGGGACTTTACCTAACAAATGCAATCAGTGTAACCTGGTTCTTTGTACCCTCAATGAATCTCCAACAATGAAAAAAAAAAAAAGTTTTGTCAGACAGAATTGTTGGTTGATAAATTTCTTTTAGTCCTTTAAATGTCATCCCCCTGTCCTCTAGCCTCCATGGTTTCTGAAGAGAAGTTGGCTAGCAATCTTATGTGTGAGGGTTCCTGTATGGCAAGAAACTTTTCTCTTAATGCTTTCAACATTCTCTTTGGCTTTTGACAGTTTGGCTAAAGTAGATCTCAGTATGGATGTCTCTGAGTTATACTGCTTGGAGTTATCTTGTATGTTTAGAATCTTGTCTTTCATAAATATAGAACATTTTGGAATATTATTTTGTCAAATATTCTCTCTGTTCTATTCTCTGATAAGCCTGGTAGAATTCTGGGTATCTAGTTTTTTGAAAGTCCAGTGGATATTTTTAATCCTTTCACCATTGTGGTTATTAGGTTGTATTCAAGTTTTTTTGGGTATGTTTATTTTGGCAGTGGATCATTGAGTTGATCATTATGGAGGATGGTTCTGAGAATATCCTGGAGAGCTGGTTTAGTTGTGGCAAATTTCTTCAACATGCATGGTTGGTAAAGTATTTGATTTCTCCATCACAAACGAAACTTAGTTTAGCTGGATGCAGGATCATGGGGCTAAAAGTTGTTTTTTAAAGGAGATTTAAGGTCGATGACCATCTTTTTCTGGCTTGAAAAGTTTTGACTGAGAGATCTGTAGTCATTCTATTATTCTTCCCCTTGTAGGTTATGTGTTTCTTATGTCTGGTTGCTTGCAGAATTTTCTCCTTCATATTAACTTTGCCAAAGTTAATTATGATGTGTCTAGGAGATGCTTTATTTGGATTGAGCCATGCTAGAGTTCTGAAATTGTCTACTATCTGCATTTCTGTATCTCTTGCCATGCTTGGGAAATTCTTCTCGATAATCTCTTGGAGTAGAGCATCTGTATCTTCAGGACCATCCTCTTCTCCTTCAGGAATTCCTATAAGACGAATGTTTGATCTTTTGGAATGGTCCCACAACTCTTTCAGGGAATGATCAATTTTTGCTCTCCAACTCTCTGCCTCCTTGAGCATTTGAGAACATTCAAAAGCTTTGTCTTCAATTTCAGAGATCCTTTCTTCTGCCTGTTCAAGTCTATTACTGAGGAACTCTACTGTATTTCAGAGCTCCTCAAATAGCTTTTTCAATTCCTTGAGCTCTGCTCTCTCTGTTCTCATTGTGTCCGTATCCTTGGAGATTTTGTCTTTGAATTCATTGATTTCTTAAGACTTTAGTACAACTCTTTGGATTTCAATTTCCATCTTCTCCTCCATTCTATTAATTTTATTAGCCATCCATATTCTGAATTCTATTTCTGACATTTCAACCATTTGTTTATGAATGGTATCTTTTGTTGTATCTCCTTTGTTGTTCCTTGGGGGAGTTGTTCTACTCTGATTACTCATGTTGCCAGTTTTCCACTGTTCTGCCCCATGATTATTTTTCACTGGCTAGTGAAGCTGATAGGATGAGATTGTATTGAGGGCTCCAGAGTTGTAGTTGTAGTTAACCAGTCCTTTAGGAAAGAGCTGGGATTGGTGACTGTGGCTTTTCCCCTACAGCCTTACAAAGGTCCCTTTCAGTCCTGCAGCCAGAGACTCTGAGTACCTCATTGGTGTGATGGGGCTAGGTGGCTTTGTCTTGTATTCAGCCAGCCTCTATTCAATTCTAGTGAGTCAGCAGATTTGGGCTGAAATCTCACCTGGAGAGAGATACAAGCACCTAAGACATCCCACCCCCCACCAGTGACAACTGGAAGAGGAGGATCAGTCCCTCCCACTACAACACAACCAGGGTTCAACTTTGGAGGGTCCCTGGCCAGCCCAAGTCAAGAGTTCCAAACCAATTATCCCAGGCAGCATAATCACAGCTCAACTGGGAGAGTTCAAAAGGTCTCCAGCAACCAGACAGCAGGAGTCCTCCAGCAGCTCAAGTGCAACTCCCTCTGGTGCTCAATGGAGTCAGGAAGACCTGCCCAGAAAAAGAGTTAGTCCAGGGGGCTTGGCGCCTCCTTCCTCACCTTATACAAGAGCCATACCCCATCACTGGTAACCCCATGGGGCTGTAGTCCAGTTCCCTCCAATGAGAAAATGCACCAGGGCTATGTGCCTGCCAAAGTTAAAGAGGAGTCAGTGCCTCCTTGGCCAGGCTGTGACACTGCCACCAGCAGGCAGGAGGACCTCAAGCCCAGCTCCCTTTGGTGCTTAAAGGAAGCTGGAGGCTGCTCCACCCGAGTCTGTCCCAAGCTGGTGGTTACCATCACAGTGTGTATTACCTCACCTCTGTCCCAGCCACACTTCTCCTCTGGTACCGCTGTGGGGCAAGGTCTGGCTCCCTCTGGTGGGCCAAAGAATTGGGAGGTGTCTCTCCAAAATTTGACTCTGGTGGGAGCACACTGCTGTCACTGTTGCTATGCTGCAGGTGCTGCCATGTGGGTCCCAGTGCCAACACTGCCCCTGCACCTCCACTGGCCCTGCTGCTGCCACTGCCCCAACCATGCCATGCACTTTCATGGCACTGGGCCAGTCTCCTTCCCCTTGCATCTCCCCACTTCCACTCAAGTCACAGTTTCAGCTCAGCTACACTGGGGCACATGCAATGTCCCGTCCTCACAAGGAACTGCCAGACACTGTGGGCTCTAAAGGGGGCATGCCTCCAGACCACCAGGTGAGGGGGAGAAGAGTGGACCAGGAGTTCAGAATGGCAGGGAAAATATTTGTTCAACTTTTATGCTGTGCAAGAGAATGCCCAGGCTCACTGCAGGATCTCTCTGGAGAAGGAGTTCCAGCCTTCAGCAGCTCTCTCCCGTGGGGTGAAACAAGAGGTTGTCTGTTCACTGCTCACTTGTAGATAGCACATAGTGAGCCACTCTCTTGAGGGAGGGGACAGATTCTTGTTCTCTTTGGGATGGGTTTTGTACCTGAAATTTGTTTCCTTGGAGTCACAGCTTGCCTCAGCAGGGATGATGTGCACTCATCAGTCTTCTCAGCTTAGCTCCCGACCTTCAGCTTTATTGGGTTCATCTGACCAATATCTCTCCCTTTGGATGGAAGCCTCTGTTGAAAGGTGGCTCCAGTTGGCCATCTTACTTCCTCCTCCCCTTTGTATTATTTTAATAGATATTTGTTAGCTTATATTTATTTCTTCCCAATGAATTCTATATTTTATCATTATTTGGTAACCTTTTTTATATTTATCTTTTCTTTTCAGTTCTAATAGAATTAATTTTTTAACTGGAGCATTTAATACATCTAGTGAAATTGTGGATATATTTGTGTTAAATTTACTATATTTTGCTTTTTCTCTTTGTATTTCTTTTTCTACACTTTATTCTCATTCCCTTCTTGATTTCTACTGGATAGACCACTACTTTTTCTCATTCTACTTTTTGCCTCTGGGAGTTTAGATACTAGTTATGTGTTCAATTTCTATTATTATGAATTTTTTCCTAGAAATTCTAATATACACATTCACTGTCTCAGAGCCTAAAATTCTCCTCTTCCTGACCAATACAAGGTCTTCGGGAAATCCCATTCCTATTATCATCTCTTCAGACTTATAGGCTGTTCTTGTCATGCATTTAGTTCTAGTCTATTTTTTAACAAAATATTATCATTATTTGTAGTTGGTATTTATTCAGCATTACCTCAATAGTTATAATACTTTTTGCTCTTCATTTCTGCTTATATCTCTGACCTGCCATTTTGGCTCACCTTCCTCTATGAAGTAAACTTAAAAAATTTCATTTTCTCAAGGTTTATTGGTAGAATATTTTTTTCTTTATTCAGTTTTATCTTTATTCTTTTAGGAATATAATATCTGTCTGTTGGTCAGCAAAATTTTAGATAGTCACCTGTATACCTTGCATCTACCCTGAAAGAAGGGAGTTAGTAAGGCATATTTGGGATTTGGGAAGTCACAGGGGAAGTGGGGAGGAAGAATTTTAAAGGTCAGAAAGCCTGGGTGACCATATCTCAGTGCTCACCTATTATTCTGGCTTAATTATTAACACTATTCTTTTCATTTTCAAAAGGTTTACAGTTCATGTAATAAATTATATGGTCACTTGAATAAAGTCCGTATGAGCAAACTTTCTGTGTTCTTGTATTTAAAATGAATTACTTATGAGGTCTGCTCAGAAAGTATCCATCCATTGTTAATACTACCTTCATATATGCAGTATACAATTAAGATTTTGTTTTTTCCTATCTTCTGGAGCCACACTTTCATCTCTATTCAACTCAAGTAGCTAAAGATTTTTATTTGTGAGTGGAATAAAGTAGCAGTCCAGTGTTAACATAGAGAATAACCACAAACAGTAGAAAAGGAGAAAGCTTCTGAAGAACTGAGGATAAGTAATAAGATTCCAAGGAGATATTAGCTAAAAGTTACACATACTTTTCATTACCCTTACAGGAGCATTTGCCAAGTCTGTGTTCAGCTGGAGGCAGGGAATTTGGATTTTTGTCTGGGCAGAATTGCTGCTAAGAGACAGATAAATTGGAAAAGCCATTGGTAGAGTTATGAGGCTAGAGATACAAAATTAAGAGATTGGAAGGGCCAAAATCCCAGTGAGAACAGAGTTGGAAGATGGAACCTGCATACAATGAGTTTTCTCCTCAGAACATTGGCCAAAACATACAGCTGCATAAGGGCAGAGGCAAAAAAATAATTAATAAATAAATAAGAATAGGACTTTTAAAAGCAGAGCTGAATGAAGTTTTAGCAAGTTTTCATTTCTTTGTTTCAGATTTTTCTTTCTTTCTTTTTTTTTTGCAGTACTACTCTACTAAGGATATAAGAACTATACTTCATAATTAGGGAAAAATTAAATATTTTTTAAAAGAATTCACCTAAAAGACACAAGAAAAGAAAGAGAATGAAGCATAAGCTAAAGGCACAAAACAGGAAAAAATAAAGGAAGATAATAGGAATAAATCCAAAAATATCAACAATTATAAGAAATATAAATAGACTAAATGTTCTAATTCAAAAATAAAGGATTATCAAACTGGTGAAAAACAAAACCTTACTATATACTGCATATATGAAGGTAGTATTTATAATGGCTAGATACTTTCTGGACAGACCTCATTAATTAATTCATTTTAAATACAAGGACACAGAAAGTTTGAAAGATCAAGGATGAAAAGAGATATGCTATGTAGAAATACAACCAAAAGAATGTCAGTAGAGCTCTGCTAATAATGTACAAAGAAGTTAAGGAATGAAGCATAATGAGATATAAAGAGAGACATTTTCTAATGATAAAGGGTTTATATCACAAAGACACACTATTCATCCCTTGTAATCTCCTTAGTATTTACAAAAATTCTCAGTAGGCATGCTACTTGATTGTTACTTGTTAACTCTCCCTCCCATTTACTGCTGTAGGGGTGAGGGCAAACTTCCCTCAGCCCTGAAAGTTTCACTGAAAGATCATTTCCTGTTAAGGCATATAAAGAAGAGAAAGAGATTTATTTTCTGTGTGCATGAAAAGAATTAGTGAAATATATATAGTGATTGCTCAATATCCTGGGGTGGGGGACAAAAATTTATATACCCTCATTTAGAGGGGAGAGAGAGATGAGAAATACAGGTAATTATTTTTTAGGGGGCAATCAATGTTACTAGGGAGAATGAATAGATACTTGGGAGAATAAATGGATGGGGGAATGAACAATTGACTTATAAATGATTCTCTTTGGAACAGACAGTGTATTTAAAATGATTTGGGCTAAGTCTGGTTTCATTCTTAACTTTCTTTCCTATAATATATTGAGATATCGTGGAGGGAAGGGAATTCAGTTAATATTATTGATGGGTCTGTCTGATTTTATGCAGATAGAGGAAAATCTCATTCCAATGCCTGTTGATCTCTAAAGGTCTTTAATTCAAAATGCTCTTTATACTAGAGAGTCATACTTTAGGGTGAAATTTCTTAAGCTCCTTCATTCTCCCTGTCTGGAACTTCCTTAGATGTTTCACACATTAAAAGGTGAGTCAGCAGCTAAGGAGAGAGTGATCTAGTTAATAGTAACAAGAGAGCTGAAAAGGAAGAAAACAATCTTAGGTGGAGAATCTGTGGCCTTAAGTCCACATGTGGCCTTCTAGGTCCTTGAGTGCAGACTTTTGACTAAATCCAAATTTTACTAAACAAACCCTTTCATTAAAAGGGGTGAGGCAAAGAAAGATGAATCTTTTCTTGCCTCCTTTGGTACTTAAAAAAGAACAATCTTGAAATCAGAGGCTGCAAGTTCTCCAACATCAGGCCCCTTCATTAATCAGGTGGAGGATATCCTATCTTTTAAGACTTGTATATCAGTCTCTACTTTCTCTGAGCAGTTTACATATAAACAGTCTTTTCCTGCCAATAACCATGCAAGCTCCTCCCTCTTGGGCTGTCTGGACAACTAGAAGGTGGCACTTTTGAAATACAACAGAGCTGGTTTACTAACTGCTAACCAAAATGCTCCAAATGCTTGTATAGTGATATTGAAATTTTGTTTTATTCTGTTACCGTAGAGAAATTCAAAACTGCATTTTCAAATTCATAAGTTACAAATGCCAGGAAAAGAATCCTGAGCACCAAGAAAAAAAAATTAGAATTAAGATACACAAATAGGTTTTTTATAATATTATGTCTAGTACATTTGTATGGTACCACTTTATGAAAAAAGAGCCCAAGTCTGGAATTTGGCTGGCATTTAAAGTGGAGTATCTGGTAACAGAGGGCATCAGATAACCAAGTCCACAGCATCCTGACCATCTAGGTAGGAACCACTTATAATGTTTATTTCCACAAACAATAAGAAGACCAATGTTATTTACAGATAGGGTTAGGGTAGAACCTATGGCCTGCCAGCTCAGTGACAGACACCTGATCTTTTCTTCTTCACTGACATTTCTGTCTTCAATTTCCATGTGTCCCGGACAGTCTGTGGAGACAGAATAGGTTGTAAAATATTTGATATAAAAGGCCTTTGGGCTAGCTCTGGCAATTATAGGGCTTGGTTTTATCACCTAACTAAGTCAGTTCAGACTTTAAATACTATCCATAATCTTGAATGTCTGGCAACTTAACAAGGGGAGCAAGTGAGCTACTCCAAGTTACATAGGCCTGGCTTTTGAGTCATTTATAACATCTGGTGATTTGACAAGCAACTAATGTCAAGAGGGTTAGTGTCAGCATCATCTAAGAGTTGTAAGAGTGCCAACAGAAATCAAACTGTAGTTAGATTGCAATACTACCCTAGTATGTCA
The DNA here is from genome assembly GCF_027406575.1 of Nycticebus coucang. Lineage (NCBI taxonomy): Eukaryota > Metazoa > Chordata > Mammalia > Primates > Lorisidae > Nycticebus > Nycticebus coucang. The sequence continues at coordinate 72,569,720 of NC_069781.1, read as the reverse complement.
CCCAGAAAAAATAATTTTTTTCTTTCTAATTACTTTGAGAAAAAACAGTTCTTGAGCACCCACAGAAGCTTTTCTTTTTTTTTTTTTTTTTTTTGTAGAGACAGAGTCTCACTGTACCGCCCTCCCGTAGAGTGCCGTGGCGTCACACAGCTCACAGCAACCTCTAACTCTCGGGCTTACGCGATTCTCTTGCCTCAGCCTCCCGAGCAGCTGGGACTACAGGCGCCCGCCACAACGCCCGGCTATTTTTTTGTTGCAGTTTGGCCGGGGCCGGGTTTGAACCCGTCACCCTCGGCATATGGGGCCGGCGCCCTGCTCACTGAGCCACAGGCGCCGCCCCCCACAGAAGCTTTTCTGTGGTCAGTTGACTAACCAATAGGAGAAACAGCAGAGTATATTTTTTGTGGTTGTGGAAACCACATCTTGTTATATATCCATCTTCTGGACTGGTTCCACCAGACACTCACATTGGCAGAAACAGAAGTGAGTTCAGGTTCCTTTGTATGATCTAGATGTTGTCAAAAGAAGCAATTATATTAGTTAGCATGGCTAAGGTGCAAAGGGATGATGGGACTTTGCCTAACCTGTTGAAAAACATAAAGGTTAGTAGGAGCAAGGCATAGTTCAACGGAAAAGTCATGGTGGAAGATTAAAAGTGAGGGTGGTGGGGCGGTGCCTGTGGCTCAAAAGAGTAGGGCACGGGCCCCATATACAGGAAGTGGTGGGTTCAAACCCGGCCCCAGCCAAAAACTGCAAAAAAAAAAAAAAAAGTGAGGGTGAGATAGGTTGAGGCAGTCTCCAATTATCTTCCAATATGCAAACTTGAAGGGGGAGGCTTAAAAGAAAAAGTGTTTTTAAAGGATCTTTGGGAGGGGAGTAAAAAGGGGGAAAGGGAGGAAGGAGTTTTTAGATGAAAAATGAGGTTTCTTGTTCTACAATAAGGGGAAAAACTATCTGCTTCAGGGGCCTAGGAACTGTCCCTAGAAATCCTTACTTTCAGATCACCTGTAGGGGTGGTCCTTCAATTGTCTCAGTGTAGTTTGTCATGGTTCATATGAATCCAGGAAGATTTTTCTTTTATTTTGATGACAGTATACTTAGTTAACAATATTTCATAAGGGCCTTTCCAGTGTGGTGATGTGTGTGTCTTCTTAAAACTTTGATGTATATACAATCTCTTGGTCAAAAAGGCAAAAAGGATGGCAATGCTTGTCAGTTAAAGATCATTAATTAAATTATTTTCAAAAGAAGTTCAAAGCACAGTAAGTAGCTTTTTTAACTTTTTTTTTGGATCACGATAATTTAAGTGTGCCGAGAACTTTAACTATAGGTTCAAGTGTGCAATGAGACAATAAAGGCTGAGAAATATGGTTATAGAGTCTAAATCAGCTTTGAGCATTTGAGAGAATGGAAAGGAAACTCACAGTATTTCTGAGTTTTGGAGTCCCTGTCAATTATCTCCCTCTGATGATGAATGTAAAGAGAAATTGTAGATTAGGGTGCAAGAGAATAAAAAAGAAAGTTGAGCTGAGGTCAATTACTATTTATTAAAGTTGCATGAACTAAAAGGCATTTGAATTAGTTTCTATCTTCTTGCTAAATATTGAAGTGCTTATTTTTTAAGCTAACTAATTAGAGTTCATTTTTTTTCTTTTTTTTAAGAGACAGAGTCTCACTCTGTTACCCTCTGTAGAGTGCTGTAGTGTCACAGCTCACAGCAACCTCCAGCTCTTGGGCTTAGGCGATTCTCTTGCCTCAGCCTCCTGAGTAGCTGGAACTACAGGCACCAACCACAAGGCCCAGCTATAGAGTTCTTATATATATTTTGATAGTGAAATATCACACATTTGATATATATCGCTCCATAGATATATAAACATATAAATAGAAGGAGATCTTGTAGCTCTTATAAAGAATTTTTAGGCTCAGTCCCTGTAGCTTAGTGGCTAGGGAACCAGCCACATACTCCAGGGTTGGCCAGTTCGAACCCAGCCTGGGTCTGCCAAACAATGACAACTACAAAAAAAAAAAAAAAAAAAAATAGCTGGGCATTGTGGCAGGTGCCTGTAGTCCCAGCTACTTGGGAGGTTGAGGCAAGAAAATCGCTTAAGCCCAAGAGTCTGAGGTTGCTGTGAGCTGTGACGCTACAGCACTCTGCCTGGGGCAATGTAGATAGCACTCTGTCTCAAAAAAATAATAATAATAATTTATATTTTCTGTCCCTTAAATATTATATTTTTATTCAGACTATCAATCTTTAATTAACTATTTTATTATTCTAAGCAATTATTAGCTATGCAACAATTTGCCTTTAGTAAGATTTTCCCATTTTTATATTTGCTGCTTCCAGGGCCTAATAATTATACATGTATAGGTAGGCACAGCCAGAAAATGGAGTACTCACTTCCTCAGAAATTAAGATTCCTAGTTTACCTTGAATCTTGGCTTTAGCTCTCAGATCTCCATGATCAACTAAAGCAATGATTTGTCCTTTCCAAAATGTACAAGAAAAAGGAACAAAGGGATAGAACATGGAAATCTCTGCAAATTCCTAATAGTCAGAATTCATTCACACCCCTTGTTGTACTGCCACTGTTAGTTTCTGCCTGATCCAGTTAGACATTTGAGGCCTCTCATTGGATCTAAGCTAATTAATTGTTGACTGTAATCTAATGCCAGACCTAGTTTAGTTTCTACTGTGTCTTCTGAACCCAGGTAGATAAAAAAATTGCTCAAACAAAACTCAGAAAGCTGAAAACACAAATCTGTGGAGCTTTGAAATCAAGAGAATTTACCTGCAAGCAGGAGAGTAGTGGACAAAATGGGCCCAGGGAGTACCTTAATTGGACTGTTAATACTCCTAGGGGGTCTCTCGAAATTCTATTTGAGAACATACTTCTGACGAATTAAATGTGACATAGTTTAACTGAGCAAAGAGTGATTCACAAATTAGGCAACTGAACTAAAATAGGTTCAAAGAGTCTACAAGGCTGCCATGTGTTTGAAGAAGATTCATGGACAGAAAAGAGAAAGTGATGTACAGAAAATGGAAATGTGGTATAGAAACAGCTGGATGGACTACAGCTCAGTGTTTGCCTTAGTTAACATAGTTTGAACAGTTGGCCACCTTTGATTGGCCAAAGCTCCATGATCAGCAAAGAAGAGGTGTAGGGAGGAATGAAGATGAATGGAGCAGGCTTCACCTACAACAAACAGCTGTCCTTTTTGCCTTTGAACTTTTTAACTAAAGTACCCTTTTTAGTGAATCCAATAAGCCAGTAAGGTTGTAACTTAGTCAAGGAAGCAATACTGTCTTTAAAGAGGCAGAAAACAGTTTTCTTGAGATCCAGAAAAGCCACAAAAACAGGTCAAAGAAAGTTTTGAAAGCTATAAATGAGGTGTAACCTACATTTTTTTCTTCTTTCTTTCTTTCTTACTTTTTTTTTTTTCGAGATAGAATCTTACTCTGTTATCCTGGGTAGAGTGCTGTGATATCATAGCTCACAGCAACATCAAAATGTTGGGGTCAAGAGATCCTCTTGGCTCAGCACCTATAGCTCAAGCCGCTAAAGCACCAGCCACATACGCCAGAACTGGTGGGTTGGAATCCAGCACGGGCCTGCCAAACAGCAAGGACAACTACAACCAAAAAATGGCTGGGCGTTGTGGCGGGCACCTGCAGTCCTAGCTACTTGGGAGGCTGAGGCAAAAGAATCACTTAAGCCCAGGAGTTGGAGGTTGCTATGAGCTGTGATGCCAAGGCACTCTTCCCAGGGTGACGGCTTGAGGCTCTGTCTCAAAAAAAAAAAAAAAAAGAGAGAGAGAGAGAGAGATCCTCTTATCTCAGCCTCCCAAGTAGCTGGGACTACAAGTGTCTACTACAATGCCCAGCTACTTTTTCTATTTGTGGTAGAGATGAGGTCTCACTCTTGCTCAAGCTGGTCTTGAACTCCTGAGCTCAAACAATCCACTTGCCTCAGCCTCTCAATGTGCCAGGATTATAGGCATGAGCCACCATGCCCTGCTCAGCAATTTTCTTTTCTTTTTCTTTTTTTTAATTATTTATTGTTTTTTTTTTTATTGTAAAATCATAGCTGTACATGTTAGTGCAATCAAGGGGTAGAATGTGCCAGTTTCATATACAATCTGAAATATTCTCATCAAACGGTTCAACGTAGCCTTCATGGCATTTTCTTAGTTATTGTATGTAGACATTTGTATTCTGCCTTTAGTACATTTCACCTGTACCCATTCTAAGATGCACTGTAGGTGTGGCCCCACCAATTACCCTCCCTCCACGCTAATCTCCCCCCTCCCTTCCCCTTCCTTAGCCCTTTCCTCATAGTCTTGTGTTATAGTTGGGTTATAGCCTTCATGTGCAAGCTAGAATTTAGCTTCATAGTAGGGCTGAGTACATTGGATAATTTTTCTTCCATTCCTGAGATACTTTGCTAAGAAGAATATGTTCTTGCTCCATCCATGTAAACATGAAAGAGGTAAAGTCTCCATCTTTCTTTAAGGCTGCATAATATTCCATGGTATACATGTACCACAATTTCCTAGTCCATTCATGGGTCGATGGGCACTTGGGCTTCTTCCATGACTTAGCAATTCTAAACTGAGATGCAATAAACATTCTGGTGCAGATGTCTTTGTTATATTGTGATTTTTGGTCTTCTGGGTATAAACCTAGTAAAGGAATTATAGGATTGAATGGCAGGTCTATTTTTAGGTCTCTAAGTATTCTCCAAACATCCTTCCAGAAGGAACATATTAGTGTGCATTCCCATCAGCAGTGTAGAAGTGTGCCCTTTTCTCCACATCCATGCCAACATCTCTGGTTTTGGGATTTTGTTATGTGGACTACTCTTACTGGGGTTAGGTGTTATCTGAAAGTAGTTTTGATTTGCATTTCTCTGATGCTTAAGGATGATGACCTTTTTTTCATGTGTTTATAGATCGGGCATCTGTGTTCTTTAGAGAAGTTTCTCTTCAAGTCCCTTGCCCACCCTGAGATGGGATCATGTGTTCTTTTCTTGCTAATATGTTTGAGTTCTCTGTGGATTCTGGTTATTAGACCTTTATTGGAAATATAACCTGCAAATATTTTCTCCCACTCTGAGGGCTGTCTGCTTGCTTTACTTACTATGCTCTTGATTGTGCAGAAGCTTTTTAGTTTGATCAGGTCCCAGTAGTGTATTTTTGATACTGCTTAAATTGCCTGGGGAGTCCTCCTCATGAAATACTCACCCAGGCCGATTCCTTCAGGAGTTTTCCCTGCACTTTCTTCAAGTATTTTTATAGTTTCATGTCTTAAGTTTCAATCTTTTATCCAGTGAGAGTCTATCTTAGTTAATGGTGAAAGGTGTGGGTCCAGTTTCAATCTTCTACAGGTTGCCAGCCAGTTCACCCAGCACCATTTGTTAAACAGGGAATCTTTTCCCCACTGAATGTTTTTAATTGGTTTGTCAAAGATCAAATAATGATAAGTGGCTGGATTCATCTCTTGGTTCTCTATTCTGTTCCAGACATCTACTTTTCTGTTTTTGTGCCAATACCATGCTGTTTTGTTCACTATCGGTTTATAGTACAGTCTCAGGTCTGGTAGCATGATTCCTCCTGCTATGTTTTTATTGCTGAGTAATGTTTTGGCTATTCAAGGTTTTTTCTGATTCTATATAAAATGAAGTATTATTTTTTCAAGATCTTTAAAATATGACTATGGAGCTTTAATAGGAATTGCATTAAAATTATATATTGCTTTGGGTAGTATAGGCATTTTAACAATGTTGCTTCTTCCCAGCCATGAACATGGTATGTTTTTCCATTTGTTAACATCTTCAGCTTAAGTGAAGATTTCTTTTCTTAAAGTTTCATAGTTCTCTTTGTAGAGATCTTTCACATCCTTTGTTAGGTGTACTCCCAAATATTTCATCTTCTTTGGCACTACTGTGGAAAGAATAGAGTCCTTGACTGTTTTTTTCAGCTTGGTAATTGTTGGTATATATAAAGGCTACAGATTTATGGGTGTTGATTTTGTAGCCTGAGACATTGCTGTATTCCTTGATCACTTCTAAAAGTTTTTTAGTGGAATCCCTAGTGTTTTCCAGATATACAATCATATCATCTGTGAAGAGTGAGAGTTTGATCTCTTCTGACCCTACGTGGATACCCTCGATTGCCTTTACTTCCCTAATTGCAATGGCTAAAACTTCCATTACAATGTTAAAGAGCAATGGAGACAATGGGCAACCTTGCCTGGTTCCTGATCTAAGTGGAAATGATTTCAATTTAACTCCATTCAATACGATATTGGCTGTGGGTTTGCTGTAGATGGCTTCTTTTAGTTTAAGAAATGTCCCTTCTATACCAATTTTCTTAAGTGTTCTGATCATGAAGGGATGCTGGATATTATCAAAAGCTTTTTCTGCATCAATTGAAAGAATCATATAGTCCTTATGTTTTAGTTTGTTTATGTGCTGAATTACATTTATAGATGTACGTATATTGAACCTGCCTTGAGACACTGGGAAGAATCCCACTTGGTTGTGGTGTATAATTTTTTTGATGTGTTGTTGGATTCTGTTTGTTTGTTAGGATCTTATTGAGTATTTTAGCATCAATATTCATTAGTGATATTGGTCTATAATTTTCTTTTCTTGTTGGGTCTTTCCCTGGTTTGGGCATCAAGGTGATGTTTGCTTCATAGAATGTGTTGGGTAATATTCCTTCTTTTTCTATATTTTGGAAGAGTTTTAGTGATATAAGTACTAGTTCTTCTTTAAAGGTTTGGTAGAATTCTGACGTAAAGCCATCTGATCCTGGGCTTTTCTTTTTAGGGAGATTTTATATAGTTGATGCTATTTCAGAACTTGATATAGGCCTGTTCAACATTTCCACTTCATTCTGGATAAGTCTTCATAGGTGGCATACTTCCAGGTATTGGTCAATTTCTTTCAAATTTTCATATTTCTGAGAGTAGAGTTTCTTGTAGTATTCGTTAAGGATTTTTTTAATTTCTGAGGGGTCTGTTGTTATTTCATCGTTAACATTTCTGATTGACGAAATTAGAGATTTTACTCTTTTTTTCCTGGTTCGGTTGGCCAAAGGTTTATCTATGTTATTGATCTTTTAAAAAAACCAACTTTTGGATTTATTGATCTGTTGTATAATTCTTTTGTTTTCAATTTCATTTAATTCTGTTCTGATTTTGGTTATTTATTTTTTTTCTGCTGGGTTTGGGGTTGGAGTGGTCTTCCTTCTCCAGTTGCTTGAGATGTCCCATTAAGTTATTAACTTTCTCTCTTTCCGTTTTTTTGAGGAAGGCTTGCATTGCTATCAATTTCCCTCTTAGGACTGCCTTTGCTGTATCCCAGAGGTTCTGGTAATTCGTGTCTTGATTATTGTTTTGTTCCAAAAATTTGGTGATTTCCTTCTTAATCTTATCTATCCTTCAGCATAAGGTTGTTTAGTTTCCATGTTTTTGTATGGGTATGCAGGTTCCTCTTGTTATTGAGTCAACTTTTATTCCATGATGGTCTGAGAATATGCAAGGAATAATTTTTATCTTTTTTTTTTTATTTTTTATTTTTATTTTTTTTTGTGGAGACAGAGTCTCACTTTATGGCCCTTGGTAGAGTGCCGTGGCATCACACAGCTCACAGCAACCTCCAACTCCTGGGCTTAAGCGATTCTTTTGCCTCAGCCTCCCGAGTAGCTGGGACTACAGGTGCCCGCCACAGCACCCGGCTATTTTTTTGTTGCAGTTTGGCCGGGGCTGGGTTTGAACCCGCCACCCTCGGCATATGGGGCCGGCGCCCTACTCACTGAGCCACAGGTGCCGCCCTAATTTTTATCTTTTTAAATTTGCTGAGGTTAGATTTGTGGCCTGGGATGTGGTCAATTTTGGAGTATGTTCTGTGGGCTGATGAGAAGAATGTCTATTCAGTTTTGTTGGGATGAAATGTTCTGAAGATGTCTGTTAAGTCCAGATGTTGAATGGTTAAGTTTAAATCTAAAATTTCTTTGTTTAGCTTCTTTTTGGAGGATCTATCCAGCACTGCTAAAGGGGTGTTAAAATCTCCAACTACTATGGAACTGGAGGAAATCAAGTTGCTCATGTCTGTTAGAGTTTCTCTTATAAATTGAGGTGCATTCTGGTTGGGTGCATAAATATTAATAATTGAGATCTCATCATATTGAGTATTATCTTTAACAAATATGAAGTGTCCATCCTTATCCTTCCTTATTTCAGCTGCGTCTGCGAATAGGATTGCAACGCCTGCTTTTTTCTGCTCTCCATTTTTGTGGAGCACACATGACCATCCCTTCACATTGAATCTATATTTGTCTTTTAATGTAAGATACGATTATTGTATGCAACAGATATCTGGCTTGAGTTTTTTTATCCAGTCAGCCAACCTGTGCCTCTTTAGAGGACAATTTAAACCATTCACATTAATTGAGAATATTGATAAGCCTTTAGAGAGTCCAGTGGACATTTTTAATCCTTTTGTGACTGTGGAAGTTGGAATTTGATCAAAATTTTCTGGGTGTGTTTACTTTTATGGTGGAGGATTATGCTGGTCTTTATGGAGGATAGGTCTGAGAATATTTTGGAGAGCTGCTTTAGTTATGGCAAATTTCTTCAACATGTGAATGTCATTGAAGTATTTAATCTCTCCATCATAAATGAAACTCAGTTTAGCTGGGTACAGGATCCTGGGTTGAAAGTTATTTTGTTTTAGGAGATTAAAAGTCGATGACCATCCTCTCTAGCTTGAAAGGTTTCAGCAGAAAAACCTGCAGTTATTCTAATATTCTTGCCCTTGTAGGTGATGGTTTTCTTTCATCTGGTTGCTTTCAGAATTTTCTCCTTCATATTAACTTTAGTGAAATTGATTATGATGTGTCTGGGTGGTGTCTTATTTGGGTTGAGTAGTGCTGGAGTTCTGAAACTGTCTGCTATCTGAATTTCAGAATCTCTTGGCATGTCTGGAACATTCTCCTTCATAATCTCATGGAGAAGAGACTCTGTGCCTTTTGAAGCCACTTCGTCGCTTTCCGGGATCCCTATCAGATGAATACTGGTTTTCTTCGAATTATCCCAGAGCTCTCTGAGAGAGTGATCTGTTTTTGCCCTCCATTTCTCTTCCTCTTTGAGAGTTTGGGAGCATTCAAAAGCTTTGTCTTCAATGTCAGAAATCCTTTCTTCTGCTTGCTCCATTCTGTTACTGAGGGATTCTACTGTGTTTCTCAGATTTTTAGGGCTGCAACTTCCTGTCTCAATGTGTCAAAAATCTTTGGTCATTTGGTCTTTGAATTTGTTGAATTCTTGAGATATCTTTTGGGTTACTGCTTGGAATTCTAATTCAATCTTATTTGCTATCCAGATTCTGAATTCCATTTCTGACATCTCAGCTATTTGTTTGTGGATGGGATCTTGTGCTGTTTCTTCCCCATTGATCCTTGTGGGAGTTGATCTACTCTGATTATTCATATTGCCAAGTTTTTCTTTTGATTTCGCCTCATGATTGTTTTTCACTGTTGCCTCTGGCTGTCCTCAGAGTTGGGTAGGTGTCTCTGCAAGATTAGACCCCAGCAGGATCACTCTATTGTTGCTGGATCTTTGTAGGGAGTCACCCTGTATAGTTCCTCTGGGGCTTCCCCAGTCAGGGAGTTCTGGTTGTGGAAGCATCTTCGGAGTGTGACACACCCGTATCCAGAAACAGGGTGGGAGGTGGTGCACGTGGTTCTGGGAGTGCCTGGTTCCCAGTGACTTTGGCACATAGAGCCCAAGGCTCCAGCTCTCTCTCCAGGAGAAGGGCTCTGCACAGAGGCAGGGAGGGCTGCAGAGGGCGCGTGGCTACCAGAGTCACTGTGTGGAGGCAGGGAGAGTATGGGAGGGAGGACACAGTGTTTCTTGGCTCCCTCATTTCCTGGTCAGGGCAAGCGGAGGCCCGGCAGGCATGGGTTGTGGGTTTGGTGTTGCGGCACATCTCTTATGGAGGTTCAGGTGGCACCAAGACCCGGAGTTCGAGGTTGCTATGAGTTGTGACACCACGGCACTCTACCCATGGCAACAGCCCGAGGCTCCAGTGTGCCCAAACTCGTCTCACTCTGCCCCTGAGGGTTAAGGCTGTAAGGCAGCTCAGTCCCCACCTCTAGGTTGCTCAGTCACTAGGTTACTAGCTCCTGCACGATCCTTGCTTTGTGACCCTGAGGGCAGAGCTTGCCGGGGCAGTTCTCTCACAATGGCTCCCTGTGGCCTTAGCCGAACATTATTAGCTCTGTCCAGCTCAGCGGCTCAGTCTGGGGCCTTATATAATGCCCAAGCTCTGCACTCCTGCTCAAGCTCTCTGCAAGGCAGTTCAGCTGAGTGCAAGTCCAAAAACACCAAAACAGTTCACAGGTAAGGCCTTTCCGGTTTGCAGCCTCACTGCTGCTTGTACTTACGGCTGCCGGCGGGATTAGGTCGATCTAACACACGCAACCACTTGCCAGTTTTCCACTGTTTTTGTCCTCCTCTTGAGATCCAGAAGTCCCTTGCTGACTCCCTGTATCCTCAAAGGGATGATTATAGGCAGATCCCACCAGCCAGAGATGCCTGGAGTCTTATCTCCCCAGACTCACTGTGCCCAGTTGCAGGGAAGCTGTTAGTCGGCTGCCATCTTGCTCCACCTACTCAGCCATTTTCTATGGTCACACTTTTTCAGCTGTTTGTACATAAATGCCAAAAAGCCCTATATTCCTCCATACAGTACAGGAAATCAAAAGCTGTGCATGGAACAGAAAAGAATCAATAAATGGTAAAAGTTACATAAATATCAAACCACAACAGCCATTCTTTGCCATGGAATGAAATCTAGTCTGTAGAAGTGCAAACACAGAACTTTAATCAATAGGCTACAAAGTGAACTGGATTTTATTGTTACTCTTGCTTGGGCAGTATACAATGGGTTTTTTCCCTTTTAAATCAAATTTTGCTCTTTAATTTTGTCAAGATAATTTTTAAGGCTAGCCACAACTGGTGTCTTCCTTTTAACATAATTTCTCTACTAATACAAATAAGTAAATTGTTTAGAATAAGAGATATCTAAAATTTACTTTTTAAAATTTAGATATATTTTAATTTAAAAGATCCATCTTTGGGCTATCAATAATTAGAATTAACAAAAAAAATTAGAATTCTCAATGGTATATTCCAAAAGTGATTTGATCCAATAAGCTTCATCATAGAAAGCCCAGGTGATAATTTTTCAGGTTTAGGCAGGAGAGGGCATAGAAGAGGCGGTTCCCCAGATTCCCAAAACTTTACTCTCAGAAATAGACATAAGATAGACAAAGAGGATTGGACGATTTAAGACAAAGCCCCCTAGAGCTTGATCTGTTCAAAGAATGTGCTGCTTAGAATCTTACCTGTCTTGGGTTCCCTATCTTTTCATTCTGGCTATCTGACATGTTCCTGAAAAACGCACCACTCAGATGGCAGAGACTAAGAAGAAAACTCCCACTCACTCACAAGACAAGCTCAGGGACATATAACAGGATGAGAGGGGAATCGCACATGGATTTGCCTCCCCCCACCCCCCACCCGGGAAACATATAGTAAAGCTTGCCTTTAATAGATGCTGGTCTAGTTAGAACTGCATAATCTTTATCTTGCTTCAGTTCTTAGAGGAAATGCTGTCAACTTTTCCCTATTCATGTTGGTTGTGGGTTTTTTGTCACACATGACTTTTATAATTTCAAGATATGTTCATGCCTCGTTTGTTGGGGGTTTCTATGATGAAAAGGTGCTAGGGTGTGTTGAATGCTTTTTCTGCATCTGTTGAGATGAATATATGGTCTTTGTTTTTGCTTTTGTTTATATGTTAAATCACATTTATTGATTTATGTATATTAAACCATCTTTGCATCCCTGGGATAAAGCCCACTTGGTCTTGGAGGGTTTTTTTAATGTGCTTTTAAATTCAGTTTGTTAGTAATTTACTGAGGATTTTTGTATCTACATTTATAAGGGATATTGGTCTGTAGTTTTCTTTTTTTATTGTGTCCTTTCTGGCTTTGGTATCAAGGTGATACTGGCTTTGATGTTATAGAATACTTTTTGTATTGTGGATACCAGTTCTTTGTAGGTATCATAAAATTGCTATGAACATCTGGTCTGGGGCTCTTTGGTGTTGGAAGTGTTTTTATTACTACTTTGATCTCACTGTTTGTTATTGGTTTGTTCCAGAGTTCTATATCTTCCTGATTGAATCTTGGGACGTTGTGTTTCCAAGAATTTGTCCGTTTCCTCTATATTTTCTCATTCATATGCATAGAGATTTTTCATAGTCTTCACAGATGATGTTTTGTATTTCTGTGCTATCACTTGCACTATCTCTTTTTTTTCACTTGTGATTGAGCTTATTTGTATCTTTTACTACAAATCTATTATCTGCTGCACATCTACTACATTTACCACACATCTTTTTTCTTTTTTCTTTCTCTCTTTTCCTGGTTAATTTAGCAAGAGATCTATTAATTTTGTTTATCTTTGTAAAGAGTCAACTTTTTGTTTTGTTCACCCCTTGTGTTGCTTTTGTTTTGTTTTCCATTTCATTTAGTTCTGCTCTAACCTTTGTTATTTTTTTCCTTCTGTTTGGTTTGTTCTTCCTTTTCTAATTCTTTTTCCTTGAGATGTGATATTAAGTTGCCTATTTGTGATCTGTCTTTTTGATATGGGCATTTGAATCTATGAGTTTTTCCCTTAGAAATGCTTTTGCTGAATCCCTTATTTTTTTTTTTTTTACCTCCATGGTGGGCTTGCAATATTTTATTTTATTTTTAATTTCAGATTAATATGAGGGTACAGATGTTTAGGTTACATTGTTTTCAATTCTAAGGTAGGGTTCAAGTTTTAGTTGAGCCCTTCACCCAGGGGGCATGCCAAACACTCTCACATTGTGCAAATTAGGTGAGATCCCACCAATCACTGTCCCTCCTACTTCCTCCCCTTTTTTCTCTCCCCTCCCTCTTGCTAGACTATACTTGTGTTTTTTCTTTTGTGTGAATCCCATAGATTTTAATATCTTAATGTCCTCCTTGTCATTCAGTTCAAGGAATCTTTTGATTTCCATCTTAATAGTATCATCGATCCAGGAATCATTCAGCAACAAGATCTTGTTAAATTGTTGTTAAATCCACAACTTTGTGTAGATTTGAATCTTTTTCTTGGAACTGATTTCCAGTTTTTTCCACTATAAACTCTGAGAAGATGAATGACATGATTTTGATTTTTTTAGATTTGTTGAGGTATGTTTTCTGGCCTATGATCAACCTTGGTTAATGTTCCATGTTAATGAGAAGAATGTATATTCAGTAGTCTTGTGGTAGAATGTTCTGTAAATATCTTTTAGGCCCATTTGTTTTAGGGTCCCATTAAATCCTTTGATGATTTATCCAGCTCTGGCAATTCAGTTTTGGTGATCTATCTATAGCAGTGTGGTTTTGAAGTCCCCCAAAATTATGATGCTACCATTTATTTCCTTGTTCAGTTCTAGTAGAGGTGCTTTGATGATTTGTCCAGCTCTGGTAGAGCAGTTTTGAAGTCCCCAGCAATTACAATGCTATTTATTTCCTTGCTGAGGTCTAATAGAATGTTTCTTTAATGTATCTAGGTGCATATATATTTAGCACTGTTATGTATTCTTTTTGAATTGCTTCCTTTACTATAATGATCATCTTTTTCTTTATCATTGTTGATTTAAAGTCAATTTTATCTGATTTGAGAATAGCTATCCCTGCTCTTTTGGTTTCCATTTGTGTGGAATATTTTCCCCCCCATCCTTTCATAGTGAGCCTGTGGGCATCCTTGGGCTATAGATGTTTTTCATGGAGATAGAAGATACTTAAGTTGTATTTTTTCATTTATTCACCCAGCCTATGTCTTCTGAGTGGCACAAACCATTCACATTGAGACAGAGAAGGAAAAAGAGGTGAGATGTGGGATGCTGTGTGTCGATCTATTGGGTAGTATCTTATTGCTTTTTCTCTCTAGCGTTATTGTTTTATAAGAGTTGTGAGCTTTAGCTTTTTGGGGTGATTTTTTTTCTTTTTTTTATTGTTGGGGATTCATTGAGGGTACAATAAGCCAGGTTACACTGATTGCATTTGTTAGGTAAAGTCCCTCTTGCAATCATGTCTTGCCCCCAGAAGGTGTGGCACACAACAAGGCCCCAACCCTCTCCCTCCTTCCCTCTCTCTGCTTTTCCTCCCCCCCCCATGACCTTAATTGTCATTAATTGTCCTCATATCAAAATTGAGCACATAGGATTCATGCTTCTCCATTCTTGTGATGCTTTACTAAGAATAATGTCTTCTACTTCCATCCAGGTTAATACGAAGGATGTTAAGTCTCCATTATTTTTAATAGCTGAATAGTATTCCATGGTATACAGATACCACAGCTTGTTAATCCATTCCTGGGTTGGTGGGCATTTAGACTGTTTCCACATTTTGGTAATTGTAAATTGAGCTGTAATAAACAGACTAGGACAAGTGTCTTTATGATAAAAGGATTTTTTTCCTTCTGGGTGGATGCCCAGTAATGGGATTGCAGGATCAAATGGGAGGTCTAGCTTGAGTCCTTCTGGGGTGATTTTACACTGAGGATTACCTATTGTGTTGTTTCATGTATAATGTAATTCTGAGTATTTCCTGCTGGGCACGTCTGGTCATGACAAATTACCTCAAATAAACATTTGTCTGGAAAAGACTTAATTTCTTCATCAATTGTGAGACTGAGTTTTGCAGAATACAAAATTCTAGCCTGGCAGTTGTTCTGTTTAAGAATGTTGAAGATGGAGCCTCACTCTTTTCTGTCTTGTAAGGTTTCCGCTGAGAAGTCTGTTAGCCTGATGGGTTTTCCTTTGTAGACCAGTTATTGCTCATGTCTAGCTGCAGGATTTTCTCCTTTATTTTGACTTTGACCGTGTTGATTACTATGAATTTTGGAGCTGTATTATTTTACTATGAATCTTCTCAGTGTTCAATCACTACCTTGTATCTGGATGTCTGGATCTCTGGTGGTATCAGGGAAGTTTTCCTCAATAGTTCCCTCAAATAGATTTTCTGTGCTTTTAGCTCTTTCTTCTTCTCCCTCAAAGTTGCCTATAATTCCCATGTTAGTTCACTTCACAGTCCTATATCTTTCCAAGTGACTTGCTCAGCCTTTTTTCTTCTCTTCTCTGCTTTTTTTAATGTCTAGGTTATCTCATGAGCCTTGTTTTCAAGCTCTGATATTATTTCTTTTCCTTGGGTTAGTCTGGTGCTAAAGCTTTCTGCTATGTTTTGAAATTCCCTAAATGACTCTTTTAATTCTTTAAATTCTATTGTATCCTTTTTTATGTTTCCCAACTCTTTAGTGACTCTTTCATTAATTTCCTGAAATATTTTTTTGACTTCTTTTTGTTGTTTTTCAACTTTCTCCTCAATTCTCTTCATCTTATTTGCCATCTATACTCTGAATTCCATTTCTGTCACTTTGGCAATTTCCTTGTGGTTCAATATCATACTGTAGCTCCACTGTGATCTCTTGAGGGTGTTGAATTGTTTTGTTTCTTTTATATTGCCAGAGTTCTTTTGCCAGTTTCTTCTCATCTCTTTTCTTGACTAGGGTCTAATAGGTTTGCAAGGCACTTGTTCTTTGCTGGAAACATCCCTGCCTTACTGGAAAAACAGGAGGTCCCTAGATAGCACTCTTTTCCTTACTCCTGAATGTGATGCAACAAAGGAGGGGCATGTGTGCTAAAAACCTAAAATGTAGCTGTTCTGATTTGTCCTGTTCATCAATGATTGCCACTGTTTAAGCCTGTATTGGATGATCTCTGTTCTGGGTATTGGGCTGTTCTCCAGATAGTTTTAGGACATTTGAGTTGGGAGCTGGGTGAGATCCTCTCCACAAAGACTGGCAATGGAGTAATTTTTCTGCCCAGGGTTTCCCCAAATAGGTGAAAGTGGCAGCTGGGTGATAATATCTAGGCAGTGGTTATGGGTTCGCAGGCTATGGGTGTTCACTTCAGTCAGATTCTAGTGTAATGGTGGCTTGAGCTGGGGCATCCCTGGCAGAGTGTTGAACAGTTCTTCTGGCCCTGTGGTAGTGGTAGATACTTGAGGTTGGGGTCTTGGGGTCCAGGTTTGGCAATGGAATCTCACAGGCAGTGTCCTGGGCCTGGCAGGAGCTCAGGAGCCACAGAGACAGATCCTCAACCTCCTATGTGACAGCCTCAGGTATGGGGCTAGGGAGGAGCCAAAAGCAGAGCTTTGGAGCAGGACCTCAGAACCAGAAGCAGGGTTGTGTGGGCGGTGAGCTGCTCTGACCTGGAGGGGGTAGAGGCAGAGCCAAGCAGGCAGCAAGCTATTCAGACCACAGGCAGAGGCAGGGCTAAAAAGGTAGCAAACTGTTCCAAGATGGAGGGCAGAGGCAGGTTCCTGCAGGCAGCTGGCTGTTCCAGTCTTGGGGACTGTCAATGCCAAGTCACAAAGGCAGGGATTTGGTTCCAGTAGCCCCGGTACCATGGACTTCTCTCCATTTCCCCCCCCCCCCCCAAGGACTTGCTAAAGCAGTCACCCAAAGCTTCTCAGGTTGGAGCCTCTAGCACCAAGGAACTCCTCTGCTCAGATCCTTTTGTGCTGGAGGAGAGAGGCACTTGGCTTCCAGTCACAGGGTATGGCTCAGCAGAGCCTCCGCTTAGTCTGCTCCCTCCCCAGCTCATTAGGGGCAATGGGAAGGCCACTGCTGCAAAGCTGAGTGCTGTGTAGACCTGGCGCCATGTACCTGAGAGCAAAGGATGGTGTCAGCTGCAGAAACCCAGCATCTCTGCCACCAGATCCTTACTGCACCAGTTGCCTGATGCAATGACTTGGCACAGACTCTGAGTATCTCCCTGGTCCTTCCAGACAAAGGACTGTGGTGGAGGAAGCACTTTCACAACCCAGCCATAGTGCCTGCAGGGCGAGCACAGTGCCCCCATGCTCTATCCTCCTGTTCTTCCCCACATGTAGATGCCACCCCACAGATCCCTTCAGTTTTGTTGAATATATCACCCTATCACCTTCTTTTCCAAACTGGGTGTCCCATGTTGTTTCTCTGTGATTTCATAATTTTCCTTCTGAAAAAAGCCATCTGTAGATAGGTAGCTGTCACCAATTTACGCTCCTTTCCTTAAGAACAGCATGTTTGTGGGCTGCTTCTACTCTGCCATCTTCCTATCTCTTTGACCCCTTTTATTTTCACTTATATTTATTACAGATGCCAAAAGAAATGGAGAGAGGGTTAAGTAGGTGCAAAATTTATCATTAGGTAGAAAGAAATGGAATCTACAGTGCAGAATTTGCATTTGTAATAAAAGTAGTATCTTCTGTGAGACTTTGAGATGAATGGAAGAGTAGATAACAATGGGTGGGGCAGGAGGCCAAGTCAAGTAGGCTGAGATGCACAGAGTATCTGAGAGATTTTATTTGCAGATGAACTGCATATTACTGATACACAATAGGGGACTACAAATTCCTATTACAAAGAAATTTGGAAGAATAAACTGACCTCTTACAAAAGATTATAAATTAAGAAATCAGTTAGCCAAAAGTGAAACTATAAATGGCATTTCAACGTGAACAGTGCTGAAGTTAACCTTAAGAGTTCAATTCTGAAGGGAGCCAAGATACAAAGTGTGGGGGCAGAGGAAAAGTGGGAACTTGGCAATGGGCAGGGAAAGGGGGTTGCATGGAAGATAATTCTGATGCAAGATGGATGTAAAAATGAAACCACAGAACATAAAATGTATAATTGCTGGATTAAACTCTGAAGATGGAGACGGAGAGAATGCAGGAAGCCGTGAATCTTTGAATACAGGATTGTAACTCTATTGGCTCTTGTCAAGGGATTAAAAGCCTGCTAAAATCTCACCCACCCAGATCTTCTTTGTAAGGCCATCTGGTCCTCTGCCAAACTTTTGGTAATAAAAAGAGTCTGCAGACTCTCTGAAAACGGAGTTTCAGCTTCCCAGAGAAGAAATCGAAACAAGATCACAAGGTAAGATGAAATATCCTGTTTTCAGTTTTTTTACTCAGTTTTTTTAAAGTACTATCTTGAGTCCATGGAGAGCTGGCTTTTATTTCTGCAAAATAAATGATTAAACCAATTTGTTATTATCATTGCTGACAGAAGTAAAAATTGATGATAATAGTTGCTACTAATTCATAATTCCATTTTTATTTCCTTTGGTGATTTGTAAAATTATTAATAAATTGCTAAAATCGATTATAATATTCTTTATAGTAAATATTCTCCTTCCCCTCATGAAACTTAATAAAGTTAATAATTGTACTTCATACTCCCAAGGCTAACTCAAACCTACTTGTAATTGCTTAAAAGTAGTCTTCAGTAAGAGAGGGACAAATAGAAGAACTGAGAGGTACCACCCCCTCAAAAATAAACCATTGTGTTAGAAAATGAAGAATTTATGTTGTTGGCCCAAATAAATAAATGAGGCAAAAATCTCAATCAATGGCGGTTTGTTAAGCCAAATTTGAGAGCATGCCTGGGAAAAACACAAAACTATAGACATAACTGTGCCTGTTTTTTCCAAAGCTCGATCTGGAATTTCTAGTTTTGGCAGAGAAAAGAGTAGGCGGTTGGAGGTAGTGAGAAAACAATGGTCTCTTGTGAGACCCTGGGAAATCTACATTTTACTAGGATAAGGCAAATGTTAGAAGACCAAAAGGGGTGGGGGGAAGCATCAATTATATAGATGTCCTTGGGTAAGGAGAAGAATGTTTGATCCAGTCTTGTCTCTAATCTGCTACCTGTGAAGATAAACTTGTAATTCACGATTAGTGCGGAATCAAACAGACTTTAGTTTCATGAGCTAGACAAAGCCTGAGGACCTAAAGTTACAATTTGCCTGTAGTTGCTTATGGGAGGTCAGCCAGGAATTTCCTTGAGGAATGATCTGTGAGACCAGTTCTTCAGAAATGCCTGAGGCTTCTTCTTTCCCCCCTTTGCATAAGAAATTGGAGCTGTGGCCCTGAGATTTTTATTTTCTTTTTACAACAGCCTAAATGGATAAATTAATTTTTTTTTTTTTTTTTTTTGCTACTATTCTTCATTTAGAGGCTTTCCTTTGAAGATTTTGAAGATTGGTTTCTCTTTATTCCTTGCTTCCTGCCTCCTGGCAACTTTTACTCTCACACTTTTCTCTGCCTGATCTTTCCATATGTGAATACATGTTAATAAGGAAAATGGTACAAAATCCAGAAGTATGTCTTGTGGATACCCACAAGTCAGAGCCTTGAGCATGAAGTACCCAGGGCTCAGAGTGGCTGGATCTTCCTCTTACTCACTCTCCTATAGCATGCCTCTTCAGCTAGAATCACCCTTCTATAACACCCTGAGGTCTCATGTTTCCAGTATTCTTACCTATTACTTCTCACATTCATCTTTGGAATATTTTATGCTCCTCTTTTGATTTCCTCCCCCAAAGTGCACATCTCTTCATTCAGAAAACTTCAGAATCCTCTATTTTCCAAGGTTTAGAGTGCTTGAATAGAATCACACAGCTACTCAGTAGTCTTAAGCAGTTAAGAACTCTTAGCACAAAGCCTCACTCTCCTCAGCTCACATTCCACATTTTCTACATTCTTCTCTGATAGTATTACAGAAAGAAGAGTCCATCAGCGCCTGCCACTATTAGCCAAATGCAGAGATGGGAATTAGGTCCAACAAGATTTATTGTCAGAAAGCCAGCAATCTAAAGAACATCAAGAGTAGTCTCTCAAATCTATCTCAGTTACAATTCTAATAGTTTTTATAATAAAATACCGAAAAAGTAGAAAATTTTAACTTTATTTAAAAGAATCATCAAACAACTTAAAGTAGCCTTTACTCTAACAATGTAACAATACTTACCATAAAAGTAACCTTTACTTTAACAATATAACAACACTTATTGTCTAAGTGTTACTAAGTCCCCCAAAGTCTTTTGAGATAAACATCCTCACAATTATGGGAAAGCTTAGCTAGATACTAAGGGAAGGTATGTGGGGAAAGAATGTGGGCTGAGAAAACTAGGTCAGCTCTACTGCTTCAGTATAGCTTCTCATACTCATATGAATGTTGGGGTTGGAGGGCAATGAGAATGGGTGAATGATGGGAGGCATAGAAGGAAGAGAGGTATCCCACATGATGGGGTCTATGGGGAGGTCGGATTGAGAGAAAAAAGGGGTTGTAGGGGAGGGGTTAGAGAGGAGCAGGATGGGTAGTGAGAGGTGGGAGCTGGTGGGAATCATCAGGGTTGCTTCTAAACTTGAGAGGATATCTCTGCCTAGTAGGGGAATGCTGCATGAAGGAGTGATAAGGAAAGAACGTGAAAAAGTGTCCAGAAAATGAACACCACAAGGGTGTAGTAGTGTGAGGGCATAGCAAATTGTCAACAATACCCACCACCAAAATCTCTGTTGTAAGAGATGCTTATAGTAGGATAGGGTGGAATATATGAACACAATATCAATCGGAAAAGAGAGTGGATTACCTTCCACTAGCAAAGATACCCAGAGTTCAGTCCTCGTGACTATCCAAGGCACCTGCTGACTCTCTGGGAACCATCACTCTTCAGGTGCCAAGCCCAAGAGGTCAGGGAACTCAGCCAGGTCCTGGGGGTGACTGCGAACTCGAACCTGGGCAATCAGACTTCCAGCGAGGACCTCCACGGGCTGGACATAGCTTTGGGGTGTGGGTTGGATTTGGGTACTGCTTGTCCCAGTTATCAGTTATGCCACACTTGAAGCACATGCCTGGGGGAGATTTTCTTTTTCTGGACTGTCTAGAGGAGTTTCAAGAAGTAGCCAAGATTTGGCTAATGGCAGAAGCCAACAACTGGAGCTCTTAGAGGCCTCTTCTTGGTTATTAAAGACCTTGAAGGCCAGGTCGATGAGATTTCTTTGGGGGATCTGAGGGTTCAGGGGGAATTTTTGAAGTTTTTTTCAGATATCAGGTGCAGACTGGGAGATAAAATTCATGAGTCTACCCTAGTTGCTTTCCAGCAACACGGCAGTATAGCGGTGAAGGGCTTTGTTAAGATGGGCTAAAAACTGGGTAGGATTTTCATCCCATTTCTGGGTTATTTCTTTTAGTTTGCCATAATTCATGGCCTTATGAGCTTTTTTTTTTAGTCCCTCTAAGAGACACTGGTCCACATGGTTACAGAGGTGGACCCCAGGAGCATCAGTTAGGTAATTCGGATTGGGGTCTTCCCAGGGAACAGCCCTACTGCCCTCTGGCAGGGTTTGGTCTGCCCTCCATATATCGTCAGCATGAATCTGGGCCTGAGACCAGACCTGCTCCCTCTTCTCTGAAGTTAGGGTGGAGGTGAGGATGACATATAAATCATGCCAGGTCAGAGCATATGATTTGGTTAGATACCTAAATTCTTGAGAGTATTTTGTGGGATCTGTGGAGAATAAATTTAGTTTCTGACGTATGTGGGAAAAATATGAGAGAGAAAAGAGGATATGAACCCTGATGATACCTTCCATTCCTACAACCTCTTGGAGGGGGTATAGAGGTTGTGGTGGTCCAGAAAGGGAAGGCCCAAAGGTGTGGCCAGATCTAGTATGGGGTGGGGAAGCTGAGTCCACCATCTTGTCTTTCCCACCCAGGTCCACCATCTTTTCTTTTTTGTCCACTTGCAGCAGAAGGCGGGTGGGGGGCAGTGAAGATAAGTGGGATAGGATGAAATTCTGTAGGTAGAGAAGAGGTTAAGGGAGTGGGGCTGTGGAAGGGTGGAAGGGGGGGTTATCTGCTGAGTCAAAGGAAGACAATGGAGAATCAAGGGGTTCAGGGAAGGCTGGTTTGGCCTGTGCAAGGAAAATTTGAGAGGGTTCACGAGATGAACATAAAGAAGGAATATTTTGGAGGAGGAGGAAGGCCTGGATATAAAGGATTTCCAACCATTTCCCCAGTCTTCCAAAGTAATTGTCCAAGTCAGTGAGGATTAAAAGATCAAAGGTGCCATTTTTAGTCCATTGTGAACCATTGTCTAGTTTGTACATTAAGGCCAAGCAGTATTACAGAAAAAGATGAGGCATTTAGGTTTAAGGTCAGGATAAAGGTGTAGAGTTAAGGTGGAGGTGAGTTAAGAGCCAGCTTAAAGGCAGTGCCTGTAGCTCAGTGGGTAGGGTGCCAGCCACATACACCAAAGCTGGCGAGTTCGAACCTGGCCCAGGCCAGCTAAAACAACAATGACAACTGCAACAACAACAACAACAAAATAGCCAAGCATTGTGGCAGGCACCTGTAGACCTAGCTACTTGGGAGGTTGAGGCAAGAGAATTGCTTGAGTCTAAGAGTTTGAGGTTGCTATGAGCTGTGACACCACAGCACTCTAATGAGGGTGACATAGTGAGACTCTGTCTCAAAAAAAAAAAATGCACCAGCTTAAAGCTGAAGAAGGGGGAATCCATAACTGAGCAGTCCCCATATTGGAAACTAGAGGTAGAAAATAAATAAGGTTAAAGCAAGGATGAAAAAGGAACTTATGAGGGGGGAGAGGAAGGAAGTAGCCAAGACTGGGGCCAGACAGGTTACCAGGCAGGTTACCAGGTTTTCCTGAAGGACCTTTACCAGCCAGAAAAGAGTAGTCCAGGCCCATGGGAGGGTGTCCCCAGGCATGAGGCACCGGACAGGTGAGTCTGATCCACTGGGGTTACTATTAGAGTTTTTTGGTCCAGATTAGAGAAAAGGAAATTTTAAAAGGCTCAGAGAGGGGTTGTATATGAATGCTTAAAAGGGCTAGAAACGGAGGAAGAGGAACAGAGGAGTTGGAGTGGAGTTAAAAGGCTCAGAAAGGGGTTACAGACGAATGCTCACCTCTAATGAATGGATGAATTCTGGATGGGGGTCGGAGGGGTTTCCACATTTTTCTTCATCTCATTGAAAAAAGACTCTGTCTAGTTGGGAATGGGTTTGATGCGGTGTATCTCAGCCCCCTGAGGGGACTTCTCCTTGTCCCGGGTTCTCAGCACCAAAATGAGAGGTTAAGGACCAAAAATTAGAGGTTATTCCAAGATAGGAACAAAAGGAAGCAGAGTCCAGGTTCTGTGTAAGCATCATGTGACTTTATTCACTTGAGTGCAAGCGTGCTGAGTTCAAAAAAGAAGTCAGCATATGGGTTAAGGTGGATGGGAATATAAGAGTTCAGGGAGGTAGGGCTGACACAGTCATTTCTTCCTTGGCCAGATGTTCTTTCCTGGGCCGCACGGTTCTATTTGGGTGGGTCCCTACATTTGGCCCTATCAGAAAGGAACTGCTACTCCTTCCCAGTATCTTCCAAAGGGTAAGGACACAGAACTTGCAACTAACTCAGAGCTTAAAACTAACTTTGGGAAATAGGTGTGAACTTCAATTGTGAAAATTACAGCTCCATCAAGGAATTAAACTATTAGAGAAAAATATTGCAGAAGGAGCAACTTTGGAAGAAAAAAAGTGTGTGTATCTCAATGAATATTTATCCCAGTAAATCTGAAAGCATGAAGTTCCTTTGGGAGATGTGTGTGAGACTATGACAAAATCAAGGTATCTTGTGCTCAAAACAAGTTGAAATTTTGAAAAATATAGTGGGAATCAAGCATCAGTTGGAATTCTTCTTCTTTGTAACTCAATTTGTGGCAAGGACATTTAGAAATATTTAAGACCACAAATAAACTCTTTGAACAGCAGAAAGAAACTGACCTTAATTGATATTGGGTTCAAAGCCTTCAGGGAATTGTGGTAGAGATTTGAGAAAGATTGTATTAACCCTAGATCCCAAAGTTAGTAAATTTCAGATCAGAGATTAAAATCCAGGGCCAGATCCCATTAAGAAAAAATGGACTCAAAAGTTAAGAATGATTCCAAAACACTTGGTGCATCCATAATTCACTTTGTGAAGTCATTTTTTGATTCAAAGTTTCCATCACTTTTGAAGTATATTAGTGAAATGACATTAAAACTTTCCACCTGTTTTCTTCAGCGCTATGTTTACTGAAGGGAAAGGGTCTCTGCTAGCCAACATTGTCTTATGCAATTTCTTTTATCATTCCATTGCTATTGCCAGAACCAGGAGTCCACCCATAAACTTGGCTGGGTACTTTACTTTTAATCAGCACCCAGTCTACATTTAATTCTCCTCCACTTTTAACATCTCATAAATTAAATGATTGTCATAATTTTCTCTAGCAGTATTAGTGTATCTGAGACCTTTTGCAACTAAAAGAATGTTTTTTTCATTATTTCCCTTGGAGTTCCTAGGAAAAGATTCAATATTTTGTTAAAGAGTATAACAGAACTTCGTGGTTTTGCATGTCTGCTGTGCTCAAATCTCAACCACTCTTAACTTCTTAGCCCATTGGCTTATCAGCTATTACACTGTTTATAGTTTATTTTTAAAGAGGGGATTATATATTTTCCCACTTTTCTTTCATTTGGGAAATCATTATATCCAAACATGAACTTCCTCAAACTTGAATTTATTAGTTCCAAAATTTATCTTTGCTGAGGTTTTATTTTTCCATTATTTGTATACATACTTTATGTATTATCTGTCCACATTTTTTAGCAATCCTATTTAACAATACTTGATCAGAAGCCAGGAAAACTGCTTCATATTGGTAAACTGTTATTACTAGTATTATTAATTTTCCTTGAATAGTATTTCATTTCAAACTTAGAAAAAAAAAAACTTCGGCTATAGAACCAGGTACCAATATTCATTCTGATATAATTGGTTGCTCTCTTTAGCTTCCTATTTTTCCTACCATAGGAAAAAAAAATTCATATTATTTGAATATATGTGTGGTATTATTTTCATTAAAGAGTATGCACATTTTTTCTTCACTAACTTACTCAAAAGCCATATGGTTTCTGAAAACCATAATCGTAATTGTTAGAATGTGACAATTAATTATTAATATAATAAATGGGATGGTATCATTCAAAGGAGTATCAGCTATTTTACAAAGTAAGTATAGACGCTCTCTTGCCTAAGAAGTGACAGGTAATGCTTAGATCTGGCTGTCCAATTGTTATTACCCCTCATTATAACAAGTGAAAAGATTTCTGCTCAGCCCTGTGAGGCTCATAAGAGCAGACTCAACATTTAGAAGCATAAAAGTCATTTGTTTTGTGATGTGAATTTAGAAAAAGTATTTTTAAGTCTTTATATTTCTTAATTCATAAAAATATGAAAATTACATAGAATTCCATTATTTTGTTAGCATCCATTTTTTCCACTAGGCATTTGTGTCAAAAGCTTGAAAAAGGGCATCTGGATTTAGACCCATTGGTCTAAACTACTATCTATGTGGAACCATGCAGTAACTAGTAACCTCTGTATGGTCATTCTTTGTTATGTCTAAATAAATTTTTGTGTGAGTTTATCTTTTCTATTTTCTGATATATCATGCTTTTTCTGTCATAGATAATATTATATTGATTTTAATACACCAATGTGTATTTGCATGTTACACTAAAATTTTCTTTAAAATATAACATTAAATGTTAAAATGTTTAAATAATTCAACCTTGAAGATATTAAGTCAATTTCCAGAATATATTAGTTCTTTGCCACTTCATTTTAGGGTTTAGAAAAGGTCAATGTAGATCACATTTAGACAAAAAAAAAGAGAAACTGTATCACTTGATAAGCTGCAATATGAAACAAAATTGAACACAGCTTAAAAAACACAAGGACACTTATTGCTCACTTACTAGAAGTCTAGAGTTGGGCAGTCCTAGAGTTAGTGCAAAAAATCAAGCATATCACCAAAGACCTAGTGTATTCCCACCAGTCTGCTCTGCCGTCCTCAGAGTGTCTATGTTCTCTCCTTTGTAGAAAACTTGGTTATATCTCATTGGCCAAATCTGGGTCACATGATCATTCCTAGACCCATTATTGGCAGATAGAAACAAGATGCAATGGATGGTATACATTTCTGCATGGCTAAATTTCTCTAGGGAAAGAAAAGATTCATTGGCTAAGAAACAACATTCATCCTCAGTAACTTTCGGCCTCTTTTAATGCCTAGAGAACTCCAACCGTTTTTATTTATTTTTTTTTTTTTATTTTTTTTGTTGTAGAGACAGAGTCTCACTGTACTGCCCTCGGTAGAGTGCCGTGGCCTCACACAGCTCACAGCAACCTCCAGCTCTTGGGCTTAAGCGATTCTCTTGCCTCAGCCTCCCGAGCAGCTGGGACTACAGGCGCCCGCCACAACGCCCGGCTATTTTTTGGTTGCAGTTTTGGCCGAGGCCGGGTTTGAACCCTCTACCCTCGGTATATGGGGCTGGCGCCCTACTCACTGAGCCACAGGCGCCACCCCAACCGTTTTTATTTTTAAAGACTTCTTATCTATACCTGAAAAAAATAGCCAACTCTTCTAAAAATTACCCTAAGGATTCTGCCTTAGTTTAAAAACCACCTCAAAAATCCCTTTTATCACTTCTTAGCCTTTTGGCTAAGATCAAATGTACATAGTTAAATTCCTTTGTCAATGGAAAGAATCCAAACTCTTAATAATTTAAAGAGGTTTATTCTGAGCTGAATATGTGCAACCATAGCCCACCCAGACAACCATGCCCAGGAAGCCTTGAGCAATGTTCTCACCATGGCTGGGTTATAGTTTAGTTTTGTACATTTCAGGGAGACAGAAATTACATGTAAACTGTAATTCAGTCAGTACATGGAAGGCATATATTGATTTGTCTTAAAAGGCAGGATATCTTGAAGCAGGGCATTATAGGTTATAGGTAGGTTTAAAGATTGTTTGATTTGTAATTGGTTAAAGAAATGAAGATTTGTCTAAAACAGTGCTTTTCAACCTTTTTTTATCTCACAGTACACTTGAACCTATGTTAAACATCCACAGCACACTTAAATTATGTTGATCAAAAGAAAAAAACAGAGTTAAGGAAGGAATATACTTCCTGTGCTTTGAACTTCTTTTAAAAATAATTTAATTAATGATCTTCAAAAATTTTTGTGGCACACCTAACTGGTGTGACTTTTCACAGCACACCAGTTGAAAAGTCACTGGTTTAAAAGCTTAGAATGTTTTTATTTTAAGATAAGTAAATCTATTAGTGAGAGACAAGCCACAAGATATATTCTGGACACATACTCATACTTGAGTGATCTTTAAGTAAATCAGTGACCTATGGTTTAAGCTTTGTTATGTATAACTTTAGGCCTGGAATGAGTTACAAAGGTATGATACCTCCAAAAAGGGAGGGGGACATGATGAGCCATGTCTGACCTCTCTTCTCATGGCCAGCAACTCAGCTTTAGGGCACTTGTGGAATTCCCTTGGCCAAGAGGGGATGGAGTCGGGCAGCTGGGGGGATTTAAAATTTTATTTTTGTTCATATCCCTTTAAACTGATTTTTAACTTTTATAGGACATAAAACTTCATCTTTAATCAGGCATATCAGATGTTCTTATTTAGTACTAAGGTCCATTCCCTGTCTGACCATTTTCTATTCAACCTAGTTCTTACAACACAAGTGTTGACACCTTTTTATTTTTTTTTAAGACTATGAAATATAGTACTTATTTAATTCTGTCAATGAGTCTCTTTGACCACCACACTTGAAAGTATGGAATGGATATACAGATAATTTAAAATTCACTGACAGTCTTCTCTTTCCCTTAACCTAAACAAAAAATGCTAAATGTTATTGACATATAACAAATAATTATACAAAATGCACATATTGTACAGCTTAATGAATTGTCACAAATTGAACTATGTAGCCATATCAGGAAATTATAATAGAAGAGTGAAAGAATCCTAGAAACCTCCTCATGCCCCCTTCTAGTAACTACTCTCTATCTCAAAGATAGCCTTTATATGCTTTCCAATATCATATATTACATTTGTATGTTTTGAATTGCATAAAAATGAATTTATATACCCTTTTGTGTACTGCTCCTTTCACTCAACATTACATTTGCAGGATTCATCTGTGTTGTTGCCCTTAGCAGTAGCCTTTTTATTTTCATTACTGGTTAGAATTCCTCTAAATGAACATACCACAATTAATCTATTATAATATAGATGAACATTTGTGTTGTTTCTTGCTTGGAGATATAAGATTGAGTCTGGTATGAACATTCTCTTGCATGTCATTTGGTGAACATTTTTATGTCCATCATTCATGTGTAAGAATGTTGCAAATCCTTGCTAAGATACAGTGTTTTCTGTCTTTCTCATTTTAGCCATTCTGATAGGTAGTTCTCCTTCAACTTTAATACATGCTTTTATTTTTTTTTACCTTTCCTAGAAATAGTGTTCTGTCAGTCAGGATGAACCTGCATTTTCCCCCCAGACTTGAGTTAAATTAGGCAAACATGCTTTGAAAAAGTAATATCTTCTGTAGGATAGTGATTTTGGAGGTGAGTCCTCTGTTGTATCCCAGTTGCAAGGCAATACTTAGAGAAAAAAACAAAACATCATATTACGTTTGGGTTTCAGAAAAAAATGGTCAGGAATAACTTTTCTAAATGTTTGACTATAGTATAATTTTTTTAAAAGCTTAACCTTTTAACCTCATGATCAAAAAATGAGTTTTTACAGACTTTTGAGTAAACATACCTTAAGAAAATTTAATCAGGTTATTGTTGAATCATTACAAACTAATAGTAATCTACTTTAGGCTTTGGAATTTGGTACTATTCCCAGAGTCAATATTGACATTAATGGGCAAGTTCTCATTCTCAATTAAGCTATGTGTTTTGGTTGCCTTGTTGCCAACTGCAGAGGTTCACACACTTGTTGGCATATATTTGTGGTGCATTATGTCCAGAAATAATTTTTCCATACACACGAGCAATATTATTTTTTCATGAATTAACAAGGGTGATAATGCAGGGTGTCCCCAAAGGCATTATACATAAGGAAAATGAAATATTGTAGCTAAATATATCTTTATTTTCAAAATATTCATTACAAAATTTTACAAAACATTTACAAAATATTCTTTAGGTGTTGGCCACCTCTTTCTTCACATACACAGTCTTCTCTCTCACTCCTGGTGAGCACATTCCTGTTGTTATATGAGTTTGTCAATTTTTCCTATGTATGGAAACTTTGGGGACACCCTGTACTTTGATATATCAATATCACCTACCCTGGAAAATTATCTTTCTTTGTAGACCTAGGGTATAAACTTTTTAGAAAGCAAACTGAGACAGGTCTAAAGCAGTGAACAGAAACAAAACAAACTGGATTTTTTTCTCCAGTTGTGTGAACTTATTTATGACCTAGTCACTCAGGTCATATGAGTGCTGTGTTTTGGCACCTGCTTTTTCCCTGTGTTTTTCTTGACAAACCCTTTGTAACACTGAGATTTGCTTCCACCCCTCTTTACCTTGACATCTTCTCCAGAATACTATGCCAGAACTGATTTCTATGACTCAGTTTTTTAATTTCATTATCTAAAACTGTCTCACTCTATCCTCATACTGTTTTATAAGCTTTCTGAGTCCATTTTTAAAAACACACATACCAAGAAAAACAAAAATGTTACAGATTCTATGAACTTTCCCTTACACCATAATTTTGTCCTAAAACCATGACTTACCTGGATTTCTGTACTGTGACAGATCAGCCTCTGTAAGAGAGGACTCCAGGTTACTTGATTCCTCCCTTGTCTACTTCATCCTATTTGCTGTAAGATTAGGGAGAGGGAGAAGGAGAAGAGGAAGGCACAGGGTGGAGGAAGAACTTTCGTGTTTTCCAAGGATGGTACCTTTTGGGTGAGCAAGGAGCTGGTGCTGCTGCTGGTATAGGAGCCCTGGGAAAGAGGAAGGATGGGCTGAATGAGGAAACACAGGAGCAGAGGAAAACCCTGGTTGAATATACCCTCTTCTTTTTATTTTTTTAAGAGACAGAGTCTTACTTTATTGCCCAAGATAGAAAGCAATGGTGCCATAAATAGCTCATTGCCATCTCAAACTCCTGGGCTCAAATGATCCTCCTGCCTCAGCCTCCTGAGTAGCTGGGACTATAAGTGTGTGCCATCACACCTGGCTAATTTTTTGTTGTTCTATTCATTCTCTCTCTCTCCTCCCTCCCTCCCTCCCTTCCTTCCTGCCTTTTCTTTTCTCTCTCTCTCCCTCCTTCCCGTCCTTCCTTCCTTCTTCTTTTTTTTTTTTTTAACAGGGTCTTGTTCAGGGTGGTCTTCAACTCCTGGCCTCAGGCAATCCTTCCACTTCAGCCTCTCCAAGTGCTAGGATTATAAGTGTGAGTCACTGCACCCGGCCACTAGCTTTAAAGCAAGGAAACTGAGACCTGGATAGCTTAAGGGACGTGGGGGGAGAGAGAAAATCCTGGATCTAAGCTTAGGAATGGGAAGCTTCTTTAAAAATGACTATAGGTCTGGTAGCATAATTCTTCCTGCTTTGTTTTTATCTCTGAATAATGTATATATAAATCAATAGTGATCAAAACAGCATGGTAAGGGCACAAAAACAGAGAGGTAGATGTATGGAACAGAATAGAGAACCAAGAGATGAACCCAGCTACTTACCATTATTTGATCTTTGACAAGTCAATTAAAAAACATTCAGTGGGGAAAAGATTCACTATTTAACAAATGGTGCTGGGTGAACTGGCTGGCGACCTGTAGAAAACTGAAACTGGACCCACACCTTTCGCCATTAACTAAGATAGACTCTCACTAGATTAAAGATTTAAACTTAAGACATCCTTATACAAATACTAGAAGGAAATGCAGGGAAAAGTCTTGAAGAAATCGGCCTGGGCGAATATTTTATGAGGAGGACCCCCTGGGCAATTGAAGCAGCTTCAAAAATATACTACTGAGACCTGATCAAACTAAAAAACTTCTGCACAGCCATGAATGCAGTAAATAAAGCAAGCAGACAGCCCTCAGAATGGGAGAAGATATTTGCAGGTTATGTCTCCGATAAAGTTTAATAACCAGAATCCACACAGAACTCAAAACGTATTAGCAAGAAAAGAACAAGTGATCCCATCTCAGGGTGGGCAAGGGACTTGAAGAGAAACTTCTCTGAAGAAGACAGGCAAACACCTACAGATACATGAAAAAATGCACATCATCCTTAGTCATCAGAGAAATGCAAATCAAAACTACTTTGAGATATCATCTAATGCCAGTAAGATTAGCCCACATCACAAAATCCCAAAATCAGAGATGTTGGCATGGATGTGGAAAAAAGGGAACACTTCTACATTGCTGGTGGGAATGCAGACTAATACGTTCCTTTTGGAAAGATGTTTGGAGGACACTCAGAGATCTAAAAATAGACCTGCCATTCGATCCTACAATTCCTCTACTAGGTATATATCCAGAATACCAAATATCACATTATAACAAAGATATATGTACCAGAATGTTTATTGCAAGCCCAATTCATAATTGCTAAGTCATGGAAGAAGCTCAAGTGCCCAACCAATGAATGGATCAATAAATTGTGGTATATGTACACCATGGAATATTATGCAGCCTTAAAGAAAAATGGAGACTTTACCTCCTACATGTTTACATGGATGGAGTGGAACATATTATTCTTAGCGAAGTATCTTAAGAATAGAAGAAAAAGTATCCAATGTACTCAATCTTACTATGAAACCAATTTATAGCTTTCTTACAAAAACTATAACCCAATTATAGCCCAAGAAGAAGGGGAAAAGGGAGGGGTAGAGAAGGGGTGAGGATGGGTGGAGAGAGAGTAATTGGTGGTACCACACCTACGGTACCTAGGGTACATGTGAAATTTACTAGGTGTAGAATGTAAATGTCTTAACACAATAACTAAGAAAATGCCATGAAGGCTGTGTTAATCAGTTTGATGAAATATTTCAAATTGTTATGTAAAAGCAGCACATTGTACCTCATAATTGCACTAATGTACACAGCTATGATTTAATAAAAAAAAAGAAAGAAAGAAATAAAAATTACTATAGACTTGATGTACCTCCTAAGTATGTGAGGCTTGAGGAGAGGCATAAGAGGAGAACAAAACAACAATTTGTACTGACTAATTTGAAATATTTGGTCACACTAAAACCACAGGCCAGCCAGAAAATCAGCTTTTGAAAGTGCTTTAGATTCTAAGCAAGGTCACATTAAGAAAGAAAGAGAGAGAGAGCACATTGACTCAAGAACAAGACAACTTGAGAGCAATTAGGCTGAAGCACATGACACTGTTATTTCCATAGGTCAAAAATGGTGAAGTAGTGCCAATTTCATAGAGCTCAACCTGGGATTCTAGTTCCACTGCTCTGTAGGTCTTTGGGGTTTGGGCAGACCCTCACATCTGTCCAGTGGGTGGTGCCTGCCTTAGTTTATAGGGTTTTTGCAAGGACTGATCCAAATTACAGAACATTTTCTAAGTGCCTGCTATGTATAATTTCTGAGAAACAAAGATGAATAAGGCACAACCCTTGTTCCCAAGGAGCTAGCAGTCCAATGAGGGAGATAGGGAAACAAACAGCAGGATATGATAAGCAAGTGAGGAAGCAATACAATCAGCTTGATTGTGAGTTGTCAGGGAGATCAAAACACTTGAATCAGGCTCCCACGGTTAAATACAGGCAGTTAGGGGCTACGAATGAGATAGGTTCTGTAGGTTTATTCCTAAGTTGTATTTGTGTGTAAGATGAACACATACATTTACCTATTAAAAACTAATAATTAAAAAATATTATTATAGCCTCCATTCCTAAGTGCAAGTTGTATGTTGGATGTTTGTAACTTGGGGACTGCCTGTAGAAACTTCCCAGGAAAAAGGAAAGAAGCATCACTCATGAGAGGAAGAGTCTGAGCACAGGCATAGAAGTGTAAATATGCATGATGAATTGAGGACCAGTAAGCAGTATAGTGGATATAAAATGCAGAGAATGTGGAGGGAGGTGTAAGGTTAGAAAGGTTCATGGGGCAAGTAGTGCCAGTGTACAAAATAATTAGATTAAGACTGCATTCAGGAAAACCACAGAAGAGCATATAAATGCTTTATAAATTCTGTTTACCTTAAAGACATAAAAGAAAGCATGCCTAAAAATTCATATCATCCCTACCCTCCTCTCACAAGGGGTTTAGCCTGAGTCATAAATTTATTTGCTAGATTTCTTTATAGAGTGTTCTCTCTTCCTAGGAGAAGTATTCTCTCTCCGGGGTCCAGGTAAATGTCCTGGGAGAATTCTCAAACTGGTGGGGGAGTAATTCAGTTTGGGTGGGGAAAGTGCTGCCTCATTTTTCCTGATCCTTCAACCTTCCCTTCTCTCATTATCACTTAATTTGATCTCTCCCAAGGAAGAAGTGAAACCACTACACCCAAGGAAGCAGATTGGCATGAACACCCTTCCTCTGCCCCCCAGTTCTGCTCACCTACAAAATCAAGCTCAGTAATAACTTCCATTTCCTCTTCCTCCTACCAGCCAGGCCCAGTTCGGGGCCACTACCTTCTTCCAGTAATTTTTCCAGTACCCAGAAATAGGTTTGTGTGATTCCACCATACCCTCACAGACCCTCTTTCAGTGCAAGAGCATGCAATCTTAACAATGTGTGAATGAATTTAAGGCCCAGGAATTCAATTCCACCCCATTTACCTATGTTCCCCATGGACTAAAAGAAAGATCCAGGTGAACTTAATATTAGACTCTGGATTTGCTACTTACTACTTATGTGGCCTTTTGTAGGACAATCTTGGAGCCATTATTTCCTCACAGCTATGAGGAACACAATCAGAGATAATATATGCAAAACATATGGTTTACAAAAGATGCTCCAAACACTGTAGCTGCTATCATCATCACCACCACCACCATTATTAAGCATCTGAACTAATGAAGACTGCTTGTGGGTCTCATCCTTTCCTTCTATTGCTTTACATCTGCTCCTTACATGGCACCAGAGCACTATTTTAAAAGTAAAAACCAAATAAATTCCCATAGTACTTAAACCATTTCTTTGACTTCCCTTTGTGTTTTAATAAAACCCCAGCTCCCTTCTCTGACCTCCAAAGCCCAGTCCCCTTCAGTTTCCATTCTCATTCTATTGTGCTCTGCCCATGCTCTGCTCTGCTCCAGCCATGCTCCAGCTCTCCATTCCCTATCCATCTCAGGGCCTTTGCCCTTGGGATTTTCTCTGTGCAGTAGGCACCTTCTGTCCCTTTCCTTCCATGTGTTCTTTGAACCCTTTGGGTGAAGCTTAACTATCACTGTCTCTGGCTACACTACCGTAGTACCACTCAACTTTATCTTACCAGCCTAATTTTTATTTATCACTGTTAATTAATAATATATTTTATATGACTATTTGCTCAGTATATGTCTTCCCAATGGAGAGTGAACTCCATGAGGGCAAGGCACAACTTGCTTTGTTTACTACTGTATCTCCAGCACTGGCCCGATATTAGACAATGGATTTGACTTATCGCTATTTTTAGGCAGCATCACTTATGGCATCAAGACCTTAGGAAATTTAGGTTTTCCTTAATATGATTAGCAGTTGTGTTTTATTTCAAAGCATTTAACTACTTTCTAGGACATCAAAGTTCACAAAATTCTTCTTTTCTGTATCTAAATTTTCCATAATGAGTATGGATTTTTAATAAAAATTTCTCATAAACTCTGAATTTTAACAAGACTTATCATGGGAAAACAATTTGACTACATTAATTTATTTTAAAAATAAGATTCGATTTTTCCTCAGCCTTTTGGCTAAGGTCAAGCCCAAAATCAAAATTCACAGTAAGTAAAGAAAGGCAAATAGCCAACTTAACATTCCTTTTTTTTTTTTTTTTGAGACAGAGTCTCACTTTGTCACCCTTGGTAGAGTGCTGTGGCATCACAGCTCACAAAAACCTCAAACTCCTGGAATTAAGCAATTCTCTTGCCTCAGCCTCCCAAGTAGCTGGGAGTACAGGCACCTGCCACAACCTCCAGCTGCAGTTGTCGTTGTTTAGCTGAACCCGCCAGCCTCGGTGTATGTGGCCAGTGCCATAACCACTGCACTACGGGTGCCAAGCTGCAATTTAACATTCTTAAGGGTATCCCTATCCTTTTTTTTTTTCACTTTTTCAACAAGTTTTTATTAGTAGTTAAGTCATGATTCAGAATCATCAGGCACCTACGTCCCGCTCTGCTATCCTGGAAGAAGGACGGAGGACAGAGGAGAGGGTGCAGCCAGTTCAAATCTTCCCAGGAAACGTGCCTTCTGTCCGACGGTCATCCCAGGCCGAGACCTGGGTAGTTTTGCTAGCAGTTTCTGGTCTGGTTCTGGTTGGGGAAGCGCCAGTCAAAAGGGGCAGTCTTGTAGTTCTTGATGTCTTCTGCCATGGTGCTGACCCTGAAAGACACCCCTGAAGCACCTCAAAGCTCAGTGTGACCCTCAGCAAAGACACCAGTACCGGACAGGAAGCGGAATTAAGACCGGCCGGAAGCAGAGACAGGCAGGGAATCTGTATCCCTATTCTTAAAGAGGAAAATTGTCTGACATATCATGTAAGAGCAGGTTAGTAATTAAATAAATGATTTTCCATCTGATCAGATGTGCAAATATGACAAAGTAAACTGAAAACTTCCATAGTGTCCCATGGATTAATACTGATGGAACCTATACTCCCTAGCATGTAAAGAACACTTAGTATTTGTTGAATGCAATTTTCTGGAAGCCTTCTCCAGCCAAAGACACAACCGCAGACCTTTGCTACTTTGAAAAGGACTAGATCTCCTATATTTTTTGTGGTTGTTACTGCTCAGAGGTGAATAACCAACTAATAAAAATTTCTATTTAAGATACTATATCTTGACAGATTAAAAGCTTCTTTCAGGTTTTTCCCCTAATTTAAATATATGTCATTTCCTTTGGAATGTTTGCCACCCACACACATGCAAACTCCTTACCCTCTTCCTCCTTTTCCTTCAAAAGCTCCTTCTATTTCCTTTTATTATCTGAAATGTGACTTTTGGTTGGGCTTGTTGGCTCATGTGTATAAGGGTAGCACTTTGGGAGGCTGAGGCAGGAAGATTGCTTGAGACTAGGAGTTAGAGACCAATTTGAGCAAGAGCAAGATCTTGTCTTTACAAAAAATAGAAAAATTAGCCAGATGTGATGGTACATGCCTGTATTCTCAGCTATTTGGGAGACTAAGGTAGAAGGATTGCTTGAGCCCAGAATTTTGAGGTTGCAGTGAACTGTAATGACAAACACTGCACTCTAACCTGGGTGACAGGGGGAGACAATGTCTCTAAACAAACAAACAGATGACTTTGCCTTGGCGTTGCCACTATTCTCAAAATGCACTCCATTGCCTTGTGTGCAAATTTCCCGTGGCCAGTAGAGAAAGCATCACATTTCTCATTTTTCATAGCCCTTTCTCACTCCAACCTTAGGGCCAACTACTTATGCTGACCTCTCTCCTTTTTGGTCACAAGGGTACCCTGAGTTCCTTCTCTGTTCACTGTAGCCATTGCTGTTGTCACCCTTGGTGACTTCAGTGCCTGTTTTGATGACTCTAACATTTTCTGACAGCTTACTCACAAACCTCATCCTGACCTCCTTAACATCAGAACATCTGTCTCTAAGATAGGGAACACTCAAATTCTCCCATTTATGAACAAACTCCCTTATTGCTACTTCTTCCCTTCCCACTTTTTAAATTCTTCTTTAGCCGGGCGCGGTGGCTCACGCCTGTAATCCCAGCACTGTGGGAGGCAGAGGAGGGAGAATCGCTTGAGCTCAGGAGTTCGAGACTCGCCTGAGCAACAGTGAGACCCCGACTCATGAAAAAAATGGAAAAACCCAGCCGGGCGCCGCAGCAAGCGCCTGTAATCCCAGCCACTTCCAGAGGCTGAGGCAGCGGCTTGCCCGCAGCCCGAGTCTGAGGTTGTGGTGAGCTACCACGCCCACTGCACTCTGCTCAGGGGCATAGGGTGGGACCCTGTCTCAATAACAACAAAAAAAAGTAAAGAAATAAAAAATAAGCAACGAAATAAAATAAAAAAAGCCAAAAATAAAATAAAATAAAACAAACAAACAAAAATAAATAAATTCTTCTTTAAAACATTTTTTAATTTTGGTAAAATATGTGTACCATAAAATTTATCAATTAACCATTTTTTAAATGTATATTTCAGTGGCATTCAGTATATTCACATTGTTGTGTAACCATTACCACCCTCCATCTCCAGCACTTATTTTTATCTTCCAAAACTGAAACTCTATACCTACTGAACAATAATTCCCCATTCCTCAACAAATTCTTTTTTATATTCTCCATGGAGCTGTTTCAGTCCTTTCCCACTTATTCTCAAAAATTCAATCTATGCTTATTCCTCTTAATCTCTGTAACTCTTTCATAACCTACATTACTAGGAATATTGCAGCCATTTACAAGACCCTCAAGTTCATGTCCCTACACCTTAACACTTCACGCCTTCTCTGATTCTCCCACTGTAAAACATCAATAATAATAACAACAATATAACAACAATAATAAACATGTATTGAGTTTCTACTATGTCAACTACTGTGCTAAGGGCTTAAACATACCTACTTAAAACAACTCATTGAAGTCTCACAACTCAATGAGTTCAAACTATTATGAGGAAAATTATGACATTATTATGAGTAATATAATAATTTTTATAATGAAGATTATGATGATGAAGAAATTGAGACTTTATAGGCAGCAAGGAACTTGCCCAGTTTAGCCAGCTAGTAACCAACATCTTCCCTTCTCCCCTTTACTCTATCAAGATACTATTCTCTTTCTTTGTTTCCTTTCATGACCATAGAAAAGGAAAAGATCTCACTTCCTCCTTTTCTATTCTGTGCAATCCACTGTAGTTTGAGATTCCCACTATACTTAAATGATTCTCTCCAAGGTTTCTAATCTCCAACTGGGTTTCTATAGTACTCGTTGCCAGCTGTCCTACTTTTTTTGAGACAGTGTTCTCTCTGCTTTTCTTTCTTTTTTTTTTTAATTAAATAATAGCTGTGTACATTAATGCGATGATCATGGGGCACCATACACTGGTTTTATAGACTGTTTGACACATTTTCATCACACTGGTTAACATAGCCTTCCTGGCATTTTCTTAGTTATTGTGTTAAGATATTTACATTCTACA
This sequence comes from Nycticebus coucang, assembly GCF_027406575.1. Classification (NCBI taxonomy): domain Eukaryota; kingdom Metazoa; phylum Chordata; class Mammalia; order Primates; family Lorisidae; genus Nycticebus; species Nycticebus coucang. Next base: position 72,531,524 of record NC_069781.1, on the reverse strand, counting down.
TTTACTAAGTTTCACATATACCCTTGTAAGATGCACCGCAGGTGTAATCCCACCAATAACCCTCCCTCCCCTTCCCCCTATTCTTAGGTTATAACTGGGTTATAGCTTTCATGTGAAAGCCATAAATTAGTTTCATAGTAGGGCTGAGTACATTGGATACTTTTTCTTCCATTCTTGAGATACTTTACTAAGAAGAATATGTTCCAGCTCCATCCATGTAAACATGAAAGAGGTAAAGTCTCCATCTTTCTTTAAGGCTGCGTAATATTCCATGGTGTACATATACCACAATTTATTAATCCATTCGTGGATCGATGGGCACATGGGCTTTTTCCATGACTTAGCAATTATGAATTGGGCTGCAATAAACATTCTGGTACAAATAACTTTGTTATGATGTGATTTTTGGTCTTCTGGGTATATGCCTAGTAGAGGAATTATAGGATTGAATGGCAGATCTATTTTTAGATCTCTAAGTGTTCTCCAAACATCTTTCCAAAAGGAATATATTAATTTGCATTCCCACCAACAGTGTAGAAGTGTTCCCTTTTCTCCACATCCATGCCAACATTTCTTTCTGGTCTTCTTTACTAAATCTTTTTCCTCTTTTATCCCTTAAATCTAAGATACCCCTGAATTCCATCTTTACACAGCTTTCTCTTCATGCTCTACACCTAATCAAGACAATCTCTCATTCACTTCCACACCGTCAGACAAGATGTCATCATGTCTTCACAAATGAAGAGCAAATCCATATGGCTAATTCTGACTTCCCACAGTTTCCCTGCTGAAATTTCCTTAATTATTCCTCAAATACTTCAAACTCCATCTGCTCCACATCAAACTCTTTCAGTATTCCTGCTGGTGAAATTCCCATCTGAGTTTCCTCTTATTAACCACTGGAACTATCTTCACTTCCCCCCTCTACCCGTCTTCCCATCTTTCCCAGTCTGGAGCCAGTACACTCACATCCAAAAAGAGCTATGGAGGCATTGTGGAGATATACCTCTGAACGGGGAGTAGGAACTTAGTTCTAATCCTGACTCAGCCACTTGGTGACTGGCTTAGTAGAACTAAAATAGGTATCTCTGGGACCCTTTCTCAGCTCTCATCACTCCATCCCCTCCTCATGAAACCCACTTTTGCCCTCACTCTTTCCTCACTGCTTTTGCCTCGGCCATTTTAGTTGGCCTCCTAACTGATCTTCTCGCCTCTCTCTCCTTTCTTTCCTTCTTCTGGATGATGCTTCGCACAAACATAAAATAATATTCATTAAACACACTCTAGATGATGTTTCTCATTTGCTTTGGAAACTCTCAAAAGATTCCTGTTTTCTATGGGATAAAATTCAAACTCCTTACTTTAGCACTTATAAGCCCTCTGCATACTGGTCCCAACTTAATAAGTGAAACTTCATTTTGTCTGAATTGGATTACAAATGTAATTGGGATATTTATGGGAGAGAAATCTCTAACATTCTTTATACTAAAAGTAATAGTGAATCAAATATTTAAGTATAAAATATAAACAATAAAATTTTAGAAAATAGCATAAGTAAACTTATCTGTAATCTTTAAAGCAGGACAAAAAACCAGAAGTTCTAAATGAAAACACTGATTAATTTTATCACATGATATTTAGAAACTTATCTATTCCATTAAAAATAATGCCATTAACAAAGTATAAAGATAAATGACAATGGGGAAAAAGCAGTATCATATCACAGACGAGGGTTTAATTTCTTAACTTACAATGAGTCCATATACATCAATAATTTACAGAAATTCAAATCAGACTTTTTAAAAAAAAGATGTTCAAGCTCATTAAATAACGGAAAAAAATTGAAGACTATGAGATATTTACTACTTTTTATTTTTATTTATTTATTTGGAGACAGAGTCTCACTTTGTTGCCTGCGGTAGAGTGCCGTGGTGTCACAGCTCACAGCAATCTCAAACTCTTGGGCTCAAGTGATTCTCTTGCGTCTGCCTCCCAAGTAGCTAGGATTATAAGTACCTGCCACAATGCCTGGCTATTTTTTGAGACCAGGCCTCGCTCTGCCAGGCCTCACTCTTGCTCAGGATGCTCTCAAACTCATGAGCTCAAGCAATCCACTCACCTTGTCCTCCCAGAGTGCTAGGATTACCAGTATGAGCTACCGCACCTGACCAATTTTTCACTTTTTAGAAAGGCAAACATTTTAAAGTTGATGATGCTGGCTCAGCGCCTGTAGCTCAGCGGTTAGGTCACTGACCACATACACCGGAGGTGGTGAGTTCAAACCTGGCCCAGGGCTGCTAAACGACAATGATAACAACAACAAAAAATAGGTGGGGACTTGGCAGGCACCTGTAGTCCAAGCTACTTGGGATGCCGAAGCAAGAGAATCCTTAAGCCCAGGAGTTTGAGGTTGCAGTGAGCTGGGATAGCACTGCACTCTACTGAGGGCGACATAATGGGACTCTGTCTCAAAAAAAAAATAAATAAATAAAGTTGATGATGCCTGTTGTTGCTATGGGGATGGAGAAGAGGGCATTCACCTGTATCACTGACAAATTATAAATCAATACAAACTTTTAGAAGTCAATTGGGTAATATCTATCAAACTATAAAATACACATACCCTCTGTTCCAGCAATTCCACTACTAGAAATTTATGCTACCAATGAACTTAACAAAGGTTTCCCAAGAGTCACAACACACACACACTCAGCTGTGAAGAGAAAAAGGAAAGAAAATTCTGGAAACAAAGTGTTAAAGATTGATTATGTGAATATATATAACCTTATACGTATAACATTAATATGTTATCTAATTTATAATAAAATATTGGTTAAGACATATTTATATGATTGAATGCTATTTATAATGATACTTGTAAAAGAATGTTTCTAACATGAAAATGTTTATCATAAAATGTTAATTGGCAACTAGAAAAAGCAGCTTACAAAATATTTGTAGTATGATTTTTATTTTAATAAAATAGATGTACATACCATTTTTACCTAGAAAAAAGAATGTCAGGATCTATAGCATATATGCTTTCCTGTCATTTACATATTTTCTAAGTGCACATATACCAGTTTTATAATCAGAAAAAAGTTACTTAAACAGTTTTCACCTTCGTAGAAAAGAGGGACTTCAATAATCTATGTTCTTGTATACTTTATATTATGCAATAAACACTACAAGTCTGTGTCATAGAGGTTTTTTAAAAATTAATGATTAATTAAGCATAACTCTTTGGAAGTGCTTTCATTAAAATAATTTGAAAGCTCTGTTTAGTATTTGGCCGTAAAAAAAAAAAAATGCTCCCACACAGTCTGATGCATTCAACTAGTTCTATTTGCATTGGTTCATAATCAAACACTGCCACGCAATGTTGCTTAATCCCTGTGTGTATATAAGTAGAATTAGAATGTAGTTGCCTAAACTACTACCAATTGCTGACTACAGGAAACCACATTAACCGAGGCCAGTCCTTCCCATTTATAACTTAGGTGAGTATCATAACCAGTGTGCTGTATGTCACTGGAAAAAGCAGCAAAAAAGAACCAGTGATGTTTATATGACCATATGTTCTGAAATATATCTGATATAAAAAGAGGAAAATAAAGAGTTAAGTTTTAGTCTGAAAAAATGGTGAAAAGAACAATACTGTTTATTAAGGTTAAAGATTGTAGGTTGTTTGCAGAAAATGCTTTGTTTTTCAGAATAGGATTTGAAAATATTTTCTGACTATACTTTTGACTTATTATGTGATTCTAAAAAAGGTACTGGCTTTCTCAGTAACAACAACCCCATTGTAAATGTGGTATTTTCCACTTTGTATCACTCTTGCTCAATTAGGCAAGCTAAAGTTGGTTTAGAGCAGTGATATAATGATAAATCTGGGTTGTGTCACCATGTGAAAGAACATGGAACTTTCAGCAATTTATGACAGAGAATTCTGTATTTTTTCAGTATATTACTGTAACTCAGCTTGATCATTAAGCTATCGCACCCACTGATGATCCTTGCCTGAATCAAGTATTAAATTGGAGGCTGCAACATGGTGATCTGCCATCTATCTAACATCACTTCTATAATGAATAGATTCCTTCCTATTCATTCATTCTTGAGAAATGCCATGAACTTGTAGGTTTCTTTTTTCATTAAATGCTTTGCTGTCAATTACCATTGTTACTGTTTTGGGGTTTTTTTGTTTTTGTTTTTACAGTTTTTGTCTAGGGCCGTGTTTGAACTCGCCACCTCCAGTATATGGGGCCGACGCCTCACTCCTTGGAGCCACAGGTGCCACCCCATTGTTACTGTTTTTGATCCTTAAATTGTGCCAAATGTGGCCAGCAGAAGACCTTTCATGATGGCTCATGGATGCTTTTGACACAACCTCATAAGTTTTTGTATGACTTTACTGCTTCTGGCACAACAGGATGCTCCATGTTCATTACCGCATTATCAACTACAGATCTGGAGTCATGACTCCTTTTAGTGAAGAAAGCATTTAGAAACTAAGATATGGAACACTGATTTTTCTGACTGAATTCTATATTCCAGGGTTTTTCTCATGGCTTCTGTTGTTTTATATTTGTATCTCCTTTCCCCTACAATGAAACCCATGTAACATCAATATATCCATTTACTTGCTCTATACTACGTCTCAGATTTCCAATGCAAATTTTACCCCTATCAATAAACCCAACAAGTAAAATTTAAGGTTTCTTTACAGTTGTTTTTGACTATGACTATACTGCCAAAAACAACAACAAGGATATGTTCTGAGAAATGCATCATTAGGCAATTTCAGCACTGGGTGAATATCATAGAGTATAATTAGTATAGCCTACTACACAACTAGGGAATATAGTATAGCCCCTTGCTCCGGGCTACAAACCTGTACACCATGTTACTCTACTGAATACTGTAGGCAACTGTAACAACATGCTAAATATTTGAATATCTAAACAGATTAAACATAGACAAGGTACAGTAAAACTACCATATAATAGGGCAAAAAAATGGTATACCAGCCATGAATGCAGCTCACAGGAGAGAAGTTGCTCTGGTGAGTAAATGTGAAGACCTGGGACATTACTTTATATCACTGTAGACTTTATAAATGCTACACTATCTATCTTTAAAAATTTTTCTTTTTGCAATAATACATTAACCTTACTTGCTGTAACATTTTTACTTTATAAACTCTTTATTTTAACATTTTGACTCTTCTGTAGTAACTTAGCTCAAAACACACACTGTACAGCTGTATAAAAATATTTATACCCTATCATACTATATATTTTGTATTTTTTAAATTTTTTAGTTTTCTACTTTTTAAACATTTTTGTTAAAAACTAAGACAAACACACACACATAAGCTGGGGTCTATCCTACCTCCCTGGAAGCTCTTTGAGAGCAATAGCACATGTGGACCTGCCATCTCCTATGATAATAATACCTTCTGGAATACCTCTTGATCGACCTGCCTGAGGTTACTTTAAGTTAACTTTTTAAAAAATAAGTATAAGAGGCTCAGTGCCTGTAGCTCAGGGTGCCAGCCACATACACCAAGGCAGGCAGGTTTGAACCCAGCCCAGGCCTGCTAACCAACAATGACAACTACAACAAAAAAACAGCCGGGCATTGTGGCCGATGCCTGTAGTCCCAGCAACTTGGGAGGTTCAGGCAAGAGAATCACTTTAGCCAAAGAGGTTGAGGTCGCTATGAGCTGTCACACCACAGCACTCTACCAAGGGTGACGTAGTAAGACTCTGTCTCAAAAAATAAATAAATAAAAATAAGTGTAATTTATAATAATGATAAAAAGCATAGTATATCAAATACTAAGCCAATAATATGTGTAGAGTCATTTATTATTAAATATTACATAATGTACATAATTGTATGTGCTATACTTTTATACAACTGGCAGCACAGATTTGTTTATACCAGCATCACCATAAAGGTGATAATGAATTGCACTACAATGTATCAATGGCTATAGTCACTAGGCAATAGGAATTTTTTCAGCTCAGTTATAATCTTTTTTTTGTTTGTTTTGAGATAGAGTCTCACTATGTCACCCTCTGTAGAGTGCTGTAGTGTCACAGCTCACAGCAACCTCTAACTCTTGGGCTTAAGTGATTCTCTTGCCTCAGCCTCCCAAGTAGCTGGAACCATAGGCACCTGCCACAATGCCTGCTATTTTTTGTTGTAGTTGTCATTGTGTAGCTGGCCCGGGCTGCGTTCGAACCCGCCAGCCCTGGTACAGGTGGTCAGCACCATAACCACTGAGCTATGGGCGCCGAACCCTCAATCATAATCTCATGGGACCACCATCATATATATGGTCAGTCATTGACTGAAACATCATTATGCAGTGCATGACTTATTCTAGTAAGAATGTATATTTAGAATACTATGCTCAAATTTTACTAAAGTAATTATTTTCTCTATATATTTATCCATTTTATAGTGAGTTAGCCACAGTTGTTTCTGCTAGTTTTCAAGTTGATAACAATTGAACTAATATATTTTAATTCAACAGAAACCTGAAAAATGAAGCCTAAAATGAAGTATTCAATGAACAAAATTGCCCCAGCAAAGCTGAACTGCATAGCAAACAAAGCCATGGAAACGTCTTGCAAGCCAATAAGTAAGCATTTTGAATATTTTCCATGCTACGTTTTATCTGCTTATCTGTTATTAAAGCCTTATTATTCCAATGTTCATACATGCTGTCTTATCAAAAGTTACTAAGAATACAAAAACTGAAATCAAAAGAGATGTCTCATAAGGGTATAATACAGCAGATTTTAGTTTTGAACAGTATATTTAGCCAGCTTTTGTTTATCTGATACATTTGTTGTCAGGAGAATAAGTACCATGCTGGCTATGGTACTAGATATTTTTCTTAGTTACATTTCAAACTGCACAGGAATAGCTCAGATAATTTAAATTTGCGAGTAGTGGCACGTGTCCATAGCACAGTGGTTACAGCTCCAGCCACATACACTGAGGCTGGCAGGTTCAAACTCAGCCCTGGCCAGCTAAAGAACAATGACAACTGCAACAAAAAATAGCTGGGCATTGTGGCGGGTGCCTGTAGTTCCAGCTACTTGGAGGCTGAGGCAAGAGAATCACTTAAGCCCAAGAGTTTGAGGTTGCTGTGAGCTGTGATGCCACAGCACTCTACCAAGAGTGACAAAGTGAGACTCTCTCTCAAAAACAAAACAAAACAAAATTTGCGAGTAGTGACAGACTTAATCATTGCCTTTTACATCAACCATTTCTCTCTTCCCACATCTCCTACCACCAAATCTCCCAAATCTTTTCCCTAATTAACTAACAAAATTTTAAACTGATTAAAATTTTCATTCAACTGATTAAAAGTTTCATTCATTAAACTTTCATTCCACAAATATTTGTAAAGACTTTGGTGTATCAAGCATGTGGTTGTGACTTAAGACTATTGATAAAGGTGAGAATAAGTGAAGATATTAGGATAATCTAGAGCTCAAATAAAAATAAATAAATAAAGCAGAAGCAACAAGAGACACTCAAGTTTATCTACTTATAAATTAAAAGAGTTTGACATAAGATTAAAGGTAAATAAAGTCAGGTAACGGCTACAGGTCTGATATTAAAGAGCTGTATTCCTCTTTAATTCTTAAAATTATCTATTCTGGAAGTAATCATGAAAACTTATACTCCAAATTCATATGGGAGCAGTAAGTAACACAAAAGCGTTAACAGAGCCATGGTGCCCAGGAAAGAAAACATAAGACAAAGAATGATGGCGGGGACGAGCTTATCCTTGTCTGGATGCTCCTTTCGATTTCTCTGAACATCTTTAAATCTAGAAGAGAAAGCAGTGTTAAAGAATATGATTTCTACCCTATTGTGTCCTCCATGAGTCTCTGACTCACCACATTCTCTTGGGTAACCACAGAAAACACTGATTTGATTGTGGTTTCTGAATGGCCAGGAAATCATAATTAAATTAGTCCTTTTATTTGTAGCTGAGTCAAAATGCTGTTTGCAGAAAGTGACTCATGTTGAAATTTAATTGCAATTGTGACAAGAGATGGGATCTATAAGGTGTGATTAGATCCTAAGGCTCTGACCTGTGAATAGATTGATGTCATTATCACAGGAGTGGGTTTGTTATCACAGGAGCAGGTTTCCGATAAAAGAATGAAATTTGATCCCGTTCTTTCCCTGTCTTGCATATTCTCTTAATATATGATGTTTTTAGCCAGACTATGACACAGTGAGAAGGTCTTCACCACATTCAGCCCCTTAATCTTGGCCTTCCAGCTTCCAGGACTAGGGGCCAAATAAATCTCCTTTCTTTATAAATTATCCAGTCTATGGCATTCCATTATGGCAGGAGAAAATAGACTAAGACAGGTATATCTTAGTTTAGGGTAGCTGTAGGTCTTCCAGCAAAGATGTCCAGAATTCAGGAGGATATACACAGAAATAGATAGAGGTGCTTTATAGAAGGGGTGTCCAACCTGTGGTCAGGTCCGTGGGCCACATGCTGATTTTTCTGAGGACTTTTTTGCTTATCTGTGGCACTGGATATCATGAAAAGTATGCATGGACCTTGTGTTTTGCTAATCATCTTTAGTCAGTGTTTGTGTATTTATTGTGTAGCCCAAGACAACACTTTAATTTTTCCAATGTGTGGCAGAGAAAAAAAAAAAAAAAAGGTTGGACACCTGTGCTTTCAGGTATCTGAGTTAAAATGCCCTAGGGAGAAAAAGCAACAGTTAATAAAGCCCAGGAGAAAAACTGAAGATAGTGTTATAGTTTGGAGCATTTGGGGGAGTCATCAGCCTCTAAAACGGTGATTGAAGTCACTGGAACAAGCAAGACTACCCAGAAAGAAGGAGCAAGACACTGGGCACGGTTGCTCACTCCTATAAACTCAGCCCTCTGGGAGGTCAACGTGGGTGCATTGGTTGAGCTCAGGAGTTCAAGACCAGCCTGAACAAGAGCAAAACTCCATCTCTACTAAAAACAGAAAAAACTAGCTGGGCATGGTGGTGCATGACTGTAGTCCCAACTACTCAGGATGCTGAGACAAGAGGATCATTTGAGCCCAAGAGTTTGAGGTTGCTATGAGCTATGATGATGCCACAGAACTGTACCCTAGGCAACAAAAGAGGACAGGCAAGAGAAGAAGGCAAAAGACAAAACCTTGAGGAATACAAACATTTTAGGAGCAGACGGAGGAGAAATAACTAACAGTTATTGAAGTAAACTGATCAAAGAGAAACAAGAAGAACCTAAGAGGACTGGTGATACAGTGATAAGGGAAAAAGGGTTCAAAGAAGGAAGAGGTTCCAAGAGTCAAATGACGGAGTCAGACCAAGAGTAGTAAGCAGCAAAATAGGTGTTTGTGGAAGAAATGAAAAATGAAGTGATTAACTTTCATAGTTTCTGTCACACATAGTCTAGCTCTCTAAGTGGAAGAATTATAGAAAAAATTCCAGGGCCTTTCCCATTTACTCACCAGAAATCCCTGAGGGAAATGAATGCTCTTGGAAGATAAAATTAGTTATAAGAATTTTCTTAAAATTCCTCACTAAGCCACTGCCCTCGGAGAACAGCCAGATGGAGACATACACAGTGGTAGCAGTCCTTATATGTTTGAGCTGATTCTTTGACCCCAGTGGAACACTCTCTCTCCTACAGAGTCCTCATGACTATGCAGCTTTGTACTTTCAAACCCAGAATACAACTCCCATGCTTTCTGCTGCCCAGAATACCAAAGTTTACATTCTTCCAAATTCTTCCAATGTAAATTATTTGTAATACTTCAAATGGAGTCATCCCTCACCCCTACCCTATTGTACCCCATGCTTGGGGTCTCACTAGATCCTGGCCTCTGTATCCATACCTTTAACTCTCAAACTCTTTCTTCTTTTACATGCATAATACTTCATCAGTACTGTGACCCTTACTTCTAACTACCCAAGACCAATATTCTGCTCCTCATAGAGTCCACATTTGATATTAAACATTCCTATCATGTCTGCATGTAATGTGGACCACATTAAAAGAAGAATTTAAAGGGCGGTGCCAGTGGCTCAAAGGAGTGGGGCGCCAGCCCCATGTGCCGGAGGTGGCAGGTTCAAACCCAACCCCAGCCAAAAACGGCAAAAAAAAAAAAAAGAAGGATTTAAAGTACGAGCATACTTTTGGTATAGTCTTGTATTTTTTGGCTATGAAGAGACAGCATAATACAGTTGCTATTGTTTAAATGTCCTCACCAAAACTCATGTTAAAATTTAATTGTTACAGTGTTGAGAAACAGGAAGTGATAAGGTCATGAGGGGTCCACCTTCATGAATGAATTAATGCTGCTATCACAGGAGTGGGTCAGTTGTCACGAGACTAGGTTTGTTTTAAAAATGAGTTCTCCCAATTTCCTCTCTCTGTCTCGTGGGTTTATTTCTGCCTTCCACCTCTTCCACCAAAGGATGACTTTTACTACATGCCAGCACTATGCTCTTGGATTTTCCAGCTTCTTGAACTGTGAGAAATTAATTTCTTTTCTTTATAAACTACCCAGTTTGTGGTATTGTCATAGCAGCAGAGAACAAAGTGACAATAGTTAATAAAATATTATACTAAATTAGTTGTCAGGAGAACAATTACAATGCTGGGTCTGCTACTAGTTAGCTTTGTAAATTATCTTTTTATCTGTAAAAATGCTACTATATAAATGTGAGATGCTGAAGTCAGTATCTCTGAATTATGATTCAATGTTAGGAAGTTCCAAGGTGAATGTGAACATAATTAAGTGGCCCTTCCCTGTTCAGACAGTTGAAGATACTTAAAGGGAGCTACCTATCTATCTCAATTGGGGAAAAGATATGGATAATTCAAAATAATAGCTAACAAAGGTTTATTCCATGTGACTTTTAGAAACATTATTTTAAGAAGACCAGTATCCTGGAGAATTAAAAGAAACTAAAAGAAATAAAATGGATCCAAGAATCTCAAATAATTATTTTCTTTTCTGAATTGCTGCAAATTGAAATTTGACTGTATTGTATAAATTCCTTGATCATTTACTATAATGTTAAAAATTGAGATTCTATAACTCATGTATTATAATATTCTATCTGACTCTTAAAGGCTTTTTAGGATATCAAAGTAGCAAATTTAATTTTTTACTTGAAATGTAAATATTTCTTTGCTAAATTAAAAAAGAATTACTAAATAATCGATTAACTTTTTAATTTCAATTTATTTAATTTGAATTTCCATTTTTTTAGTCCCTCAAATTTCTGTGCAGCTTATTCTTAGATGTAGGTAAGTGGACGGTAATGGAAATAAAAATTTTGGTATTATATACCTTCGTCACAATTTCTCACCAGATCTGTAGCCTTAGGCAAATGTCATAACTTTTAAGGGCTGCAGATCATCACCTGTTAAATGGGGATAATAACATCTACTTTGTAAGATTACTGTGAATGATTAAATGAAGAAATATGTAAAATTATTAGTAGAGTGTGTGGCTCACTTAGTAAATACCAGGGTTTAAAATTTGTTTTTAGGCTCGGTGCCCATAGCACAGTGATTATGGTGCCAACCACATACACTGAGGCTGGCGGGTCCAAACCTGGCCCAGGCCAGCTAAAACAACAATGACAACTGCAACAAAAAATAGCTGGCGTTGGGACGGGTGCCTGTAGTCCCAGTTACTTGGAAGGCTGAAGCAAGAGAATCGCTTAAACCCAAGAGTTTGAGGTTGCTGTGAGCTGAATGCCATGGCACTCTACTGAGGGCGACATAGTGAGACTCTGTCTCAAAAAAAAATTTTTTTTAATTTCTTTTTTTAGAGATGAGATCTTGCTGTGTTGCCCAGGCTGATCTCAAACTCCTGGCATTAAGCAATCCTCCCACCTCAGCCTCCTGAGTCACTAGAATTACATACAGGATGAGCTACCATGCCTGGCTTGGCTGTTATTTTAATGTCAGCAACCTTTGTAGACCACAGCTATCCTTCCAAAGTTATTAAAAGTCTATATTCTAGATAAGTAGAAAAAATTCAGATTTCATAGGAATAAAATGTCTCCCACAGTTATGATATGATATGTTGGATGTAGAGTTTCAACAATATGAAATTCTAAAACCCAACATTTTTTCTAAAGTTTTCACAATTCATTTTGCAGCAAAATATGACCGGAATTCATTTTGTCAGTTAAACCCTGACCTGAACTAACATGAAGTCTTTATTTCACTTTATTTCACAAATTTTCCTGTCTCACTATAAAGTTAACTAGTTTTTTATTACGGAGTACTGCCCCAGTCCCTCCTGGGAGTACTATACACATGTAGTATAGGTTCTACATTGCAATCCTAAAATCTATAAAGCTCTGATTTGTGAAATACAGCTGGTCCCAAAGGTCTCTGATGAGATAATGTGAATGTGAATTTGCTTTCTTGGACTGCTTCACTCAGAGGTTGTAAAAGAACTAATATGGCTCAGCACCTGTAGCACAGTGGTTATGGGGCCAGCCACATACACCGAGAGTGGCGGGTTTGAACCTGGCCTGGGCCAGCTAAACAACAATGACAACTGCAACAAAAAATAGCCGGGCATTGTGGTAGGCGCCTGTAGTCCCAGCTACTTGGGAGGCTGACACAAGAAAATCGCTTAAGCCCAAGAGTTTGAGGTTGCTATGAGCTGTGATGCTACAGCCCTCTACCAAGGACGACATAGTGAGACTCTGTCTCAAAACAAAAAAAATTAGAAGAAGAACTAATATGAATGGAATGAAACAATCTCACAATTTTTTTCAATTGTTTAGAATCCCAGCAGAAGGCTGAAGAAGTATGCCATTCCTATGTCATGAAGCTACGCTCTGGCCTTCTCATAGAAAAGAAGGCCTGTTACTTTAGGAAAAAAACCACCAAAAGGGCTTCCTTAGGAAAGAAACCACCAAAAACAGGTAAGGGGAATTGTATCCTCCCTGGCAATAGTGTTAAGTATCTATCTGCCTTAACTTATCACATTTAAGTATATAGCTTTTTCTCCTCACCCAAATATTCCTGCTGAGAAAGAGTAAGGATGATGAACTTCCTCCTCATCATTTAAAAAAGGGCGTATATAGAGTTTTTAATATGAGAGAAATGGTTATGTTACATTATTAAATGAAAACAGCTGATATAAAATTCTATATAAATATGTTTACAATATTTGTAAGTGATTTTTTTTTTTATTTAAAGAAAGTAAACTAAAATATTAATAGCGGTTGCCTTTTCAGTGTTGAGACTAGTTTTCTTTCTCCTGCTCTCTAGTATGTCCTTCTGCTGGGGTATAATTGTGCCAGGAGGCATTGATCCTTTCAGACTATGGGATGACCAAAGCCCTGAAGTCAGTCACTACTGTCCTCCTCTGGGAATCCTCAAAGGGGCATCTGTGCAGAATGGAGATTGATAGTCCATCTCTATCTCCACCCCATTCTGTAGGTGTAAAAGAACATCTGTCACTCACTGCCTTTCAACAACAGTCTACTATGGAGCACTTAGCCTTTGGTATACCTGAGATCCAGAAATATGCTAGAACACTTCCTGTTTCGAGTCCTACAGGTATGACTGGTTTACAGGAGTGGTGTGGGGGCGAGGAAGGCAGTGAGACAAAGGACCCTAGCAAGTGCTACTCCAGATAGCATTCCCAAGTCTATATCTCCATGTGTATTAGAAACTTCTGTCCATTTGCAGCTGTTGTACTCACTAACAGTATCCAAAATAGGTGCACGGTATCTGTTCTAACAAAGCATCTGTATTCTATTGTTAGCATTCCATCATAATGTTGAATGCTTGCTATGGATTAAAATCCTATATATGTTATTCTTGGTAAAATATTTTGCCTTAAGGACAAAAACAAAAGTTTCAACATTTTGATCATAAAAGAAAGAACTACTATATTTTCTAAATATAATTTCAACATTTTATGCATTTTAAATAATAATTAAAATGGTTTTAAATTTTATCAACTACTTGTTCAAAGTTCCAAGCTGATGATGGCTATCAAAAAAATGAAGAGATTGGCCAAGTGCAGTGACTCACACCTGTAACCCTAGTACTCTAGGAGGCCACAAAAAAAAAAAAAAAAAAGATCATTGATAAGAAAACCAGGAAATTGCACATTGCCCTTACAAACATTATTTCTAATATAAATGTTTTAACTTCCCAGAAGCAATATTGAAGTTCCTCATTAAGTATTTCTTTCTTCTTCTTCTTCTTTGTTTTTGTTTTTTTGTTTGTTTGTTTGTTTTTGTGAGACAGTCTCACTCTACTGCCCAGCCTAGAATGCCATGGTGTCAGCCTACCTCATAGCAACTTGAAACTCATGGGTTCAAGCAATCCTCCTGCCTCATCCTCCTGAGGCAGGAGGCACCAATGCCCAGCTAATTTCTCTATTTTTAGTAGAGATACAGGGTTTTGCTCTTGCTCATGCTGGTCTCAAACTCTTGAGCTCAAAAATGGCACAGCAAACATAAAAAATGATAATACAGTATTTTTACAGGCTGATGAGGTAAACTGGAGCAGAGTAAGGGACTACTGATATGGAGTAGTCATGGAAAAAAATTTCTTTACACATTTTCTTTACCTTATAGAATTATGCTAAAAATATATATATACAAAATACTAAGGAGAATGTTAAATTGAATTTGTATATGGAATTTAAAGTAAATGATTTAGAAATACTTGGGCTGGGTATGGTGACAGCAAATTTTTTTAATTTAGCCAAAGGATAGAACAAGGCTCGCATCTACATACCCCAGGACTGCTGAAAATCTCTGAGTGATGCCACACTTTATAGAAAGACATTATTTATCCATGTCTATCAAAATACAGTCCCTTTTCCACAGACCCCAGACCACAGGGATTTAGGAAGTGGAGGTTTCTTCACCCACTATCTATCACTTTCCATCTTCCTCTTTATCGAACCCTCCCAAAGAACACTACAGTACATAGCTTCCAGGGCCTTCTTGCAGGAAACTAGCACCTTTAATCCCATTCAGGCGTCACACCTCAGTCTTTGAACATTGTAAAGCTTGTGCCAAAGACTTTTACAACAGTAAGAAAGTGCAGTTCAAAATGTAAAGATATTCTTTTGAGCAAGTATTTTTTAAAAATTGCCAAAAGAATTGTTCCTGACAACAAATTGTTTGAATTCTTAATGACAGGAATTTCACCTATTACAGAATCTTTTGCTTCCCTAAGCACATACAATGATCAATCCATTACTTTTGCTTTGGAAGATGGAAGTTATGAGATCTACATTGAAGACTTGAAAAAAGATCAAGAGAAAGGTAGCACATTTCCTTTTGTCTATACTGATATAATGATCACTACTAAAAGCATTTTTCTTTAAATCTGCCAAACCATAAACAATGGATTAGCTTAGACACATGCTGTGCTAATAGATCATGCTGTGTGCTAACTACAGTGCCTTGGCAGTGGATGACTGAACATCACTATGTAGAGAAAGATTTAGAAGCTTAGTCAGGGTTGATCAGGGAAGAATGCTGATATTGAGAAGTGGTATCTACTGTGAAAGGTGGAAGGACGGACCATGTGTACTTGCTATCTCTAAATTACCCACTGATCTTTCCAACCTATCACTATCACCAAAGTATAACCTTTAGGAAAAGAATATGTTAGTGTTCTGAATGATATTTTAAATATTTTAATAATAACGGTGTTGGAGAATTCACCAGAGTATGATCATGTATTTGAGACCTTTCTCAAAATACAAAAGTTTTGCTTTTATTGATATATGATAAAAAGGGAAGATATTTTCTGATATTTTATACACACACACAGAAGATGCCAAAAGATGTATACTCAGTTAAAGAAAGAAAAACACTGTTTTAAGTTTGTAATATTCAAATTGCATTTGACTTTTGCAATTATAAGAGGTGCTCAATGTGACTTGTATTCATCTTTTATTGTTGATATATATAGAGTATTATAACATATATATACATAAACATATATACATATATGTTGGAACTGAAATCTTTTGATAAAATTGTATTTCACCAAGGAATTTTATACATTATATTTCAGACAAGGTGTTACTGCGTTACTACGAGTCTCAACGCTCCTCGAGTGAATCAGGTAATTTGGAGGGTAGGGAGCTGTAGAGCTTAAATTCTTAAATTTGCAGTAAAGGTAAATTTAAAATCCTCCACAAGAAAAGAAGACAGTCTCAGAAGGTTCTTGCCAGTCCAAGCTCATAGTAAAATCTTAGATTCTTTGAGAGTTTACTCTATCCTATCCATTTTTCAGTTTAATACTTAGGATAAAGGTTTGGCTACCTTTAACAGAGATCCAAAATAATAGTAGCTTAAGTTAGATAAAACTTTATTTCTGCCTTAGGTAGGGCTGAAACAGCAGTTCTGCTGAACAGGCTGTCTAGGAACCTAGCTTCTTCCATTATGCAGCTCTTGACACCATGACAATATCCAATCAGCAGAAAAGAGGAAGACAGATGCATGCCCTCTCCTGCCCTTTAAGAGCATAACCTGGAAGTTATACCTAACAGTTCCACTCATCTAACATGGTCAAAACTTACTCCTATTGCTATACTTAGCCATCCATAAGAAGACAGGCTGTAAAATGTTCTATCATTATACAAGAAGAGGAACTGGATATTGGGGGACAACTATCAGCAGCCTTACAGGCAGACAGGGAAGCTGATGCCAGAGAAGTGCCGATTAGAGTCACAGCTCTTCAGTTAGAAAGCATATAAGAAAACTAACCTCTCTCTAATTGAGAAGTGCCCTCTATTTAACCAATGACTCTTTAGTTTTGAGTACAAATTTTCTAAGAGACCTGTTGGTGAATGAAGTAGTTTAGACTCTTTTCCTGGATGTTAAATTCATTTAAATAAAGATGAATTATGGAGCCAAGAGGCCCAGGGCCCGGGTGGCAGGTGGAGACGCGGGCGCCCTCCCCGCTCCGGCCCGCGCGAGCATTATTTTTTGCAGATCTAGAAAAAATAGTTCTACGCTTCCTATGGAATCAGAAAGATCCTGAATAATGAGTGCAACCTTATGTAATAAGAACAAATCTGGAAGCATCACTTTACCAGGCTATACTACATGGCTATCATAATTAAAGCAGCATGGTACTGGCATACAAATAGAGACACAGACCTGTGGATCACAGCAGAGAACCTGCACATGAAACCATCCTCATAGTCCCCTCTGATCTTTGACAAACCAGACAAAAACATACACTGGAAAAAAGAATCTCTATTCAATAAGTGGTGCTGGGAAAACTGGATAGCCACATGTAAAAGACTGAATCAGGCCCCACATCTCTTGTCACTCACAGAAACTAAACACAGTGGACAGTAGACTTAAACTTATAATAAGAATTCTAGAATAAAATGTTGGAAAATCTTATAGATAGTGGCCTTGGTAAAGAATTTTTGAAGACGACCACAAAGTAGTCACAGCAACAACAGAAATAAACAAATGTGACCTGATCAAATTAAAAAGTATCTGCCCAGCCAAAAACTCAATCAGTAGAGCAAATAGACAACCTACAGAATGGGAGAAAATATTTGCATGCTGTTCATCCGATAAAGGGCTGATAACCAGAATCTATAAAGAACTCAAGCAAATCAGCAAGAAAAGATCAAACATTTAAAAAATGGGCAGAAGACATGAACAGAAACTTTTCAAATAAAGATAGACTAAACAAAAACACATGAAAAAATGCCCGGTGTCTCTAATCATCAGGGAAATGCAAATTAATACCACATTAAGATATCAGACTTAACTCCAGTGAGACTGGCTTATATCAAAAAGTCCCCAAGCAACAGAAGCTGGTGTGGATGTGGAAAGAAAGGAACACTCAGACACTGTTGGTGGGACTGCAAACTAGTACAACCCCTGTTGGAAATTCTATGGAGATACCTCAAAGAACTGAAAGTAGACCTCCATTGATCTAGCAACCCCACTACTAGGTATTTACTCAAAGGAAAAAACAAAAAATTTTATGAGAAAGACTCTTGCACTCAAATGTTTATTGCAGCACAATTCACAGTGTCAAAAGATGTGGAAACAACCCAAATGTCCATCAATACATGAGTGGATTAATAAAATGTGGTATATGTAAAAAAAAAAAGATTAATTATGATTCTTAACTTTATCATTTTTAAATTTCTTAATTATAAGGTGACGATGTCGATGGTAAGATGTTAATGGTAAACCTGGGTCCTACAAAAGACCTCTGGCTGCATGCCAACAACAAGGAGAACTCTGTGGAGGTAATAGAAATATGATTATATAACTGTTGTGACTGCATCCCTTTATGTAGATTTGAGTGTTTGGTATTTTGCAAATACTACTACCCTGTTTCCCCGAAAATAAGACAGTGTCTTATTTTAAGGTGTGCTCCCAAAGATGCGCTAGGTCTTATTTTCAGGGGACGTCTTATCTTTCCTGTAAGTAGGTCTTATTTTCAGAGGATGTCTTATTGACTTTAGGAACTACTATTTTCTTCTAGGAAGTGTTTCTAGTTATAATATATATATAACTATAATATATATAGAAGTGTATAATATAGAGTTCTTAAGCAAATTAAAAAATAATTTTATGCTCTAAGTCTGCTTAAGGGGAGGATCATAAACATTTCCATGTGCCAAGATTTATAAATATACTAACAATCTACATTCTGACCATAGGTTTACTGTATATTCTTCTTTAGTTAGTAGGTAGCATTATTATATTGGTCATAACAAGTAATTATAAATATCTTAAGGAACACAAACAAAGGTAAAGGAAAGAAAGACATAGGAGAGTATAACATAGAAGATAAATTATATAAATACAGGGTCCAGTATAGTGGCTTTTGCCCTGGGTGTAATCCTAGCACTTGGGAGGCAAAGACAGAAAGATTGCTTGAGATCAGAAGTCTGAGCCCAGTCAAAGCAAGAGTGAGATCCTGTCTCAACAAAAAATAGAAAAATCAGCTAGGTGTGGTGGCTTGTACCTGTAGTCCCAGCTACTTGGGAAACTGAGGCAGAAGGATTGCTTGAGCCCAGGAGTTGGAGGTTGCAGTGACCTATGACAATGCCAATGTACTCTAGCCTAGATGATAGCATGAGACCCTATCTCAAACAAACAAAACAAAAAAACCCCAGGAAACTAAAAAAATTATATAAATGCACAAATTTATAAAGCTAACACAGCCATGTAAGGCATATTAACACAAAGAATGAATGGTAGTCAGTATCTTTCTTAACAAAACACTACTAATATTTATGCCTTAATATAGTATTTGGCAAATATAAGTACTTAGTAATAAAATATGACTCATACTTAGTTCTATTATATAGAAAGTGCTATGCTAAATTTTACAAATACTCAGTTAATTCTCCTACTAATTGTACAATGGAGTTATTGTATTGGTCAGCTGTGTGGTGTAACAAACCATACCCAAAACTTAGTGGCTGAAAATAATCATCATTTATATTACTCATATATCTGTAAATACTTTGGGGATTGATTGATCTAGACAACTAGCTAGACAACAAAACTGAGGCTGAGGCTTGAGAAGTGAACCAACATGCCCAAAATAGCACATGTCACAGGGGTACAAATCCTGAACTGCTGCATCCAGATTTATTCAGCCAAGCCACACTGCCTCTCTGAGTATTGACTATCAATGAACTAAATCGAATCCACCCCTCACCCTTTTGTACTCTATTTGCTCTTCCTCCCTTCCCTCCCCTACTCACTAAGCAGGCTTGCTAGAGATAACAAATCATAAATAGTTATTCCCTTTTAGTTTCTAACACAGGGCGGTAAAGTTGACCCTGAACTTCCCAATCACATATTGATTGTGTTCTTTCTTGTTTCCTTAGCTCCACAAGTGTGAAAAACCATTGCCAGAGGCCTTCTTCGTCCTTCATAAGAAGCCCTTCAAATGTGTTTCATTTGAATGTGTTTCATTTGAATGTAAGAATGATCCTGGAAAGTTTATCGGTGTAAAGGATAAACAACTTGCCCTAATTGAAGTAGACTGTTCTGAGAATTTGAGCAGTGAGAATATCATGTTTAAGCTCTCTAAAACTTAATGTGATGGAAAGCTGTGGGTCTTGGTATGGATGGCCCAAATGCTACCTATGGAGAAGTAATAAGAGATAAAGAAAGAGATGGACAACATGCAAGGGAAATGGAGAGCGCTTTGTATGCCATGGAATGTTTTTCTTCTTCTTCCTTTTTTTTAATGTTTTCTTTCTTTCATATAAAAATATTTTTTTCTTATCCTTCAGTTCTGTTTTGTATTTCCCTCAGTAAAACTGCATATTTAATACAGGCATGAGTGTATTAAGTAATAAGGGTATTGGTAAGAAACTGCCAAAATTCAAAAGAGATATAGCCTAACCTTTTACTTTTTTCTATAGTCAATACAAAAAGAATTTCACATTTACCACTAAGGCCTCTGGGAAGTGTTAGCATCATAGCTCAAGTTTCCCTTTAGACAGGGATCAATTTTAAAGAGCTAGGTTCCAAATAATAGTCTCAAACATGACACGAGCTAGTAAAAAAAAAGGAAGACCAGATGCTATATAAAATGACCATTTCTCAGCTGAAATAAAACATCAAGTTTGTAGATGTCCTAGGCAACACTCAGATCAGGTCTCTCTTACTATAAAAGGTTAAGGAACTTTGAAAGGCTACATGACTAGCCAGGTAATATAAATGAATGAAAAAGGAAAGACAGTAGAAAAATTAAGAAAAATAAACCTAATACAACAGAAACTCCATCATTGACCACCTCCCTATTATAACCGCCTCCTTAAGTTGACCTAATTCTCATAAACTAAATATGTACATGTAAATATCAGTGTAATAGACCTACTTCCTTATGTTGACCAATACATACCTCCATATGTTGACCAGTTTATTACAGACCCTTGGTTGATAACTTACAGAAGTTTTACTGTATTTGTGGAGAATAATTTAACTTCTAATTGCTTTATTTTTAAAATTCTGATTTTTACATTCTGAGTTTCCTTTAAGTATGGCATTCTTACATCAGGATGTAAAATAAATTCTAGTTCAGACATAACATTTTATTTGTTAGAGTATCTAATAAACTAAAACTTAAAAAAATACATAACATATTTTAGGGCTTCCAAGTACCATGGAATCCAAGTACCACTAGATGAGATGTGGAATTAACATTAAAATGTCAATAACTGATTGTCCCTCATGTTTTTAGCATATTATCTCTTCAGACCTGGGCCCAGGATCTATGTCTTTCAAGGTACTCATTGTCACCTTGGACAAAGTTTCTTCCAATTCCTGCTTCCCACGTACACAGCCTTTTTGTTGTGCAGCTTCCTAAAGACCCCACTTACTATGAAATATTCATTTCACCTTTGTCTCTTCTTCACTTCTTTTGACTAACCATGTCCTTGATAAAGGTTTTACAACTCCTGAGTTTTATTCCTGTATTACATGACTTTTTGGATGCCAATACTTTTATTCTGCTTTGTCTATTTGATAGTGTAGAATTTTAGATAAAGCTATTAATGGGAATATTTTTTGTTGAATATCTTTGTGCTTTATTAGTACTAAGGAAGTAAAATTTATACTCAACCATATAATAACATTTTTTAACTATGAAAGGAATATTTTTTGCTTAAAGTCTTAACAATTTCTACTATAATTTTTCTTAGACTTAACACTCACAATAAATGATAAACATAATAGCAGAATATGAAATATGCCCTTATGAAATATGCCCTTTTCTGAAAGTGTGGGCTTTTAATTTCTAATTTGTTGAGACATATTGGACATAATTGCTGGTAGAACATAAGATAAAAGAAGCTAACCATTACGGTATAAAGGTATTTTAATTGTAAAACAATATATCTTTGTTTCATTACTTTGTCAATAGTTTTATCAAAGAGACAAAAATAAAAGTAGCATCTGTATCATCCTCTCTGAAAAAACACTAAATATCAACCATGTGCATCTGTATGATATACTTAAAATTATTAGTAAATAGCCAAATACGTCTATTATGTTGTTTATATTCTTGAATAAACTGTATTTTTCAAAAATATGTGAGACCATAAAGATTTTATCACAAAATGACTACTTTCTAAAATTCTTAAGTAAAAGTAAGCATAACCCAGTCCACCAATGTTGGTATCTGAAGTAGGTCATTTGTCTGATTTTTTTTTTTTTTTTTTTTTGAGACAGAGTTTCACTATGTCGCCTTTGGTAGAGTGCCATGGGGTCACAGCTCACAGCAACCTCAAACTTTTGGGCTTAAGCGATTCTCTTGCCTCAGCCTCCCAAGGAGCTGGGACTATAGGCACCCGCCACAACGTCCAGCTTTTTTTTGTTGCAGTTATTTAACTGGCCCAGGTCAGGTTTGAACCTGCCACCCTTGGTGTATGTAGCTGATGCCTTAATCACTGTGCTACAGGTGTGAAGCCTGTCTGATATTTTTGATGATCTAATACTAAGTAAGATTTTCAAGTAAAGAGATTGTGTCTTTTTCACCTTTGCACTTCCAGTGGGCTTTTGTTGGCTGGCACAAAGGAAGTAGTCAGTGATTTTTACTTAAGATCAAACAGCCAGCAGGTATCTGTACCAGAACTTCAACCTAAGACTTCTAATTCCTTATTTAGATATCTTTCTACTTGGCTAACTTGTTTTCTGTGTTTAATTTTCCTTTTTTAAAAAACACTTTCTGCCATCATTACAGTCAATGTAATTTGATTACAATATTCTAATGTGTGATAGCATTTTTGTCATTTACATACATTTTCTTTTTTTTTATTAAATCATACCTGTGTATATTAATGTGATCATGGGGCACCATACCCTGGTTTCATAGACCGTTTGGCACATTTTCATTACACTGGTTAACATAGCCTTCCTGGCATTTTCTTAGTTATTGGGCTAAGACATTTACATTCCACATTTACTAAGTTTCACATATACCCTTGTAAGATGCACCACAGGTGTAATCCCACCAATCTCCCTCTCTCTGCCTACCTCCCCCCTCCCTCCTCTCCCTTTCCCCCTTCCCCCTATTCTTAAGTTGTAACTGGGTTATAGCTTCCATGTGAAAGCCATAAATTAGTTTCATAGTAGGGCTGAGTACATTGGATTCTTTTCCTTCCATTCTTGAGATACTTTACTAAGAAGAATATGTTTCAGCTCCATCCATGTAAACATGAAAGAGGTAAAGTCTCCATCTTTCTTTAAGGCTGCATATTATTCCATGGTGTACATATACCACAATTTATTAATCCATTTGTGGATGGATAGGCACTTGGGCTTTTTCCATGACTTAGCAATTATGAATTGGGCTGCAATAAACATTCTGGTACAAATATCTTTGTTATGATGTGATTTTTGGTCTTCTGGGTATATGCCTAGTAGAGGAATTATAGGATTGAATGGCAGATCAATTTTTAGATCTCTAAGTGTTCTCCAAACATCTTTCCAAAAGGAATGTATTAATTTGCATTCCAACCAGCAGTGCAGAAGTGTTCCCTTTTCTCCACATCCATGCCAACATCTCTGGTCTTGGGATTTTGTGATATAGGCTAATCTTACTAAAGTTAGATGATATCTCAAAGTAGTTTTGATTTGCATTTCTCTGATGATTAAAGATGATAAGCATTTTTTCAAATGTCTGTAGGCTGCATGCCTGTCTTCTTCAGAGAAGTTTCTCTTCAAGTCCCTTGCCCGCCTGCAGTGGGATCACTTGTTCTTTTCTTGCTTATACGTTTGAGTTCTCTTTGGATTCTGGTTATTAAACCTCTGTTGGAGACATAACTTGCAAGTATCTTCTCCCATTCTGAGGGCTGTTTGCTCGCTTTACTTACTGTGTTCTTGGCTGTGCAGAAGCTTTCTAGTTTGATCAGGTCCCAGTAGTGTATTTTTGAAGCTGCTTCAATTGCCCAGGGTGTCCTCCTCATAAAATACTCGCCCAGACCGATTTCTTCAAGGGTTTTCCCTGCACTCTCGTCTAGTATTTTTATAGTTTCGTGTCTTAAGTTTAAATCTTTAATCCAGTGAGAGTCTATCTTAGTTAATGGTGAAAGGTGTGAGTCCAGTTTTAGTCTTCTGCAGGTTGCCAGCCAGTTCACCCAGCACCATTTGTTAAATAGGGAATCTTTTCCCCACTGAATGTTTTTAATTGGCTTGTCAAAGATTAAATAACGGTAAGTAGCTGGATTCATCTCTTGGTTCTCTACTCTGTTCCAGACATCTACTTCTCTGTTCTTGTGCCATTACCATGCTGTTTTGATCACTATCAACTTACAGTATAGTCTGAGGTCTGGTAGCGTGATTCCTCCTGCTTTGTTTTTATTTCTGAGTAATGTCTTGGCTATTCGAGGTTTTTTTCTGATTCCATATAAAACGAAGTATTGTTTTTTCAAGATCTTTAAAGTATGACAGTGGAACTTTAATAGGGATTGCGTTAAAATTATATATCTTTGGGTAGTATGGACACTTTAACAATGTTGATTCTTCCCAGCCATGACCATGGTATGTTTTTCCATTTGTTAACATTTTCAGCTATTTCTTTTCTTAGAGTTTCATAGTTCTCTTTATAGAGATCTTTCACGTCCTTTGTTAGGTAAACTCCCAAATTTTTCATCTTCTTTGGCACTACTGTGAATGGGATAGAGTCCTTAACTGTTTTTTCACCTTGGCTATTGTTGGTATATATAAAGGCTACTGATTTATGAATGTTGATTTTGTAACCTGAGACACTGCTGTATTCCTTGATCACTTCTAAGAATTTTGTAGTAGAATCCCTACTGTTTTCCACATATACAATCATATCATCTGCAAAGAGTGAAAGTTTGATCTCTTCTGACCCTATATGGATACCCTTGATCACCTTTTCTTCCCTAATTGTGATGGCTAAAACTTCCATTACAATGTTAAAGAGCAGTGGAGACAATGGGCAGCCTTGTCTGGTTCCTGATCTGAGTGGAAATGATTTCAATTTAACTCCATTCAATATGATATTGGCTGTGAGTTTACTGTAGATGGCCTCTATCCGTTTAAGAAATGTTTCTTCTATACCAATTTTCTTAAGTGTTCTGATCATGAAGGAATGCTGTATATTATCAAAAGCTTTTTCTGCATCAATTGAGAGAATCATATGGTCTTTGTTTTTTAATTTGTTTATGTGCTGAATTATACTTATAGATTTATGGATGTTGAACCAGCCTTGAGACGTTGGGATAAAACCGACTTGGTCATGATGTATAATTTGTTTGATGTGTTGCTGGATTCTGTTTGTTAGGATCTTGTTGAATATTTTTTGCATCTATATTCATTAGTGATATTGGTCTATAATTTTCTTTTCTTCTTGGGTCTTTTCCTGGTTTGGGGATCAAGGTGACATTTGCTTCATAGAATGTGTTGGGTAGTCTTCCTTCTTTTTCTACCTTTTGGAACAGGTTGAGTAATATAGGTACTAATTCCTCTTTAAAGGTTTGGTAGAATTCTGACGTGAAACCATCTGGTCCCGGACTTTTCTTTTGAGGGAGGTTTTGTATGGTTGATGATATTTCAGAACTTGATATGGGCCTGTTCATGGCTAAGTCTTGGAAGGTAATGTGCTTCTAAGTGTTGGTCAATTTCCTTAAGATTTTCATATTTCTGAGAATAAAGTTTCTTGTAATATTCATTAAAATTTTTTTGAATTTCTGAGGAGTCTGTTGTTATTTCGTCTTTGTCATTTTGATTGATGAGATTAGAGATTTTACTCTTTTTTTCCTGATTAGGTTGGCCAAAGGTTTATCTATTTTATTGTCCTTTTCAAAAAACCAACTTTTTGATTTATTGATCTGTTGTATAATTCTTTTTTTTTCAATTTCATTTAATTCTGCTCTAATTTTGGTTATTTCTTTTTTCTACTAGGTTTGGGGTTGGAATATTCTTCCTTTTCCAGTTGCTTGAGATGTCCCATTAAGTTGTTAACTTCCTCTCTTTCCATTCTCTTCAGGAAGGCTTGTAGTGCTATAAATTTCCCTCTTAGGACTGCCTTTGCAGTATCCCAAAGGTTCTGATAATTCCTGTCTTCATTGTTGTTTTGTTCCAAAAATTTGGTAGTTTCCTTCTTAATCTCATCTCTGACCCAGCTATCATTCAGCATAAGGTTATTTAACTTCCATGTCTTTGTATGAGTATGCAGATTCTTGTTGTTACTGAGCTCAAATTTTATTCCATGGTGGTCCGAGAAGATGCAAGGAATAATTTCTATTCTTTTAAATTTACTGAGGTTAGACTTGTGACCAAAGATGTGATCGATTTTGGAGTATGTTCTGTGGGCTGATGAGAAGTATGTGTATTTAATATTGTTGGGATGAAATGTTCTGTAGATGTCTTCTAGATCCAAATGTTGGATGGTTAGGTTTAAATCTAAAATTTCTTTGCTCAGCTTCTTATTGGAGGATGGATCCAACACTACCAAAGGAGTGTTAAAATCTCTGACTATTATGGAGCTCATGTCTGTTAGAGTTTCTCTTCTACATTGAGGTGCATTCTGGTTGGGTACATAGATATTAATAATTGAAATCTCATCACATTGAGTATTACCCTTAACAAATATGAAGTGACCATTCTTGTCCTTCTTTACTTTTGTTGGTTTAAAGCCTATTGTATCTGCAAATAAAATTGCAACACCTGCTTTTTTCTGATTACCATTTGCCTGAAATATGGATGACCATCCTTTCACCCTGAGTCTATATTTGTCTTTTAAGGTAAGATGTGACTCTTGTATGCAACAAATATCTGGCCTGAGTTTTTGTATCCTGTCAGCTAACCTATGTCCTCTTTAGAGGACAGTTTAAGCCATTCACATTAATGGAGAATATTGGTAAGTCTGGTAAAATTTTGGGTATCGAGTTTTTCGAAAGTCCAGGGGACATTTTTAATTCTTTCACCAGTGTAGAAGTTGGAGTTTGATCAAAAGTTTCTGAGTGAGTTTACTTTTGTGGTAGAGGATTGGGTTGGTCATTATGGAAGATAAGTCTGAGAATATCCTGAAGAGCTGGTTTGGTTATGGCAAATTTCTTTAACATATGAATGTCATTAAAGTATTTAATTTCTCCATCATAAATGAAACTCAGTTTAGCCGAATACAGGATCCAGGGTTGAAAGTTATTTTGCTTTAGGAGATTCAAAGTCAATGACCACCCTCTTCTGGCTTGAAAAGTTTCAGCAGAGAGATCTGCAGTCATTCTAATATTCTTTCCCTTGTAGGTAATGGCTTTCTTATGTCTGGCTGCTTTGAGAATTTTCTCCTTCATATTAACTTTAGTGAAGTTAAGTATGATATGCCTGGGGGGTGTCTTATTGGGATTGAGTCATGCTGGGGTTCTGAAACTGTCTGCTATCTGAATTTCAGAATCTCTAGGCATGTCTGGAAAATTCTCTTTCATAATTTCATGAAGAAGGGCCTCTGTGCCTAATGAGGCCACTTCATGGATTCAGGGATTCCAATGAGGCAGATATTAGCCTTCTTTGAATTATCTTAGAGTTCTCTGTGAGAATGATCTGTTTTTACTCTCCATTTCTCTTCCTCTTTGAGAGTTTGGGAGTGTTCAAAGGCTTCGTCTTGAATGTTAGAAATCCTTTCTTCTGTTTGCTCCACTCTGTTACTGAGGGATTCTACTGCATTTTTCAGATCTTTGAGGGCTGCAAATTCTTGCTTCAGTGTGTCAAAATCTTTGGTGGTTTTGTCTTTAAATTCGTTAAATTCTTGAGACAACTTTTGAATTTCTCCTCGAATTCCTAATTCCGACTTTTGAATTGCTGCTTGAATTTCTAATTCCAAATTTTCCTCCACTTTATTAATCTTGTTTGCAATCCAAATTCTGAATTCGATTTCTGACCTCTCGGCCAGTTGTTTATGAATGGGATCTTCAGTTACATCTGCCATATCTTTCCTTGGGGGGGTTGCTCTATTCTGATTATTCATGTTACCAGAGTTTTTCCACTGATTCTGCCCCATGATTGTTTTACACCATTTGATTTTTCCCCTGGAGCTTTGTCGAGGACCCATAAGTGATATGGCCTGAGAAACTGGGACCCTGTTTGGTGTGGTGGGGCTACGTGGTTCTGTCTTGTTTTCAGCTGGTTTCTGTTCGACTCTAGTGAAACAGTTACTCTAGGTTAAAGTCTCAGCTGTGGAGAAATACCAGCAATTAAGTCACATTGCCCACCACAGGCAACAATTGGAAAAGGAAAATCAAACCTTCCTACAACCACACACCCAGGGCACCACCTGAATAGTCCTCATGCGATTGGCTCAGTTCAAAAGGTCCAAATCAATTGTCTCAGTCAGCACCTGTCTCAGGTGGGAGAGTTTAAGAGGTCTCTGGGAACTGGATCACAGGGGTCTAGTGACTACTCCAGTGCTGCGTGGAGTCAGGAAGAGCCACCGAGCAAATTGATCAGTCTGGGAAGGTTGATACCTCCTTCCTCACCTTGCACCTCTGTCACACCCAGTCACTGATAGCCCTGCAGTTGGCTGACCCAGTTGCCTGTAGTGAACAGATACTCCAGGGGTTTGCACCTGCCTGAATCACAAGGAAATCTATTTCTGTTCAGCCAGGCCACTATGCTCTGTCTCTACCTAGCAGGAGGAGGTGAGGCCTGACAACCTCGTGTGCTTGATGAAGTCTGGGGGGTGTTCACTCAGTTCCAGCCCTGCCCCTGATTGATGTTACTGACAGAACAGAGTAGAACAACTTTGTGGGATTTTGTTTCTGTTCCTGCTAAATTCCCCTGTCAGTTCTATCCTGCTGACTTCCTTTGTCTACAGGCTGATGATCCCCTGAGGGCCAGGTGCGTGTTAGGCTCAGTAAAGCGGTCCTCTGGGTCAGCCCTGCCCTGGGAACTTCCGGGGTCTACGAGTTCATTTCTAGTCCCTGCACTCCACCCAGGTCAGTACCGCCTCAGGCAAATCCTTTACTCACGGGGCCTGTGTTTCCATACCAGATCTGTTCGTGGTGGTTGCCAGCCTCCTCTGGTTGCCCAGGGAGACAGGGGATGTGGCTTCAGAGTATCTGGGGGTGAGCCGAATCGCTGCTAAAAGACAGCTGCTGCTCTGTGCCCCAGGGAACCGCTGCTCTGGTATGGTTCCCTCTCAGCCGACCATCCTCTCCTCACTACCATGCCCCAGAGTCAGCACACTCCAGAACTCAGAGTGAGAGTGGAGGGGAATGCTGGGAGCCCAGAGCTGCAGGCAGAGAATACACACAATTTTATACAGTTTTATGCCTGGCCGTATTGTTGCCAAAAGACGGCTGCTGCTCTGTGCCTCAGGGAACCGCTGCTCCAGTGTGGCTCCCTCTCAGCTGACCATCCTCTCCTCAGTCCCATGCCCCAGAGTCAGCACTGACCAGCTGCAGTCCAGGCACTGTCCACACCCCTCGAGAAATCACCCAAGAATCTGGACTCCTGGGGGACAGGCCTCCAGACCTCAGAGTGAGAGTGGAGGGGAGTGCTGGGAGTGCAGAGCGCAGGTAGAGAATATATACAGTTTTATGCCTGGCAGGAGAACACCGTGGCACCCTAGTAGGGGAGGCAGGTCAAGTTTTTAGAGGGTCTCTCCTGTGGAGTGTAGTGGGAGGACCTTTGAACTCTGCCCGTTTGTTTGTGGGGCACTCCAAGTTGTTCCTACATACATGTTTTGATGGTCTATAACACACATTATTAGTAGTAACTTGTTCATTTAATTATATCAGAAATGATAATTGTGTCAAAATTTACTTTTCTCTCATTTTATTTAGGCTCCTAGAATTTTATGTATTTATTGTAGGCCTTGAAATATTGTCAAGAAAATTTTATTTGAATGAGTAAAATGACTTAGGGGAAAAAAACTAAGTAAGAGATGAAATAAGTAAGGTATTTGAAGAAAAAAATTGCCAATTTAATTAGAAAATGGGTAGTTTGATTTAAGTCTAAAATGACTGATTTATAGAATCCCCACTTCTACAGAACAAAATAAACCAAAAAAGACAATTGAAATGTTTGTGCTTCATGCTGAAAAATGTTATGATAGAAAGAGAAATCTTCAGTGGGGGTTAAAGAGACAGTCCCTTCAGAGTTTGTCCCACAACTCCTTCTTCCCTCACACCTGTACAGCTCAGAAATCTCATCTTCTGCCAGGTGTAGTGGCTCATGCCTATAATCCCAGCACTTCAAGAGGCTGAAACAGGAGGATCATTTAAGGCCAGGAGCTTGAGACCAGACTAGGCAACATAGTGAGACCTGTCTCTACAACAAAAAAGAAAAGCATTAGCTGAGCATGGTGACACATGCCTGTAGTCCCCCACTACTCAGAAATCTGAGGTTGGAGGATCACTTGCAGCCAGGATACAGTGAGCTATGATGGCTTTTGCTTGTGCAATAAAGCAAGATTCTGTCTCAAAAAAACAAACAAACAAAAAAGAAATCTCATCTTTTACCATTTATTCATTAAATACATGCCATATATACTGAACTTTGCTAGGCATCATGAAAGCACAAAACAAACCTTAGCTATGCTCCTTGTCCACATTAAAACATTTACAATGTGTATTAAAACTCTAACTCCACAGTACACAGTTGTACATAGGTGAAAGAGATAGAACTGAATTCTTTATCTCCATCTCTTAATACCCAACCTGATCTATTCTAGTTTGTAATTTTTTTTTGCATTGTATTTTTAAACTGAAAATGCTTTATCTATTCTTATGTGCATTCTCAAGGTCATGCTAAGCATGTTCCTTCTGTAGGTCTTAGGCAAAAAAGGTAAATTCAGTTGTTTCAACCCCCTTAGTAGTCAGTGTTGGGCTTTGGCACCTTAGGAGTCTAAGGAATGGATTAAAAATGAAAGTGAGTATCAGTTGGTAGAGACAGGATCAATGAGCTATTCCTACTAAGGTGTCATGATGATGAAACACTTATCCAAGCTCAATTACAGCCTCTAGTCCAGAGGACACTCCCATTAAAAAACAAATGCATGAACCACTGTCCAGTATACTAAGAACACAGGCTTGGTTTACTGCTTAGAGGCTGGGCATCTTTAGCAAGGTATTTGACCCCTCTTAATCTCTGTTTCTGCTCTGTAAAATAAGAAGTACAGGGCGGCGCCTGTGGCTCAGTGAGCAGGGTGCCAGCCCCATATACTGAGGGTGGCCGGTTCAAACCCAGCCCCGGCCAAACTGCAACAAAAAAATAGCCAAGCATTGTGGCGGGCGCCTGTAGTCCCAGCTACTCGGGAGGCTGAGGCAAGAGAATTGCCTAAGCCCAGGAGTTGGAGGTTGCTGTGAGCTGTGTGACGCCACGGCACTCTACGGAGGGCAATAAAGTGAAACTCTGTCTCTACAAAAAAAAAAAAAGAAAGAAAGAAAGAAAAAATACTGTAGCTGTCTATCTACAAATCCATCACTACCACCCCTATTTCTTTACCAAGCAACAGTGCACTCAACTAAAATATATACTCTTTTCCAGACTCCCATGCAGCTAGATGCAGCTTTGACATAGTTTTAGGGAAAAAAAAAAAAAAAAAAATATATATATATATATATATTAACAGGATAATGGTTTTTATATAAACAGGATAATGTCCTTTTTTGAGAGGACATATGTAACCAGCATGGAATTTTTTAGTCTTTTACCCCCTCTTCACTTCCTACCTGGGTAATTGATATGAGGCTGAATGTAGAGCAGCCAACTTCTGACCACAAGGCAATAACCTTGGGGACAAATACTTATACATTGAAAAATGGCAGGAGGGAAAAGTTTTAAAACCCTGGTGCAGTGAGCAATATTGGTGCTATGACCAAATTCCCTTGGATTTCTTTGTAGTGGATTCTTGGATACACCATTTCCATGTGTACCACACACCCATACCAGTACTATCTACTACTATGTGCTTTCAATATGTCAACACTTGCAGCTCTTCTTATAAGGATTGCCTTTGTAGTACTGATGTTGCTTTGCTCTTTTGCACAGAGAGATGAATGTGTCTGTGAGTTTGCATTCCCTCGCCAGCCTCACAAGGGTTTTGAAAGCCTTGCTCCCTTGTCTTGGGTGGAACAACTCAGTTTTAAATTTCACTCAAAAATTCACTTATAGGATTCATGCTGAAGTTATCCTCTGTTGGACTTTAGCATGAGATCACATTCTTACTTAGATTCTTCTCTGTATGTGCCCTACCCTACTCTGTCTCCCTTATTAGTCTTTCTTTTGGAATTACATCCTCATAATCCCTAACTCAGTGTCTGTTCTGGGGAACCTAAAGTAAGATACCAGTTCACATGTGACATTATAGAAAGCTATACTAGTCTTGTAGTACTAACTGCAAACTTCATGTTTATTTTATTTATTTATTTATTTTAAGACAGAGTCTCACTTTGTAGCCCTCAGTAGAGTGCCATGGCATCATAGCTCATAGCAACCTCAAAATCTTGGGCTTAAGTGATTCTCCTGCCTCAGCCTCCTGAGTAGCTCGGACTACAGGTGCACACCACAATGCCCTCTGGCTCAGGCTGGTCTCAATCTTGTGGGCTCAGGCAATCCACCCACCTCAGCCTCCCAGAGAGTGTTTGGATTATAGGTGTGAAGCACCACATCTGGCCCAAACTTCATGTTTAGAGACAAAAATAAACCCATGTCTGTTTAAGCTAGTCATGAGTTTTCTGTTTTATGTGGCTTAAAGCAAACTTCACCCATAGAAGAGATAATGGTAAAACCTGCTTCTTAGGACTCTAGGATTGCCTTGCAAACAGTGAAAGTGAGCAAAAATAAATAAATAAATAAAGACAAACCTGAATAATAAGAATAATTTTTCTTAAGTACAATTAGAACATAGAAAGACATAATATAATGCCTCTACAACTTTAAAAGAATTTAAAGTGAGGAGGGGGATAAAATTTTTTACACACTGAGGGATAAATCTGATAAAGTGTGCAAGACTTATATACTGAAAAATATCAAACCTAGCTGAGAGAAATTAACAAAGACACAATAAATGAAGAGATATATCTTATTCATCGTTAAAATGTCCATTCTCCCAAAGTTGATGTATAGCTTTGGTGCAATCCCAATCAAAATCCTAAGATGATTCTAAAATCTATAGAGAAATGCAGAGGACGTAAAATACCCAAAACAATTTTGAAAAAGAATGAAATTTGATGTCTCAAATAATCAAGATTTGCCATATAGTATCAAGATTTACTATAATGATACATAGACACAGTGGTATTTTCATAGACAAAGACACCAATGGAACAGTATAGAGAGCTCAGAAATAGATCAAATTACATACATGCAACTGATTATTTCACAACTGAATTGTAAAGGCAATTCAATGAAAAAAGAATAGTGTTTTCAACAAATGGTGCTGGAACAATTGGACGTCACATTCAAAACAAGCAAAACAAACAAAAATGGAACTTCAATCTATACTTTTCATCATATAAAAAAATAAACTCAAGATGAATCACAAATCTAAAAATGCAAAACCTAACACTATGAAACTTCTAGAACAAAACAGGACAAATTTTTTGTGGTCTTGAGTTGAATAAGGATTTCTTATATACGACATCAAAAACATGATCCACAAAAGAAAACATTTGACAAATTAAAATTCACCAAAATTTAAAACTTCTGCTTTTAGAAAAACACTTTTAAAAGTATAAAAAGATAAGTCACAGACTGAGAGAAAATATTTGCAAAACATACATGATAAAGGATTATACCCAGAATATATAAAGAACTCTCCAAACTCAATAATAACATAACAACCCCTCCCAACTTTTCTAAATGGATAAAATGTTTAAATACATACCTCACCTAAATATAGACGGCAAATAAGCACATAAAAGATACTCACCATGATAAGTCACTGAGAAAATTTAAGTTAAACCACAATGAGAAACTACTAGAATGTCTATAATAAAAAAACAAACAAGTGTGGGCAAGGATGTAGAGAAACTGGGACACTTATATGTTATTTGTGGGAGTAAAAACTTACACCACTACTCTGGAAAATAGTTTGCCAATTTCTTAAAAACTTAAAAGTAAATTCACCATATGACTCAACAACTCTACTCCTAAGAAAGTACCCAACAGAAATTAAACCCACATAAAGATTTGTACATAAGTGGTATAGAGGAATTATTCATAATACCCAATTTCTGGAAATAAGTATCCATCAACTGATGAATAGATAAACAAATGTAGTATGTTCCTACAACAGAATAGCATGCAGCAATAAAAAGGGATACTGAGACATACTTCAACATTCATGAATTTCAAAAAGCTTATATAAAAAGAATGAATCTGGACATAAAACATTATTTATTTTATGATTCCATTTACATAAAATGTCCAGAAATGGTAAATCTATAGAAACAGAGAGTAGGTTAGTAGTTGTCTGAAGCCAGGAGTAGGAGAAAGCAAATAGGAACAAGGTTTGTTTTGAGATGATGGAAATTTTCTAAAATTGGATTGTGATTACATAATTCTATACATTAATTGGAAATTTTGTAAATTAAAACTCACTGAATTATGTGTGTAAAGCAATACATTTTAGGCTTGGCGCCCATAGCACAGTGAGTAGGGTGCCAGCCACACACCTGGCCTGGGCCTGCTAAACAATGACAACTGCAAACAAACAAACAAAATGAAGCCACATTTGTGGCGGACGCCTATAGCTATTTGAGAGGATGAGGCAAAAGAATTGGAATCGCTAACGCCCAAGAATTTGAGGTTGCTATGAGCTGTGATGCCATGGCACTCAACCAAGGGTGAAATAGTGAGACTCTGTCACAAAAAAAAAAAAAAAAAAAAAATAGAAATGAATTTTAAAGTATATGAGTTATTGAGATAAAGCTATTTTCAAAAATATTTTTAATGTAACTTCATATATATATATATACTATTTGATCTAGCCATTCCACTTATAGGTATTTATTCAAGAGAAATGAAAGCATACCTTCATACAAAGGTTTGTACAAGAATGTCTATACCCATTTTGTTTGTAACAGTCAAAAACTGTAAACAACCCAATGGATAAACAAACTATACTATGTATATCTACTCAATGGAATTACTAATCACCAATAAAAAGGAATAAACTTTTGAGACCCACTACAACATGGATGACTCTCAAAACAATTAAACTAAGTGCAAAGAAGCCATATTTAAAAAGAGTACATACTAAATGATTCTACTTACTAAAAATTTAGAACATGGGACAATCCAAGATGGCAGCCAAGTATCAGCCTCCCTGCAACAGGGCACAATGAGTCTGGGAAGATTAAGACTCCAGACATCTCTGGCTGGTGGGATCTGCCTATAATCATCCCTTTGAGGATACAGGGAGTCAGCAAGGGACTTCTGCATGCCAAGAGGAGAACAAAAAAGTGGAAAACTGGCAAGTGGTTATGTATGTCTGATCAACCTAATCCCGCCAGCAGCCATAAGTACAAGCAGCAGTGTGACTGCAAACTGGAAAGGCCTTACCTGTGAACTGTTTCAGTGTTTTTTGGCTTGGCACTCAGTTGAACTGCCTTTGGGGAGAGCTTGAGCAAGAGTGTGGAGAACTTTGGGCATTGTCTAGGGCCCCAGACTGAGCCACTGAGCCAGACGTAGCTAACAGTGTTTGGCTGTGGGCCACAGGAAGCCACTGTGAGAGAACTGCCCCAGCAAGCTCTGCCCTCAGGGTCGCAGAGCAAGATAGTGCGGGAGCTAGTAACCTAGTGACTGAGCAGTCTAAAGGCGAGGACTGAGCTGCCTTATAGCCTTAACCCTCAGGGGCAGAGTGAGACCGGTTTTGGAACACTGAAGCCTTGGGCTGTTGCCCTGGGTAGAGTGCCATGGCGTCACAACTCATAGCAACCTCACACTCCTGGGCTTGGCATTGCCCAGACCTCCATAAGAGCTGCGCCTTGAACCCCGACCCACGACCTGCATCCCCCGGGCCTCCGCATGCCCTGACCAGGAACTGAGGGAGCCATGCAATCCTGCATCCTCCCTCCTGTACCCTCCCTGCCTCCACACCGGCCTGCTCGTCTGGCCAGGGACTCTGGTAGCCACGTGCCCTCCAGAGCCCTACCTGCCTCTGCGAAAAGCCCTTCTCCTGGCCAGAGACTGCTGGAGCCTTGGGCTCTCTGTGCCAAAGTCACTGGGCACCAGGCACTCCCAGAACCATGTGCACCACCTCCCGCCCTGTTCCTGGATCCGGGTGTGTTACACTCCAGAGATGCTTCCACAACCAGAACTCCCTGGCTGGGGCAGCCTCAGAAGGAACTACACAGGGTCACTCCCTACAAAGATCCAGCAACAATAGAGAGATCCCGCTGGGGTCTCATCTTGGAGAAAAACCTCCCCATTCTGAGGATGGCCAGAGGCAACAGTGAAAAACAATCATGAGGCGAAATCAACAGAAAAACTCTGGCAATATGGGAGGCGGAGCAAGATGGCAGCCGAGTAACAGCTTCCTTGCATCTGGGCACTGTGAGTCTGGGGATATAGGACTCCAGGCATCTCTGGCTGGTGGGATCTGCTTATCATCACCCCTGAGAGGATACAGGGAGTCAGCAAGAGACTTCTGGACCCCAAAAGGAGGACTAAAACAGTGGAAAACCGGCAAGTGGTCGCGTGTGTTCAATCCGTCTAAACCCGCCCGCAACTGTAAGTTCAGTAGCAGCGAGACTGCAAACCAGAAAGGCCTTACCTGTGAACTGTTTTGGTGTCTTTGGACTTGGCACTCAGCTGAACTGCCTTGGGGAGAGCCTGAGCAGGAGTGCGGAGAACTTTGGCCTTTGTCTAGGGCCCCAGTCTGAGCCGCTGAGCCAGATGGAGCTAATAGTGTTTGGCTCTGGGTCACAGGCAGCCACTGTGAGCGATCTGCCCCGGCAAGCTCCACCCTCAGGGTCGCAGAGCTAGAATTGGGTGGGAGCTGGTAACCCAGCGACCAAGTAGCCTAAGAGCGGGGTCTGAGCCGCCTTGCAGCCCTAACCCTTGGGGACAGAGGAAGACCAGTTTTGACACACAGGGTAAGTGCATAGCCACTTCAGCAGTGATTCCAGCGACAAGCACTTCCCTGAGAAAGCTTCTGCTCAGTAAGTGAACAAGTTCAAAGTGCCTTTTAAGTGGGATAAAGAGAGATTAAGGGTGTCTACCTGCTGGGGTTTGAGAAACTAGCAGCCTCCAGTCGTATCAGAACTGTGATTAACATCTCATACCCCAGAAGACCACGTGTTGCCCAGACAACATTCAACAACATATACATACTGCTTTCTTTTTGGTTGTGTGTTTTTTTTTTTTTTTGGTTTGGTTGGTTTTTTTTGTTTATTTTGATGTTGTGCATTGTTGTTTTGTTTTTTAAGTTCAACCTTTTCCATACAAATCCTTTTTCTTTCTCAATTTTTCTAGTTTAATTATAATTTCCCATTGCTGCCTATTTCAATAATTAGAACTTCATTTTTGTTAGTGTTTCTACCGCTATTATTTGGTTTTTCCAGCCAGTTTTATCCCGTAAAGTTTTCTGTTTGCTTGTTTTGGTTTGATTTATAGCATTTTTGTCTTTCCTCTCTACTTGGTGGAGGTGGGGTACTGTGTCTGATCAGGTTAGCAAAGAGTCGCTGACCTCAAGGGAACCACCCAACTGGGCACCACCAGAAGGTGTTTTTTTTTTTTTTAAGGTTGTATCAAACTACCCTACTGTACACCTATATTGCTCTGTCTCCCTCTTTCTCTGCCTCTCTTCTTTTTGTCAATATTTCTTTTACCCACCCCCTCTCCTTTCTCTATTTTTCTTTTTTTTTTTCCCTTATCACTCGGTCCTCCTTTCTTTCATCCCTTTTTTGCTCTTCAACCTTCTCACCCTTCTGGTCCTGTAACCCTTACTCCACAGGCACGAGAACTTAAACAGCAAGAGGAAGTGAAAGGAAAATTAGGGCAAGGAAACAGATAAAAGAAATCACCCATGAGGAAGAATCAGCAGAAAACTCCAGGCAACATGAAGAACCAGTCTAGAACAACCCCGCCAAGGGACCATGAGGTAGCTACTGCAGAGGATTCCACCTATACAGAAATGTTAGGAATGACAGAAAGGGAATTTAGAATACCATGTTGAAAACAATGAAAGAAATGATGGAAACAATGAAGGAAACTGCTAATAAAGTGGAAAATAACCAAAAGGAAATCCAAAAACAGAATCAAATAAGAGATGAACGATATGAAGAATATAAAAAGGATATAGCAGACCTGAAGGAACTGAAACAGTCAATTAGGGAACTTAAAGATGCAATGGAAAGTATCAGCAACAGGTTAGACCATGCAGAAGAAAGAATTTCAGAGGTAGAACACAAAGTTCTTGAGATAACTCAGATAGTAAAAGAGGCAGAAAAGAAGAGAGAGAAAGCAGAACGTTCACTGTCAGAATTATGGGACTTTATGAAGCATTCCAACATACGAGTTATAGGAATTCCAGAAGGGGAAGAAGAATGCCCCAGAGGAATGGAAGCCATACTAGAGAATATTATAAAAGAAAATTTTCCAAATATCACCAAAGATTCTGACACACTGCTTTCAGAGGGATATCGGACCCC
Source organism: Nycticebus coucang (assembly GCF_027406575.1). Classification (NCBI taxonomy): domain Eukaryota; kingdom Metazoa; phylum Chordata; class Mammalia; order Primates; family Lorisidae; genus Nycticebus; species Nycticebus coucang. Next base: position 72,492,862 of record NC_069781.1, on the reverse strand, counting down.
AGGTTGCCTCAACTCTAACCGAGCTTCTCCAAGACACATTGTGATGAACCTGTCCAAAGTCAAGACAAAAGAAAAGATTCTGCAAGCTGCCAGGAGTAAGCACCAGTTGACCTACAGACTTCTCTAATGAAAGAGAAGACCACAGACTTCTTTAATGAAACTTTCCAAGCAAGAAGACAATGGTCATCTACCTTTAATCTACTTAAACAGAACAATTTCCAGCCCAGAATTCTGTAACCTGCTAAGCTAAGCTTCAAAATTGATGGAGAAATCAAATCATTTACGGATATACAAACATTGAGGAAATTCGGCACAACAAGACCAGCTCTACAGGAAATACTTCAACCTGTTCTGCACACTGACCACCACAATGGATCAGCAGCAAAGTAAGAACTCAGAAATTAAAGGACAGAACCAAACCTCCACACTGATGCAAAAGATAAAACTAAGCAATGGACTCTCACAAAATAAGAAAAATAGAATACTACCAAACCTATCAATTATCTCAATAAATGTTAATGGCTTGAATGCCCCACTGAAGAGACATAGATTGGTTGACTGGATAAAAAAACACAAGCCATCCATTTGCTGTCTGCAAGAAACACACCTGGCTTCAAAAGACAAATTCAAGCTCCGAGTCAAGGGTTGGAAGACAATTTTTCAGGCAAATGGAATTCAGAAGAAAAGAGGAGTTGCAATCTTATTTTCAGATACATGTGGATTTAAAGCAACTAAAGTCAAAAAAGACAAAGATGGTCACTTTATATTGGTCAAGGGAAAAATACAACAAGAAGACATTTCAATTCTAAATATCTATGTACCCAATTTAAATGCTCCCAGATTCTTGAAACAGACCTTACTCAGTCTGAGCAATATGATATCTGATAATACCATCATAACAGGGGACCTTAACACTCCTCTTACAGAGCTGGACAGATCCTCTCAACAGAAATTAAACAAGGATATAAGAGACTTAAATGAGACCCTAGAACAACTGTGCTTGATAGACGCATATAGAACACTCCATCCCAAAGATAAGGAATATACATTCTTCTCATCACCCCATAGAACATTCTCTGAAATTGATCATATCCTGGGACACAAAACAATTATCAACAGAATCAAAAGAATTGAAATTTTACCTTGTATCTTCTCAGACCATAAGGCACTAAAGGTGGAACTCAACTCTAACAAAAATGCTCGACTCCACCCAAAGGCATGGAAACTAAACAATCTTCTGCTGAATAACAGATGGGTGCAGGAAGAAATAAAACAGGAAATCATTAACTTCCTTGAGCATAACAACAATGAAGACACAAGTTACCAAAACCTGTGGGATACTGCAAAAGCAGTTTTGAGAGGAAAATTCATCGCTTTAGATGCCTACATTCGAAAAACAGAAAGAGAGCACATCGACAATCTCACAAGAGATCTTATGGAATTGGAAGTTCTAGCCAATACAATTAGGCAAGACAAGGAAATAAAGGGAATCCAAATGGGAGCAGAGGAGGTCAAACTCTCCCTCTTTGCTGACGACATGATCTTATACTTAGAGAACCCCAAAGACTCAACCACAAGACTCCTAGAAGTCATCAAAAAATACAGTAAGTTTTCAGGATACAAAATCAATGTCCACAAGTCAGTAGGCTTTGTGTACACCAATAACAGTCAAGATGAGAAGCTAATTAAGGACACAACTCCCTTCACCATAGTTTCGAAGAAAATGAAATACCTAGGAATATACCTAACAAAGGAGGGGAAGGACCTCTATAAAGAAAACTATGAAATCCTCAGAAAGGAAATAGCAGAGGATATTAACAAATGGAAGAACATACCATGCTCATGGATTGGAAGAATCAACATTGTTAAAATGTCTATACTTCCCAAAGCAATCTACCCATTCAATGCCATTCCTATCAAAATACCAACATCGTACTTTCAAGATTTGGAAAAAATGATTCTGCGTTTTGTATGGAACCGGAAAAAACCCCGTATAGCTAAGGCAGTTCTTTGTAACAAAAATAAAGCTGGGGGCATCAGCATACCAGATTTTAGTCTGTACTACAAAGCCATAGTGGTCAAGACAGCATGGTACTGGCACAAAAACAGAGACATAGACACTTGGAATCGAATGGAAAACCAAGAAATGAAACTAACATTTTACAACCACCTAATCTTTGATAAACCAAACAAGAACATACCTTGGGGGAAAGACTCCCTATTCAATAAATGGTGTTGGGAGAACTGGATGTCTACATGTAAAAGACTGAAACTGGACCCACACCTTTCCCCACTCACAAAAATTGATTCAAGATGGATAAAGGACTTAAACTTAAGGCATGAAACAATAAAAATCCTCCAAGAAAGCATAGGAAAAACACTGGAAGATATTGGGCTGGGGAAAGACTTCATGAAGAAGACTGCCATGGCAATTGCAACAACAACAAAAATAAACAAATGGGACTTCATTAAACTGAAAAGCTTCTGTACAGCTAAGGAGACAATAACCAAAGCAAAGAGACAACCTACACAATGGGAAAGGATATTTGCATATTTTCAATCAGACAAAAGCTTGATAACGAATGGCTAACAAACACATGAAAAAATGTTCATCATCTCTATATATTAGAGAAATGCAAATCAAAACAACCCTGAGATATCATCTAACCCCAGTGAGAATGGCCCACATCACAAAATCTCATAACTGTAGATGCTGGCGTGGATGTGGAGAGAAGGGAACACTTTTACACTGCTGGTGGGACTGCAAACTAGTACAACCTTTCTAGAAGGAAGTATGGAGAAACCTCAAAGCACTCAAGCTAGACCTCCCATTTGATCCTGCAATCCCATTACTGGGCATCTACCCAGAAGGAAAGAAATCCTTTTATCATAAGGACACTTGCACTAGACTGTTTCTTGCAGCTCAATTTACAATCGCCAAAATGTGGAAACAGCCTAAATGCCCACCAACCCAGGAATGGATTAAGAAAACTGTGGTATATGTACACCATGGAATACTATTCAGCCATTAAAAAAAATGGAGACTTTACATCCTTCGCATTAACCTGGATGGACATGGAAGACATTATTCTTAATAAAGCATCACAAGAATGGAGAAGCATGAATCCTATGTACTCAATTTTGATATGAGGACAATTAATGACAATTATGGTTATGGGGGGGAAAACAGAAAGAGGGAAGGAGGGAGGTGGGTGGGGCCTTGGTGTGTGTCACACTTTATGGGGGCAAGACATGATTGCAAGAGGGACTTTACCTAACAATTGCAATCAGTGTAACCTGACTGATTGTACCCTCAACGAATCCTCAACAATAAAAAAAAAACTTTGGCAATATGAAGTTTTTCTAGTCAGACTAGATCAACTCCCCCAAGGATCAATGGGGCAGACACAGCACAAGATCCCATTCACAAACAAATAGGTGAGATGTCAGAAATCGAATTCAGAATCTGGATAGCAAATAAGATCAAATTAGAATTCCAAGAAGTAACCCAAAAGATATCTCAAAAATTCAACGAATTCAAAGACCAATGACCAAAGATTTTAACACTATGAGACAAGAAGTTGCAGCCCTCAAAGATCTGAGGAACACAGTAGAATCCCTCAGTAACAGGATGGAGCAAACAGAAGAAAGGATTTCTGACATTGAAGACAAAGCTTTCAAACACTCCAAAACTCTCAAAGAGGAAGAGAAATGGAGGGCAAAAAGAAATCACTCTCTCAGGGAGCTCTGGGATAATTCGAAGAAAACCAATATTCGTCTTATAGGGATCCCCAAAAAGACAAAGTGACTTCACAAGGCACAGAGTCTCTTCTCCATGAGATTATGAAGGAGAACTTTCCAGACATGCCAAGAGATTCTTAAATTCAGATAGCAGACAGTTTCAGAACTCTAGCATGACTCAATCCAAATAAGACATCCCACCAAACATCATAATCAACTTCACTAAAGTTAATATAAAGGAGAAAATTCTGGAAGCGGCCAGACGAAAGAAAACTATCACCTACAAGGGCAGGAATATTAGAATAACTGCAGATCTCTCTGCTGAAAACTTTCAAGCTAGAAGAGGATGATCATTGACTTTTAATCTCCAAAAGCAAAATAACTTTTGACCAAGGATCCTGTACCCAGCTAAACTGAGTTTCATTTATAACGGAGAACTTAAATACTTCAATGACATTCACATGTTGAAGATATTTGCCATAACTAAACCAGCTCTCCAGTATATTTCAGACCTATCCTCCATAAAGACCAGCAAAATCCACCACAAAAGTAAACCCACCCAGAAAATTTTGATCAAATTCCAACTTCCACAGTCCAAAAGGATTAAAAATGTCCACCAGACTCTCGAAAGGCTTATCAATATTCTCAATTAACGTGAATGGTTTAAATTGTCCTCTAAAGAGGCACAGGTAGTCTGACTGGATACAAAAACTCAAGCCATATATCTACTGCATACAAGAATCACATCTTACATTAAAAGAAAAATTTAGACTCAAGGTGAAGGGACAGTCATCTATACTCCAGTCAAATGGAAAGCAGAAAAAAGCAGGCATTGCAATCCTATTCACAGACGCAATAGGCTTTAAACCAACTGAAATAAGAAAGGATAAGGATGGACACTTCATATTTGTTACAGGTAATTCTCAATATGATGAGATTTCAATTATTAATATTTATGCACCCAACCAGAATGCACCTCAATATAAAAGAGAAGCTCTAACACACATAAGCAACTTGATTTCCTCCAGTTCCATAGTAGTTGGAGATTTTAACACCCTTTAGCAGTGCTGGATACATACTCCAAAAAGAAGCTAAACAAAGAAATTTTAGATTTAAACTTAACCATTCAACATCTGGACTTAACAGACATCTTCAGAACATTTCATCCCAACAAAACTGAATAGACATTCTTCTCATCAGCCCATGGAACATACTGCAAAATTGACCACATCCCAGGCCACAAATCTAACCTCAGCAAATTTAAAAAGATAAAAATTATTCCTTGCATCTTCTCAGACCATCATGGAATAAAAGTTGAACTCAATTACAACAGGAACCTGCATACCCATACAAAAACATGGAAGCTAAACAACCTTATCCTGAAGGATACATGGGTTATAGATGAGATTAAGAAGGAAATCACCAAATTTTTGGAACAAAACAACAAGCAGGACATGAATTACCAGAACCTCTGGGATACAGCAAAGGCAGTCTTAAGAGGGAAATTTACAGCACTGCAAGCCTTCCTCAAGAAAACGGAAAGAGAGGAAGTTAATAACTTAATGGGACATCTCAAGCAACTGAGGAAGGAAGAACACTCCAACCCCAAACCCAGCAGAAGAAAAGAAATAACCAAAATGAGAACAGAATTAAATGAAATTGAAAACAAAAGAATTATACAACAGATAAATAAATCCAAAAGTTGGTTTTTTGAAAAGGTCAATAAAATAGATAAACCTTTGGCCAACCGAACCAGGAAAAAAAGAGTAAAATCTCTAATTTCATCAATCAGAAATGGTAACAATGAAATAACAACAGACCCCTCAGAAATTCAAAAAATCCTTAATGAATACTACAAGAAACTCTACTCTTAGAAATATGAAAATCTGAAAGAAATCGACCAATACCTGGAAGTACGTCACCTACCAAGACTTAGCCAGAATGAAGTGGAAATTTTGAACAGTCCTATATCAAGTTCTGAAATAGCATCAACTATACAAAATCTCCCTAAAAAGAAAAGCCCATGACCAGATGGCTTTACATCAGAATTCTACCAAACCTTTAAAGAAGAATTAGTACCTATACTACTAAACCTCTTCCAAAATATAGAAAAAGAAGGAATATTACCCAACACATTCTAGGAAGCAAACATCACCTTGATGCCCAAACCAGGGAAAGACACAACAATAAAAGAAATTATAGACCAATATCAGTAATGAATATTGATGCTAAAATACTCAATAAGATCCTAACAAACAGAATCCAACAACACATCAAAAAAATTATACACCACGACCAAGTGGAATTTATCCCAGGGTCTCAAGGCAGGTTCAATATACATACATCTATAAATGTCATTCAGCACATAAATAAACTAAAAAATAAGGACCATATGATTCTTTCAATTGATGCAGAAAAAGCTTTTGATAATATCCAGCATCCCTTCATGATCAGAATACTTAAGAAAATTGTTATAGAACGGACATTTCTTAAACTAATAGAAGCCATCTACAGCAAACCCACAGCCAATATCGTATTGAATGGAGTTAAATTGAAATCATTTCCACTTAGATCAGGAACCAGGCAAGGTTGCCCATTGTCTCCATTGCTCTTTAACATTGTAATGGAAGTTTTAGCCATTGCAATTAGGGAAGAAAAGGCGATCGAGGGTATCCACACAGGGTCAGAGAGATCAAATTTTCACTCCTCGCAGATGATATGATCATATATCTGGAAAACACTAGGGATTCTACTACAAAACTTTTAGAAATGATCAAGGGATACAGCAATGTCTCAGGCTACAAAATCAACACCCATAAATCTGTAGCCTTTATATATACCAACAATAACCAAGCTGAAAAAACAGTCATGGACTCTATTCCTTTCACAGTAGTGCCAAAGAAGATGAAATATTTGGGAGTATACCTAACAAAGGATGTGAAAAATGTCTACAAAGAGAACTATGAAACTTTAAAAAAAGAAATAGCTGAAGATGTTAACAAATGGAAAAACATACCATGCTCATGGCTGGGAAGAATCAACATTGTTAAAATGTCCATACTACCCAAAGCAATATATAATTTTAATGCAATTCCTATTAAAGCTTCATTGTCATATTTTAAAGATCTTGAAAAAATAATACTTTGTTTTATATGGAATCAGAAAAAACCTTGAACAGCCAAAACATTACTCAGCAATAAAAACAAAGCAGGAGGAATCACTCTACCAGACCTGAGACTGTACTATAAATCGATAGTGATCAAAACAGCATGGTACTGGCACAAAAGCAGAGAAGTAGATGTCTGGAACAGAATAGAGAACCAAGAGATGAATACAACTATTCACCATTATTTGATCTTTGACAAGCCAATTAAAAACATTCAGTGGGGGAAAGATTCCCTATTTAACAAATGGTGCTGGGTAAACTGGCTGGCAACCTGTAGAAGATTGAAACTGGACCCACACCTTTCACCATTAACTAAGAGACTCTCACTGGATAAAAGATTGAAACTTAAGACATGAAACTATAAAAATACTTGAAGAAAGTGCAGGGAAAACTCTTGGAGGAATCGGCCTGGGTGAATATTTTATGAGGAGGACTCTCCAGGCAATTTAAGCAGTATCAAAAATACACTACTGGGACCTGATCAAACTAAAAAGCTTCTGCACAATCAAGAACATAGTAAATAAAGCAAGCAGACAGCCCTCAGAATGGGAGAAAATATTTGCAGGTTATACCTCCAATAAAGGTCTAATAACCAGAATCCACTGAGAACTCAAATGTATTAGCAAGAAAAGAACACGTGATCCCATCTCAGGGTGGGCAAGGGACTGGAAGAGAAACTTCTCTAAAGAAGACATACACACGATCTACAAACACATGAAAAAAAGCTCATCATCCTTAATTATCAGAGAAATGCAAATCAAAACTACTTTGAGATATCACCTAACCCCAGTAAGAGTAGCCCACATAACAAAATCCCAAAACCAGAGATGTTGGCATGGATGTGGAGAAAAGGGCACACTTCTACACTGCTGGTGGGAATGCACACTAATACGTTCCTTCTGGAAGGATGTTTCGAGAATACTTAGAGACCTAAAAATAGACCTGCCATTCGATCCTATAATTCCTTCACTAGGTTTATACCCAGAAGACCAAAACTCATAATATAACAAAAACATCTGTACCAGAATATTTATTGCAGCCCAATTCATAATCACTAGGTCATGGAAAAAGCCCAAGTGTCCATTGACCCACGAATGGACTAGGAAATTGTGGTACATGTATACCATGGAATATTATGCAGCCTTAAAGAAAGATGGAGACTTTACCTCTTTCATGTTTACATGGATGGAGCTGGAACATATTCTTCTTAGCAAAGTATCTCAGGAGTGGAAGAAAAAGTATCCAATGTCCTCAGCTCTACTATGAATCTAAATTATAGCTTTCACATGAAGGCTATAACCCAACTATAGCACAAGACTATGGGGAAAGGGCCAAGGATAGAGAAGGGAGGGGGGAGGTTTTGGTGGAGGGAGAGCAATGGGTGGGGCCACATCTACGGTGCATCTTAGAACGGGTACAGGCGAAACTTACTCAATGCAGAATACAAATGCCTGCATACAGTAACTAAGAAAATGCCATGAAGGCTACGTTGAACAGTTTGATGAGAATATTTCAGATTGTATATGAAACCCGCACATTGTACCCCTTGACTGCACTAATGTACACAGCTATGATTTAACAATAAAAAAATTATTATTATTATTAAAAATTTAGAACATGGGAATGAATCTATAGTGATAAAAAGCACATCTGTGATTATTTGAGGATGGGAATATACAGAATGGGGCAGTCAGGACCAGTTACAAAGAGGCATAAGGAAACTTTGAGCCATGATTGATATGTTCACTATTCTGGGTGCTATGATTGTTTCTCAGGTATATTCATATTTCAAAACTTAAATTTTCTGCCTTAAATATGTGGAGTTTATTGACTATTTATTATGCCTCAATAAAGCTGTTAAAAATATTTTAAAATATTTAATAGGTCTATTCAGTATAATGGTTAATAACTATTTCGAAATGTATTTTATTTCTCTTATTCAGTTTTTTATTGCATTATCCTATTGCTTCTCACCCTTTTGGCTAAGATCAACTGCAGTTTTTACTGCATTATCCTCATAGTTGCTTAAAACATGTGATGAACTAAGTTAATAAAATATATAATAAAAAAGAAATAATCCAGCAAGTGACGTTGGATGTTGAAATGAAATAAAATCAAAACAAAATAGTTTTCGGTTGCCAGACCTCAGTTTAAATCATGGTCTTAGATTTATTAGTAAGTTATTTTAACATCATTCCGTTTCTTTTTCTGTGTGTGGAAAAGAAAGATAATAAGCCTTTCCTCACAGAGCTGCTTTGAATATTAAATAAGGTAAAACAATAAAGGTGCCCTGTCATTGTGCCCATCATGTAGGAGCTCAATAAATAGTTATATTCCTTTTCTTACTTTGAAGACACAACTTGGACAGTAGAAGCACTGACTAAATAAAACTTTTCTAAGCAATTACCTGAAGACTATAAAAACAGAAGTAGAGAAGATTGTAAAAGCACTGCCCAATTTGGGGGCAGTATTTATTCAGAACTCTGGCAAATAAGAACTTCAGTCCCTACAGAGGCATATTCAACACTGGAGCCATTACAGGGTTTGGCTGAAAGAGTCCTCCATGCTTTTGCCATCCCCAAAATGTGACAATGGTAACAGTGGCTTTCATTGGACAGATGGAATCATAATGGCTTATCTTTTTTTTTTTTTTTTTGAGACAGAGTCTCACTATGTCACCCTCAGTACAGTACTATGGCGTCACAGCTAACAGCAACCTCAAACTGTTGGGCTCAAGCAATTCTCTTGCCTCAGCCTCCCAAGTAGCAGGGACTACAGGTGCCTGTCCCAACACCCAGCTATTTTTTTGTTGTAGTTGTCGTTGTTTAGCAGGCCCAGGCTGGGTTCAAACCCACCAGCCCTGTGTATGTGGCTGGCACTTTAACCACTGAGCTATGGGCACCAAGCCAATGGCTTATTTTTTTTAAGAGATAAAGTCTTACTCAGGTATTAAATATTAAATATTGAGTCTGTTCCCTTCAGAGCTGTTTTGGTCACTGAAATAAAAAGTCTCTTGAAATTATTCAACAAAAATCTGGTATTGGATCTCATTCTTGAGAGGGAGCAGTCCTTGATTGCTGATCAATTAGCTGTGGCCATGGGATCACGTTCACTTAGTGCAACTATAAATGCCCTCTCCAGGAGCTACCAGTGGAAACAGAAAAGTAGGTTGTAGGTAGCTGAGAAAACACCTCCTACCTAGTACAATGCCCTAATATTCAGTCAATGGTTGATGCACAGAATCTAATGACAAGGAGAAATCAATAGATTTGATGTCTGAAGAATCAAGGTTAATTTCTAGATTTTAAGTATAAGAGACTGGGGAAACGAGCCTATCAGAAACAGAAATAAGGAGGTGGGAAATAGGAATTAGTAAAAGGAAGATACTGAGTTTGTTGGGACAGATTGAGTGTAAGTTGACAATGGGGCCATAATATGAAAATAGTTAGAAATATCATTGGCACATTCAACAACTTTGAAGCACAGTTGGTAATCAAAATATTAGTTGTCTTTCACCATCCTTTTATTCAATTCCTGTTTCTTACACTCTGCCACTCATTCTTAAGTAACAGACAGTCCTACTATCATATTAAGTTGCAAACACAAACTCAATTCAATAATTTTTATGTTCAGTTCTATGAAGCAGTCAACCCTGTGAACTCAATTTAGCATCAAATCTTTCCCTGCTTCCCTACCCACTCTTTGCCACCCCACAACTCCCCTTCCCCCACAGTCCTTCTTCAGACTAGAATCCTAAGTGAAGAAGTGGGGTTTGGGCCTTCCTCTCACATTCTCCTTCACTTGCTATCTGAAGTTTTGCTCCCCTTAGGGGCTGACATTGGGTGGGGGAGGTGGTGAGGTGGAGGGAATGAGGAATTGATGAGAGGTAAAGGGACAAAACATTTCTTTCTTTATTGGGTGGCTTTGAGTTTGCCAGGCTTAGTAGGCAATGGATGGGTCTGGCAGGTAAGTAAGTTAATCCTTTCTCTTAAAGGACCCTTTTGGGGATTCTTCAAGGGCCCCCTACTGGGGTACTGTCTCCTGGCCTGCATAGGTGATGGTGTTAGAAGGGCTGTAACACATTACAGTTCTTTCTCAGCCCCTTGTCATTAACTGATATACAGCCATCCTCTTTCTATTGAGGTCTCTTTGCCCCTTCATAAATGTTCCCAGGATGGCTTTCTCTCCTGCATGGCAACTTCTGGTCCATAGAAAACACTCAGACATTATTATGAACTTTTTCAAATATATCACAATTTAGAGAAAATAGTCTAATAATAAAATAATGAGCCCCTATCAAATAGTTCCAACAATTATCAATATTCTTCTATTCTCATTTTTTTAATTCCCCAACCTACTCTCACCAAATTATTTTTGGTGTGGCTGGAGTATTTAAAGGTGACCATTTCTCCTACAAATTCTTCATTTGATACCCCATTTTGTCTGAACCCACTGTTACATGGTTTCATTGGTCATTCTGCCATCTGCTCCTTTCCTCTTCCCCCACCAATCCCCCCACACATAACCAAACACACATACTCATTCACATTCCATCCTTTTGGGGCACTCTCTTTTACTTTGATTTCTTTGATACAACTCTCCTGGTTCTTTTACACTTTGCTTCTCTTCTCTTACCATTCTTCTCGGCTGCCTATAAAGGTCTTCCTTCTCTCTGCCTTCTCAATTACATATGTCCCCTAAACATATATCTGGCCTATTTTCCAAGATCAGCAAGAACTTAGGGCTCCAGATTCAGGCGAGTAATGCCAAATCTGGATATCTGTATGATATCTGTTATCACTTAAGAAACAAAAAGCACTTTCCTCTAGCTTAAGGTCCTGAGATGGTAATCTAGCAGTTGAATTCATAGTTAAGAGAACTGTCCAAATTTATTGTTGATACAAAGAGATGTGTATGCATGCATATGTAGTGTGTTTAGTATATGAGAGAGAGATATTGAGAGAGAGAGAAATCTAAATGCCTAAGAGTGGGATGAAAAGCAAAAGATAACAAGAGAGATCTAGTTCAGAGAAGATTCCTTAAAAGAAAATTGTTGAAGATAGATTTTCAGTGTGTGTGGCTGTATTGCCATGTCTGAAATTCCATGTACTGTCTGGACATCTTTAAGTCTCACAGAGCCCCCCAGGTCTACCAGGAGTTCCCCTGCTATCAACAGATAAGCATGCTCCCCACCCATCTTGTTTCCCATCAGCTGGACCAGCTGCACATCACCTGCTTTTCAACCTCATGGAATTCATATCTCTGCAAACCGGTGAAATCATTCAAACCACATCCTCCCACAGGAATCAAGGGTCACCTCATTCCCTTGTCACTACAAAGCCTGCCTCCCACAGCTTCTGTGGGTTCACTCTACTTCCAAGTGCATAGTCTATGAATGTGCTGTCCTACTTCCCCAGGGCTGTGAGTACAAGTGACTAATAAACTTGTATTGATCTCATCTGACCAGTGTTGTCTGCCCTGTGTTCAGCCATTTTGTACTATGTAGGACAGAGGCCCCCTTTGCTCTGTCCTAACATGAATAGGAAGAGTTCTGAACAGTCGGCAACCTGCTGCTGGTAGGGGCAATATTAGTTAAAAGATTACCAAGAACTCTCAGAACCTGACACTCTTCATTCCTCACTCCATGTTGCCACCTCCATACTCCCCTGCCCAACACCCTCAGTTCCCAGGGTTTTAGTTATCCACTTATTGACTGACACTCTCCAAACCATCATCATTCCTCAGCTGCAAGTCAACTGTGCTTCTATTTGCCTATGGAATGCCACAATTTAGATATGCTTTATATTCTTCAAACTCAACACAACCCAATGAAATTCATTTTTTTCTTTACTCTTTCACCAGACACTCTCTCTCCTCATCTCCATATTACCAGGATCCAACACAGTAACTTGCCCCTTTCAATAATTTTTTATTAAGTAATAAAGCAGTCAGTCAAGTCTTAGTGACTCTGGTTTATTCCCTCCTGCTACTAGCCATTCTGTCCCCCTAGTTCAAAGATTCTCAAACATTAACATGCATGGGAATCATATGGAAAGCTTGTTTAAACAAATTTCCTGAGCCCTAGCCTCAGAGATTCTGATTCAGTAGGTTAAGATGGAACCCACAAATTTGTGTTTCTAACTTGTAAACATCAAGTTTAGAAGTAATAGCAATATGCCTTGTCAGAGGATCATACTTTGAAAATCATTGTTCCAGCTCATATAACTTGTAAACATCAAGTTTAGAAGTAATAGCAATATGCCTTGTCAGAGGATCACACTTTGAAAATCATTGTTCCAGCTCATTGTTCCAGTGACTATGCACTGATCACCTGGACTTTAGATGACTTCTTTGTAGGATCATTCTCTCCTGTAGCATACCTTTTTGGGTCTCTGATATCTGTTTTAGCCTGAATTCTTGCACCTGTAGTTACCTGCCTGGCAGCTTTCTCATTTCTACTAGCCAATCAAACTTACTATCAATCTTTGAATTCTCCCAACCCTCTCTCTTACTTAGACTGAAGACCCAAATTTGCCCACTGTATAATCCAGACATTGAACCTAACATTTGCAAAGGATGGCATCCAAATGTACAATAACAAATTTGTCAAAGACAAAAATACTCAGGTTCTGCTTAAGGTACATAACACAGTAAAAGCTTCCCTAATAAAATGAATCTAAACAGAAAAATGGCATTTTATGGACTCAGTTGCCAACCACATGTCTTCAGTAGACCATTCCAGGAACCACAGAACCAATCAAGAAAAGCAGTCATGAATTAGGCTTTACTTTTGTGTTGGACATCCATACTAATGAAAGAATAATGGATAGCAAAGAACATAAACTTTGGTTACTAGAAAGGTCCTGGTTCTAACCGCAATTTTTTTCCAATTATGGGACTTCATACTGCTCTGAACTTCACAGCAGTATGTAATGGGGCTAATATATAACTTAGGACTCTTGAGAAGATAAAATAAGGAAATGGCTATAAGCACCTAGTACAATGTCTAGATTTTATTAGAATCAACCAGTGCTAATCCTATTTCTCCCTTCACACATATTTATGATTTAGTATCCAATGGCTTTTCTCCTCCTACACAAAAGCTGATTTTTCAAAGAGTAATACTCAAGAAAAACAAACAAAATGGCTTAGTAATGCTTAGGCTCAAAGGAACCAGCCGCTTCTCCCTAAAGTCAGAACACGGCAGCTGAACAAGTTCTCAAACAAAAGAGTTTTGTAAAGTTAAACATGGGTAAGAGAACTAAACACACTTCTACCTTTTGCTGCTGAAAATATGATATTGTGCAATACCAGCCTTTGCTTCTTTTGAAAGAAGGCTTTCTCCGATACATTAAGCAAATACTTTGCAATTTTGGAATTATCCTCAGCTGGGACACCACCAGTTTGGCCTAGTGTCTTGTCAGTGGACAATCTTAAGTAATCACAGTAAAAAAATTTAAGGAGAACAGCATGAACTGATTTAGTAATTTTGTTTCATGCAACTATAAGTTATTTAACAGGATTTTTGCTAATTTTCCCTAGAATTGTCAAAGGCCTCATTGCTGGAGACAAAACCAATAAAATACCCAATATTTGATATTCAGCTATTTGTGGTAACCTTCACTCCCCTGATTTGCCCCTTCCCTTCAATGTAAAAGAGGACTAGGAGATGATGGGAAAGTCATTTTTTTTAAGAAACACTAAGTTTGTGAAGAGAAAGAATCCTATCCCTTTATCTCTTGGAAACCAAAAATTAACAATTCCTATAAAAACATAAAATCTGGCTAAATTTTGAGAACCAACCAAAGAAGGAGTCCAATATTTGGTCACTTGACTGGTGCTTGTTCAAATACAGGCCCTGCCCTGGTGCTAATTATCCATGGAGGACACACCTAGGAAAGAATGAGGAATGGTCATAATCATAGTTTGAGAAACTTTAAGACTGTTATTTCAGTATTTGGCAGAGCAATTAGACAGAAAAATTACTAAGGATATGGAAGACTTCAACAACACTATCAACCCAAGTAACCTAATGGACATTTATGGAACACTCCACCCAACAACAGCAGAGTATACATTATTTTCAAGACATATAGAACATTTACTAAGAAAAAATACAAAGGAATTAAAATTATACTAAATATGTTCTCTGACCACATTGGAATTAAATTAGAAGTCAATAAGAGAAAAATATATGGGAAATCCATAATTATATAGAAATTAAACAATACTTTTCAATAACTATATGTCAAAAAAGAAATCACAATGTAAATTAGAAAATATTTTATTTGAATGAAAATAAAGACAATATATCAAAATTAGCTACAATATTAAATCAATGTTCCAAACCTCCACCTTAAAAACTAGCAAAAGGTCCAATTCATAACTGCTAAGTCATGGAAAAAGCCTAAGTGCCCATCGACCCACAAATGGATTAATAAATTGTGGTATATGTACATCATGGAATATTATGCAGCCTTAAAGAAAGATGGAGACTTTACTTCTTTCATGTTTACATGGATGGAGCTGGAACATATTCTTCTTAGCAAAGTATCTCAGGAGTGGAAGAAAAAGTATCCAATGTACTCAGCTCTACTATGAATCTAAATTATAGCTTTCACATGAAGGCTATAACCCAGTTGTAACCTAAGAATATGAGGAAGGGGGAGAGGGAGGGGAGGGGAGAGGAGAAGATGGACAGAGGGAGGGTGATTGGTGGGATCACACCTATGGTGCATCTTACAAGGGTTCATGTGAAACTTACTAAATATAGAATATAAATGTCTTAATACAATAACTAAGAAAATGCCAGGAAGGTTATGTTAATCAGTGTAATTAAAATATGTCAAATGGTATGTAAAACCAGTGTATGGTGCCCCATGATTGCATTAATGTACATGGTTATGATTTAATAATTAATAAATAAATAAAAATAATAAATATTTAAATAAATAAAAACTAGCAAAAGAAAAGCAAATTAAACTCAAAGCAAGAAGAAGAAAAGATATAATTGGAAAATATTAGTGAAATAGAAAACAAAAGAAGTGTAGAGAAAATAAACCAAAAACTGTTTCCTTAAGTATCTCAGTAAAACAAACATGGTCCAAGATTGATCATAACAACAACAAAAAGAAGATGCAAATTATCAACATTGGGAAAGAAAAGATATCTCTATAGATTCCATAGGATAATAAAGAATATTTTGAACATCTTTTTGCCAATATATTTGATAGCTTAGATAAAATTAATAAATTTCTTGAAATCATTACCAAAGCTCACTCAAGAAGAAATAGATAACCTGAATAACCACATGTCTATTAATAAAATTGAGTTCATAGTTAAAACTTTGTCACAAAAAAAACTCCATGCCCATGCCCATTCATTGATGAATTCTATTAAATAATTAAGGATAAAATAATAAAAAATTTTACATAAATTTTTCCAAAATAATAGAAATAGAGAGAACATTTATTAACTCATTTTATGAGATAGCATTATCCCCAACAGAAAAACCAAATATGTTTCAAGAAAAGAAAACATACCACCAATATTCTTCCTTACCTTGAACTCAAAAATCTTTGATGAAATGTTGATAAATTCAAACTAGTAATATATAACAAAGATAATAAAGATTGGTTTATTCTAAGTATGTAAGTTTGGTTCTACATTTGAAAATTATAGAAAAATCATATTATAAACTCCACAGGTACAGAAAAGCATCTCTAAAATTCAACATCCATTCAGGATTAAAAACTCTCAGCAAACTAGAAATATAAGAAAACGTCCCCAACCTGGTAAAATAAATAAACAAATAAAGGCATACATTAAACATATTTTAACCTTTCTTTAATTCTGAAAGGCTGAATGCCTTCCCTCTATAATATCAGCAAGGATGTCTGTTCTCACTACATCTCTATTTAGCATGGTGCTGGAGATGCTAACCAGTGCAATTAGGCAAGCAAAAGAAATAAAAGGCATATAGATTTGAAAGAAAAAAAAACTAACTTTGTTTGCAAATGGCATGATCTTATATATAGAAAATCCAAAGAATCAACCCAAAAAAAAATTATTAGAACTTAAAAGTAAGGTTAGCAAGGTCACAAGATACAGGGCCAATATACAAAAAAAAAAATTATTTCTTATATACTAGCAAAAAATAAATTGAAATGAGAAAAAAACAATATTATAGTTAATAGAATCAAATGTAAAATACTTAGGAATAGATTTAAGAAAATATTTTAAGACCTATACATAAAACTATAAAACATTGTTCAGAAAAAATCTTAAATAGATAAATAAATGAAGAAATACACCATGTGTATGCACAGAAAGATTCAATCTTGTTAATATTAAGATATCGATTCTTACCAAATTTATCTATAGGTTTAATCCTATCCCTATCAATGCCACAGCAAGGTCTTAAAAATAAAATTTATAAACTGATTGTAAAATTTACGTGAAAATTACACATGAAGAGCTAAAAATATGTTTAAAAGAGCATTGGAAGTCTCACACTACCTCATGTCAGGACTAGCTATAAAATTGTAGTTCAAGACAATGTGGTATTGGTTTATAAATAGACATATAAATCATTGGAACAAGAGAGAGTGTAGAAATAGCCCCAACTGGCTTGGTGCCTGTAGCTCAAGCGGCTAAGGCGCCAGCCACATACATCAGAGCTGGCAGGTTCAAATCCAGCCTGGGCCAGCCAAACAATGACAACTACAACCAAAAAATAGCCGGGCGTTGTGGTGGATGCCTGTAGTCCCAGCTACTTGGAGACTGAGGCAAGAGCATTGCTTAAGCCCAGGAGTTGGAGGTTGCTGTGAGCGGTACATGTTTGCCTTTCAACAAACATGTACTTCAATGGAGAAAGAATGCTTTTTCAATAAATGGTACCTGAACAATTGCACATTTGTAAGAAAGAAAGTGAGGGAGAAGGCAGAACAGAAAGAGAGATGGAGGTTAGGAAAGGAAGAAAAGAGAGAGAAGGAAAGGGGAAAAAATTAACCTTTGTCCTTCTCATATTAATTACAAAAATTAATTTGAAAAGACCATAGATAGAAATGTAAGAACTAAAATTATTAAGCTTATTTAAGAAAACACAGGGGAAAGAAACTTTGTGATCTTGGCTTAGGCAGATTGCTTACACAAACACAAAAAGCAAAAACCTTAAGAGAAAAATTGTCATATAGTTCATTATGAAAATTAAAAGCCTCTGCTCTTTAAAGACAGAAAGAAAATGAACAGAGAAGCCTCAGATTGGAAGAAAATATTTAGAAAACATATCTGATAAAGGACTTGTATTCAGAATGATACACAACACTTTCTAGCCATATATGGGAAAAGGATTTATATGAAGAAGGTGCCAGTATGTTATAAGCAAGGCTCACACAGGGACTTTCTTACCCTCCTTGAGTCTACTTGGTTCTTGGCCTCTTAGACCACAACAGTGACCAAGACTAGCATCCTGATTAGTGATATCCATTTGTCATACAGCTTACAGCAGAGAAGACAGACAAACAGTTTTACTGAAGGTATCTTTCAGTCCCTTCTTGCTCTACACAGAACCACAACTTCAAAGCTGAGCATGGTGCACATACCTGTAATCCCAGATGCTCAGGAGGCTGAGGTGAAAAGATCATTTGAGCCTGGGAGTTCAAGACCAGCCTGCGCAACATAGTGAGATTCCCATATCTTTAAAAAAAAATTTTTTTTTAAAAGTGCTGGGTTCCATGACTAATTCCAGCACTCTGAGAAGCCTAAGTGGGAGGATCTCTTGAGCTCAAAGTTTGAGACCAGCCTTAAGAGAGTGGGATGCTATTTCTACTAAAAAAAAAACTAACAGAAAAATTAGCCAGGTGTGGTGGTGGATGCCTGTCACCCAGCTACTTGGGAGGCTAAGACAGGAGGATTGCTTGAGCGTGAAATTTGAAGTTGCAATGAGCTAGGATGATGTCACTACACCCTAGCAAGGGCGACATATCTAAACTCTGTCTCCAAAAAAAAAAAAAAGGAGTGAACGACTAGAAACCATAACTTCAGAGGAACCCTCCAGATTCCTTTCTAATAAATCAAAAATGCAATTAAAAATCCTTTGTCTAAAATGCCTGTATCTAACCATGTGTCTTGCTTTAGTACCCAAGTATGCAGATCATTTTATGGGAAGACTGTTGTTTGGCATTTTGACAATGACAGATTGTTCTGGGTCAGTGCCTGTGATTCCACTGCCATCATCCTTTAGGGTAGTGATAGATATTTTTACTCTAGCATTTGACATTTACATCTGTACATTTTTACTCAAAGAAAGCAAAATAGATAATTCAATGCATATGTATTTAATCAGCTACAGTTAACCACTTTACTGAGACTCTAGAACAATCTGCCAGATTGGGTGGATTTAGAAATATTCCAGTATTAAATAAATTGTAGTAGAACCTCCATAGTTGACCATCTCCCTACAATGGCCTCCTTAAGTTGACCTAATTTTCATAAACTGAACATGTACCACATGTACATGTCAGTACAGTAGGCCTAGTTCCTTATGTTGACCACCTCTGTAGGTTAACCAGTTTGTTACAATCCCTTGAGTGGTCAACATACAGTGGTTCTAGTGTATAAGACAAGATTAATGAGAGGAGAAGCTCTATTTAGTGTAACACTTTGTTCTCTGGTCTTAGCAACAGATCTTGTTTGCAACCTTAATGGAATTTGCTCCATTCTAGATTAGATTCTATGCCATCCCTCATACCTTTATTCTAACTGCTTTCTTATTTATTCCAACAAAGAAGAGACAGAGCACATCAAGATAGAGGGACAGTTGAGATGGTTAGATCTAGAGGTACAGAAAGGGTTTGAGAAAAGAATAAGAAAAACCATAGGCAGCAGCCACGCATGGTCTTTTGCAATTAAAGAGCACTACCTCCAAGAAAGAGGCAATGTGGGCTGAAGACTCAACTAATCCCATGTCTTCAATGATTTTGTTATATTAAATTTAGGCTTTCAGATAACTCCTAGTTTTATATTTTAATTTATATAGGATAGCTGACAACACTGTTGTTGAAAAGGATTTTAAAATACTACTAGTTCTATGTGACGATTTTTAAGGGTTCCAAAGAAAATAATATTTGTATTCTGAAGTTGTATTTAGAAATATTTTTGCTATTGTGTTTTAAAATTTGTAGTCATTTTAATTAGGTTTAAGAGCTAAATGGTAAGAAGATTGCCATTTGTAGAACAATAAAGAAAATAAAATCATTCTTTAAAAAAATTCCTTTGCGACTGAGTAGCGACGGGCAGAGCAAGATGGCGGCCGAGTAACAGCTTCCTTACATCTGGGCACCGTGAGTCCGGGGAGATAGGACTCCAGGCATCTCTGGCTGGTGGGATCTGCCTATCATCACTCCTATGAGGATACAGGGAGTCAACGAGAGACTTCTGGACCCCAAGAGGAGGACTAAAACACTGGAAAACTGGCAAGTGGTCGCGTGTGTTCAATCCGTCTAAACCCGCCCTCAACTGTAAGTTCAGTAGCAGCGAGACTGCAAACCAGAAAGGCCTTACCTGTGAACTGTTTTGGTGTCCTTGGACTTGGCACTGAGTTGAACTGCTTTGGGGAGGGCCTGAGCGGGAGTGCGGAGAACTTTGGCCGTTGTCTAGGGCCCCAGTCTGAGCCGCTGAGCCAGACGGAGCTAATAGTGTTTGGCGGTGGGTTACACGGAACCATTGTCAGTGATCTGCCCCGGCAAGCTCCGCCCTCAGGGTCGCAGAGCTAGAAACGGGTGGGAGCTGGTAACCCAGCAACCAAGTAGCCTAAGGGTGGGGTCAGAGCCGCCTTGCAGCCCTAACCCTCAGGGGCAGAGTGAAACCGGTTTTGGCACACTGGGTAAGTGGATAGCCACTTCAGCAGTGATTCCAACGAGAAAGCTGGGAAAGATTCTGCTCAGCAAGTTTACAAGTTCAAAGTGCCTTTTCAGTGGGCTGAAGAGAGATTTAGGGTGTCTACCGGCTGGGGTTTGAGAAATCAGCAGCCTCCAGTCGTATCAGAACTGTGATTAACATCTCATACCCCAGAAGACCACGTGTTGCCCAGAGAATATTCAATAACATATACAAACTGCTTTGTTTTTGGTTGTGTATTTTTTCTTTTTTTTTTTTTGTTTGGTTGGGTTTTTTTGTTTATTTTGACGTTGTTGATGTTCTTTTGTTTTTTAATTTCAATCTTTTCCATACAGATCCTTTTTCTTTCTCAATTTTTCTAGTTTAATTATAATTTCCCATTGCTGCCTTTTTTAATAACTTGAACTTCATTTTTGCTACTGTTTCTACCGCTATCATTTGGTTTTTCACCCAATTTTATCCCCGCAAAGTTCTCTGTTTGCTTTTTTTGGTTTGATTTATACCATCTTTGTCTTTCCTCTCTACTTGGTGGAGGTGGGGTACTGTGTCTGATCAGGTTAGCAAAGAGCTGCTGACCTCAAGGGAACCACCCAACTGGGCACCCCCAGAAGGTGGGGTTTTTTTAAGGTTGTGTCAAAGTACCCTACTGTACACCTATATTGCCCTGTCTCCCTCTTTCTATGTCTCTCTTCTTTTTGTCAATATTCCTTATACCCACCCCCTCTCCTTTCTCTATCTTTCTTTTTTTTCTTATCACTCGGTCCTCCTTTCTTTCATCCCTTTTTTGCTCTTCAACCCTCTCACCCTTCTGGTCCTGTAACCCTTAGTCCACAGGCACAAGAACTTAAAGAGCAAGAGGAAGTGAAAGGAAAATTAGGGCAAGGAAACAGATAAAAGAAATCACTCATGAGGGAGATTAGCAGAAAACTCCAGGCAACATGAAGAACCAGTCTAGAACAACCCCACCAAGGGACCATGAGGTAGCTACTGCAGAGGATTCCACCTGTAAAGAAATGTTAGGAATGACAGAAAAGGAATTTAGAATACACATGTTGAAAACAATGAAAGAAATGATGGAAACAATGAAGGAAATTGCTAATAAAGTGGAAAATAACCAAAAGGAAATCCAAAAACAGAATCAAATAAGAGATGAACGATATGAAGAATATAAAAAGGATATAGCAGACCTGAAGGAACTGAAACAGTCAATTAGGGAACTTAAAGATGCAATGGAAAGTATCAGCAACAGGTTAGACCATGCAGAAGAAAGAATTTCAGAGGTAGAACACAAAGTTCTTGAGATAACTCAGATAGTAAAAGAGGCAGAAAAGAAGAGAGAGAAAGCAGAACGTCCACTGTCAGAATTATGGGACTTTATGAAGCGTTCCAACATACGAGTTATAGGAATTCCAGAAGGGGAAAAAGAATGCCCCAGAGGAATGGAAGCCATACTAGAGAATATTATAAAAGAAAATTTCCCAAACATCACCAAAGATTCTGACACACTGCTTTCAGAGGGATATCGGACCCCAGGTCGCCTCAACTCTAACCGAGCTTCTCCAAGACACATTGTGATGAACCTGTCCAAAGTCAAGACAAAAGAAAAGATTCTGCAAGCTGCCAGGAGTAAGCGCCAGTTGACCTACAGGGGCAAATCCATCAGAGTGACTGCAGACTTCTCTAATGAAACTTTCCAAGGAAGAAGACAATGTTCATCTACCTTTAATCTACTTAAACAGAACAATTTTCAGCCCAGAATTCTGTACCCTGCTAAGCTAAGCTTAAAAATTGACGGAGAAATCAAATCATTTACGGATATACAAGCATTGAGGAAATTCGCCACAACAAGACCAGCTCTACAGGAAATACTTCAACCTGTTCTGCACACTGACCACCACAATGGATCAGCAGCAAAGTAAGAACTCAGAAATCAAAGGACAGAACCTAACCTCCACACTGATGCAAAAGATAAAACTAAGCAATGGACTCTCACCAAATAAGATGAATAGAATACTACCACACTTATCAATTATCTCCATAAATGTTAATGGCTTGAATTCCCCACTGAAGAGACATAGATTGGCTGACTGGATTAAAAAACACAAGCCATCCATTTGCTGTCTGCAAGAAACACACCTGGCTTCAAAAGACAAATTAAAGCTCCAAGTCAAGGGTTGGAAGACAATTTTTCAGGCAAATGGAATTCAGAAGAAAAGAGGAGTTGCAATCTTATTTTCAGATACATGTGGATTTAAAGCAACTAAAGTCAAAAAAGACAAAGATGGTCACTTTATATTGGTCAAGGGAAAACTACAACAAGAAGACATTTCAATTCTAAATATTTATGCACCCAGTTTAAATGCTCCCAGATTCTTGAAGCAGACCTTACTCAGTCTGAGCAATATGATATCTGATAATACCATCATAACAGGGGATTTTAACACTCCTCTTACAGAGCTGGACAGATCCTCTAAACAGAGATTAAACAAAGATATAAGAGATTTAAATGAGACCCTAGAACAACTGTGCTTGATAGACGCATATAGAACACTTCACCCCAAAGATAAAGAATATACATTCTTCTCATCACCCCATGGAACATTCTCCAAAATTGATCATATCCTGGGACACAAAACAAATATCAACAGAACCAAAAGAATTGAAATTTTACCTTGTATCTTCTCAGACCATAAGGCACTAAAGGTGGAACTCAACTCTAACAAAAATACTCAACCCCACCCAAAGGCATGGAAATTAAACAATCTTCTGTTGAATAACAGATGGGTGCAGGAAGAAATAAAACAGGAAATCATTAACTTCCTTGAGCATAACAACAATGAAGACACAAGCTACCAAAACCTGTGGGATACTGCAAAAGCAGTTTTGAGAGGAAAATTCATCGCTTTAGATGCCTACGTTCGAAAAACAGAAAGAGAGCACATCAACAATCTCACAAGAGATCTTACGGAATTGGAAAAAGAAGAACAATTAAGCCTAAACTCAGTAGAAGAAAAGAAATATCCAAAATCAAATCAGAGATCAATGAAATTGAAAACAAAAAAATCATTCAGAAGGGCGGCGCCTGTGGCTCAGCGGGTAGGGCGCCGGTCCCATATGCCGGAGGTGGCGGGTTCAAACCCAGCCCCGGCCAAAAAAAAAAAAAAAAAAGAATCATTCAGAAAATTAATGAAACAAGGAGTTGGTTTTTTGAAAAACTAAATAAAATAGATAAACCATTGGCCAGACTAACGAGAAATAGAAAAGTAAAATCTCTAGTAACCTCAATCAGAAACGATAAAGGGGAAATAACAACTGATCCCACAGAGATACAAGAGATCATCTCTGAATACTACCAGAAACTCTATGCCCAGAAATTTGACAATGTGAAGGAAATGGATCAATATTTGGAATCACACCCTCTCCCTAGACTTAGCCAGGAAGAAATAGACCTCCTGAACAGACCAATTTCAAGCACTGAGATCAAAGAAACAATAAAAAAGCTTCCAACCAAAAAATGCCCTGGTCCAGATGGCTTCACTCCAGAATTCTATCAAACCTTCAAGGAAGAGCTTATTCCTGTACGGCAGAAATTATTCCAAAAAATTGAGGAAGAAGGAATCTTCCCCAACACATTCTATGAAGCAAACATCACCCTGATACCAAAACCAGGAAAAGACCCAAACAAAAAGGAGAATTTCAGACCAATCTCACTCATGAACATAGATGCAAAAATTCTCAACAAAATCCTAGCCAATAGATTACAGCTTATCATCAAAAAAGTCATTCATCATGATCAAGTAGGCTTCATCCCAGGGATGCAAGGCTGGTTTAACATACGCAAGTCCATAAACGTTATCCAGCATATTAACAGAGGCAAAAATAAAGATCACATGATCCTCTCAATAGATGCAGAAAAAGCATTTGATAAAATCCAGCATCCTTTTCTAATTAGAACACTGAAGAGTATAGGCATAGGTGGCACATTTCTAAAACTGATTGAAGCTATCTATGACAAACCCACAGCCAATATTTTACTGAATGGAGTAAAACTGAAAGCTTTTCCTCTTAGAACTGGAACCAGACAAGGTTGTCCTCTGTCACCTTTACTATTCAACATAGTGCTGGAAGTTCTAGCCAATACAATTAGGCAAGACAAGGAAATAAAGGGAATCCAAATGGGAGCAGAGGAGGTCAAACTCTCCCTCTTTGCTGACGACTTGATCTTATATTTAGAGAACCCCAAAGACTCAACCACAAGACTCCTAGAAGTCATCAAAAAATACAGTAGTGTTTCAGGATATAAAATCAATGTCCACAAGTCAGTAGCCTTTGTATACACCAATAACCGTCAAGATGAGAAGCTAATTAAGGACACAACTCCCTTCACCATACTCTCAAAGAAAATGAAATACCTAGGAATATACCTAACGAAGGAGGTGAAGGACCTCTATAAAGAAAACTATGAAATCCTCAGAAAGGAAATAGCAGAGGATATTAACAAATGGAAGAACATACCATGCTCATGGATTGGAAGAATCAACATTGTTAAAATGTCTATACTTCCCAAAGCAATCTACCTATTCAATGCCATTCCTATCAAAATACCAACATCGTACTTTCAAGATTTGGAAAAAATTATTCTGCATTTTGTATGGAACCAGAAAAAACCCCGTATAGCTAAGGCAGTTCTTAGTAATAAAAATAAAGCTGGGGGCATCAGCATACCAGATTTTAGTCTGTACTACAAAGCCATAGTGGTCAAGACAGCATGGTACTGGCACAAAAACAGAGACATAGACACTTGGAATCGAATGGAAAACCAAGAAATGAAACTAACATCTTACAACCACCTAATCTTTGATAAACCAAACAAGAACTTACCTTGGGGGAAAGACTCCCTATTCAATAAATGGTGTTGGGAGAACTGAATGTCTACATGTAAAAGACTGAAACTGGACCCACACCTTTCCCCACTCACAAAAATTGATTCAAGATGGATAAAGGACCTAAATTTAAGGCATGAAACAATAAAAATCCTCAAAGAAAGCATAGGAAAAACACTGGAAGATATTGGCCTGGGGGAAGACTTCATGAAGAAGACTGCCATGACAATTGCAACAACAACAAAAATGAACAAATGGGACTTCATTAAACTGAAAAGCTTCTGTACAGCTAAGGAGACAATAACCAAATCAAAGAGACAACCTACACAATGGGAAAGGATATTTGCATATTTTCAATCAGACAAAAGCTTGATAACTAGGATCTATAGAGAACTCAAATTAATCCACATGAAAAAAGCCAACAATCCCATATATCAATGGGCAAGAGACATGAATAGAACTTTCTCTAAAGATGACAGACGAATGGCTAACAAACACATGAAAAAATGTTCATCATCTCTATATATTAGAGAAATGCAAATCAAAACAACCCTGAGATATCATCTAACCCCAGTGAGAATGGCCCACATCTCAAAATCTCAAAACCACAGATGCTGGCCAGGATGTGGAGAGAAGGGAACACTTTTGCACTGCTGGTGGGACTGCAAACTAGTACAACCTTTCTGGAAGGAAGTATGGAGAAACCTCAAAGCACTCAAGCTAGACCTCCCATTTGATCCTGCAATCCCATTACTGGGCATCTACCCAGAAGGAAAGAAATCCTTTTATCATAAGGACACTTGTACTAGACTGTTTATTGCAGCTCAATTTACAATCGCCAAAATGTGGAAACAGACTAAATGCCCACCAACCCAGGAATGGATTAACAAGCTGTGGTATATGTATACCATGGAATACTATTCAGCCATTAAAAAAAATGGAGACTTTACATCCTTCGTATTAACCTGGATGGAAGTGGAAGACATTATTCTTAGTAAAGCATCACAAGAATGGAGAAGCATGAATCCTATGTACTCAATCTTGATACGAGGACAATTAATGACAATTAAGGTTATGGGGGGGGCCTTAGTGTGTGTCACACTTTATGGGGGCAAGACATGATTGCAAGAGGGACTTTACCTAACAATTGCAATCAGTGTAACTGGCTTATTGTACCCTCAATGAATCCCCAACAATAAAAAAAAAAAAAAAGAAAAAAAAATTCCTTTGCTCTTCTCCCTCATTCTTGAAGTAGTTTAATATTTCAAAAGGGACTTTATGGTTATTTTCCAAAGGCCCCTTGCCTATGAGGAGGATATTATCTTTCCCAGAGAGAAATTTTTCAACAGATGCCTCAGTTTCCCCAAGTCAAAGGAAGAAGTTCAACACTGCTTCCCACCCCCGCACCTTGTATTTTAACTGGGTGGGGTTTTTTATTTTGTTTTGTTTTGGTCTTTGACAATATGAGAAACAGGAGAAAAGAAGAGGAACTGGTAATAGCTAGTGAAAACATTCATAATGATGTCTCTACAATTGTAGTCTAAGATTAAAAGTTTTGAAAACTTTTCAGATAATTAGGTAGTAAACAGATTCCAAAGCTTTATGAAAAATCCTCCATTATGCAAATTCATATTTGTACTTTTAGTTAGTAAAATGTTATAGGAAAAGAGAGTAACTGAGATAATTATTGTTAGATAGCCCCGCCAAAAAGGAATGTCTAGTTAAAGAAAGTTCACTAGACTCTTGATTGTCACTGGCTGGGTGGATACTTTCTCAGAACAAGTCCTAAATCAGCCACTTCTCCAAGGAGCCCCATTTGCTTTTACTGGAAAGTAGTATGAGAAACAAAGATCTGAGTGTACATATTGCAACTAGGATGTCATTTCTTTTAACCATTCAGTTTTTCAAAAAGGGCCTTAAGGTCATTTTCCAAAGAAACCTGGGTATTAACATTCTCCCAGCAGGTTTCCATATCACCCGTCCACATTCACCTGCTTATGGACAGAGTGTGAGAGTTTAAAGAGGACATAAGTAGGGCGGTGCCTGTGGCTCAGTGAGTAGGGTGCCGGCCCCATATGCCGAGGGTGGCGGGTTCAAACCTCAGCCCCGGCCAATACTGCAACCAAAAAATAGCCGGGCGTTGTGGCGGGCGCCTGTAGTCCCAGCTACTCCGGAGGCTGAGGCAAGAGAATCGCTTAAGCCCAGGAGTTGGAGGTTGCTGTGAGCCGTGTGACGCCACGGGACTCTACCCGAGGGCGGTACAGTGAGACTCTGTCTCTACAAAAAAAAAAAAAAAAAGAGGACATAAGTAGATTTGACTAGAGAATATTAGATAGATATTAGAATCTCAAATTTAGCCCCAATGTCTAAAGCTTATCTTCATTAGCCCCCATAATTCTAAACCTCAATGTTAACTTCTGATAAATTTTTCTCAATGGAAATTTGAGATAAGCTAAAGTTTCTACTGCTATAAGTCATCTGCTGGTTTTTCATGCTTCATAGCACAAACCTGCCTAAAATCTTACCAAACCTCTCAAGCAAATTATCTCCTTTTCTTTTTTTTTTTTTTTATTGTTGGGGATTAATTGAGGGTACAATAAGCCAGGTTACACAGATTGCATTTGTTAGGTAACGTCCCTCTTGCAATCGTGTCTTGCAAGAATCCTATGTACTTATGTAAGCATGAATCCTATGTACTCAATTTTGATATGAGGACAATTAATGACAATTAAGGTTATGGGGGGGAAGCAGAAAGAGGGACAGGGTGGGGGCCTTGGTGTGTGTCACACTTTATGGGGGCAAGACACGAATGCAAATTATCTCCTTTTCATAGGGTCTTGTGAATGGTTTTTAGAAACTAAAAATAAATAAATCTACTCCCTGGCTTGAGTCACTTTCTCTGTGTACGGCTTCTTCAGTGTCACCAGATGCCACTACATCCTTAGGGATCTCTAACCTCAGTGTGCACACAGATAAAACACTCTTGGGGATTCTTCACAGAAGAATAAGCATCAGGCTCAGCATACAGTTAATTTTGGTGCTGACACTGCCTCTGTAAGACATTAGGCAAGGAACTTCATTTATTCATTCAACAAATAAATAAGGAGCATCAACTTCATGCCAAACATTGAAATAATTTCCTCATCTGCTATGTGAAAGAGTTAAACCAAAGAACTCTGAAAATTTTATGATTCAAATTATGTCCATGCTCTGTAGATGGCCACTTCACCACTCTTGCTCTTGGTACAAAAATTGTATTTGTCCTTCTCATGATCGTGGCAGAAAAAAATTAACCAAACTTTATGAACTGCAGTTATATCCTTTTAGATTTAAAACAAGTATTTATTTCCCAGGCTATGACCCAATAAAAACCTGGTGGTTTTGTTTCCCATATCAAAGCTTTACAAAGTTTTTCTTCAACCAGTGAAAAGTTTCAGGGGAAGGAACAAGTATTGCTATACACCACCTTAATGGTGACACAAGAATTGAGGAAGTTGGAGTCATGCCATGGCAACCTGACAGACTGAAGCACATAGGGGTATTCATTATAATGACTGTCTTTGGAAAAACCCTCTTCCCCGACCTTCATGATGTTCAAATATATAGAGGAAATGGGCCCTGGGACCCTTGAACTTCTCAGTCAGATTAAGGATAGAAAGGTTAATTAGTGATGAGATGATTTGGAAGAGCTGTTGCCAGACTGTGAATATCCACCCACTGCCATCTCCCACTGTCCTCACCTAGTGAAATTTAAATGTGTTCCTTGAAGTCAGAAGACAAAGAAAGCAGAAATCCAACTCATGGCTGAGAAAGCTAATGTGGACTGTGACCTGGGGTCTGACTCCTGTTTGGAATATCTATAGGATGAGAGATGGACAGACTAAATGCTTTTGGCAGCAGGGTTATGAGAATATGGGTACACAAGGACAGGCCTGCATTCTCAAAGACTGTCTATACAAGGTATGAAATTGTTTCTGAGATTCAAATGTGTGAAACAGAGAGAAGCCAGCTGGGGATAATCTTGAGATCTTCCAGTACAGCTACTTCATGTTGCAGGAACAAAAAGTGGCTGGGAATATATCACCAGTAACCAGGGTTGGAGAATGGAATTTCAAAGTCTATCCAGAGTATTAGAAATACATCTCTCCAGACAAGGGGATGCAGGAGATAGGGGCCCAGCTGAGAACCTCTACAGAGCACATAAAACTACCAATTTGATAGATCCACCTTTAACCATCTTTTAAGCCCAGAGGCCATACTGTGCTAAATAACTCTCCATACTTCTTTTTTACCTTCAAAAAAGAGTAACTGTGAGTGAAAAAAGCTATTGAATGGAAAGAATTGTAGCAAGGAAAAAAAAGAAGGTATAAGAACCACATTCCCCTTTCCCATGACAAGCAAAGTTCAGAGTTTGGATATTCTAATTAGTGAATTAAGACCGTATTTCTGACTAAAGTTTCATTCCCTACTAATAAACTGGAAAATCATGGAAGCAACTCAAATCTTTGTTCAGGGGCAAAAAATAAGCAACCCGAGTAAAGTTTAAACAAATGGTGGGAGATTAAAAATAAAGTTGAATTTGACCACAATCAGTAAATGTTACTTGTTCAATTCATTGGGTACATTATACAAAGCTCTAATAAGTAGCATTAGTCTCAGTAAGAAGCTGTAATGTGAACACTTGTGACACTACTATCCACCCTACTTTCATCAGTGAGGAACAGCATTTTCCTATTTAGGTATTATAGAGTGATTGGAACTTTGGGATCCTCCACCAAGGAGCACCTCCTCCTAACCTCTTGCTGTGCCAGAAAGAAAAATCAAACTCACTTATAAGTAATGGAATTGATTTGCCCTTTACAATGGAAGGCCAACTACTGGGAAGTAAGATGCACCCCTAGCAATCTCTGAATTCATCAACTCTAGCCCCTATCTTCACATATGTGCTCATATAGAAAATCAACTGTCATATAACTCACTGCATAAAAATAGTTATATTTGCATTTATTTTCCCAATTATTTTTCTAAGCATGAATTTGTATTTTTTCTATAAAATATAGACAAAACATAAACTAAAATGTACAAACTTTGCATGTATATAGTAAAGGTATTTAAATGTTTAACAAACTATATATACAAACATATATAATATAAATGTTAAGAGTTTATATCTGTACATAATTTTCACACAAAAATGACATCACATAGACTTATTTTATAAGATACTGTTTAACACTATATAATGTATTGATAGTATCTTTCATCATTACATATTATCCTGCCATAAATTTTTTTTGCATTATGAAATATGATAAAAACACGAAGTATAGATACAAAGTTTAGTGAGCTGTTGTAAAAAACATAAAACAGACATGACTCCTCCTTTTCCAGTTCAAGAACTTAACCAGCTCTCCGAAGCCCCCATATACATATATCTCTTACTGATCACAGCCTTATTTTCTCCCAGTACGAACCATGATCCTCACTTTAATAGAATTCACTTTCTTGTTTTTCTTCATAGTTTTACTATCAACACAATAGAGTTTAATTTTGCTGATTTTGAACTTTATATGAAGGAAAGTATACAATATATGTTTTGTTACATTTAGTTTCTTTCATTGAACATTATGAAATCTTCAAGATTCATCCATGTGTATGACTCTGTGGTTCATTCGGTTTTATTTAATTATAAATTAGTCTATAGATGAATATGCCACAAATTTTTATCCATTATACTTTTAATGAATATTTGGCCTTATTACAAAAAAATCGTCTATAAATCTCCTTGTACATGTGCATTCTTGTATGTGTGTCCTGGAGTACACAATATACATTTCTGTGATATTACCAGTAGTTGAATCATGGGGTTGTGGTGTGCTATGGTCTGAATGTGTCCCTGAAAATTCACATATTGAAAACTTAATTCCCAAAGTATCAGTGTTGAAAAGTAGGACCTAATGAGAGTTGGCTTTGCCCTCATGAATGGATTAATGCCGCTATTAAAAGGGCTTGCTGAAGTGGATTCTCTTCCTTCCACCCTCTGCCTTGTGAGGATATAACGTTCCTTCTGTCCAGAAGACACAGCATCAAGGTGCCATGTTGAAACCAGATACTGAACCTGCCAGCACCTTGATCTTAGACTTCCCAGCCTTCAGAATGGTAAGAAATAAATTATAAATAACTATAAATCATAGTCTTGGGTATTCTGTTATAGCAGTATAAAATAGACTAAGACGTGGGGTTAAGTTTAACTTTAGCTTTATTAAATTCTGCCAGGCTTTATTTTTAAAAAGTAATGATTCTAATTTATATCTTACACTTACAAAAGATTGATAAGAGTTCTACTGCTCTATATCTTCATCATACTTTGTATTGTCAAACTTAAGCTTTTGTCAATCTGGTAGGTGTATATCCAATTATCCTGGAACTATAGTCATCTAGTTTCTATCTTGGGAGTTATCAAATAAGCAAGTGACTTATTGAGCCATTGGCTTGATGTTGAAATTAATATTTATTATATTAAACTGCTTTTATAAATTTCTAATAAAATATTTTATTTCAGATAAAATCAATAACCATGGACTTCGGGATAGCTAAAAACAATGATGGTCATATGGATACCTATCTCATATTTCCTTCGAGCACACTAAAGAACAAAAAGGGAAAAATAAATCTATGCAAAACCACATTACATAGAATGAAGACAGAGATTGCCTGAATTCAAAATAATAGTAAATTAAAGAGAAAAGTCACCAAATCCCATTGTGTGCTTTCTCTGCCACCCTGTTGCCATGCTCTGTGGTGAGCAAAGGCAGACCAAGAAATTAAAGGGAAAACAGAAGGGAGAAACTAGAAAAAGGGGCCTAACGTCAGTCTAAATCTATTGTCCAAAAGATGAAATCCACACTAAGTCTAAAATACTAAAAGAAGTCCTGGCATACTACAGGGCAGAGAATTCAAAGTATGTGCAGTATGAAGGAATAGTCTTTACAATGCACTGTTCAGGGAAGAAAAGGAAGGGATAAACGAAGGGAGAACGTCTCTTTGCAATTTGGTGATGAAGGGGAAAATCAGAATCCTTCAAGACAAAAAAGAAGGATTCATACACTTTACCAACTCCAAAATAAACAAGATAAAAATCCATTTCTGTCTTTTTTTTTTTTTTTTTGTAGTTTTTTTTTGGCTGGGGCTGGGTTTGAACCCGCCACCTCCGGCACCTGGGGCCGGTGCCCTACCTCTTTGAGTCACAGGTGCCGCCCCCATTTCTGTCTTATATTGACAGATTTAGATTAATAACCTTGTAAAAACCTCAATACCACAAAAATGAACACAAGGAAAATTAACAAATCCATAATTTTTATGCTAAAAGCTATAATTCATAACAAATAGAACATTCATGAATATTTATGCATCTGATAACACAGAAACAACCTTTAGGAATAAAATCTACATAAGATGCAAGGAGACACTAGAAACATGCTAATAATAGAATATTTTAATGTACTAATTCTCAGCACAAGACAAGTGGACACAAAAAATAAGTAGATTACTTCTTGGCCTTTTGGCTAAGATCAAATGTAAAAAGTAAGTAGACAGCAGAACCAAACAACAAAATAACATAGACATTTTAGACTTATGTTGAACCCTAAACTGAAAATAGAGAATACAATTTTTCAAGAATATATACAACACTCAACACTCACATATGTAAGATTACAAATAAAATACCATTAATTTTCAAAAAGTAGAAATATTACAAACAACACTCTTTGTTTTATTTAATATATGTGCTGCTGAAGCAAGCACCAAACAATACTCTCTTATTGCAGCGAAATAAAACTTAAAAATACTAACAAAAACAAAATCAGGCCTTTCCATGTAGAAATATTAAAACCTTCTTTGATTAGATAACTCTTGGGTAAAAGAAGAAATATAGCTGAAATTTTACAATAGTCAAACAATGAAAACAACTACATATCAGAATCTATGGATACATAATAATAGGAGTCAGAGGAAACTGCATAGTAATTGAGGTTTAGTAGTTAAGAAAAAAATTATTTGTAACATTTTTTTAAACAGTAAGGCAGAACTTACTGAAAACTATTGCAATAGGTATAGGAAATACTACAATGAGGTTTTGCAATAGTGGAGAGCCATTGGGCTCAGCTCCAAATACAACAAGGAAAAATGGGAATTTATACTCAGGGAGCATACCTAGAGGTCAGGTGACATCTGGAGATGGAAAATTACTAAGAGAATAGGGTAATTCTTGCTAAACAGACCTAAAAAGAATTCTTATGATAGGTAGGTCAGGGTAATCAGATATCACCTGGTGGATGGTGATTAATAAGGAACTTGATCAGATATTCAAACGTGATCAAATATACAGGGAGGGGGATCCTGGTTAAACTGAGTTAGTAGAATTCTCACTAAAACTGAGATCTTGAGGACATGCCCAAGTAGAGGCCCTACTAGAAAAACAGCCGAGAGCCTAAGGTTTGTCAAGGGTGGAACCTTTGTACTGAAAATACTTTTATCAATAAAAATGAAAGATTGAAAATAAATGAATTAAATTTTTGACTTAAAAAGAAAAGCAAAAACGGAAAAATAAATCAAAGACACTAGAAGGAAGGATGTAATAAAAATCAAAGAAATTAATGAGGTAGGGAATAGAGAAACTATAGGTCTATTAACAAATTAAAATCCTAGGTTTTTGAGAGAATTAAGAAAATAAATCACTAGTTGATTTGATTAAGAAAAAAGAGAAATCACAAATAAGAAATGACAAAAGGAAATAACTAGGAAAAAAAGAAATTTAAAAAATCATGAGATACTATTTTGTTGCATACTTACATGCAAATAAATTTGAAAATCTAGATGAAATGGATAATTTCCTAGAGAAATACAGATTAATAAATTAGAATTAGCTTAAATGAACCAATTTCCACAGGAAAAAAACAGACAAAGTGAGTAAGAATTACCCCTTACACAAAACCATCAAGGCCAGATAGTTTTCCAGAAAAAGAGTTGGTAAACCTTAAAAAGGCAGATCGTCTCAATGCTCTATAAATTGTTTCACAGCATTAAAAAAGAAAAAAAAATTTGTTTCATGAAGAAGAAGTAACATTGGTACCTAAACCCGATACATATCATATCTATCTTAGAACCAATATTTTATTTAATTGGGAAATACTAGAGATATTTCCACTAATATCAGGAAAAAGGCCAGATGTCCACTATCTCCACTACTATTCGATACTGAATTGGAGGTATTGGTCAATGAACTTAGACAAAAGAAATTACTTAGGGACATAAGAATAGTTAAAGAGGCCAGGTATGGTGTCTCACACCTGTAATCCTAGTACTCTGAGAGGCCAAGGTAGGCAGATTACCTGAGCTCAGGAGTTTGAGACCAGCCTGAGCAAGAGCAAGACACCTGTCTCTACTGAAAATAGAAAAACTAGCCAGGGATTGTGGTGGGTGCCTATAGTCCCAGTTACCCAAGAGAACGAGGCAAGAGGATCTCTTGAACCCAAGAGTGTGAGGTTGCTGTGAGCTATGATGCCACAGCACTCTACCAAGAGTGACAAAGTGAGACTCTGTCTCAAAAAAAAAAAAAAAGAATAGGTAAATGAGAAGTAAAATTGCCTCTTCTTGGATAAAAAACTAAATTCCTTCTAGATTAATTTATAATTTCGACACAATCCCCCCCAAAAACAATAAGTTTTTCTGTGAAAATTTGAAGTTTGAAACTACAATTCACATGGAAAAATAAATATGAAAAATAGCCAGGAGAATAGAAAAAACAAAATCTAATACAGCAAATATACCTAACAGACATTAAAAATATTATAAAGCCTTTATAATTTATAATTAAAAGTGTGATGCTGGCACATGAATAGACAAGTGAACCAGTGGAATAGAACTTAGAATAGCCTCAAGTACATAAACAGATTTAATCAAGATGACATCTCCATTTGTCAGGACAAAGATGAACATTTTAAAAGTCACAGGAGGGCGGTGCCTGTGGCTCAAGGAGTAGGGTGCCGGTCCCATATGCCGGAGGTGGCAGGTTCAAACCTAGTTCCGGCCAAAAACCACAAAAACAAAAAAAAGTCACAGGAAATCAAGTTGCGGGGGAGCCCACCTAATGGGTACTAATGAACACTATTCGGGTGATGGGCACATTTATAGCCCTGACTCATACCATGTAACAAAAATATTTGTAATATCTTAGTATCTTGAAATTTTGTTTTTAAAAAGTTGAGCTTTAAAATCAGTGGTTCTAGAGAGGCGGAGGTTCTGGTGGAGGGAGGGTAACGGGTGGGGCCACATCTATGGTGCATCTTAGAATGGGTACAGGCGATTGCACTAATGTACACAGCTATGATTTAACAATAAAAAAAAAAAAAGAAAAAAAAGGCCCTTAAAGAAATTAAAAGGTCCCTAAATTAAATCAGTGGTTCTCAACCTTCCTAATGCCACGATGTATTTTCATTGTTACAAAGGGGTTGCAACCCACAGGTTGAGAACTGCTGTTTTAAATAAATGATCCTGGGGTGGCACCTGTGGCTCAAAGGAGTAGGGTGTTGGCCCCATATACGGGAGGTGGCAGGTTCAAACCCGGCTCCGGCCAAAAACTGCAAATAAATAAATAAATGATCCTGGGAGAACGAAGTAGCCATTAGGAAAAGATAAAATTTGATTTACATGTCATATGATATATAAGAATAAACTTGAATGGATTAAAAAACTAGATGTAAAATATAAAACCAGTTGAAAACTTAAGTTCCGCAAAAGCCTGCACTCCGATGTTTACAGAAGCTTTATTCATAATTGTCAAAACTTGGAAGCAACCAAGATGCCCTTCAGCAGAATAGATAAATAAACTCTGGTATACTCAGATAATGGAATATTATTCAGTGTTTAAAAAAAAAAAAGGGCAATCAAGCCACAAAAAAGACTTGAAGGAATCTTAAAATGTGTATTACTAACTGAAAGGTGCCAATCTGAAAAGGCTATAATTATATAACATTATGAAAAAGGCAAAATATGAAGACAATAAAAAGATTAGTGGTTGCCAAGGGGAGTGGGAAGGAAGCGGGGGATAAATAGGTGAAGCACCAAGCATTTGTGGGGGATAAATAGGTGAAGCACCAAGCATTTTTAAGAGAGGTGAAACTTTTTGGTATGACACTATAATGGTAGATAACATGTCATTGATACATTGTCAAAACATATAGAATATACATCACCTAGAGTGAACCCTAAGGTACACTATAGACTCTGGCCAATGGTGGTATGTCAAGGTAAGTTCTTCAATTGTAACAATACTCTAGTGCAGGATATTGATAATGGGAAAGGCTATGCATGTGTAGAAGAAAGGGACATTTTAGAAACAGCAAGTTCACAGCAAGGGAATTTTGCTATGAACTTAAAGTCTATTTTTTAAAATGAAGTAAAATATAAAGTCTATTTTATGATGGGATCTGCTTTGTTTCTCAGGCTAGGGGTGCAGTGGCTTGATCTTAGCTTTACTGCAACATTCAACTCCAGGGCTCAAGTGATCCTTCCACCTCAGCCTCACAAAGTGCTGAAATTACAGCCAAGCCACTGGGCTGAAAGTCTGTTTGAAAAAATAAAGTAAAAAAATAAAGCCTATTTAAAAAAAAATAAAAAATGGGCAGCACCTGTGGCTCAAGGAGTAGGGCACTGGCCCCATATACCAGAGGTGGTGGGTTCAAACCTGGCCCCAGCCAAAAAAAAACCTGCAAAAATAAATAAATAAATAAATAAACAAATAAAAATAAATAATAAATAAAGTGTATTAAAATATATGTAATAGAACCATGTAAGTACTAGAAAAAATCAGGAGAATTATTTTATCAAGAATCATCTTGATTCATTCTGTGTAATGAAAGCTTTCTATGTATGCATAAGTCAAATCTAGAGACAATAAAGGGGAAGATCAATAAATTTACTGAACAAAAATAATTTTTTACACAAAAAAGTTAAGCAAAGCCAAAGACACCTGAAAACTAGGAGAAAATATTGTAACATATTCTTGGGAGAGAATTCTTAGATCTCTGCATTCCTGTATTTCTTTCTCCATATGCCAAGGCCATAAGGCCCTGACCATATTTTTACCTGGACTGGCTTTAAAATACTCTAGAAATAAAAGAGGGGGAGAGAAGAAATAAAACAAGGGTAGCAAAATGTTGATAAATATTGAAACTGGGCAATGGTTTACAGAGATTATTTATACTATTCTCTTTGGTGTATGCTTGAAATTTTCAAAAATTAAGAAAAAATTAACAATGTATACATTTATCATTTGACTCAAAGATCTCACTGCTAGAAAAATCTACCCCTAAAACTTACTTTCAACAATATGAAAATCATATGCATAAGATTATTTATTATAGCAGTGTTTGTAATTGAAAATATTGAAACAACCTAAAGTTCATACCTAGGGTAATGGTACACCTATAAAACCATGGCTTACTATGCAGCTTTAAAAAAGAATGAGGAAGATCTCAATGAACTGATCTGAAATAATTTCTGGGATATACCATTAAGTGAAAAAAGCAAAGTATAAAATACATCTATATTATGCTACCTTTCATATGGGAAGGAAAGAAGGGTAAGACAAAATATTCATGATTTGCCCATTTATGCAAAAAAAATACAGGAAGAATAAACTAGAAATTCATCAGACTGTTTACCTCTAAGCAGGGCTCAGTAGAAGCAGGGTAGTAAGGATGGGGTACAGTAGTAACATGAGTATACCTTTTTGTACATCCTTGATTGTTAGAAATGTTAGAACCATAGTAATGTTTCACATACATAAGAAAAATTAGAATCAATCAGTACTGAAGGGAGATCCCCAAATGGAAGATGAACTAATAAATTAAACAAATTATCCTATGAAAGAATAACATAGCTATCCGAAAAGAGATAGGAAAGAAAAGAACTAACCTAAGTAGCTCTGGAAAAGAATTTTTTGATGGTATAAAGCTGAAGACAAAAACAACAGTACATAAATACTTCAGTTAATAAAATTTGTCTTCCACATTTTTATGAATTAGAAATTCAGAAACTACTAAGCATTTATTCTAGGATTAAACAAGTAAATAAATACATTATTGATACAAATCAGGTTTCTCAATTTTGGAGAAAAGTTACAAATAAGGAAAGGGAGAAGGCTAGAATGAATTCTGTAGTGTTGGACTGAAATTGGAGTTATCAGTCTGAACTCATACTTTTTTAATATATATGAAGATGGACCAACACAGAATTAAACAGAGAAGTGCATATGTATTTATTAGTACACTTACATATCTTTCCTAATTCTGTCCACTGAAAAGGTCTAAAAGCAATGACATGCTGGTAGCAATGAGTACACCTAATACCCAGATTTTGGTTTCTAAATACTATTCTTCATTGAGGGAACCAGGAATCCTTGGAGGAGTAATTAATTCTAGAGCTCAGGAAGGAATTAAAAAAAGAAAAGTCAGAAAAACCTGTAGCATCTTGTGGTACTATTAAGCAGAAAATGTTTACAAAATGATGGGTAGATGTCAAAAGAACATAGGAGCCAACTCCCAGTGGCCAAAGCTGGAACAATTTCAGCAACAAAACAAATAATGATTGTATTAGTTAAAAGCCATAGAATTTTTTTTTTTTAATCCATATGGTAGTGCCTGTAGGTCAAGTGGCTAAGGCACCAACCACATACACCAGAGCTGGCAGGTTTGAATCCAGCCTGGGCCTGCCAAACAATGACAACTACAACCAAAAAATAGCCGGTGCTGTGGCAGGCGCCTGTAGTCCCACCTACTTGGGAGGCTAAGGCAAGAGAATCACTTAAGCCCAGGAGGTGGAGGTTGCTGTGAGCTGTGACACCACAGCACTTTACCCAGGGTGATAGCTTGAGGCTCTGTCTCAAAAAATAAAATAAAATAAAATAAATCCATAAACCCATGCTAATATAAATAGCCAAATAAAAAATAAATGGGGGACCACACCTATGGTGCATATTACAAGGGTACATGAGAAATTTACTAAATGTAGAATATAAATGTCTTAATACAATAACTAAGAAAATACTGTGAAGGCTATGTTAACCAGATAGATGAAAATATTTCAAATTGTACATGAAACCAGCACATTGTACCCCACAATTGCATTAATGTACACAGCTATGATTTAATAATAAAATAAACAAATAAATAAATGGAGGAAAGGGAGTTTACAGTGGATTTCTGATTATTAAATGTAGAAGGAATGACGGAAATGAATATCACTATCAGGCAAATACAGTGTAAATTTTGCTGGCAAGAAACATTTATGAATGCTGAAATTACAGGGTATTTTCAAAGTCTTAAAATATACCTCCATAAAATAATCATTAATTACAAGGGGACAATCATAACTTAAGAGTGAAGAAATGTGACAGATTTCACCTTAACCAGTAAATAAAGTTAACATCACCAGGAAGAAGTCATGTTAATATCGTAAACCCCTTGTTATGATGCACTAAAAAGGTGACAACAGTATTTCTGTGATATTCTCACCCAAAATTCAAAGCCTCAATAATTATAAGAAAACAGCAAGCAAATCCAAATTGAAAAACACTATACAAAATAACAGACCAATACTATCTCTTTTTTTATTTATTAATATTAAATCATAGCTGTGTACATTAATGTGATCATGGGGCACCATACACTGGTTTTATAAACAGTTTGACACATTTTCATCACACTGGTTAACATAGCCTTCCTGGCATTTTCTTAGTTATTGTAGAATAATATATTATATAATTATATTCTACATTTACTAAGTATCACATGTACCCTTGTAAGAGGCACCACAGGTGTAATCACACCAATCACCCTTCCTCTGCCCATCCTCCCCCCTCCCTCACCTCCCTCTCCCCTTCCCTGTATTCTTAGGTTATAACTGGGTTATAGCTTTCATGTGAAAGCCATAAATTAGTTTCATAGTCGGGCTGAGTACATTGGATACTTTTTCTTCCATTCTTGAGATACTTTATTAAGAAGAATATGTTCCAGCTCCATCCATGTAAACATGAAAGAGGTAAAGTCTCCATCTTTCTTTAGGGCTGCATAATATTCCATGGTGTACATATACCACAATTTATTAATCCATTCGTGGATTGATGGGCACTTGGGCTTTTTCCATGACTTAGCAATTGTGAATTGGGCTGCAATAAACATTCTGGTACAAATATCTTTGTTATAATGTGATTTTTGGTCTTCTGGATATATACCTAGTAGAGGAATTATAGCATTGAATGGCAGATCTATTTTTAGATCTCTAAGTGTTCTCCAAACATCTTTCCAAAAGGAATGTATTAATTTGCATTCCCACCAGCAGTGTAAAAGTGTTCCCTTTTCTCCACATCCACGCCAACATCTCTGGTCTTGGGAGTTTGTGATATGGGCTAATCTTACTGGAGTTAGATGGTATCTCAAGGTAGTTTTGATTAGCATTTCTCTGATGATTAAAGATGATGAGCATTTTTTCATATGTCTGTAGGCCATGCGCCTGTCTTCTTCAGAGAAGTTTCTCTTCAAGTCCCTTGCCCAGCCTGCGATGGAATCACTTGTTCTTTTCTTGCTTATACGTTTGAGTTCTCTGTGGATTCTGGTTATTAAACCTTTATCGGAGACATAACCTGCAAATATCTTCTCCCATTCTGAGGGCTGTCTGCTTGCTTTACTTACTGTGTTCTTGGCTGTGCAGAAGCTTTTTAGTTTGATCAGGTCCCAGTAGTGTATCTTTGAAGCTGCTTCAATTGACCGGGGGGGGTCCTCCTCATAAAATACTCGCCCAGACCGATTTCTTCAAGGGTTTTCCCTGAACTCTCTTCTAGTATTTTTATAGTTTCATGTCTTAAGTTTAAATCTTTAATCCAGTGAGAGTCTATCTTAGTTAATGGTGAAAGGTGTGGGTCCAGTTTCAGTCTTCTACAGGTTGCCAGCCAGTTCACCCAGCACCATTTGTTAAATAGGGAATCTTTTCCCCACTGAATGTTTTTTTTTTTTTTTTTTAGAGACAGAGTCTCACTTTATGGCCCTTGGTAGAGTGCCATGGCATCACACAGCTCACAGCAACCTCCAACTCCTGGGCTGAAGTGATTCTCTTGCCTCAGCCTCCAGAGTAGCTGGGACTACAGGTGCCCGCCACAATGCCCAGCTATTTTTTGGTTTGCAGTTCAGCTGGGGCCTGGTTTGAACCTGCCACCCTCGGTATATGGGGCTGGCGCCTTACCCACTGAGCCACAGGCACCACCCCCCACTGAATGTTTTTAATTGGCTTGTCAAATATCAAATAACAGTAAGTAGCTGGATTCATTTCTTGGTTCTCTATTCTGTTCCAGACATCTACTTCTCTGTTTTTATGCCAGTACCAGACTGTTTTGATCACTATCGATTTGTAGTATAGTCTGAGGTCTGGTAGCGTGATTCCTTCTGCTTTGTTTTTATTTCTGAGTAATGTCTTGGCTATTCAAGGTTTTTTCTGATTCCATATAAAACAAAGTATTGTTTTTTCAAGATCTTTAAAGTATGACAGTGGAGTTTTAATAGGGATTGCATTAAAATTGTATATTGCTTTGGGTAGTATGGACATTTTAACAATGTTGATTCTTCCCAGCCATAAGCATGCTATGTTTTTCCATTTGTTAATGTTTTCAGCTTTCTTTTCTTAGAGTTTCATAGTTCTCTTTATAGAGATCCTTCACGTTCTTTGTTAGATAAACTCCCAAATATTTCATCTTCTTTGCACTACCGTGAAAGGAATAGAGTCCTTAACTGTTTTTTCACCTTGACTATTGTTGGTATATATAAAGGCTACCGATTTATGAGTGTTGATTTTGTAACCTGAGACTCTGTTGTATTCCTTGATCACCTCTAAGACTTTTGTAGTAGAATCCGTAGTTTTTTCCAGATGAACAATCATAACATCTGCAAAGAGCGAAAGTTTGATCTCTTCTGACCCTATATGGAAACCCTTGATTACCTTTTCTTCCCTAATTGCAATGGCTAAAACTTCCATTACAATGTTTAAGAGCAGTAGAGACAGTGGGCAGCCTTGTCTGGTTCCTGATATGAGTGGAAATGATTTCGATTTAACTCCATTCAATACAATATTGGCTGTGGGTTTGCTGTAGAGGGCCTCTATCAGT
Source organism: Nycticebus coucang (assembly GCF_027406575.1). Taxonomy (NCBI): domain Eukaryota; kingdom Metazoa; phylum Chordata; class Mammalia; order Primates; family Lorisidae; genus Nycticebus; species Nycticebus coucang. The sequence continues at coordinate 72,449,958 of NC_069781.1, read as the reverse complement.
TTAAGAAATGTCCCTTCTATACCAATTTTCTTAAGTGTTCTGATCATGAAGGGATGCTGGATACTGTCAAAAGCTTTTTCTGCATCAATTGAGAGAATCATATGGTCTTTGGTTTTTATTTTGTCCATGTGCTGAATTATACTTATAGATTTACATATATTAAACCATCCTTGAGACTCTGGGATAAAACCAACTTGGTGATGATGTATAATTTGTTTGATGTGTTGCTGGATTCTGTTTGTTAGGATCTTGTTGAATATTTTTGCATCTATATTCATTAGTAATATTGGTCTAAAATTTTCTTTTCTTATTGGGTCTTTTCCTGGTTTGGGGATCAGGGTGATGTTTTCTTCATAGAATGTGTTGGGTGATATTCCTTCTTTTTCTACATTTTGGAACAGGTTGAGTAATATAGGTACTAGTTTCTCTTTAAAGGTTTGATAGAATTCTGATGTGAAATCACCTGGTCCCGGGCTTTTCTTTTTAGGGAGATTTTATATGGTTGATGCTATTTCAGAACTTGATATGGGCCTGTTCAACATTTCCACTTGATTCTGGCTAAGTCTTGGAAGGTGACGTGCTTCCAAGTATTGGTCAATTTCCTTCAGATTTTCATATTCCTGAGAATAAAGTTTCTTGTAATATTCATTAAGGATTTTTTGAATTTTTGAGGAGTCTGTTGTCATTTCATGTTTGTCATTTCTGATTGATGAAATTAGAGATTTTACTCTTTTTTTCCTAGTTAGGTTAGCCAAAGGTTTATTTATTTTATTGACCTTTCCAAAAAACCAACTTTTTGATTTATTGATCTGTTGTATAATTCTTTTGTTTTCAATTTCATTTAATTCTGCTCTAATTTTGGTTATTTCTTTTCCTCTTCTGGGTTTGGGTTGGAATGTTCTTCCTTTTCCAGTTGATTGAGAAGTCCCATTAAGTTGTTAACTTCCTCTCTTTCCATTCTCTTGAGGAAGACTTGCAGTGATATAAATTTCCCAATTAGGACTACCTTTGTTGTATCCCAGAGGTTCTGATAATTTGTGTCTTCATTGTCGTTTTCTTCCAAAAATTTGGCAATTTCCTTCTTGATCTCATCTCTGACCCAGCTATCATTCAGCATAAGGTTATTTAACTTCCATGTTTTTGTATGAGTATGCAGGTTCCTGTTGTTACTGAGTTCAACTTTGATTTCATGGTGGTCCGAGAGGATACAAGAAATAATTTCTATTCCTTTAAATTTACTGAGGTTAGACTTGTGACCTAAGATGTGATCAATTTTGGAGTATGTTCCGTGGGCTGATGAGAAGTATGTGTATTCACTTTTGTTGGGATGAAATGTTCTGTAGATGTCTGCTAAATCCAAATGATGGATGGTTAGGATTAAAACTAAAATTTCTTTGCTCAGCTTCTTATTTGAGGATCAATCCAACACTGCCAAATGAGTGTTGAACTCTCCAAGTATTATGATGCTGGAGGAAATCAAGTTGCTCATGTCTGAGTTTCTCTTATAAATTGAGGCGCATTCTGGTTTGGTGCATAAATATTCATAATTGAAATCTCATCATATTCAGTATTACCCTTAACTGATATGAAGTGGCCATTCTTATCCTTCCTTAATTTTGTTGTTTTAAAGCCTATTGTGTCTGCAAATAGAATTGCAACACCTGCTTCTTTCTGATTACCATTTGCCTGAAATATGGACAACCATCCTTTCACTCTGAGTCTATATTTATCTTTTAAGGTAAGATGTGACTCTTGTATGCAGCAAATGTCTGGCCTAAGTTTTTGTATCCAGTCAGCTAACGTGTGCCTCTTTAGAGAACAGTTTAAGCCATTCACATTAATGGAGAATATTGATAAGTTGGTAAAATTTTGGTATCGAGTTTTTCGAAAGTCCAGTGGACATTATTATTCTTTTCACTACTGTGGAAGTTGGAGTTTGATCAAACGTTTCCGAGTGAGTTTATTTTTGTGTTGGAGGATTGGGCTGGTCATCATGGAGGATAGGTCTGAGAATATCCTGAAGAGCTGGTTTGGTTATGGCAAATTTCTTCAACACATGAATGTCATTAAAGTATTTAATTTCTCCATCATAAATGAAACTCAGTTTAGCTGGATACAGGATCAGGGGTTGAAAGTTATTTTGTTTTAGATTAAAAGTCGATGACCATCCTCTTCTGGCTTGAAAAGTTTCAGCAGAGAGATCTGCAGTCATTCTAATATTCTTCCCTTTGTAGGTAATGGATTTCTTGTGTCTAGCTGCTTTCAGAAGTTTCTTCTTCATATTGACACTAGTGAAGTAATTATGAGATGCCTGGGTGGTGTCTTATTCAGATTGAGTCATGCTGGGGTTCCTAAACTGTCTGCTATCTGAATTTCAGAATCTCTGGGCATGTCTGGAAAATTCTCTTTCAGAATTTCATGGAGAAGGGCCTCTGTGCCTTGCGAGGACACTTCATCACTTTCAGGGATTCCAATGAGGTGGATATTAGCCTTCTTTGAATGATCCCAGAGCTTTCTGAGAGAGTGATCTGTTTTTGCTCTCCCTTTCTCTTCCTCTTTCAGAGTTTGGGAGTGCTCAAAAGCTTTGTCTTCAATATCAGAAATCCTTTCTTCTGCTTGCTCCACTATATTACTGAAGGATTCTACTGTATTTTTCAGATCTTTGAGTGCTGCAAATTCTTGCTTCAGTGTGTCAAAATCTTTGGTGGTTTTGTCCTTAAATTCATTAAATTCTTGAGACAACTTTTGAATTTCTCCTCGAATTTCTAATTCCAACTTTTGAATTGCTCTTCGAATTTCTAAATCCAAATTTTCCTCCATTCTATTAATCTTGTTTGCAATCCAAATTCTGAATTCGATTTCTGACATTTCGGCCAGCTGTTTATGAATGGGATCTTCCATTACATCTGTCATATCTTTCCTTGGGGTGGGGGTGGGGGGTTTTTGATCTGTTCTGGTTATTCATTGTTACCAGAGTTTTTCTGCTGATTCTGCCCCATGATTATTTTACACCATTTGACTTTTCCCCTGGAGCTTGGTTGAGGACCCGTACAGTGCTATGGCCTGAGAAGCTTGGGACCTATTTGGTGTGGTGGGGCTAAGTGGTTCTATCTTGTTTTCATCTGGTCTCTGTTTGACCCTAGTGAAACAGTTACTCTGGGTTGAAGTCTCAGCTGTGGGGAAATACCAGCAATTAAGTCACCCCGCCTCCCACAGGCAGCAATTGGAAAAAGAAAATCAAACCCTCCTAGAACCACACACCCAGGGTACCACTTGAATAGTCCTCAGGCAAATGGTTCAGTTCAAAAGTTCCAAATCAATTGTCTCAGTCAGCACCTGTCTCAGGTGTGAGAGTTTCAAAGGTGTCTGTGAACTGGATTGCAGGGGTCGGGCGACAACTCAAATATGACTTGCTCTGGTGCTCTGTGAAGTCAGGAGTACCCACCCAGCAAATAGAGTAGTCTAGGAAGGTTTATGCCTCCTTCCCCACCTTGCACCTCTGTCACACCCAGTCACTGATAGCCCTGCAGAGCTGTGACTCAGTTTCCTCCAGTGAGCAGATACTCCAGGGGTTTGCACCTGCCTGAATGACAAGGTAATCTGTATCTGCTCAACCAGGCCACTACTCTCTGCCTCTATCCAGTAGAGGGTGGTGAGGCCTGACAACCTTGGGCACTTGATTGGGGCTAGGTGGTGTTCACTCAGTTCCAGCCCCATGCCTGATTGATATTACTCACAGAACAGAACAACTTTGTGGGAATTTGTTTCTGTCCCTGCTAAATTCCTCTGCAGAAGAAAAGCTGTTTTGAGTTACCAGAACCTGTGCCTCAGGCCCTGTCTTTACTCCTGCAAGTTTGTATTCATAGCATGGTCAGCTCTAGCCTTCTGGCTTCCTTTGTCTATAGGCTGATGATCCCCTGAGGGCTGGGTGCATCTTAGGCTCAGTAAAGCGGTCCTCTGGGTCAGCCGCATCCTGGGAACTTCCCAGCTCTGCGTGTGTGTTTTCTAGTCCCCGCACTCCACCCAGGCCGGTACCGCCACAGGCAAACCCTTTAATCACAGGGCCTGTGTTTCAATCCCAGATCTGTTCTGCGGTGGTTCCCATCTGAGAAGATGCCCGGCCTCCTCTGGTTGTCCAGGGAGACAGGGGTTGTGGCTTTGGAATATCTGGGGGTGGGTCCTATTGTTGCCAAAAATGGCTGCTACTCTGCGCCTCAGGGCACTGCCAGTTGGTGTGGTTCCCTCTCAGCTGACTGTCGTCACCTCACTCCCATGCCGCAGAATCCACACTAACCAGCTGTAATCCAGGTCCTGTCCACACCTCTTGAGAAATCACCCAAGAATCTGGACTCCTGGGGGACAGGCCTCCAGACCTCAGAGTGAGAGTGGAGGGGTATGGGAGCTCAAAATAGCAGGTCAAAACACCAAACTCATTGAGACCAAATGAGCAAATAAACAGATAAAAAGGCTACCAGACACACAAGCCCACAGATGCACAAACAATCAGAAACACATAGACATACAGACAACAGCAACAACAATAAAACTACCATAAAAATAATGTTAATCATAAAATAATTGAGAAAAAAAGTAAAAAACATACCAACAAAATGAACAAACAAACAACCCTCTAGAAATCTGATGTTAGCACTCTCAGAAACCATAAGAAGGGAAGAAGGGGAAGAGAGAAGGGAAAAATAAAAAGTGGTGTTCATAAAAAATTTAAAGAAGAAGAAAGAAAAAATTAAAAATAAGAAAAATAAAAATAAATATATTTATATATAAATAATAAAAATTAACCATAGTTCCTCCAAGAAAATGATGAGAAAAGAAAAAAAAAGGCACTAACCACAAAAATATTATTCTTGTATATATGTAGAAATATACATCTATATGTATGACATAGAGATCAACTTTCATAGGAAAATATTTATAATGCAATATACTTTCTGGACACCAGGTGGCACTGTGACTGGTTCCCAGGCTTATACCTGATTCATGGTTTATACTGTTACCACAGTAACCACGCTACCTGGCCAATCATCATTTTGGAGTTTCTGTAAAAGTTTTTTAACCTAATTATTGTGCAACCTCAGCTGCTCTGTTCCAGACAGCGCTCCTATCCAACCTCCCAACTCAGTGCAGGAGTCCACGCTTCACAAATCTTTCCACTCTGCTCCCCCGTTCTCCTGCAAACTGGCAACTGCAATCGGCTGTGGGGGAAGGTGCTGGCAGCCACTGGGTCTCACTGCTGCCAGCTACCACGGCTGCTCCTGGCTCCCGAGGCTGCTGCTGGGTCCCGCAGGTGCCACCGGGTCTCGCTGCCACTGTGGCTGCTGTGCACGGAAACCTTATACTCAGTTTTTGTGGCTCTGGAGTTTTGAGTCCAGCCACCCACTAGTTCGCCACACAGCCTGAACTGCCAGCCCATACCAATATTCCCCACCAGGAATGGTCTGGTCTATTTAATCACTCTTGTTGTTCTGGGGGAAGGTACCTGCCATTTCCAAGAATTCAAAATGTCTGTTTCCCAGGCGAGATACCTTCCCTTCAAATTTCCCTTCAATTTTCCATCGGGTTGCTTAGTTCCTTGTGATTCTGAGTGACTCCCCTTTCAGGTGCCAAACTCTGCTCAGGAATAAATTTTCATCAGTTGAGTTTTGCCAGGAATTGCAAGCTACTGTCCTCCATGAGGGAGGGGCCTGCCGGCCAGGATGGCCAAACAGGGAAAATCTCTACAACAGAGTCCATGGTTTTAAATTACACCTCATATACAGCAATCTGCCAATTCACTGCGTGTCTCCAGCTGTCTGTCCACACCAATAATACATGGGGAAAAGGTCCAGACCCCCTTTTCTCTCACCTGATGACTTGGGAGAGGTGGGCTACATGTCCGTCCTGTCCACCATCATGCTCCACCTCCAGACCAGTACTACTCAAGTGTCAAAGTCATAAAAGATAAAAAAAAAAAAAAAAATTTTAAGGCTAAGAACTATCACAGATTGGGGTAGACTAAGGAGATGTGGTAACTGAATGCAACATAAGAACTCTCTGTACTCTTTCTGTAACTTTTCTGTAATCTTAAATTATTTCCAAAAAAAAGATTTTTTATTGTTTTTTTAAAAAGCCTAAGCACAAAAGAAGCATTAAATATGTGTTTGTTATTGCAAATCTTCTGAAAAATTTACCCTTGGTTTTAATTTTTAATTGTAAACTAAGCTGCTTTTCCAAATTGTTTGACATATAAATTTGTAGATAACTGTGAAAGGCCAAGACTCAGCCTTAATTTGCCCCTGTCCTTGAGAACATTTCCTAAGCTCCCCACCCCATTCCCTAAGTGGTGCTATGTACAGATCTAGGAAAGGACGAGTTTGGCCTTCAAGAAGCTTTCAGGATTTACCAAGGTACATATGGCTGTTTGACCTAACCCTAATTAGCTTGTCTATGATTCTGTTAATGAATCTGCAAAAGACGTTTCCTTTGGCTGAGCTGCTCACCACACAGAAAGCCAGTTATGCGATAATAAGGACTGTCAAAGAAGAAAGGAAATGTATAGCAGAAGGTGTCAACCAGGAGGTGGGAGGATTACATTGCCTTAAATCTGCCTCCCCAGCTGATGGGATCAAGGGTTTTTCTAGAGGTTAAATGAATAACTGCATGAAGTGAGTGAGCATCATTATATGTTTGGGGCTGAGTGCAGGGCACAGTAAGAAATCATTTTGGCACATACATTGCATCATCAAAAAATGGCCAATAAGCCTCTCCCAGGGTGGACTTTTTAATACTGTAATGAGCTAGGGGTTAACATTGGTCATCCCTTTGGTCTTGTGTGCAGGCAAGATGTGGATAGTAGGTTGTTCAGCAGCTCCTTGGGCAAGATCTATGGTGCAGCACAACTTATCCTACCTTCTCTAAACTGACAGATGGTGTAAGGCCTGGTAGTTATCTAATGTCTGCAAGGAAGTTCTGCCCATTACTGGAAAAGAAAAAAATAAACCTCAAAAAGGAATGGATCAATGAAAGAGAAAGTTACAAAGTTCTGGTCAGCAAATCTTACTTGCCTGGGAACTTGAAACATTAGAGAACTACAAAACGTGTTTTGTTCATTGAGCTGGTTATAGTTCTGAGAATCTAATTTCTTATTCAAATCACATCCTCTGCTTCTGAATTAGCTAAGAAAGTTTGTCCAAACCAAAAATAGTAAAACCCAACTATGAGAAACAGATTAGTTACTAATTTGGAAAATATATATCATCATTCTTCTTCAAGAGGAGTTACTAAAAAAGGCCAAGTAGGGCGGTGTCTGTGGCTCAAAGGAGTAGGGCGCTGGCCCCATATGCTGGAGGTGGCAGGTTTAAACCCAGCCCCAGCCAAAAACTACAAAAAAACCCCAACACACACACACACACACACACACACACACACAAAAGGTAAGGCATTCTGACCATCTTCACTACCTCTCTAGTTTGGAAGGGATACCTATCCTGTGTGCTGCCTTGACACTATGCTTCCTTTACTCTTATTAGATGGTATTAGAATTGTCTATTTCTCTGAGAGAGCAGGCATTGTGCCAGTCATGTTTACTATTTTGTCCCTAGCATCCAGCAGAATTTGAGAATATGGTAGATACCCCAATAGTATCTGTTGATTGAATACAGTAATATGTGAACAAAATATATCTCTCCTCACTCCAGCTGATGACTATATAGCAACAATTCCTAGAACCATTCTCTTCTGTAAGTAAGGGTCTGATTTAAGTCTATATTAGAAAAACACAGCTAAGTTCTAATTAAAGAAGTTTCTCTGAAGGCGCCTGGAGTAAAACATGCCAGAGTCTCAGTTTAATATTCAGGTCACTACTGCTGTTTTCTTCCTTTGCCTTTAAGAGTTTAGTTGTTTTTGCTTTTTATTGCCTTTATTATAAATTTAAAATCTGGGAAGCTTTTCTGTACCCAAAGAGGTTTTGTTATGTTTAAAAAATGTCTAGGAGTTTCTTAATCCTATCTACACTGATTAGGGACCACTATACTATAAATATTGTTGGAACACTCTTTTGAGGCTCTCAGCAGGCAACTCTCCTAAAGAGAAATCTATTTAGCACAACTTTAAAGCAGCTTTTCACTCAGGTTGAGAACATAAATATGCATGTATGTCCAGGGTAGGTGACTGACGCTTGTGAATGATCCCTGGGTCAGTCTCTGACCTTCAGCCTATCTTACCTACCTCAGAGTCCCTGTGCATTTTCCTCTGCCCCTTACTTCTATGAGGAGTATCCCTGTAATCAGTTGTCTTAATTATCCTTCAGAAGCACTCAGGACCCACTGCTCACATATTCTTAGCATGTTATGTTAATAAATATGGTGTTTGAATATAATTTCAGTATTTTTCCTTAAAGGGAATCCATGCTCCATAATAACTCAAATGAAATGATAAATGCTTAATTCATCTTTTGTCCCCTCTTTTGTCAGTGTATGACACTGGAACATCCCAGATCACTTTCTTCATGATTTCCTGTTATTGCTGAGGGCCCTTATCATAAAGGGAGACTGTCACACAGCACTAGAGGACTAATGAGACCAAGTTTCCAGGTGCAGTCCCTTGTGGACCACATAACTTCTCTCTATCCTATGGACACAAACTGCATCTGAACTGTTTTTATTCACAATACTTCTGACATCAAATTTGTGTGGCATTTTTTTTTCCTCATACCAACCAATTTTCCAGATACCAAGTGTATGTCCTACAATTCAATTCAATTCTGATGCTAACTACCCAGAGTTAGCAAGTTTAAAGGTTCAGTCCCACAAAACTGCCCCCGCTTCAGATACAAATCACATGTTCAGGGGTTCCCATAACCCTCTCTTTAGGTTCAGTAATTTATTAGAATGACTCACAGAACTCAGAAAAACACTTTACTTGCTGTTACTGGTTTATTATAAAGGATACAACTCAGAAACAGCCAACTGCTTAGGGCAAGATATGGACCAAATTAGCCTCCCCAACAAGTTTCACTATCAATGCTAACCATTGGCCTTAGAGGCTGATCTAACAATATAGTGTGGATACATTTCAGAAATTCATGATTAATATTTGAAAAACATAAAAATGTACATTATTAATAAGTCAGTAGCAGCATCTTTGTTTACCCAGAGTATTGTAACAGTATGTAAAAATCAGCCTTAGAAGAGAAAAAACAGGATTCATTCCTGGGCCCACCAAGTACCAGGAGCAAATCATTAACCACTCTGGCCCTTCCCTTTCTCACTTGGTTTGCAAAATGAGACAGAATCCATACTATAAATATCTTTTGTATGTTTCACACGAAATAATATGCATAAAGGTGCTTAGCTAATTCTATAAAGTGTATTATGAACGTATTACACAAAAAATAGGATTTCATACTTGGTTTCCAGAAAATTGTTCAATTGATCAATTATATGTATTAACAAGAAGCTTTTCTATTATACATGTATTTCCTGTTATTTATAGTACTCTGACATTGACATTTTGAAATTATATCTTTAGCCTAATTATCTCACTTTAATCTTGGAAAATAAAAGTCATTAATAGTTATATTCAAAGCTCCATATCACTGTAAATGCTTTCTGAAAACCACTGTGCTTCAGAAATGCTGAACAGCAGTCTTAAGTTACTAAAATATTTTAAAATACAATTTTATTTCAGAATAATGGTTAAAATATGAATAAAAATGAGAGACTAGGCTTGTCTTTGTCCAGGTTCCTCAAAAGTACCTCCAAATCCTTAGAAATTTCCTAAGTGATGGACTGGATTAAGAAATAAGAAAAGAAGGGATTCAGGAATGACTCTCAGGTTTCTGACTTAAATAGGTAGATTCACAAAGGCACTGTTTAATGACAGGGGGAAGCCTGGAAAGGAGCAGATTCATGGATGGTAGAGCAAATAGTTCATTTTGGATAAGCTGAGTTTGAGATGCCTGACAGTTCCACAGTAGATGTCAAACAAGTGCCTCTACATAGGACTCTAGAGCTTAGAAGTATTATTCACAGAGATAACATCTGCACAATAATTGTGTTGCTGTTACCTAATCCCATTTTACCAATATAATCATTGTACCTTCCAGAGTTAGCTACCTTCCAAGCTATGAGGTTGTAGCTACCTTCCAAACATGAGGTTGCAGCTTAAAGTTTAAGCATAAACTTGGCACAACGGGGACCTTTTTATAAATACACTTTCAAAGAAAACTTTGACAAATGAAACAGATCACTCACCTTAAGACCTGGAGCCCACTCGCAACCTAAGTGTACATCTACCACATGCTATGCTAAAGTCTTCACATGCAACATGCCTTATCATACTCTCACAACAACCCTCGAAGGTAGCTCTATTACTCTGTCTAGTTTACAAATGAAAACGATTAAGCAGCTTTCTCAATACTATTAGTACCTAGCACAACAGCCTGGTTAGGAAGTGACAGGGCCGGGACTAAAAGCCAAGTGTGTCTGATCTCTCCAATTTTTCACTATTTGTTTGTATCACTATATTGTTTTACATGACATGACAACCTAAAATGTCACAAGTATTTTCTTTACCTAATATATGAACTACAACTTCCTTCCCCTGCCCCAAGTCCCACTTTTCCCACAGGGTTTCCTGTCTTCCTTTCTTTCTTTTGAAAAACACAGATAAGTAGTTCGTATCTAAAGGATGAATAAGGAAAGATGGGTAAAATTAATTTCTTCCAATAATGTTGGTAAAGTCAGGCTTTCTTAGGGGCACTGTTAAATAAGCTCGTGACTGTGGGCTACATGGAGAAAACATTCACCTTGGCAATGCTGCCTTCATAGAAAAGCCATTATGATTTGATGGCTGAGGAATGAACAACTCCTACACCAGCTGCTGAATTCATTATTACTGAAGTTGGCTTCGCTCTGATGGAAAGGCAGTCTTATCCAGCATTAGCCTGTTACTACTCCAATAACAAATGACCACACATCTCCTTTGTGGTTTCATTTTATTAGATTGTAAGTCAACTTCAAAATTAAGACAAAATAGGCATGCAAGTTAGAGACTCCCATTTGATTACAAAGTTGGTCTTGAAATTGTTTTTTAAAATCCTTTCACATATACTCCCACAGTAGACTTTCCAAATCACAGAGATTCAATTCAGCAAATTATTCCTCTTTTTAGCCAGTTGTTGGTACCATACTCCTTACCCCTAAAGACCTGTGAATTATTTTTTAAATAGAAGGAAAAAGAAAGAACATAATGAACCATGTTAACATTTTTAGGTTTAAGAATGAGTTATTCTGAATCTTTCTGTTAAATGATGTGGCAGACACCATTCATGAACTATGTAACAGTTGAGAGAGGCATATAATTCTTCCTCCCTGTTGAAGGAGCTCAAGAAATTTCACCCCAAAATGTGATTCCTTCATATAAATAGTATTCTGAATTAAAGACCTTAAATATCAACAGGTCTTGGAAGTGTCTTTCCCTCTATCTGCATAAACTAGACAGACCCTTCACAAGAACAACTGAATTCATTTCCTCCCTGTTATCTCAATATATCCTAGGAAAGAAGACCAAGAATGCAACCAGACCTGCCCCAAATCATTTTAAACATAATACTTGTTTCTCTGGTTAATTTACAAGTCATTTGGTTTCCCTCGTTCATTCATCTTCCCTACTAACCATTTATTGTCCTCTAAACAGAATTACCTATATTCCTCATCTCCTTTTTCCCTTTCAAAGGACAGTATAGAATAGACCCTTCTCTAAGGAAGACAGACAAATGGCTAACAAACACATGAAAAAATGCTCATCATCCCCCATCATCAGAAATGCAAATCAAAACCACTCTGAGATATCACCTAATCCCAGTAAGATTAGCCCATATCACAAAGTCCCAAAGCTACAGATGCTGGCACAGATGTGAAAAAAGAGGAACACTTTTACACTGTTGGTGAGACTGCAAACTAATACAGTCTCTTTGGAAAGAATTGTGGAAAATCCTCAAAGATCTCAATTTAGATCTCCAATCTGACCCTGCAATCCCACTAGTAGGCATCTACCCAGAAGAAAAAAAAATCCTTTTATCATAAGGACATTTGACTAGACTGTTTATCACAGCTCAATTTACAATCGCCAAAATGTGGAAACAACCTAAATGCCCATCGACGCAGAATGGATTAGTAAACCATGGTATATGTATACCATGGAATACTATTCAGCCATTTAAAAAGATGGAGACTGTACATCTTTTATATTAACCTGGATGGAAGTGGAACACCTTCTTTTTATTAAAGCATCACAAGAAAGGAGAAGCAAGAATCCAATGTACTCAATTCTAATATGAAGGCAGTTCATGATCTAATACAAGGGGTGGGGTAGGGAAATGGCTAACAAACACATGAAAAAATGCTCATCATCCCCCATCATCAGAAATGCAAATCAAAACCACTCTGAGATATCACCTAATCCCAGTAAGATTAGCCCATATCACAAAGTCCCAAAGCTACAGATGCTGACACAGATGTGGAAAAAGAAAGCAGGGATGGGGAGGAGGGAAGGAGATGGGGGTCATGGTGTGTGGCACACCTCCTGAGGGCAGGATGCAATTACAAGAGGGACTTTATCTAACAAATGCAATCAGTGTAACTAATCTTTGTACCCTCAAGTAATCTGAAATAATGAAAAAGAAAACTCAATGCTCATAGCACAGTGGTTATGGTACCAGCCACATACACCAAGGCTGCCAGGTTCAAACCTGGCCTAGGCCAGCTAAACAACAATGACAACTGTAACAAAAAATAGCCAGGCATTGTGGCAGGCACCTGTAGTCCCAGCTGCTTTGGAGGCTGAGGCAAGAGAATTGCTTAAGCCCAAGTGTTTGAGGATGCTGGGAGCTGTGATGCCATAGCACTCTGCAGAGGGTGACATAGAGAGACTCTGTTAAAAAAAAAAAAAAAAAAAACAATTGTATACATGCACATCAGGGAATACTATAAAAAAAAAGATGGCTTCATATTTTTTGTAATATCCTGGATGGAGTTGAAACACATTGTTCTTAGTAAAGTATTACAAGAATGGAAAAGTAATTATCAAAAAAATGTACTCAAAAGGAAGATTTTATGGGGGAAGCAAGATGGCCGACTGGAGCAAGCTTTCCACAGAGGCTCCCGTCCAGAAGGAGAGTTAAAGGACAGAAATTTAACAAGTAAGCCAATGGTTTGGAGCTGAGCCAAGAGAGAAGGTTAAAGAACAATGTATCAACCCTGCTGAGGTGACCTGTGACCCCAAGGAAACAAACAATAGGTACAAAATCCATCACCAAGTGGATAGGAGTACTCCCACCTCCAGTCATGAGAAGGGCTCACAGTATACTGTATACCAGAGGTCCTCAAACTTTTTAAACAGGGGGCCAATTCACTGTCCCTCAGACCGTTGAAGGGCTGGATGTAGGATAATATTTAGAAATAAACTTATCCTACATCAAGCACACAAAGTAAATTCAGTGTGAGTTTAAAATGACTTGCTTTTCTTCCAGAGGCTTAAAGAGACCTGCCCCCCCTGGGTTACTCACAGAGTTAGGCTCTTTTGGAGTTGTAAAATCCCTTAGGCCTCTTCTCTGAAGCAGTACATGCCATGAAGCCTGAGATCCAAGGGCATGCCGCCCTTCCACAGAGATATGGGCCAGAGGGTTGACATATGTTAACAACATATTGTCAGAGGTCTATAGGTACTCTGCCCTGAGGGAAGGACACAGTCATTACTTCATACTGAGTAAACTGAGTGAATGCTTGAAGATATTCTTCTATCAACTCTGTTCCCCTATGGCTACTTTCGTCTTTGTAACCTGCTCATAAACTAGTCACTGTTTGGAGGAAGAGATTTACTACACAAGTGATTGCATTGATATGACAAATATTTCCTTAAAAGATAAATTACAGATATGTAAAAAAGAAGATAAGATGATGAAACTATAGATAATGGATTAGGTGTGTATGTGACTGGAAGAGTATAAAACTAAAACGTGGAATAAAGAATTTTGCTATATGCCATCCCACGGTGTATAGTCTGTTTCTTGACTTAATAATTACAGGAGCGAGTTTACACCCACGGCAAAGCTGCTATTCGTTCACATCTCTGGTCACGCAACACCAGACTATAGTTTAAAAAAAAAAAACTATATGGGGGTGGAGCAAGATGGCGGCTGAGTAACAGCTTCCCTGCAACTGGGCACAGTGAGTCTGGGGAGATAAGACTCCAGGCATCTCTGGCTGGTGGGATCTGCCTATAATCATCTCTTTGAGGATACAGGGAGTCAGAAAGGGACTTCTGGACCCCAAGAGGAGGACAAATACAGTGAACAACTGGCAAGTGGTTGCGTGTGTTCAATTGACCTAATCCCGCCAGTAGCCGTAAGCACAAGCAGCAGTGAGACTACAAACTGGAAAGGCCTTACCTGTGATCTGTTTCGGTGTTTTTGGAATTGACACACAGTTGAACTGCCTTGGGGAGAGCTTAGGCAGGAGTGCAGAGAACTTTGGGCATTGTCTATGGCGCCAGACCGAGCCGCTGAGCCAGACGGAGCTAATAGTGTTTGGCTATGGGCTGCAGGGAGCCATTGTGAGAGAACTGCCCCAGCAAGCTCTGCCCTCAGCATTGCAGAGCAAAGATCGGGTGGGAGCTAGTAACCTAGTGACTGAGCAGCCTAAAGACGGGGACTGAGCTGCCTTATAGCCTTAACCCTCAGGGATAGAGTGAAACCAGTATTGGCACATTGCAGTCTTGGGCTGTTGCCCTGGGTAAAGTGCCGTGGCATCACAGCTCATAGCAACCTCAAACTCCTGGGCTTGGCGCCCCCCAGACCTCCATAAGAACTGCACCGCAACCCCAGAACTGAAACCCACGCCCGCTGGGCCTCCACATGCCCTGACCAGGAACTGCAGGAGCCGTGCAACCTTGCATACTCCCTCCTGTACCCTCCCTGCCTCCACAAAGGCCCGCTTGTCTGGCCAGGGACTCTGGTAGCCACGTGCCCTCCAGAGCCATCCCTGCCTCTGTGCAGAGCCCTTCTCCTGGTCAGAGACTGCCGGAGCCTTGGGCTATCTGTACCAAAGTCACTGGGCACCAGGCACTCCCAGAACAATATGCACCACCTCCCGCCTTGTTGCTGGATCTGGGTGTGTCACACTCCAGAGCTGCTTCCACAACCAGAAATCTCCGCCTGAAGCAGCCCTAGAGGAACTACACAGGGTCACTCCCTACAAAGATCCAGCAAAAATAGAGTGATCCTGCTGGGGTCTCATCTTGGAGAGACACCTCCCAACTCTGAGGACGGCCAGAGGCAAAGGTAAAAAATAATCCTGAGGCAAAATCAACAGAAAAACTCTGGCAATATGAATAATCAGAGTAGATCAACTCCCCCAAGGATCAATGGGGCAGACATAGCACAAGATTCCATGCACAAACAAATACCTGTGATGTCAGAAATCAAATTCAGAATCTGGATAGCAAATAAGATCAAATTAGAATTCCAAGCAATAACCCAAAAGCTATCTCAAGAATTCAACAAATTCAAAGACCAAATGACCAAAGGTTTTGACACATTGAGACAAGAAGTTGCAACCCTCAAAGATCTGAGAAACACAGTAGAATCCCTCAGTAACAGAATGGAGCAAGCAGAAGAAAGGATTTCTGACATTGAAGACAAAGCTTTCAAATGCTCCCAAACTATCAAAGAGGAAGAGACATGGAGGGCAAAAACAGATCACTCTTACAGAGAGCTCTGGGATAATTTGAAGAAAACCAATATTCATCTTATATGAATCCCCTCCCCGAAAGTGACGAAGTGGCTTCACAAGGCACAGAGTCTCTTCTCCATGAGATTATGAAGGAAAACTTTCCAGACATGCCAAGAGATTCTGAAATTCAGATAGCAGACAGTTTAAGAACTCCAGCATGACTCAATCCAAATAAGACATCCCCCAGCCACATCATAATCAATTTCACTAAAGTTAATATGAAGGAGAAAAGTCTGAAAGCAGCCAGATGAAAGAAAACCATAACCTACAAGGGTAAGAATATTAGAATAACTTCAGATGTCTCTGCTGAAATATTTCAACCTAGAAGAGGATGGTCATCGACTTTTAGTATCCTAAAACAAAATAACTTTCAACCCAAGATCCTGTACCCAGCTAAACTGAGTTTCATTTATGATGGAGAAATTAAATACTTCAATGACATTCACATGTTGAAGAAATTTGCCATAATTAAAGCAGCTCTCCAGGATATTCTCAGACCTATCTTCTATAATAAAGAACAGCGTAATCCTCCACCACAAAAGTAAACCCACCCAGAAAATTTTGATCAAATTCCAACTTCCACAGTCGCAAAAGGATTAAAAATGTCCACTGGACTCTTGAAAGGCTTATCAATATTGTCAATTAATGTGAATGGTTTAAATTGTCCTCTAAAGAGGCACAGATTGCCTGACTGGATAAAAAAACTCAAGCCAGATATCGGCTACATGGAAGAATCACATCTTAAATTAAAAGACAAATATAGATTCAAGGTGAAGGGATGGTCCTATATACTCCAGACAAATGGAAAGCAGAAAAAAGCAGGCATTGCAATCCTATTTGCAGACGCAACTGAAATAAGGAAGGATAAGGATGGACACTTCATATTTGTGCAGTTTTTTTTTTGTTTTTTTTTTTTTTTGCAGTTTTATTTTTTTTGGCTGGGGCTAGGTTTGAACCCGCCACCTCTGGCCTATGGGGCTGGCACCCTACTCCTTTGAGCCACAGGTGCTGCCCTGACACTTCATATTTGTTAAAGGTAATACTCAATATAATGAAATTTCAATTATTATTTATGCACCCAACCAGAATGCACCACCATTTATAAGAGAAACTCTAACAGACATGAGCAATGTGATTTCCTCCAGGTACATAGTACTTGGAGATTTTAACACCCCTTTAGCAGTGCTGGATACATCCTCCAAAAAGAAGCTAAGCAAAGAAATTTTAGTTTAAACTTAACCAATCAACATCTGGACTTGATAGACATCTACAGAACATTTCATCTCAACAAAACTGAATAGACATTCTTCTCACCAGCCCATGGAACGTACTCCAAAATCGACCACATCCTAGGCCACAAATCTAACCTCAGCAAATTTTAAAAAACAGAAATTATTCCTTGCATCTTCTCAGACCATCATGGAATAAAAGTTGACCTCAATAACAGGAACCTGCATACCCATACAAAAACATGGAAGCTAAACAACCTTATGCTGAAGGATACATGGGTTATAGACGAGATTAAGAAGGAAATCACCAAATTTTTGGAACAAAACAACAATCAAGACACGAATTACCAGAACCTCTGGGATACTGCAAAGGCAGTCTTAAGAGGGAAATTTATAGCACTGCAAGTCTTCCTCAAGAAAACAGAAAGAACTATTGTTACAAATGATTGACAGTATGAATGCTGTTTATCACATTGTATAGTGTGAATTTTTATATCCACTTAAAACATTAAACATTCCAAATATTTAATTTTGGCTAGACGCTTATGGCTGTAATCCCAGCAATCTGAGAGGTTAAGGTGGGTGAATCGCTTGAGCTCAGGAGCTCCAGACAAGCTTGAGCAAGAATGAGACCCCTTTTCTACTAAAAATAGAAAAATTAGCCAGGCATTGTGGCAGGTGCCTGTGGTCCCAGCTACTCAGCTACTCAGGAGGCTGAAGCAAGAGAATTGCTTAGCCCAGGAGTTTGAGATTGCTTTAAGATATGGCACTCCACCCTGGAACAACAGAGGGAGACTCTATCTCAAAGAAAAAATATCAATCATTTATTTAATTCTGACTTACTTGTGTTAAATATATAAGAATTTTATTACTTTTTAAATAAAAGTTGTTTTTTCCAAAATAAAAAAAAAGAAAAAGAAAACAGAAAGAGAGGAAGTTCATAACTTAATGGGACATCTCAAGCAACTGGAGAAGGAAGAACACTCCAACCCCAAACCCAGCAGAAGAAAAGAAATAACCAAAATCAGAGCAGAACTAAACAAAATTGAAAACAAAAGATTATACAACAGATCAATAAATCCAAAAGTTGGTTTTTTGAAAAGATAAATAAAATACATAAATCTTTGGCCAACATAACCAGGAAAAAAAAGAGTGAAATCTCTAATTTCATCTATCAGAAATGGTAATGATGAAATGACAACTGACTTCTCAGAAATTCAAAAAATCCTTAATGAATACTACAAGAAACTCTACTCTCAGAAATATGAAAATCTGAAAGAAATCGACCAATACCTGGAAGCACGCCACCTACCGAGACTTAGCCAGAATGAAGTGGAAATGTTGAACAGGCCTATATCAAGTTCTGAAATGGCATCAACTATACAAAATCTCCCTAAAAAGAAAAGCCCAGGACCAGATGGCTTTACGTCACAATTCTACCAAACCTTTAAAGAAGAACTAGTACCTATATTACTAAACCTCTTCCAAAATATAGAAAAAAAGAAGAAATATTACCCAACACATTCTACAAAGCAAACATCACCTTAATCCCCAAAGCAAGGAAAGACCCAACAAGAAAATAAAATTATAGACCAACATCACTCATGAATATTGATGCTAAAATACTCAATAAGATCCTAACAAACAGAATCCAACAACACATCAAAAAAATTATACACCACGACCAAGTGGGATTTATCCCAGGGTCTCAAGGCAGCTTCAATATACGTACATCTATAAATGTCATTCAACACATAAACAAACTAAAAAATAAGGACCATATGATTCTTTCAATTGATGCAGAAAAAGCTTTTGATGATATCCAGCATCACTTCATGATCAGAATACCTAAGAAAATTGGTGTAGAAGGGACATTTCTTAAACTAATAGAGGTCATCTACAGCAAACCCACACCCAATATCATATTGAATGGAGTTAAATTGAAATCATTTCCACTTAGATCAGGAACCAGGCAAGGTTGCCCATTGTCTCCATTCCTCTTTAATATTGTCATGGAAGTTTTAGCCATTGCAATTAGGGAAGAAAAGGCGATCGAGGGTATCCACATAGCATCAGAAGAGATCAGACTCTCACTCTTCACAGATGATATGATCGTATATCTGGAAAACACTATGGATTCTACTACAAAACTTTTAGAAGTGATCAAGGAATACAGCAATATCTCAGGCTACAAAATCAACAACCATAAATCTGTAGCCTTTATATATATACCAACAATAACCAAGCTGAAAAAACAGTCAAGTACTCTATTCCTTTCACAGTAGTGCCAAAGAAGATGAAATATTTGGGAGTATACCTAACAAAGGACGTAAAAGATCTCTACAAAGAGAATATGAAACTTTAAAAAAGAAATAGCTGAAGATGTTAACAAATGGAAAAACATACTATGCTCATGGCTGGGAAGAATCAACATTGTTAAAACATACTAAAGGCAGAATACAAATGTCTACATACAATAACTAAGAAAAAGCCATGAAGGCTACATTGAACAGTTTGATGAGAATATTTCAGATGGTATATGAAACCAGCACATTGTACCCCTTGATTGCACTAATGTTAGCTATGATTTAACAATAAAAAAAAATACAAAATAAAGGTAGTATGGAAACGTAAGGGGGAAAAAAAAGAATATTTCAGATTGTATATGAAACCAGCACATCATACTCCTTGATTGCACTATTGTACACAGCTATGATTTAACAATGAAAAATAAAGAAATAAATAATAAAGGTAGTATGGCAACGTAAGGGAAAAAAATATTTCAGATTGTATATGAAACCAGCACATTGTACCCCCTTGATTCCACTAATGTACACAGCTATGATTTAACAATAAAAAAAAAAGAAAGAAAAATATTGACGCAAAAAAAATAAAAGAATATCCACATAGGGTCAGAAAAGATCAAACTTTCACTCTTCACAGATGATATGCTTGTATATCAAAAAAACACCAGGGATTCTACTACAAAACTCTTAGAAGTGATCAAGGAATATAGTAGCATCTCAGGTTACAAAATCAACACTCATAAATCAGTAGCCTTTATATATACCAACAATAGTCATGCTGAAAAAAACAGTCAAGGACTCTATTCCATTCACAGTAGTGCCAAAGAAGATGAAACATTTGCGAGTTTCCCTAACAAAGGACGTGAAAGATCTCTATAAAGAGAACTATGAAACTTTAACAAAAGAAATAGCTGAAGATGTTACAAATGGAAAAACATACCATGCTCATGGCTGGGAAGAACCAACATTGTTAAAATGTCCATACTACCCAAAGCAATATACAGTTTGAATGCAATCCCTATTAAAACTCTGCTGACATACTTTAAAGACCTCAAAAAAATATTTTGTTTTATATGGAATCAGAAAAAAACTTGAATAGCCAAGACATTACTCAGAAATAAAAACAAAGCAGGAGGAACCACGCTAGACTTCAGACTATACTATAAATCAATAGTGATAAAAACCGCATGGTTCTGGCACAAAAACAGAGAGGTAGATGTATGGAACATGATAGAGAACCAAGAGATGAACCCAGATATGTACCATTATTTGATCTTTAATAAGCTGATTAAAAATATTCAATGGGCAGATCCAAGCAAGATGTTGGCCGAGTAACAGCTTCCTTGCAACTGGGCACAGTGAGTCTGGGGAGATAAGACTCCAGGAATCTCTTGCTGGTGGGATCTGCCTGTAATCTTCCCTTTGAGGACACAGGGAGTCAGTGAGAAACTTCTGGACCCCAAGAGGACAAAAGCAGTGGAAAACTGGCAAGTGGTTGCATGTATTCATTCGGTCTAATCCTGCTGGCAGCTGTAAGTACAGTAGCAGTGAGACTGCAAACTGTAAAGGTTTTACCTGTGAGCTATTTTGGTGTTTTCAGACTTGGCACCCAGTTGAACTGCCTTGGGAGAGCTTGGGCAGGAGTGCGGAGAACTTTAGGTGTTTTCTAGGGCCCCAGACTGAGCCGCTGAACCAGAAGGAGCTAATAGTTTTGGGCTGTGGGCCACACGGAGCCATTGTGAGAGAACTCCCCCGGCAAGCTCTACCCTCAGGGTCGCAGAGCAAAGATTGGGCAGGAGGTAGTAATCTAGTGACTGAGCAGACTAAAGGCAGGGACTGAGCCACCTTACAGCCTTAAACCTCAGGGACAGAGTGGGATGGGTTTTGGTACACTGGGTAAGTGCATAGCCACTTCAGCAGTGATCCCAGTGACAAGCATGTTCCTGGGAAATCTTCTGCTTAGGCAAGTTTAGAAGTTTAAAGTGCCTTTTAAGAAAGCTGAAGAGAGATTTAGGGTCTCCATCCTGCGGGGTTTGAGGAATCAGCAGAGGCCTCCAGTCGTATCAGCATTGTGATTAACATCTCATACCCCAGAAGATCACCTGTTGCCCAGACAATATTCAACAAGATATATGTACTACTTTGTTTTTTATTTTGTTTTTTGTTCGTTGTTGTTGTTGTTGTATTTGCTTTGTTTTTTCATTTCAACCTTTTCCCTATAGATATTTCTTTTCTTTTATTCTTTCTTTTCTTTCTCCATTTTTTCTAGTTTAAATACAATTCTCCATTGTTGCCTTTTTCAATAATTAGAACTTCATTTTTGCTAGTGTTTCTACCCCTATTATTTGGTTCTTCCCCCAATTTTATACCATAAAAGTTTTGTTTGCTTGTTTTGGTTTGATTTATAGCATTTTTGTCTTTCCTCTCTACTTGGTGGAGGTGGCGTACTGTGTCTGATCGGGCTAGCAAAGAGCTTCTGACCTCAAGAGAACCACCCAACACGGCACCCCCAGAGGCACTGCAACTTAAAGACCAAATGAAATTGAAAGGAAAATTAGGGCAAGGAAACTGATAAAAGAAATCACTCATGAGGAAAAATCAGCAGAAAAACTCCTGGCAACATAAAGAACAACTCCAGAGCAACCCCAACAAGGGACCATGATGTAGCTACTGTAGAGAATTCCACCTATAAAGAAATGTTAGGAATGATAGAAAGGGAATTTAGAATACACATGATTAAAACAATGAAGGAAATGATGGAAACAATGATGGAAACTACTGATAAAGTGGAAAATAACCAAAAGGAAATCCAAAAACAGAATCAAATAAGAGATGAACAATACGAAGTATATAGAAAGGATATAGCAGAACTGAAGGAACTGAAGCAATCATTTAGGGAACTTAAAGATGCAATAGAAAGTATCAGCAACAGGTTAGACCATGCAGAAGAAAGAATTTTGGAGGTAGAGGACAAAGTTCTTAACATAACTCAGATAGTTAAAGAGGCAGAAAAGAAGAGAGAGAAACCAGAATGTTCACTGACAGAATTATGGGACTTTATGAAGCGTTCCAACATATGAGTTATAGGAATCCCAGAAGGGGAAGAAGAATGCCCCAGAGGAATGGAAGCCATACTACGAAATATTATAAATGAAAATTTCCCAAATATCACCAAAGATTCTGACACACTCCTTTGAGAGGGATGTCAAATCCCAGGTGGCCTCAATTCTAATCGAGCTTCTCCAAGACACATGGTGATAAACCTGTCCAAAGTCAAGACAAAAGAAAAGATTCTGCAAGCTGCCAGGACTAAGCACCAGTTGACCTACAGGGGCAAATCCATCAGAGTGACTGCAGACTTCTCTAATGAAACTTTCCAAGCAAGAAGACAATGGTCATCTACCTTTAATCTACTTAAAACAGAACAATTTCCAGCCCAGAATGCTATATCCTGCTAAGCTAAGCTTTAAAATTGACGGAGAAAACAAATCATTTACAGATATACAAACATTGAGAAAATTTGCCACAATAAGACCAGCTCTACAGAAAATACTTCAACCTGTTCTACACACTGACCATCACAATGGATCAGCAGCAACGTAAGAACTCAGAAACTAAAGGGCAGAACCTAACTTCCATGATGATGCAAAAGAAAAGACTAAGCAATGGACTCTCACAAAATAAGATGAATGGAACACTACCACACTTATCAATTATCTCAATAAATGTTAAGGGCTTGAATTCCTCAGTGAAGAGGCACAGATTGGCTGACGGGATTAAAAAACACAAGCCATCCATTTACTGTCTGCAGGAAACACACCTGGCTTAAAAACACAAATTAAAACTCCAAGGCAAGGGTGGAAGACAATTTTTCAGGCAAATGGAATTCAGAAGAAAAGAGTTGAAATCTTATTCTCAGATACATTTGGATTAAAAGCAATTAAAGTCAAAAAAGACAAAGATGGTCACTTTATATTGGTGAAAGGAAAAATACAACAAGAACACATTTCAATTCTAAATATTTATGCATCAAATTTAAATGCTCCCAGATTCTTGAAACAGACCTTACTCAGTCTGAGCAACATGATATACTGTAATACCATAATAACAGGGTACTTTAACACTCCTCTTACAGAGCCAGACAGACCCTCTAAACAGAAATTAAACAAAGATATAAGAGATTTAAATGAGACCCTAGAACAACTGTGCTTGATAGATGCATATAGAACACTCCATCCCAAGATAAAGAATATACATTCTTCTCATCACCCCATGGAACATTCTGCAAAATTGATCATATCCTAGGCCACAAAACAAACCTCAACAGAATCAAAAGAATTAAAATTTTACCTAGTATCTTCTCAGACCATAAGGCACTAAAGGTGGAACTCAACTCTAACAAAAATATTCAACCCCACAGAAAGGCATGGAAATTAAACAACCTTCTGTTGAATGACAGATGGTCACAGGAAGAAATAAAAGAAGAAATCGTTAACTTCCTTGAGCATAACAACAATGAAGACACAAGCTACCAAAACCTGTGGGATACTGCAAAAGCAGTTTTGAGAGGAAAATTTATCACTTTAGATGCCTAACTTCAAAAAACTGAAACAGAGTGCATCAACAAACTCACAAGGCATCTTATGAAATTGGAAAAAGAAGAACAATCTAAGTCTAAATCCAGTAGAAGAAAAGAAATATCCAAAATCAAATCAGAGATCAATGAAATTGAAAACAAAAGAATTATTCACAAATTACTTAAACAAGGAGTTGGCTTTTTGAAAAAATAAATAAAATAGATTAACCTTTGGACAGAATAACTAGAAATAGAAAAGTAAAATCTCTAGTGGATGATGCCCCATGATCATATCAATGTACACAGCTATGATTTAATACAAAAAAAAAAAAAAGAAAAGTAAAATCTCTAGTAACCTCAATCAGAAATGATAAAGGGGAAATTACAACTGATGCCACAGAGATACAAGAGATCATCTCTGAATACTACCAGAAACTCTATGCCCAGAAATTGGACAATGTGAAGGAAATGGATCAATATTTGGAATCACACCCTCTCCCTAAACTTAGCCAGGAAGAAATAGAGCTACGAAACAGACCAATTACAAGCACTGAGATTACAAAAACAATAAAAAATCTTCCACCAAAAAAAAAAAAAAAAAAAAAATGCACTGGTCCAGATGTCTTCACACCAGAATTCTATCAAACCTTCAAGGAAGAGCTTATTCCTGTACTGCAAAAATTATTCCCAAAAATTAAGGAGGAAGGACTCTTCCCCAACATGTTCTACGAAACAAACATCACCCTGATACCAAAACCAGGAAAAGACCCAAGTAAAAAGGAGAATTTCAGACCAATTTCACTAATGAATATAGATGCAAAAATTCTCAAAAAAATTCTAACCAATAGACTACAGCTTATTAAAAATTCATATGTCATGATCCAGTAGGTTTCATCCCAGGGATGCAAGGCTGGTTTAACATACCCAAGTCCATAAACGTTATCCACCATATTAACAGAAGCAAAAACAAAGACTATATGATCCTATGAATAGATGCAGAAAAAGCATTCGATAAAATCCAGCATCCTTTTCTAATTAGAACACTGAAAATTATAGGCATACATGGCACATTTCTGAAACTGATCGAAGCTATCTATGACAACCCCACAGCTAATATTTTACTGAATAGAGTAAAACTGAAAGCTTTTCCTCTCAGAACTAGAACCAGACAAGGTTGCCCTCTGTCACCCTTACTATTCAACACAATGCTGGAAGTTCTAGCCAATACAATTAGGCAAGACAAGGAAATAAAGGGCATCCAAATGGGAGCAGAGGAGGTCAAACTCTCCCTCTTTGCTGATGATATGATCTTATACTTAGAGAACCCCAAAGAATCAACTGCAAGACTCCTGGAAGTCATCAAAAAATACAGTAATGTCTCAGGATATAAAATCAATGTCCACAAGTCAGTAATCTTTGTATATGCCAATAACAGTCAAGATGAGAAGCTAATTAAGGACACAACTCCCTTTACCATAGATTCAAAGAAAATGAAATACCTAGGAATATACCTGACAAAGGTGGTGAAGGACCTCTATAAAGAAAATTATGAAATCCTCAGAAAGGAAATAGCAGAGGATATTAACAAATGCAAGAACATACTATGCTCATGGCTAGGAAGAATCAACATTGTTACAATGTCTATACTTTCCAAAGCAATCTACCTATCCAATGCCATTCCTATTAAGATACCAACGTCGTACTTTCTAGATTTAGAAAAAATGACTCTGCATTTTGTATGGAACTAGAAAAACAACCCGTATAGCTGATTCAAGACGGATAAAGGACTTAAATATAAGGCATGAAATAATAAAAATCCTCAAAGAAAGCATAGGAAAACCACTGGAAAATATAGGCCTAGGGAAAGACTTCATGAAAAAGACTGCCGTGGCAATTGCAACAACAACAAAAAGAAACAAATGGGACTTCATTAAACTGAAAAGCTTCTGTACAGCCAAGGAGATAACAACCAAAGCAAATAGACAGCCTACACAATGGGAAAGGATATTTGCATATTTTCAATCAGACAAAAGCTTGATAACTAGGATCTATAGAGAACTCAAATTAATCCACATGAAAAAAAGCCAAAGATCCCATATACCAATGGGCAAGAGACATGAATAGAACCTTCTCTAAAGAAGACAGACAAATGGCTAACAAACATATGAAAAAATGCTCATCATCCCTAATTATTAGAGAAATGCAAATCAAAACCACCCTGAGATACCATCTATCCCCAGAGAGAATGGCTCACAAAATCTCAAAACTGCAGATGCTGGCATGGATGTGGAGAGAAGGGAACACTTTTACACGGTTGGGACTGCAAACTAATACAACCTTTTTGGAAGGAAGTATGGAGAAACCTCAAAGAACTCAAGCTAGACCTCCCATTTGGTCCTGCAATCCCATTACTGGGCATCTACCCAGAAGGAAAAAAAATCCTTTTATCATAAGGACACTTGCGCTAGAGTGTTTATTGCAGCTCAATTTACAATCGCCAAAATGTGGAAACAGCCTAAATGCCCACCAACCCAGGAAAGGATTAACAAGCTGTGGTATATGTACATCACGCAATACTATTCCGCCATTAAAAAATAGAGACTTTACAGCCTTTGTATTAACCTGGATGGAAATGGAAGACATTATTCTTAGTAAAGCATAATATGCTTTACTAAGTATGAAGAAGCATGAATCCTATGTACTCAATTTTGATATGAGGTCAATTAATGACAATTAATTACACAGTGTGGGGTGGGGGAAGGGAAGAGCAGAGAGAGAAAGAAGGATGGGGAGGTGGGGGAAAGGCAGAGCAGAGAGAGGAAAGGAGCAAGGGAGTGGGGTCCTGGTGTGTGCCACACCCTTTGGGGGCAAGACACGATTGTAAGAGGGTCTTTACCTAACAAATGCAATCAGTGTAACCTGGTTTCTTGTATCCCCAACAATAAATTTTTTTAAAGAAAGAAAGAAAAGAAAAGGATGTGGTGAGTCCAGGCCCTCAGTTCTTGCTGCTGGGAATGTAAAATGATGCAGCCACTTTGGAAAACAGTCTGGAAGTTACTCAAAAGGTTGAACACAGAGTTCCATATGTTCCAGAAATTCCAGGCCAAGGAAATAAAAGCAATATGTTCATGCAAAAACGTGTACATGAATGTTCACAGCATCATTATTTATGACAGAAAGAAAAGGGACACAACCCTCCCCTCATGTCCACCAAATGGTAAATGAAAAAACAAAATGTGGTGTATTATGCAGTGAAATATTATTTGAAAATATAAAAATCAACAAAGTACTGGTATGTATTACAACTGGAAAACTTATGTTGAGTGAAAGAACCAAGATACAAAAGACCATATTATCAGTGAACTTTTGTTTGTTGAGTCCATTCATAGGAAAGGTCCAGAATAGGCAAATCCAAAGAGACAGAAAGTGATTAATGGTTTCTGGGGAGGAGGGGAGATGAGAGAAAGAAAAGAGAGTAACTGCTAATGGAGACGAGTTTTATCTGAAGTCAGGAAAATGTTCATAAAGTGTGGTGATGATTATGCTACTCTGTGAATATAGTAAAAACTATTGAGCTGTATACTTTTAAGTGGTTGAATTGTGTGTATGTGAATTATATTTAAATAAAACTGTTATTTAACAACAACAACAAAACAAACAAACAAACAACAACACTAGAAACTAGTGGTTAAAAACCACCACCAACACCCACAAAGCCTGATTTCTTAAGTTAAGTGCTGGTGCTGTGCTTCTTCCTTCATTCCCATGCTTAGATAGGGACATCTTTTTCTGACTACAAATCAGTACTGTATGATTTGAATTAGGGTGCGTCTAAGTGAGAGTTATACAAAATTTTTGTATCACATTTCTCCTCTGAGAAATATTCTTTCTAGAATTCCCACTTAATACTCCCTGTCAGCAACTGATTAGTTTCCTCTTCATATCTCACTTCCTTATATAATACATTTCTGTTATTTCCTAGTTCCTGAGATAAGCTTGACTCAGGCAGAAATAGCTGGAATGTGTCTATGTTCATGCCCTCAAAGCATAATCAGACAAGTGGTGGGAGAATACGTAGAAAACTAAAATTTGTTGAGTGCTCATTAAGTGTCAGGCACTCTATGTACATTGCTTTATTATATATACAACATTATGTCATTTAGTCTACCTAATGCCTATATCATCCTCATCTTATAAATAAAGAAGCTGAAACATGGTCAAGGCAGTCATGACAGTATTTGCCCAAGATTATATTGCTAATAGGTGGTGACGCCAGCTTTATACACAACTGCACTACATCTTACTGACCTATTCACGTATTAACATTCCCATCAAAAAAATAGTAAATCACTCTCAGTAAGTGTCCATTTTAGGAAAGCAGAATTGCTGTATGCATTCAAACAGAGGGATAAAATTCCAAAGGGACCAAATCGGCCCAGTGATGGCACCCAGAATTCACAAGAGCTATGATGCTGAAGTGCTGAGGCTGCCAGGGCCGTTTTGTGGTTGCTGCTGCTACTATTAAAGCCACTGCTACTCTTAACTGCCAGGAGGCTGAGAGTCTTTGCTCCTACTGAAAAGCCCTAAGTGCCACTGATGCTGTTGGACTCACTGCCAATACTTCAGGAGCCTATGGTTGCCTCTGGCTGCTGCTACCAGATCAAAGGCAGAAAATGAGAAAATGTGGCTTCTCTCTTCCACCTTCCATCTGGTATTTTCCCAGGACCTGCCTTTGGCAGATCTCACTGGAAACCACCTAGCAAGGAAACACGGCAAAACATTTCATGGTTTGCAAATGTTTAGCATCCTGCAATATAATGTTATAAAGGACAATGTTGAAGAGCAGGAATGAAACTAAAAATTAGATTTCCCTGGGAGGTAGTATTGTTATATTGACTGTCATCATGTCCTGGATTTTAGAGGCCTTTTTTCATGTGTTGTGATTTGGAGTTCCAGGAATAAGCAACTGGTTTGCCATCTCTGACTGACTTAAACAGACATGGGATTTATTGGAGGGATATTGAGCAAATCATAGAACTGCAGGAAACATGGAGAATCCAGTTTAAGAAACAATAGGATCTGGGAACCAGGAACTGATAGGGTAGAGGCTCTTCAAAGCACTCCTGCTCAGAGGAATTCACTCTAAACACTTACTTTCAAATCTCTACTGAAGATTTAAGGTCCAAAGGAAGAGAATTGAATTGGTCAACCTTGGGAAGGCACCTGCGCCTTCACCAGGAAAGGCAATTTTTTGCAAAGTAAAATAGGGATCCTTCACCCAAAGATATGGAAATGGTTCTTGGGCAGTAAACAAACATACACAGACAAATAAAACTAGCTACTTCTGCAGTTCCTGTTGCTAAGCATTCTCTGTTTTTCTCCTCTCCACCCTGAGTCTATTCTGTATTCCTCTGGGATAATGGTATATATTCTTCCTTTCTGGGAATTTCAGCCCCATCTCTCTTCTATAACCTGGTGGCCTAGAGCTTGGTGGCCCATCTGGAACATATTACCTAGAAACCACTTGTCGTCTACAGCCGTACCACCTTGAACAAGCCCGATCTTGTCTGATCTCAGAAGCTAAGCAAGGTCGGGCCTGGTTAGTATTTGGATGGGAGAAACCACTTGTCCTCTGCCTAGGTCTTTTGGGCCTCCAAGCTGGTAACTACATACTGATTGAATCATTTATTTGCTTTAGCTTATAACTTTTGAAAGAAATCCTTAAGAGGAACTTTTGTTTGAATACACATAGAAGTTTTAATAAACTTTTACTTCTCATCGTCAATCTGAGGAACATTTCCATATCCTCGGACACTCTCAAAGGGATCCTCTGTCATGATCCCTTTTAATCTCTCTGAAAAGTGAATTAAAATCTATGAAATTCTCTTTTTATTCTGTCTACATCTCCTTCTTTCTCTCTCTCTTCCTTTCAAGGAATTTTTTCTGGCCTACTTCATTCTCCTGACTGGTCTAGATATGGCTAATAAATATGGCTACCATTTATTAAGTCTCTACTATGTGCCATGCATTTATAGACATTATTTCATTTAATAGACACTAGAATTCCAATGAAGTTATCATTACAAAGATAAAAAAATATTAAAGCTCAGAAAAGTTAAGTGGCTAACCCAAGTTGACATATCTGTTCAGTGGTAAAGCTCATATTTGAACCCAAGTCATCCTAATTCTCAAATTTACATTCTTTTCATAGAACTGTGGAATCTGCTCTGCCTTCTATATGGGTACAGGAGATGGGACAGTGGTCAGATAGTCTACTCAGATTTTTGCCAGGTCTTTGTTTCAAAAGAACAGTTAGAACAAAAAACAAACAAACAAAAACAGAATGAGAAAACACAAGGGCTATCTGGAAAGTATCCAGCAATTGTTAACATGATAAATGTCTCTAATTTTTCATATCAGAGATTTTTATTAATATAAACAGAATCAGAAAAGCGGGAAATCCTCACATCTATGATTGCTTTAATCTCTGCATCTCCTGAGCAACATAACCAATACCCATATTTCTGGGTTTCTTTGGAATTTAAACTTTGTTTAGTCTAGCTTTCCAATGAAAAATGGAAAATTAAAAAGCTTCATGAAATTACTCTGCAGTTTTACTCAGAGGCACGATATCTTCTTGAGTAAGGCGCAGAGTTAGGTTTGGTTTAGATTTGATACTCTTTGCTATTTAGGAGAAATAATTTGTGAACCAAAGGAAATAGTCCTTTACACAAGTGATGTAAATATACAAAGCTCACTATTCCAAGAAATAGAGCAATTGCAAGTGTGGTAACAGCTACTTTCATTTACACAGAGCTTTGCCATTATCCAGGACCTTCATTAACACTTAGAATTCTTAACACAACCTTCAGAGACATACAGAGTTAGAATGAAAGGGTATTCATATTTACTGAGGATTCACTATATTCCAAGCTCTTTCATAAGCACTTTGATTTTATCTACATTTTCGCATTTAATACATCAATGTTGTGAAATAAATGCTATTACCTTTCTTGTTTTCAAGTAAAGTAAAACTCAAAGATTTGAACTCATCCTGACTCTAAACTTTGGCTCTCTATTATAACTCTCTGTCTCTATTTTATTTAGTAAGTTTAAGAAAGGTTTTTATAGAGTCATGGAAAAATACATCATTGGAGACTTATTTAGAGAACCTCAAGAGGTCAACTTTAAGAAAAGACCATGGTGGACCTCAGTCTCATATCATCTTTTCTTTTCATTCTATATATTCTCCCCCAGGGCCATTTTATTTATGCCCATATTTATAATCACCTTTTATAAATCCATGATTCCTGAATCAACATCACAATCCATGTCTCTCCTCTAAATTCTTTCACATATCCAATTATCTTCTGAATAGCTGATTTGCATCTCTAAAGCATCATGCCCCAAATAAAAGTATTTTTCTACCACTCTGCTCCTGCTCTTTGTTTCACATTTCAATGTGTGGTATCACCATCCACTCGAAAGCTCAACGAGTTTTTACTCCTAGGTTTTTATCAAATCAATGCTCAAATCCTATCAACTCTATCTTCTAAATATCTTTGAAATCCACAGGCTTTTCTCTTGTCAGGAACTCAGCTGAGCTTTCAGGTATTCAAGTAGCTGATTAAAAATGAAATTAACAGTGAAGTCTTTAAAAATTTACTATGATAGTACAGGTAAAAGGCTAAAATTGGAGAAAGTGCTAACTCCTTATTTGATTTTCACCCATGAATCTGTGCTGGTGGAGCCAACTCACCAATGAGGGATCAACTAAGAGACTCCTTCAGTTTTATGGACACTGGGGCCAGAGACAAGGAAGAAGGGAAAGGCTAGAAGTGGAAAAATACTGAGTACAGAATCAGAATGGAAAAAATGTCTTCAAGGTTCCCTGATAAGGAAAAGACCTTTGAATGGTGGTATTGTCTGGGCTAAGAATGCAAAAACGTGTAAGGACTCAGGAGGGCCTGAGCCCTTGACTGCAACTGTCTTCAGAGATGCATTAGCTGTGCACCACTCTGGTGTGGAGAGGGCTGCATTTCCTATGAGACATTCTAGGTAAAGCCTTTGTAATTACCTGTGTCTGGGCCTGATACATGACACATATGATTTGGTCTACAAGCTAGACTCCTCATTCCTGGGCTCTACTTCTGCTACCTGAGCCCAGGCTGTTATCCTATCTTACCTCTAGAATTACAACAGCACCTCACTGATCTTCTTGGAGCCAGTCTGACCATCCTCCAACCTGCTTTCCATCAAGCAGCCAGAGGGATCTTTGTAAAATAAGTGGGGACTGGGTGTCTGACCCTGTGGGATCAGCTTTTCAAGTCAGGAGAAGAGAAGGGAAAAGGATTGATCTGGAGGTATGAGAAACAGAATAACCGGCACAATCCTTCTGCTTAAATGTCCTCAAATTTAAGTCCAAACTCCTAGATGTGGCTTCCAGATCCTTCCTGATCTGGCTTGAGACTTTCTCACCAGTTTTATCACATACTTCATCCCCCCCCACCTCACTCTATACTTCAGCCACAGTTTACTTTGATTTTCTCATACTCAGGCCTTTGTGAAGGTTATTCTCTCTCCAAGATAAATTTTCTCCAGTCCTCTCCCTTTAACCTAGATACATCATACTGTCTATTTTATTGTCCCTCTCTGCAGTTCTGTTATCACATGGCCTTGTCTGGACTCACTGTTTTCTCACTGGCTCTTGTATCCTCCTTCAACATCAAAGCCTTCAATAAATCGCCTATCATTCCTACTGTACTCTAAGCTTTGAAGGGCACAGATTATATCTGTAACATTCACTATTTATTGTAACACCAGAGTGTTCCAGGTGCTAATAAGTATTTATTGAATGATGTATGGTTTTCCTTCTTTAATTTGCTATTATAGTGAACAATTTAAAGGATTAATTTTAGGCCATACATTTGCACTCATAAAATATATACCACTTAGTAATAATATATATTGTTGAAGAGACATAGATTGGCTGACTGGATTAAAAAACACAAGCCATTCATTTCCTGTCTGCAAGAAACACACCTGGTTTCAAAAGACAAATTAAAGCTCCAAGTCAAGGGTTGGAAGACAATTTTTCAGGCAAATGGAATTCAGAAGAAAAGAGGAGTTGCAATCTTATTTTCAGATACATGTGGATTTAAAGCAACTAAAGTCAAAAAAGACAAAGATGGTCACTTTATATTGGTCAAGGGAAAAATACAACAAGAAGACATTTCAATTCTAAATATTTATGCACCCAATTTAAATGTTCCCAGATTATTGAAACAGAGCTTACTCAGTCTGAGCAATATGATATCTGATAATACCATAATAACAGGGGACTTAAACACTCCTCTTACAGAGTTGGACAGATCCTCTGAACAGAAATTAAACAAAGATATAAGAGATTTAAATGAGACCGTAGAACAACTGTGCTTGATAGATGCATATAGAACACTCCACCCCAAAGATAAAGAATATACATTCTTCTCATCACCCCATGGAACATTCTCCAAAATTGATCATATCCTGGGACACAAAACAAATATCAACAGAATCAAAAGAATTGAAACTTTACCATGTATCTTCTCAGACCATAAGGCACTAAAGGTGGAACTCAACTCTAACAAAAATGCTCGACCCCACCCAAAGGCATGGAAATTAAACAATCTTCTGTTGAATAACAGATGGGTGCAGAAAGAAATAAAACAGGAAATCATTAACTTCCTTGAGCATAACAACAATGAAGACACAAGCTACCAAAACCGGTGGGACACTGCAAAAGCAGTTTTGAGAGGAAAATTCATCACTTTAGATGCCTACATTCGAAAAACAGAAAGAGAGCGCATCAACAATCTCACAAAAGATCTTATGGAATTGGAAAAAGAAGAACAATCTAAGACTAAACTCAGTAGAAGAAAAGAAATATCCAAAATCAAATCAGAGATCAATGAAATTGAAAACAAAAGAATCATTCAGAAAATTAATGAAACAAGGAGTTGGCTTTTTGAAAAAATAAATAAAAAAGATAAACCACTGGCCAGACTAACGAGGAATAGAAAAGTAAAATCTCTAGTAACCTCAATCAGAAACGATAAAGGGGAAATAACAACTGATCCCACAGAGATACAAGAGATCATCTCTGAATACTACCAGAAACTCTATGCCCAGAAATTTGACAATGTGAAGGAAATGGATCAATATTTGGAATCAAACCCTCTCCTTAGACTCAGCCAGGAAGAAATAGAGCTCCTGAACAGACCAATTTCAAGCACTGAGATCAAAGAAACAATAAAAAATCTTCCAACCAAAAAATGCCCTGGTCCAGATGGCTTCACCCCAGAATTCCATCAAACCTTCAAGGAAGAGCTTATTCCTGTACTGCAGAAATTATTCCAAAAAATTGAGGAAGAAGGAATCTTCCCCAACACATTCTATGAAGCAAACATCAACCTGATACCAAAACCAGGAAAAGACCCAAACAAAAAGGAGAATTTCAGACCAACCTCACTCATGAATATAGATGCAAAAATTCTCAACAAAATCCTAGCCAATAGATTACAGCTTATCATCAAAAAAGTCATTCATCATGATCAAGTAGGCTTCATCCCAGGGATGCAAGGCTGGTTTAACATACGCAAGTCCATAAACGTTATCCACCATATTAACAGAGGCAAAAATAAAGATCACATGATCCTCTCAATAGATGCGGAAAAAGCATTTGATAAAATCCAGCATCCTTTTCTAATTAGAACATTGAAGAGTATAGGCATAAGTGGCACATTTCTAAAACTGATTAAAGCTATCTATGACAAACCCACAGCCAATATTTTACTGAATGGAGTAAAACTGAAAGCTTTTCCTCTTAGAACTGGAACCAGACAAGGTTGTCCTCTGTCACCTTTACTATTCAACGTAGTGCTGGAAGTTCTAGCCAGTACAATTAGGCAAGACAAGGAAATAAAGGGAATCCAAATGGGAGCAGAGGAGGTCAAACTCTCCCTCTTTGCTGACGACATGATCTTATACTTCGAGAACCCCAAAGACTCAACCACAAGACTCCTAGAAGTCATCAAAAAATACAGTAAGTTTTCAGGATACAAAATCAATGTCCACAAGTCAGTAGCCTTTGTATACACCAATAATAGTCAAGATGAGAAGCTAATTAAGGACACAACTCCCTTCACCATAGTTTCAAAGAAAATGATATACCTAGGAATATACCTAACGAAGGAGGTGAAGGACCTCTATAAAGAAAACTATGAAATCCTCAGAAAGGAAATAGCAGAGGATATTAACAAATGGAAGAACATACCATGCTCATGGATTGGAAGAATCAACATTGTTAAAATGTCTATACTTCCCAAAGCAATCTACCTATTCAATGCCATTCCTATCAAAATACCAACATCGTACTTTCAAGATTTGGAAAAAATGATTCTGCGTTTTGTATGGAACCGGAAAAAACCCCATATAGCTAAGGCAGTTCTTTGTAACAAAAATAAAGCTGGGGGCATCAGCATACCAGATTTTAGTCTGTACTACAAAGTCATAGTGCTCAAGACAGCATGGTACTGGCACAAAAACAGAAACATAGACACTTGGAATCGAATTGAAAACCAAGAAATGAAACTAACATCTTACAACCACCTAATCTTTGATAAACCAAACAAGAACATACCCTGGGGGAAAGACTCCCTATTCAATAAATGGTGTTGGGAGAACTGGATGTCTACATGTAAAAGACTGAAACTGGACCCACACCTTTCCCCACTCACAAAAATTGATTCAAGATGGATAAAGGACTTAAATTTAAGGCATGAAACAATAAAAATCCTCCAAGAAAGCATAGGCAAAACACTGGAAGATATTGGCCTGGGGAAAGACTTCATGAAGAAGACTGCCATGGCAATTGCAACAACAAAAAAAATAAACAAATGGGACTTCATTAAACTGAAAAGCTTCTGTACAGCCAAGGAGACAATAACCAAAGCAAACAGACAACCTACACAATGGGAAAGGATATTTGCATATTTTCAATCAGACAAAAGCTTGATAACTAGGATCTATAGAGAACTCAAATTAATCCGCATGAAAAAAGCCAACAATCCCATATATCAATGGGCAAGAGACATGAATAGAACTTTCTCTAAAGATGACAGACGAATGGCTAACAAACACATGAAAAAATGTTCATCATCTCTATAGATTAGAGAAATGCAAATCAAAACAACCCTGAGATATCATCTAACCCCAGTGAGAATGGCCCACATCACAAAATCTCAAAACTGCAGATGCTGGCGTGGATGTGGAGAGAAGGGAACACTTTTACACTGCTGGTGGGACTGCAAACTAGTACAACCTTTCTGGAAGGAAGTATGGAGAAACCTCAAAGCACTCAAGCTAGACCTCTCATTTGATCCTGCAATCCCATTACTGGGCATCTACCCAGAAGGAAAAAAAATCCTTTTATCATAAGGACACTTTTACTAGACTGTTTATTGCAGCTCAATTTACAATCGCCAAAATGTGGAAACAGCCTAACTGCCCACCAACCCAGGAATGGATTAACAAGCTGTGGTATATGTATACCATGGAATACTATTCAGCCATTAAAAAAAATGGAGACTTTACATCCTTCGTATTAACCTGGATGGAAGTGGAAGACATTATTCTTAGTAAAGCATCACAAGAATGGAGAACGATGAATCCTATGTACTCAATTTTGATATGAGGACAATTAATGACAATTAAGGTTATGGGGGGAGACGCAGAAAGAGGGATGGAGGGAGGGGGGTGGGGCCTTGGTGTGTGTCACACTTTATGGGGGCAAGACATGATTGCAAGAGGGACTTTACCTAACAATTGCAATCAGTGTAACCTGGCTTATTGTACCCTCAATGAATCCCCAACAATAAAAAAAACAATAATAATAATAATAATATATATTGTTCATTTTGTTGGATGCTGGATTTTGTTTACTAATAATTTATTTAGAATTTTTTGTCTAGATTCATTTGCAGGAGTTTACATTTTTGTTCTCTTCATCCGGTTTCGACAATGGGATTATGCAGACTTCATGAAATAAATGAAGGAGTTTACATAGACTCAGGACTATCTTTTGTTTAAGTGTTAGAGGCAGCACAGTTATGAAACATCTGGTCCTGGCACTTTGTTTTAATGATAGATGTGTATTCACCTGTATTAGTTTTTTATGGCTGCTGTTAACATATTGCCACAAATTATGGTTCAGAATAACACAGTTTTATTCTCTCCTGGAGGTCAGAAATACAGAATCACTCCAGAGATTGAGCGGGAGGACCACTTGAGCCCAGGAGTTGGAGTTGCAGTGAGCTATGATGACATCACTGCATTCCAGCCCAGGTGACAGAGCAAGAGTCTGTCTCAAAAAAAAGAAAAGAAAAGAAAAAAAAAGAAAAAGAAAAAAAAGGCGAGGGTACAAAATCAGCTATACTGGGCTAATGTGAAGATGTTAGCAGGACTGTACTTCTTTGTAGGATGCAGAGGAAAATCCATTTTATTGCCTTTTCTAGCTTCTAACTGCTACTGGTATTACTTGGCTTGTGCTCACTTTCTCCATCTTCAAAGCTAGCAGTGTAGCCTCTTCAAATCTCTCTCTGCTTCCACGGCCACATCAGCCTCTTCTGTGGTCCAAACTCCCTGTGTTTCTCTCTTATAAACATATTATGATTACATTTAGGGCTTACTGAAATACTACAGGATGTCTTCATCTCAAAATTCCTAATTTAATCATATTTGCAAAGTCCTTTGCCATGTAAGGTAATAGTCATAGGTTCCAAGGACTTGAATATAAATTTTCAAACCATTATTCAGCCTGTCACATTCCCTCTTATAAGGACCCTGTGATTATGTCATTGGGGACCTACCTGGATAATGCAGTATAACCTCCCTATCTCCAGAATCTTGACATACCACATCTGTAAAGTCTCTTTTGCCATATGAAAAACATATATACTCACATATTCCGGGGATTAGGACATGGACATCTTCAGTTAGCCATAATTCAGCCTACCTCATCACTTTTCAAACTTACCCTATGGAAATTGGTATTGTAATGTTTTCTACTTTTTAGGTCAATTTTAGACATTTGTATTTTGCTAAAAAATTATTGATTTCCTCCTACTTTTCAAATGTGTTGCTACAGATTTGCATATAATATTCTCATAATTTTTTTGATAGATATCTTTTTTCATTCCTAATCATGTGAATTTCGTCTTGTGCATATTTTCTTTCTTGCTATTATCAGACTCATGAAGATTTTTTACTGGTCTTCTCAAAGGAATAGCTTTTAAATTGATTTTTTTTTGCATTTAAATTTTTTTCTATTTTATCATTTTTAGCTTTTATTTTCTTAGTTTGGATTTTTGTTTGTTTCTTCTAATTTTAAGGTTGTCATTATGTTGTATATTTCTTCTTTTTAATGGATTTTTTTTGTTTGTTTCATGTATGTAAAGGTAGTACAGGAGTGTTGGGGGGACACAGTCATTGAGACTTATAGGCTGCTTTTTTTTTTTTATTTTTAAAATTTATTTTTTCTTGACATATAAAAGTTGTACATACTTTTGGGGTACATGAAACATTTTGATACCTGTATTCAATTTGTAATGATCAAATCAGGGTAATTAGGATATCTGTCACCTAAAATATCTTTCCTTTGTGTTGGAAACATCATAAATATCAAAAATCATAAATGATCAAATCAGGGTAATTAGGATATCTGTCACCTAAAATATCTTTCCTTTGTGTTGGAAACATCATAAATCATATATATATAATGTATATACATATATCTCATATAATACATATAAAATAGATTTCTTCTATTTTTAAATATACATTATATATCTCTTCTATTTTGAAGAGATACATTACTTTCATGTGTAATTTTCCTACTGTTTTCTCAAATACTCAAACTTATTCCTTCCATCTTACTACATTTGTGTACCCCTTAACTAACTTCCATTCATTCCCCCTTCTCCCACTCCTTTCCCCAGCTTCTGGTAACCACCATTCTACTCTCTACTTCTGTGAGATCCACTTTCTTAATTCCCACATAGTTTTGTCTTTAGTGTTAGTAAGGACATAAGTGACTCACATACCAGTGTTTCAACATCAGTGTAACAATTACATTAGCATCCTTTTCTTTTGATATCTCCTAGGACAGGTCCCTCAGCTTTGGCTTATCTGGGAAAGTCTTTATCTTTCCTTTATTTCTGAAGAATATCTTTTAATGGGTACAGTATTTTGCTTGGCATGTTTTTTTTTTTTTTTTTCCTTCACTGCTCTGAGTATATTGCTCCACTTCCTCTTGGCCTGTAAAGTTTCTGCTGAGAAGACTTGCCAGAAGACTACTGTTGTCAATTATTTTCTGTTCTTGTTCTATTACCATAGAGAGATTCAAAACTGTCTTTTCAATCCCATAAGTTCAAAATGTCAGGCGAAAAGTCCTGAGCACAAAAAGAACTTTGAATTATAATATAATAGTCACCCACAAAAATTTTCTCTAATTAACCTTAAATTTGTAAAGGACAATTGTCTTTTAACGTCTGCTCAACTAGTGCTCCCAGAGAGGAAAAAATGGGAGTCCAACTGGTAAATAAAATATCTTAACACATTTCCAGCTGGTGGGAGTTTTAGTTTTCCTCAATTAGTCTAAGAGACAGATATTGTCACTTAATTGATTTGGACCAGTTCAGCTAGCATTTTTGATCTTCTTTCTTACAATATGTTGAGATGATGAGGGAGGAAAGGAAGTCAGTTGTTCCCTTTGATCTTTTGATCAGGTCAGTATGGTTTTATGTAGATAGAGGGAAAGCCCCTTCCACATGCTTTCTGCTCTTGATGGGCCTTTAATTTCAAAGAATTGTTTATGCCAGGTAGTCATATTTTGGTATAATTTCCTTAGCTCCTTCAAGGGCATATATATCTGCAATTTCTTTGACCTTTCTCTCATAGTTGCAAGATGGCTGCTGTAGCTCCAGTTCTAGTCGTCATTTCAAAGCAGAAAGAAGAAAAAGAGGGTGGGATAAGGGTGACCACATGCTGCTATCCTCTCATATCGCATATCCCACAAACTGCCTGACAAAGTATATTAGTCAAGGTTCTTCAGCAAAACCAAAATATATGTATATGCACATATAAACACACATATATATTCACATGTATACTATGAATAATATTAATATGTAAGATATGTGAGATATGTTATATATATATATATATGTGTATATAGATATAGTGATTGGCTCACACTGTTATAGGAACTGGCAAATTCAATCTGCCAGGTGGGTTGGTAGGCTGGAGACCCAGGGAGAGTCTATATTCAGTTCAAAAACTATTAGGCAGGAAGACTCGATGTTGCAGATGAAGTCCATAGGCAGTCCACTGGAAATTTCTCTCTTGCTCAGTGGAGGGTCAGGCTTTTTGTTCTATTTAGGCTTTCACCTGATTGTATGAGGCCCTCTCACATTATGGAGGGCAATCTGCTTTATTCCACAGATTCAAATGTTAATCTCATACTAAAACAGATAAACTCACAATAATGTCTAAACAAATATCTGGGTACCCCAAGACCCAGTCAAGTTGCACATAAAATTAATGATCTCACGACCTTCTGCTTAAATTTTGTGGTCCAAAATAATATCACATGGTCTTCCCAAAATAATATCACATGATCTGAATATTGTCTCATGATAGGATTCAAGTTGAATATTTAGGGCAAGAATGAGAGTGCACTGATTAAGTTACATTGTTTGCATTTGTTAGGCTAAATCTAAGTTGTAGTTGTGCCCCTCCCCCAGGAGGTGTGCCATATACCCTTACATTGTGCCTGTTAGTTGAGAGCACACATATCTCCCTTTCTCCCCCCAACTTGAATTTAATTGTGTTTTTATCTTCTGTGGGTATGTTTTGTTTTGTTTTTTGTCTACTGGTTTGATATTAGTATTAAGTACCTTGGATACTTGCTTTTCCATTCTTATGATACTTTATTGAGGAGAATGTTCTCCAACTCCATCCCGGTTAATATGAAAGATATAAAATCTCCATCTTTTTATGGCTTAATAGTACTCTATGGTGTATGTATGTGTGGATATGTGGATATATATATATATATATATATCCACAATTTATTAATCCATTCATGTGTTGATAAGCACTTGAGTTGTTTTCACATCTTGGCAATTGTGAATTGAGTTGTCATAAACATTCTAGTACAAATGTCCTTATGATAAAATGATTTTTTTCTTCTGGGTAGATACATAGCAGTAGGATTGCAAGATCAAATGGAAAGTCTACTTTTAGTTGAGGTTTCTCCATACTTCTTTCCAAAGAGGCTGTATTAGTTTACAATCCCACCAACAGTGTAAAGGTGTTCCCTTCTCTCCACCTCCTTGCTGGCATCTGCAGCTTTGTGACTTTGTGATATGATCTATCTCACTGAGGTTAGGTGATATCTCAAGAAGGTTTTGATTTGCATTTCTTTGATGATTAAAGATGATGAGCATTTTTTCATGTATTTGTTGGCCATTCATCTGTCTTCTTTGGGGAAGGTTCTGTTCCTATCTCTTGCCCAGTGATAGATGGTATTGTTTGCTCTTTTTTTGTTGATTAATTTGAGTTCTCTGCAGATTCTGGTTATCAAGACTTTGTCAGATTCATAACATGCAAACATCTTTTCCCATTCTGAAGGTCGTATGTTTGCTTTACTTGTATCCTTAGCTGTGCAGAAACTTTTTAGCTTAATTAAGTCCCATTTATTTATTTTTGTTTTTGTGATTGCCAATGTCTTTTTCATAAAATCTTTCCCCAAGCTGATATCATCAAGAGTTTTTCCCACACTTTTTTCTAGGGTTTGTATTGTTTCATGGCTTAGATTTTAATCTTTTGTCTAGTGTGAGTGAATTCTTGTAGGTGGTGAGAGGTGT
This sequence comes from Nycticebus coucang, assembly GCF_027406575.1. Classification (NCBI taxonomy): domain Eukaryota; kingdom Metazoa; phylum Chordata; class Mammalia; order Primates; family Lorisidae; genus Nycticebus; species Nycticebus coucang. The sequence goes on along the minus strand of NC_069781.1, from coordinate 72,408,093 downwards.
GGATCCAGTTTCACCCTTTACATGTGACTATTCAGTTCTTTCACCACCATTTATTAAATAGGGATTCTTTTCCCTATTTATTTGGTTTGTCAAAGATCAGATGGCACTATGAGACTGGTTTCATTTCTAGGTTTTCTATTCTATTCCATAGATCTATGTTTTTATTTTTGTGCCAATACCATGCTCTTTTTGATCACTATGGACTTGTAGTATAACCCAAAGTCTGGTGAAGTGATGCCTCCAGACTTATTTTTATTGCTAAGGATTGCGTTGGCTATATGGGTTTTTTTCTGGTTCCATACAAGAGGTAGAACTATTTATTTTTTTAGTTCTTCAAAGTATGATGTTGGTATTTTTATCTGTAAATGTCTTCTGCTGTTTCTTTTCCCAGGGTTTCTTACTTCTCTATAGAGATCCTTTACCTTCTTTGTTAGATATATTCCCAGGTATTTCATTTTCTTTGAAATGTGTGAAAGGTATTGTGGCTTTGATTTGCTTCTTGGCTTGACTGTTTTGTTATTGGCATACACAAAGTGTCAATTTTTTTATATTTTGAAAGAGCCAATTTTTGGTTTCATTGATTTGTCTCTATTAATTTTCTATTTTTTTATCTCTGCTCTAATATTTATTTTTACTGCCTTCTACTACCTTTGGGTTTAATTTGTTGTCATTTTTAAAGTTTTAAAGTTAGGCTGTTGACTTGAGAACTTCCCTATTTTTTAGTATAAGTATTTATAGCTATAAATTTCTACCTGCACCCTGCTTTTATTACGTCCCATAAGTTTTGATACATTGCATTTTCATTTTCATATGTCTCTAAGTATTTTCTAATTTCCCCTGTAATTTTTAATCCAACCGACTGGTTGTTTAAGAGTGTTTTTGTTAATTTCCACAAATTTATAAATTTTCCAGGTTTATTTCTGCTATTGATTTCTAATTTCATTCCATTGTGGTCATAAGATACTTTGTATAATATCTATCTTCCTAAATCTATTAAGACTTTATTTGTGGCCTAATATATGGTATGTCTTGGAAGATGTCCTATGTGCAGATGTGAAGAATGTCGTATTATTGCTCTGGGCAGAGTGTTCAGATATATTTGTTAGCTCTAGTTGGTTCTCTAACTACGTTCTCTAAGTCCTCTATTTCCTTGCTTACCTTCTGTCTGGTTGTCCTATCCATTAGTGAGAGTAGGGTATTATTGCAGTTTCCAGTAGTTCTTATTGTAGAACTATCACCTTGATCCATCAGTTTTCATTTCATATATTTCAATAGTTTGTCATTAGTTGGGTAAATATTTACAATTGCATATCTTCTTGTTATATTGGATCTTTTATTAATATACAATGTTCTTTTTGTCTCTTTTAATCTTTTTGTATTAAAAGACTATTTTGTCTATATTATTCTAGCTACTCCTGTTTTCTTTTGGTTACTGTTTGCATGGAATATACGTATTTTTATCATCCTTTCACTTTTAATCTTTTTGTTTCTCTGGATGTGAAGTGAGTCTCCTATTGACAATACATGGTCAGATCATGTATTTCCATCTGTTCTGCCAACCTATTTTTTGTGATTGAAGAGTTTAATCCATTTACCTTTAAAGTAATTACTAATCATAGGCCAGGCATGGAAGCTCATTTCTGTTATCCTACCACTCTGGGAGGCCAAGGTGGGAGGATCCCTCTAGCTCAGAAATTTGACAGCATCCTGAATAAGAGTGAGACCCCATCTCTACTAAAAATAGAAAAATTAGCCGAGCATTGTGGTGGGCACCCATAGTCCCAGCTACTTGGGAGGCTGAGGGAGGTGATCATTTGAATGCAGGAGTCTGAGGGTGCTGTGAGCAAGGCTGATACTGCAACACTTTAACTGGGGCAACAAAGTGATAGTCTGTGTCAATAAAAAACGAAAATAAAGTAATTATTGATATTGAGGAACTTAATTCTTTCACTTTACTATTAGTTTTTTATATGCCATAAGGCTTTATTGCTTCTCATTTCCTGTCTTCTTTCATGTTTGGTTTGATTTTGTTTTTTTTTTTTGTTTTCCACAATTTTTTTTTCCAGAATATTAGGGGATATACATGTTTGGTTTGCATACTTTGTTTTTTGGACAAACTGAGTCAAGATTATAAACATGCCACAATAGGTGTGAATTTAGAGCCCCCCCTCTGAGCTTGATCTTCATTGAGATTTACTTTCATATGTACACTTAAGTGTTGATCAATCAGTTCCAACAATTCACACACTTTTAAGCCACTACCAATTTAAACTATTCAGTTTGGTGGGTTTTTTTGTTTTTAACATTGTTGGGGATTCATTGAGGGTACAAGAAACCAGGTTACAAGACCCTCATTATCGTGCCTTGCCCGCAAAAGGTGTGGCAAACACCAAGACTCCACCTCCTCGCTCCTTTCCTCTCTCTGCTCTGCCTTTCTCAACCCCCTGTCCTACTTTCTCTCTCTGCTCTTCCCTTCCCCTATCCCCACCGTGTCATTAATTGTCCTCATATCAAAATTGAGTACATAGGATTCATGCTTCTCCATTCTTGTGATGCTTTACTAAGAATAATGTCTTCCTCTTCCTTCCAGGTTAATACAAAGGCTGTAAAGTCTCTATTTTTTATTGTTTGTTTTTATTTATTTTTTATTATTGGGGATTCATCGAGGGTACAATAAGCCAGGTTACATTGATTGCAATTGTTACGCAAAGTCCCTCTTGCAATCATGTCTTGCCCCCATAAAGTGTGACACACACCAAAGCCCTATGCCCCTCCCTCTGTCCCTTTTTCTGCTTTTCCTCCCCTCCCCATAACCTTAATTGTCATTAATTGTCCTCATATCAAAATTGAGTACATAGGATTCATGCTTCTCCATACTTAGTAAAGCACATTATGCTTTACTAAGAATAATGTCTTCCGGCGCGCCTGTGGATCAGTGAGTAGGGCGCCGGCCCCATATGCCGAGGGTGGCGGGTTCAAACCCAGCCCCGGCCAAAAACTGCAACAAAAAAATAGCCGGGTGTTGTGGCGGGCGTCTGTAGTCCCAGCTGCTCGGGAAGCTGAGGCAAGAGAATCGCGTAAGCCCAGGAGTTAGAGGTTGCTGTGAGCCGTGTGATGCCACGGCACTCTACCGAGGGCAGTACAGTGAGACTCAGCCTCTACAAAAAATAAAAATAAAAAAAATAATGTCTTCCATTTCCATCCAGGTTAATACAAAGGCTGTAAAGTCTCTATTTTTTAATGGCGGAATAGTATTGTGTGGTGTACATATACCACAGCTTGTTAATCCTTTCCTGGGTTGGTGGGCATTTAGGCTGTTTCCACATTTTGGTGATTGTAAATTGAGCTGCAATAAACACTCTAGTGCAAGTGTCCTTATGATAAAAGGATTTTTTTTCCTTCTGGGTAGATGCCCAGTAATGGGATTGCAGGACCAAATGGGAGGTCTAGCTTGAGTTCTTTGAGGTTTCTCCATACTTCCTTCCAAAAAGGTTGTATTAGTTTGCAGTCCCAACAGTGTAAAAGTGTTCCCTTCTCTCCACATCCATGCCAGCATCTGCAGTTTTGAGATTTTTGAGCCATTCTCTCTGGGGATAGATGGTATCTCAGGGTGGTTTTGATTTGCATTTCTCTAATAATTAGGGATGATGAGCATTTTTTCATATGTTTGTTAGCCATTCGTCTGTCTTCTTTAGAGAAGGTTCTATTCATGTCTCTTGCCCATTGGTATATGGGATCTTTGGCTTTTTTTCATGTGGATTAATTTGAGTTCTCTATAGATCCTGGTTATCAAGCTTTTGTCTGATTGAAAATATGCAAATATCCTTTCCCATTGTGTAGGCTGTCTATTTGCTTTGGTTGTTATCTCCTTGGCTGTACAGAAGCTTTTCAGTTTAATGAAGTCCCATTTGTTTCTTTTTGTCGTTGTTGCAATTGCCACGGCAGTCTTTTTCATGAAGTCTTTCCCTAGGCCGATATTTTCCAGTGGTTTTCCTATGCTTTCTTTGAGGATTTTTATTATTTCATGCCTTATATTTAAGTCCTTTATCTGTCTTGAATCAGCTATACGGGTTGTTTTTCTAGTTCCATACAAAATGCAGAATCATTTTTTCTAAATCTAGAAAGTATGATGTTGGTATCTTAATAGGGATGGCATTGAATAGGTAGATTGCTTTGGAAAGTATAGACATTGTAACAATGTTGATTCTTCCTAGCCATGAGCATAGTATGTTCTTGCGTTTGTTAATATCCTCTGCTATTTCCTTTCTGAGGATTTCATAATTTTCTTTATAGAGGTCCTTCACCACCTTTGTCAGGTATATTCCTAGGTATTTCATTTTCTTTGAAGCTATGGTAAAGGGAGTTGTGTCCTTAATTAGCTTCTCATCTTGACTGTTATTGGCATATACAAAGATTACTGACTTGTGGACATTGATTTTATATCCTGAGACATTACTGTATTTTTTGATGACTTCCAGGAGTCTTGCAGTTGATTCTTTGGGGTTCTCTAAGTATAAGATCATATCATCAGCAAAGAGGGAGAGTTTGACCTCCTCTGCTCCCATTTGGATGCCCTTTATTTCCTTGTTTTGCCTAATTGTATTGGCTAGAACTTCCAGCATTGTGTTGAATAGTAAGGGTGACAGAGGAAAACCTTGTCTGGTTCTAGTTCTGAGAGGAAAAGCTTTCAGTTTTACTCTATTCAGTAAAATATTAGCTGTGGGGTTGTCATAGATAGCTTCGATCAGTTTCAGAAATGTGCCATGTATGCCTATACTTTTCAGTGTTCTAATTAGAAAAGGATGCTGGATTTTATCGAATGCTTTTTCTGCATCTATTTATAGGATCATATAGTCTTTGTTTTTCCTTCTGTTAATATGGTGGATAACGTTTATGGACTTGGGTATGTTAAACCAGCCTTGCATCCCTGGGATGAAACCTACTGGATCATGACATATGAATTTTTAATAAGCTGTAGTCTATTGGTTAGAATTTTTTTGAGAATTTTTGCATCTATATTCATTAGTGAAATTGGTCTGAAATTCTCCTTTTTACTTGGGTCTTTTCCTGGTTTTGGTATCAGGGTGATGTTTGTTTCGTAGAACATGTTGGGGAAGAGTCCTTCCTCCTTAATTTTTGGGAATAATTTTTGCAGTACAGGAATAAGCTCTTCCTTGAAGGTTTGATAGAATTCTGGTGTGAAGACATCTGGACCAGTGCATTTTTTTTTTTTTTTTTTTGGTGGAAGATTTTTTATTGTTTTTGTAATCTCAGTGCTTGTAATTGGTCTGTTTCGTAGCTCTATTTCTTCCTGGCTAAGTTTAGGGAGAGGGTGTGATTCCAAATATTGATCCATTTCCTTCACATTGTCCAATTTCTGGGCATAGAGTTTCTGGTAGTATTCAGAGATGATCTCTTGTATCTCTGTGGCATCAGTTGTAATTTCCCCTTTATCATTTCTGTTTTTTTTCCCCCCTTTATCATTTCTGATTGAGGTTACTAGAGATTTTACTTTTCTATTTCTAGTAGTTTATCTGTTTTATTTATTTTTTCAAACAACCAAATCCTTGTTTCATTAATTTTCTGAATGATTGATTCTTGTTTTCAATTTCATTTATCTCTGGTTTAATTTTGGATATTTCTTTTGTTCTGCTCAGTTTAGGCTTAGATTGTTCTTCCTTTTCCAATTCCCTTAGATGGCTTATGAGTTTCTTAATGAGCTCTCTTTCTGTTTGTCTAATGTAGGCATCTAAAGAGATAAATTTTCCTCTCGAAACTGCTTTTGCAGTATCCCACAAGTTTTGGTAGCTTGTGTCTTCATTGTTGTTATGCTCAAGGAAGTTAATGATTTCTGCTTTTATTTCTTTCTGCATCCAAATGTCATTCAACAGAAGGTTGTTTAATTTCTATGCCTTTGTGTGGGGTTGTACATTTTTGTTGGAGTTGATTTCCACCTTTAGTGCCTTCTGCTCTGAGAAAATACAAGATTTTCTTGAATGAAATCAAGAATTTAAAATCATTCAAAATTTCAATTCTTTTGATTCTGTTGAGGTTTGTTTTGTGTCCTAGGATATGATCAATTTTGGAGAATGTTCCATGGGACAATGAAAAGAATATATTTTCTTTATCTTTGGGATGGATTGTTCTATATGTGTCTATCAGGCACAGTTGTTCTAGGGTCTCATTTAAGTCCCTTATATTTTTGTTAAATTTCTGTTTAGAGGATCTTTCCAGCTCCATAAGAGGAGTGTTGAAGTGCCCTGTTATTATGGTATTATAGGATATCATATTGCTCAAACTGAGTAAGGTCTGTTTCAAGAATCTCGGAGCATTTAAATTGGGTGCATAAATATTTTGAATTGAAACATCTTCTTGTTGTATTTTTCCCTTGACCAATATAAAGTGACCATCTTTGTCTTTTTTGACTTTAGTTGCTTTGAATCCACATATCTGAAAATAAGATTATAACTCCTCTTTCCTTCTGAATTGCATTTGCCTGAAAATTTGTCTTCCAACCCTTACTTGGAGTTTTGTCTTTTGAAATTAGGTGTGTTTCCTGCAGACAGCAAATGGATGGCTTCTGGTGTGTGTGTGTGTGACAGAGCCTCAAGCTATTGCCCTGCATAGAGTGCTATGGCATCACAGCTCACAGTGACCTCCAACTTCTAGGCTGAAGGGATTCTCCTGCATCCGTCTCCCACATAGCTGGGACTACAGGCACCTGCCACAATGCCAAGCTATTTTAATTTTATTTTTTTTGTTGTTGTTGTTGCAGCAGTCATTATTGTTTGGTGGGCTTGGGCTGGATTCAAACTTGCCAGCTCAGGTGTATGTGGCTGGCGCCTCAGCTGCTTGAGCCACAGGTGCCGAGCCTGGATAATTTTTTTTTTAATCCAATCAGACAATCTATGCCTCTTCAGTGGGGAATTCAAGCCATTATCTCAACAGTTATTGAGATAATTGATAAGTGTGGTAGTGTTCTATGCATCTTATTTTGTGAGAGTCCATTGCTTAGTTTTATCTTTTGCATCATTGTAGAAGTCAGGTTCTATCCTTTAATTTCTGAGTTCTTACTTTGCTGTTGATCCATTGTGATAGACAGTGTGTAGAACAGAGAAGTTATTCATGTAGAGCTGGTCTTATTGTGGTGAATTTCCTCAATGTTTGTATATCAGTAAATGATTTGATTTCTCCATCAATTTTAAAGCTTAGCTTAGCAGGATATAGAATTCTGGGCTGGAAATTGATCTGTTTAAATAGATTAAAAGGTAGAGGACCATTGTCTTCTTGCTTGGAAAGTTTCATTAGAGAAGTCTGCAGTCACCCTGATGGATTTGCCCCTGTAGGTCAACTGGCGCTTAGTCCTGACAGCTTGCAGAATCTTTCCTTTTGTCTTGACTTTGGACAGGTTCATCACAATGTGTCTTGGAGAAGCTCCGTTAGAGTTGAGGCGACCTGGGATTCGATATCCCTCTGAAAGGAGTGTGTCAGAATCTTTGGTGATATTTGGGAAATTTTCATTTATAATATTCTGTAGTATGGCTTCCATTCCTCTGGGGCGTTCTTCTTCCCCTTCTGGGATACCTATATCTTGTTTGTTTGAACACTTCATAAATTCCCATAATTCTGTCAGTGAACATTCTGGTTTCTCTCTCTTCTTTTCTGCCTCTTTAACTATCTGAGTTATCTCAAGAGCTTTGTCCTCTACCTCTGAGACTTTCTTCTGCACGGTCTGATCTGTTGTTGATACTTTCTACTGCATCTTTAAGTTCCCTAATTGACTGCTTCAGTTCCTTCAGCTCTGCTATATCCTTTCTATATTCTTCATGTCGTTCATCTCTTATTTGATTCTCTTTTTGGATTTCCTTTTGATTATTTTCCACTTTATCAGTAGTTTCCTTGTTTCCATCATTTCCTTCATTGTTTTCATCATCTATATTCTAAATTCCCTTTCTGTCATTTCTAACATTTCTTTATAGGTGAAATCCTCTGCAGTAGCTACCTCACAGTCCCTAGGGTGTGTTGCTCTGGACTAGTTTTTCTTGTTGCCAGGATTTTTCTGCTGATTCTTCCTCATGAGTTATTTCTTTTATCTGTTTCCTTGCCCTAATTTTCCTTTCACTTCCTCTTGATCTTTTAGTTGCCGTGCCTGTGGACTAGGGTTTCAATGTCCTTTGGTACAGGTTGAGAAGGATGAGAAGACTGACGAGCAAGAAGGGAAAAAAGAAAGATAAAAAGAGAGAGAAAAGGGAGGGTATAGGTAAAAGGGAATACTGACAAAAAGAAGAGAGGCACAGAAAGAGGGAGACAGGAGCAATCTAGGTGTACAGTAGGGTACTTTGACCCAACTTTAAAAACCCTCAACCTCTAGGGGTGCCAAGTTGGATGGTTTCCCTGAGGTCACCAGCTCTTTGCTAGCCTGTTCGGACACAGTACCGCACCTCCACCAAGTAGAAAGGAAAGAAAAAATTGCTATAATCAAACCAAAACAAGTAAACAGAAAACTTTATGGGATAAAATTGGGGGGGAAACTAAATAACAGGGGTAGAAACACTAGCAAAAATAAAGTTCTAATTGTTGAAAAAGGCAACAATGGAAAATTATATTTAAACTAGAAAAATGAAGAAAGAAAAGAAAGATAAAAAAAGAAAAGAAAAATCTTATAGGGAAAATGTTGAAATTAAAAAACAAAAAAACTGAAAACAAAGCAGTATATGTGTGTGTGTGTGTGTGTGTGTGTGTGTGTGTGTGTGTGTGTGTGTGTGTGTCTTGCTGAATATTGTCTGGGCAACAGGTGATATTCTGGGATATGAGATGTTAATCACAATGCTGGTACAGCTGTACGAGATGGAGACTGGAGGCCTCTGCTGATTTCTCCAATCCCGCAGGGTTAAGAGCCTAAATCTCTCCTTAGCCCACTTAAAAGGCACTTTATACAGCTCATCTTGGGTAAGCAGAAGCTTTCCCAGGAAAGCACTTGTCACTGGGATCACTCCTGAAGTGGCTATCCACTTACCCAATGTGCCCAAACCGGTCTCATTCTATGCCCCTGAGGGCTAAGTCTGTAAGGCGTCTCAGTCGCTGCCTTTAGGCTGCTCAGTCAATAGATTACTTACTCACACCCGATCCTTTTTCTGTGACCCTGAGGGTGAAGCTTTCTGGGGCAGTTTTCCCACAATGGCTCCATGGGGCCCATAGCCGAACACTATTAGCTCCATCTGGCTCAGTGGCTCAGTCTGGGGCCCTGGACAATGCTTAAAGTCCTCCACGCTCTTGCCCAAGTTCTCCCAAGGTAGTTCAACTGAGTGCCAAGTCCAAAAAAACCCCAAACAGCTCACAGATAAGGTCTTCCCAGTTTGCAATCTCACTGCTGCTGTACTTACAGCTGCCAACAGGATCAGACTGAATGAACACATGCAAACACTTGCCAGTTCTCCACTGCTTTTGCCCTCTTCCTGGAGTCCAGAAGTCTCATGCTGACTCCCTGTGTCCCCAAAGGGATGTTTCCAGGCAGATTGCACTAGCCAGAGATGCCTGGAGTCTTGTCTTCCCAAACTCACTGTGCCCAGTCATAAGGAAGCTGTTACTCAGCCGCCATCTTGCTCCTCCCTCCCATTTCGTTGAGTTTTTTAGTAGTGAAACTTTAAAATTTTCTTCTCAGATTATTTTGTGTCCATTCCTTAGCATGGGGATTGCATTTAATAACATAAAGTTATAATACTCTAATTTGAATTTATGCTAGCTTACCCTTAATAATATACAAAAGCTCTGCTCCTTTAAAGCCCTGCCCCCACCTGTTTTCCCTCAGTTGTTACTGTTTTAAAATTACATCTGTATATATTTGTGCCCCAAACCTAAATTAATACATAATTAAAATGCATTAATCTCTTAAATCATGTCAAAAATAAGATGTGGGGTCATAACCTACAGACCACATTTGGCAATTTATAAGTAAACAGGATTCCTGAATTAACCCACTTTGGAGAGGTCTTGTGATTTATGGTGACATCCTCTTCCTATGTAAAGAATCATATCTGAGTTCCTCAAATTGTTGTTATACTGATTAATGCATAACCTACTAACATTGCAAAGGATGCTGACTTATTTCTGAATCATGACTGTTTTACTGATTGTCTTGCACATAGACATTTTAGCCTATTTATTACAACCTATCGCCAATGTGTGTAACCTCTGTCTTGTACCCACCAGTGAAAAAGGACAACTCTTATATAAGGAGTCCCTTCCCTTCCGAAGTGTCTTAAAAGCCTTCCAACTTATAATAGACTCTGGAACAGTTTATCAGATTATTTCTGCCTCAAGTGCCTTAACTTTGGTCAACAGGAATTAAGAACTAAAGTTACAATAGTATTAGAAACTAGATTTTAGACTAATAATTTTTATGATATATTAATCTCAACTCATGTAAGAAACAAAAAGTAGGAGTTGCAAACCATTTCTACATAATCACAAGGTGGCACAGTTAAATGGTGGCACTCAACTGCCAAAAGCAAAGTGGTGTAGTTACTGTAATGAACAGCAAAATCAAATCAGCAATTGTAATAGTTTGGCTTGTGTAAGCCTATGGTATTGGCTACTTAATCATGGTGTTCTTTAAAATAGATAGGAAGCCTACTAAATCCTTACTTGATCTTATATATATCTTACATCTATAATAGACTGAGTGTTTATGTCTTCTCAAAATTCATATGTTAAAGTTCTAACCTTTAAGGTATGAGGAGGTGTATCCTTTGGGAGATGATTAAGTCATGAGAGCAGGGATTAGTGTCCTTATGAAAAAGACCCCAGAGGGATCCCTATCTTCTCTGTCCTGTGAGGTTACAATAAGAGGCTATATTGGGTCCCTCATAGACACAGAATCTGTTATTGCCTTGATCTTTGGCTTCCAAGCCTCCATAACAGTGAGAAATAGATTTCTATTGTTTCTAAGCCACCCCAAATATGGTATTTTGTTGTAGCAGCCCAAAAGACCTAAGACACTGTTAATAACAAACTATTTTTTCAATGGTAATTATCTCTTGATGTTGTCTTCACCACATCTGAATAATACTAAAACCTAGATTTTAAAACATTTGTTCTTTAGTAAAGTTTTATGATAACCGTCTTAAGTTTTAATTTTTTAAGTATTTTATACTGCTTGGGGTTCATAGAGCTTTTTGAAATTATATTATGATATCTTTTGTCAGTGTAATTGTGTAATTGTTCTTCTCATTCTTCAGTGTGTCTGTACTCTTTGCCAATTGACTTTACAGTTTCTCCCATTAGAGACAGAGTGTACTTACCAGCCCCTTAACTTTGAACTTAGCTACATAACTTGCTTTAGCCAATGGGATATTAGTAGACATGATTCAAGCAGAGACAATAAATGTATTTGTGCAGCTTGTCCTTTTGCACTTCAGCCTTTGCTATGAGAAACAAGACATGTCCTGAATAGCCTACTATACCAACCTGCGATTTGGAGTCCAGTCAAGCTCAGCCCCACTAAGTATAGAACATAGAAGGTAGTTAATGTCTGTTAAATGAATAAATGAGTGAAAAAATGAAATTAGACTGGAAAAGGAAAAAAAGATTCTTGATCTGTACCTGTTTTCTTACTATCCCTGCATTAGTGTGCAGTTGGGGTAGTGTGAAAACAATGTGAAAAACTATAAAGTCTTATCTTTGTAAGATTAGCATGGCCTCAACGTGACAAACATTCTTGAGCTCAACATGAAAAGTCTTTTCTTTATCTGAAAAAAGGATGAAAGTTCATATTTCTTCCTGAATAACATTGATTTAGTAATTGCCAAGTACACTCACAAGTTGTGAAAGCAGGAAATGCCCTGCCTACTATATGCACACAATTTTCACACAATTTGGGCAGGGCGGGGAACTGAGCAGAGGAGGTTGTAGAATGAAGGATTTCTCCTACCTTACATATGGCCAAGGCTTGAACTCGCTTGTTAAAAGGATTAAATGTTCATATTTGGTTTGTATTTGTTTCTGGATCATTTACTATTAGACTAATTACCAAGGAAAGTAGATAATTTAGAAAGCAGGAAATATCCCATTGCTTTACAGCAAAGAGTTACAATTTGAAATCCCTATTCCCTAAAGTCATGTAAGATATACCTGCCTTACACAGGACAGGCCTAAAGTGTCACTGTCCCTATACCTCTTCCCACACCCTTGGTCCCCTAGGCAGCACTAGCATAACCTAGCTCCTTGCCTTTGACGGAAGATCTGATCATTTGAAAGAATGTCTTCCAGGTTTTGTGAGCATTTTTAATAGGGCATGGGAGTAAATGGAGAAAGAGAACTACGGTAGCAATTGGGTAGTCAAACTGAAAGGGTCATGGGACATTCATTGGCACAGTGGACTTTTTACATCAGAAGCAAGTCAAGCCCTCATCTAACATTATCGTGCTAGATTTCTAAGCAACTGGATTGAGAGTTTGCTTAGTCCTAGGTATGGCCACGCCCCAGTCCATGAAAGGAGGCAATTCTTTATTGATTTGCCTAGATCTTATGATTTTAAATGGAAAATAATCAAATTTGGAGAAAATTGGGGGATTATTCCAAACTGCTACCACCATTGCACCTATTCTTTCTTTCTTTATTTTTTAACTAAGTACCAGACATTGTGCTAACCCAGGGGAGTTATAAATGAATTAAGATATAGTACCCAGAAACAAACCTTTAGGGCAAATTCAAAATAAGCAGGTGGAAATGTGAGATTTATTCAAGAAAAGAGCAGATTCTCTGTGACTTACTACAGGCAGATAATTGGGCAAATTACTAACTTCTCCAAGGCTCAGTTGGCCCATATGGAAAATGGACATCACAATAATTACTTGCCCCATAAAGTTGTTTCAGTAATCAATGGAGTTAAATTAATATTTGTAGAGCATACGGGAGTGTATGATCTTTTGGTTTCTCTGCACTACTTTGGAAGAAGAGTTGTCTTGGGCTACACATTAAATACATAAACACTAATGATATTTTTTTTCTAATGAGCAACAACAAAAAAAAGGTTTGTGCATAATTTTCATGATTTCTGCCACCACAGATAAGCAAAAAAGTGCTCACAAAATCTACATGCTGCCACAGGCCTTGGGTTGGATACCCCTGCAATGTCTGACAGGTCCTAACTACTCAACAAATGTTAATTATCATTAGTCACTCTCTGAATCATCTGTTTCACTGTTTGGCTTATTATGCGTAAATTTGCATTGCTAATGAGATCAGTGGAAATTAACATTTCATTTGCTTTCATTGGAAACCTTTTGGGTATAGTGGAGCCTCCTTTGTGACTCACTATCATGATCTTTTCCTTAAATCCTATTATTTATGTAATATTTTTCTTAAAACTCATCTTTTTCTTATTTAAATAGATTGGACTTTTTTCTAGACAATATTCATGAATTCATCATTTTGATGTCCTAGGAGTATTTTTTAACTGAAATGCATGAATATAAACTAATTGACATAAGCTTTAAAATAAAAATGTCCAGCCAGGGAATCACCTGACAATCATCTCATAACCACAGCCTCTGGAAGTTTCTAGGTTCTTTTGGGGTTTTGTCTGATCTAAATAGTTTTCTGATGTATGAATACTCTCTGATGTATGTAAGAACCCTCACAAATGGTTCCCTAGTTTCTCTACTTAAGAAGGGGAGGAGGAGAGAAGAGATTTGATTAAGAGAAGAGACATATCCTTGCTCTGAGAAGCCTTTTTGATTTTGAAGGGCTCTTTCTGTTAGAAGTTTTCCTTGGGCAGTGCCTGTGGCTCAGTGCATAGAGTGCCTGCCCCATATACTGAGGGTGGTGGGTTCGAATCCAGTCCCAGCCAAATTGCAGCAAAAAATAGCCAGGTGTTGTGGCAGGCGCCTGTAGTCCCAGCTCCTCAGGAGGCTGAGGCAAGAGGATCTGGAGGTTGCTGTGAGCTCTGATGCCACAGCACTCTATTGAGGGTGACAAAGTGAGACTCTGTCTCAAAAAATAAATAAATAAATAAATAAATAAATAAAAAGAAGTTTTTCTTGATGCTCCCTTAACCAAAACCAACTCAAAATATCTCAGTTCCAAACTAAGGGAGAGAATTGACTGGACTAGATTTGGTCAACCATGGCTAGGTCATGATTTGGTTGCTGGTGAAAAGGTAGGCCACTGAAGTCCTCTGAGCAGTGTTCCTGAGGAAGTTATTGGTTTGTGAACTGGGCAAACAGTTTAAATATAATACCCTTTAACCACTACTCCTTCCACCCCTGCAAATATATCCAAGTCTTCTTTCAGGTCAAATGTCCTAGTTTATTGTATAACATGATAGCAAATCCTCTCATCACCCTAACAGTTAATTTGGGGGCATATTCAAGTTTGGCCAACTACTCCAGGAACGATCTGCTAGCTCCATGTCAACAGAAAAATCACTGCACTTGTTATTGAGGCAATACAGGATTTTTGGTCTTTTTAGGGTTTTGGTGTTAACTCAAGACAGATCATATTTCTTTAGTTGCTTTATCGTTATAGTCCACTAAAGCCCTGGGATTTGTTATTGCTGGTTACTTAGTCTTCCATTGTTCATTCTAGCAATTTCCAATCCCTAAACTGGTCACTGGTACAGACCCAAGATAATGGTCTTATAGTCTAGGGGAAAAAATAAGAACAGTGAGGATAATGCCAGATACATGTGTGAGTATAAGATGGCCAACTATCCCCTTTTGGGCAATACCAACCTTTATTATGATATTTTTCTATTTCTACTGGATTGGTAAAAGAGATGTTTGCAGCCTATGTCAGTCCTCCAAATCTAACAACAGCAACAAAAAATTATAGTTCTGTGGAATCCAGAAATATGAAAACAAGAATTATCCGTAATTAACAAAATTGTATCTCAGTTATTTAAAGGGCCATTAGCAGTGTGTTTATCATCTGAATGAGCACCTTCATGATGTCCAGAGAGAAGGCCTGTGGGCTTCAAGATTTCTTTCTTTGCTATGGCTAAGAATACATATTGAGAACTTCCCTACCTCAAGAATAAGATTTCTTCAAGATAGGGAGAATTCTTCTCTCAGAGCTAAAAAGAAAGGAAGATTAAAGGAATTAATCCACTGGTCTCTTCAAAGCAGTTAGTTTTTCAGGAAAAAAATTCCAGTTTTCCTTGATGTAACCTGATTCACTGCCTCATTAGCCTAGATTTCCTGTATTTCAACAAAGACTCCTTCATTAAGCAATAACTGATTTTGTGTCTATTATAGCATCTGTGTCTGACATTAGAGAGACCTACTAACTGTTCTTGACCACATCCTGCCCTACCAACTTCTCTTCCCCTCTAGAAATCCCAATTTTCTCTGTGAGTCAGTCCTGACATCTGCAATCTCTGATACTTACATTCTATTCTCTACATATTTTTCCTCAGATTTGAATGTCGTGACACTCTTCATTCATTCTTTAATCCACATATTGAATATTTTCTGTGTGGCAGGACTGGGGGAAGGTTTGAAGACATAGATGAATTGTCTTGACTTTTTAAGAAGTGCCTGGTCTACTGAGGAAAAGAAAACAAAGCAGAGTGTTTTAATAGTGATGTTTAAACTGGGTCTGGGATTCCAGTAACCACACTGATATTTCTGCTGAAATCAAGGAATACCACTTCACTTGTCTCACACAAAACAAAAGAATGGAAGTGAAGTATTATGATCTGGAAGGCTTAAGGAAAGACTGGAAGTGTTTTGCAGTATTTCCAAAGGGTAAATTGAGTCTCTGCTCCTTGCTCCCAGCAAAACAGTGGTCCCTATACTTTTGCTGTAAGGTGAGACACTCTTTATCTCTCAAACTAGTCTTTTAAGGGATTTGCACCAGGGTAGTGTGGGCTTCAAAAACAGATAAATTCTAAAAGTCAGAAACCTTGAAGGATTCTCAAAGTACCCAGTTGGAGCACTCATCTATTGCCACAATAGTGCTGTATAACAAAGCATGCCAAAACTCAGTAGCTCAAAACAACCATTTATTTCAAGTTTGTGCGTGAATGGGCTGATCTTGGCAGTGGTTCTGTCACAGCCGGGGACTCACTTACCTATCTGTTGGTGATTGACAGGCTAATCTAGGATGCCCGTAGGTGGGGAGAATGGCTCTGCTCCATGTCTCTCATCCTTCAACTGGCACCTCATGCTCTGAAGTGTTCCCATGGTGAAGGTAGAGGAGCAAGAGAAAGAGTAGAAATGAGCAAGACCTAGGCTGAGGACGAGTACACAGACACAAGTCACAGGCCAGCCTCAAGAAACAAGCAAATAGACTCCACCTCCTGGTAAGAGGAGCTATATAATCATATCACAAAAGGCATGAGCATAGGAAAGCAGAACAGAGCCTATTTTTTTTTCAAGTCTTTGGCCAGGGCTGGGTTTAAACCCACCACCTCCAGCATATGGGACCGGCACCCTACCCCTTTGAGCCACAGACACCGCCCAGAGTCTATTTTATAATCAATGTATCACACCAGACTCCTAGATTTGTTAAAGAAATAATGGCCTTTTCATGCTCAATGCTGTGACAGAGAGGAAGAGTGGCTAAAGCCACACTAACATCAGTGATGGGAAGGCATCACACATACTGAAAAGGTTACATCCATCAACCCAGAGAAGAGAGCAAAGCATTGTTAATGGTTGGTGAGCATCTGTGTAGTATCTGTGTCTGACATCTGATGAAATATCTTAGCGGGCACCTTGAGAAAACCAGGAGTACTCAGGAAGAAAGACAATAAACATGGTGGTCATTCCACTAACTTTAATCAGAACACGCTTTGGAAGAATGTTTTAAAATTTTTATCTAGTGTCTTCTTTCATTTTGATATCTGCCCCCCATCTTCTTCCCTCCCCTACTATTACCTCCCTCCTTTTCCACACATACTTTAAGGAGATTACTCTGCTTTGGCTTCTAACAACTCAAAGTCTGAAAAGAAAACATCATGTTTAGAGAAAACAGCAAAATTAATAGAGAGATATTTCTCCTACACACAAGTGAAAGGATTCCCCAGGGAAGGTAGGAGAAAAAGAACAGGGCAAGTGGTCCTGTGCTCAATTTCCAGACAGAGAATGAGGTCAACAAACAGTGCACACCTCGAACAAAGGGCCAGAGATGGAGGCAGCAGAAAGAGCCTTAACACATCAATCATAGCAGGGAATCAACAAAGATTGCTGACCACCTACAGGGAGCCACACAGACAGGCCGAAGGGATCATATGATGTACCTACTACACATGTAGACTCTGGAGATAGACTCCATGGGTCCCAATTCCAGCTCTGCCATTTTCCACCCCATGGACCTTGCTCAAATCATGTAACTTTTATGTCCTTTGACTTCCTTGTCTATAAGTAAGAGTACCATCTTGGAAGGTGTCTGTTTAAATTAAATTAATGCATGCAAAATGATTAAATAAAACCTGGCACATGGTAAGCACTATGAAAAGATAAGCTACTAGTATCACTGTATTATCTTGGCAGCAGTGTTTCTGGTCCTATAACCAGTTGGGCCTCTGGATGCCTCCAAAGTTATCCAGGAGGTGGAGACTGAGGACCCCAGTGTACTCATTCTATTTCTATAAGTCATTGCAGTATAGAAGCTTCAGGAATTTAATTACAGACCCAGAAAAAGAAGAGGAGAATCTCAAATTTGCCAAAACCTTGTTTCTGCTGCTACAAGGAAATAATAAGAGCTTCAAATAAGAATGAGGCTGAATAAAGGCAAAATAGAACAAATTTTGTTTCTTACACACTCACTGGTATGCATTGGGATTTGTGTACATTCTTGTTCTCCTGACTAGATTGTGAGCACATTGAAGAGTGGGACCATTTGTCTTTCATGTGTGTAGTCCCTGGAATAGGAGAGCTACTCAAGGAACATGAGGTGAATGAGAGAATGTGGTTATTTTTAATTTTTGTGGTGAAATTCATGTCATATAGAATCTTTTAAATGTTTTTAAAATTATTTTTATTAATTTTTTAATGTTTTCCATTATTTTTTTAATTCTGTATTAAATCTTAATTGTGCACATTAATGATTTATGGGGTACCATGTATTGATTTGATATACAATGTGGAATGCTTACATCTAACTGATTAACATAACTGTTGTCTTCCTTATTTATTGTGGCAAAAACATTCATACTCTATTCTTAATAGTTTAGAAATGTATCATTGCATTATGCATATTAGGTTGGATCCCCCCAAACACCCTCCCTCTTCCTGGTCTTCCCCCCTCTCCTCCTCTCTCCTCTTTCCTCTTCCTCCTTCTTTCTGGACTATAGTTATGTTTTACCATTCCTATAAATGTGTGGGTTATTATATACTGATTTCATAGTAGTATTGAATACATTTGGATACTTTTTTGCATTCTTGAGATACTTTATTAAGAAGAATAGTTCCAGCTCCATTCAGATAAACATAAAAGATGTAAAGTCTCCATCTTTTTTATGGCTACATAGTATTCCATGGTGTACATATACCACAATTTGTTAATCCGTTCGTGGGTTGATGGGCACTTGGGTTGTTTCTATGACTTGACAATTATGAATTGGGCTGCAATAAACATTCTGGTGCAAATGTCTTTGTTATAAAATGATTTTCCCCCCTAGGGCTACAAATGCTTTATTTCTTTTTGAAGGACACAGTTTAAAAGGTGGTTTGTAAACAGAGACGTTCTCCAAGAATATTTCCAAACATGTTATATATATGCATCTGCTCCCAGCGCAGATATAAGTTTACAAAAATAGTCACAGTGATTGAACTCACATGTCCCCCAACTATTACATCTAAGCTCTACACAAACTCCAGTATCCCCCAGGTCTCCATGAACTCCAGCATCCCTCAGTCCTCATTGTTTCTCCTGGTTTTTCCTCCTCTTAGCCACGTTTGAGCTGGAATGAATGTCCCTACTCTAGGGATGGAGGTATGTTTCATTCTGGGCACCACACATTTACCCACAGATCACAATACACGTGATGTTGCTGCCAATACTACCTGTCTAGCATTAACAGGTTTAAGAGTAGTAACTAGAGCAGTTATCACTAACTGGTACTAAATTTCCTCCACAGAAATGAACAAATAGTTCAAGAACTAAAATTTTAGAAAACCCGTTTAACTTCCTTTTTACTTTTTCAATATGTTTGTTTTGAATCTAAACATTTCTTTCACATAGGTTATGATTTGTTGTTAACAAGTTTTTAATGTACAATATGCCTTTAGTTTTTATGTATTTTCACATGTTCTCAGAACTGCTGAATTCGGTGCTGTCAGTAAGGTTTAACAGGTCACTTACCCCGTAGGATAGGGACAATCGGGTTGGTCACAACACATCAGTCAGGGTAAGCGTAAAAATGTTGGTGAAAAATAAACTTGTAATTCAGTAATTTGAAGTTGTAGGAGCTTTTGTGCTGTTCCTTGTCACTAAATTAAGCTCTTGATTTTTCACATTAAGGAGGGGAAGAAAGCTAAGCATGTCACTTAGTACTTGGATGGAATAGAGTCCTTAACTGTTTTTTCAACTTGACTATTGTTGGTATATGTAAAGGCTACCGATTTATGAATGTTGATTTTGTAACCAGAGATGCTACTGTATTCCTTGATCATGTCTAAGAGTTTTTTTGTAGAATCCCTGGTGTTTTCCAGATATACAATCACATCATCTGCGAAGAGCAAAAGTTTGATCTCTTCGGACACTGTATGGATACCCTTGATCGCCTTTTCTTCCCTAATTGTGGTGGCTAAAACTTCCATTAATGTTAAAGAGCAGTGGAGACAATGGGCAGCCTTGTCTGGTTCCTGATCTGAGTGGAAATGATTTCAATTTAATTCCATTCAATATGATATTGGCTGTGGGTTTGCTGTAGATGGCCTCTATCAGTTAAAGAAATGTCCCTTCTATACCAATTTTCTTAAGTGTTCTGATCATGAAGGGATGCTGGATTTTATCAAAATCTTTTTCTGCATCAATTGAGAGAATCATATGGTCTTTGGTTTTTAATTTATTTATGTGAATTATACTTATAGATTTACATATATTGAACCAGTTTTGAGACCCTGGGATAAAACTGACTTGGTCATGATGTATAATTTGTTTGCTATGTGGCTGGATTCTGTTTGTTAGGATCTTGTTGAATATTTTTGCATCTATATTCATTAGTGATATGGGTCTATAATTTTCATTTCTTGTTGGGTCTTTTCCTGGTTTGGGGATCAGGGTGATGTTTGCTTCATAGAATGTGTTGGGCAGTCTCCCTTCGTTTTCTACATTTTGGAACAGGTTGAGTAATGTAGGTACTAATTCCTCTTTAAAGGTTTGGTAGAATTCTGGCGTGAAGCCATCTGGTTCCGGGCTTTTATCTTTAGGGATATTTTGTATGGTTGATGCTATTTCAGAACTTGATATGGAACTGTCCACTTGATTGTGGCTAAGTCTTGGAAGGTGACGTGCTTCCAAGTATTAGTCAATTTCCTTCAGATTTTCATATTTCTGAGAGTAAAGTTTCTTGTAATATTCATTAGGGATTTTTTAAATTCCTGAGGAGTCTGTTGTTATTTTGTCTTTGTCATTTCTGGTTGATGAGATTAGAGATTTTACTCTTTTTTTCCTGGTTAGGTTAGCCAAAGGTTTATTTATTTTATTGACCTTTTCAAAAAACCAACTTTTTGATTTATTGATCTGTTGTATAATTCTTTTGTTTTCAATTTCATTTAATTCTGCTCTAATTTTGGTTATTTCTTTTCTTCTACTGGGTTTGGGGTTGGAATGTTCTTCCTTCTCCAGTTGCTTGAGATATCCCATTAAGTTGTTAACTTCCTCTCTTTCCATTCTCTTCAGGAAGGTTTGCAGTGCTATAAATTTCCCTCTTAGGACTACCTTTGTGGTATCCCAGAGATTCTGATAATTTGTGTCTTCATTGTCTTTTTGTTCTAAAAATTTGGCAATTTCCTTCTTAATCTCATCTCTGACCCAGCTATCATTCAGCATAAGATTTTTTAACTTCCATCTTTTTGTATGAGTATGTAGATTCCTGTTGTTACTGAGTTCAACTTTTATTACATGGTGGTCCGAGAAGATGCAAGGAATAATTTCTATTCCTTTAAATTTACTGAGGTTAGACTTGTGACCTAAGATGTGATCGATTTTGGAGTATGTTCCTTGGGCTGATGAGAAGTATGTGTATTCAGTTTTGTTAAGACAAAATGTTCTGTAGATGTCTGCTAAATCCAAATGTTGGATGGTTAGGTTTAAATCTAAATTTCTTTGCTCAGCTTATTGGAGGATTGATCCAACACTGCCAAAGGAGTGTTGAAATCTCCAACTATTATGGAGTTGGAAGAAATCAAGTTGCTCCTGTCTGTTAGAGTTTCTCTTATAAACTGAGGTGTATTCTGGTTGGGTGCATAGATATTAATAATTGAAATCTCATCACATTGAGTATTGCCCTTAACTAATATTAAGTGACCATTCTTATCCTTCCTTACTTTTGTTGGTATAAAGTCTATTGTGTCTCCAAATAAAATTGCAACACCTGCTTTTTTCTGATTACCATTTGCCTGAAATATGGATGACCATCTTTTCATCCTTAGTCTATATTTATCTTTTAAGGTAAGATGTGACTCTTGTATGCAGCAAATATCTGGCCTGAGTTTTTGTATCCAGTCAGCAAACCTGTGCCACTTTAGAGGACAGTTTAAGCTGTTCAAATTAATGGAGAATATTGATAAGTCTGGTAAAATTTTGGGTATCGAGTTTTTTGAAAGTCCAGTGGACATTTTTAATCCTTTCACCACTGTGGATGTTGGAATTTGATCAAAAGTTTCCGAGTGAGTTTATTTTTGTGGTAGAGGATTGGGTTGGTCATTATGGAGGATAGATCTGAGAGTATCCTGAAGAGCTAGTTTGGTTATGGCATATTTCGTCAATATATGAACGTCATTAAAGTATTTAAATTATCCATCATAAATGAAACTCAGTTTAGCTGGATATAGGATCAGGGGTGGAAAGTTATTTTGTTTTAGATTAAAAGTCGATAACCATCCTCTTCTGGCTTGAAAAGTTTCAGCAGAGAGAGATCTGCAGTCATTCTAATATTCCTCCCTTTGTAGGTAATGGATTTCTTACGTCTGGCTGTTTTCAGAATTTTCTCTTTCATATTAACACTAGTGAAGTTAATTATGATGTGCCTGGGGGATGTCTTATTCAGATTGAGTCATGCTGGGGTTCTGAAACTGTCTGAATTTCAGAATCTCTTGGCATGTCTGGAAAATTCTCTTTCATAATTTCATGAAGAAGGGCCTCTGTGCCTAGCGAGGCCACTTCATCACTTTCAGGGATTCCAATGAGGAAGATGCCTTCTTCGAATTATCCCAGAGTTGAGAGAATGATCTGTTTTGGCTCTCCCTTTCTCTTCCTCTTTCAGAGTTTGGGAGCGTTCAAAGGCTTTGTCTTCAATGTCAGAAATCCTTTCTTCTGCATGCTCCACTCTGTTACTGAGGGATTCTACTGTATTTTTCAGATCTTTGAGTGCTGCAAATTCTTGCTTCAGTGCGTCAAAATCTTTGGTGGTTTTGTCTTTAAATTCGTTAAATTCTTGAGACAACTTTTGAATTTCTCCTCGAATTTCTAATTCCAACTTTTGAATTGCTCCTCATATTTCTAATTCCAAATTTTCCTCTATTCTGTTACTCTTGTTTGCGATCCAAATTCTGAATTCGATTTCTGACATCTCGGCCAGCTGTTTATGAATGGGATCTTCAGTTACATCTGCCATATCTTTCCTTGGGGGGGTTGATCTATTCTGGTTATTCACGTTACCAGAGTTTTTCCACTGATTCCACCTCATGATTGTTTTACACTGTTTGATTTTTTTTCCCCTGGAGCTTTGTTGAGGACCTGTACAGTGCTATGGCCTGAGAAACTGGGTACCTGTTTGGTGTGGTCGGGCTAAGTGGTTCTGTCTTGTTTTCAGTTGGTCTCTGTTTGACCCTAGAGAAACAGTTACTCTAGGTTGAAGTCTCAGCTGTGGTGAAATACCAGCAATTAAGTCACCCTGCCCACCACAGGCAACAATTGGAAAAGGAAAATCAAACCTTCCTACAACCACACACCCAGGGCACCACCTGAATAGTCCTCGCATGATTGGCTCAGTTCAAAAAGTCCAAACCAATTGTCTCAGTCAGCCGCTGTCTCAGGTGGGAGAGTTTAAAAGGTTTCTGGCAACTGGATCACAGGGGTCTGGTGACTACTCAGATATGGCTTGCTCCAGTGCTCCGTGGAGTCAGGAGGACCCACTCAGCAAATAGATCAGTCTGGGAAGGTTGATGCCTCTTCCCCACTTTGCACCTCTGTCACACCCAGTCACTGATAGCCCCGCAGGACTGTGTCCCAGTTGCCTGTAGTGAACAGATACTCCAGGGGTTTGCACCTGCCTGAATCACAAGGAAATCTATTTCTGCTCAGCCATGCCACTGTGCTCTGCCTCTACCTAGCAGGGGGAGGTGAGGCCTGACAACCTCGGGCGCTTGGTGGAGGCTGGGGGGGGGGGTGTTCACTCAGTTCCAGCCCAACCCCTGATTGATGTACTGACAGAACAGAACAACTTTGCAGGAATTTGTTTCTGTCCTGCTAAATTCCTCTGCAGAAGAGAAGCTGTTTTGAGTTCCCAGAGCCTGCACCTCAGGCCCTGTCTTTGCTCCTGCAGGTCTGTATTTGGTTAGCTGTCAGTTCTAGCCTCCTGTCTTCATCTATAGGCTGACAATTCCCTGAGGGCCGGGTGTGTCTTAGGCTCAGTAAAGCGGTCCTCTGGGTCAGCCCCACCCTGGGAACTTCCCGGCTCTGGGCATGCATTTCTAGTCCTCGCGCTCCACCCAGGCCAGTACCACCTCAGGCAAACCCTTTACTCACGGGGCCTGCATTTCCATCCAAGATCTGTTCCGTGGCAGTTGCCACCTGAGTAGATGCCCGGCCTCCTCTGGTTGCCCAGGGAGACAGGGGATGTGGCTTCGGAATATCCGGGAGTGAGCCCTATTGTTGCCAAAAGACGGCTGCTGCTCTGTACCTTCAGTCACCGCCGCTCCGGTGTGGTTCCCTCTCAGTTGACTGTCCTCTCCTCACTCCCATGCCGCAGAGTAAGAACTGACCAGCTGCAGTTTAGGCCCTATCCACACCACTCGAGAAATCACCTAAGATTCTGGACTCCTGGGGGACAGGCCTCCAGACCTCAGAGTGAGAGTGGAGGGGAGTGCTGGGAGCTCAGAGTTGCAGGTAGAGAATATATACAATTTTATGCCTGTCAGGAGAACGCTGTGGCACCCTAGTAGGGGAGCTATGTCTAGTGTTTAGAGGGTCTCTCCCGTGGAGTGTAGTGGGAGGACCTTTGAACTCTGCTCGTTCGTTTGTGGGGCACTCCGAGCCATTCTCATGGGGGAGGGAACTCCCGTCTGCTTGGTGATGGATTTTGTACCTTTTCTTTGTATCCTTGGGGTCGCAGCTCGCCTCAGGGGGGTTGATGTGCATTCTTCAACCTTCTTTCTTGGTGCAGCTCTAATCCACCAGGTTACTTGCTAAATTTCTGTCCTTTAACTCTCCTTCTGGATGGGAGCCTCTGTGGAAAGCTGGCTTCAGTCAGCCATCTTCTACATATTTTTAAAAAGGAAAAATTGTATTAAAATTATAACACTAAATATATACCAATAATAAAACATAAATATAAGTCATGTTGAGCACCTCTTATAATTGCAGAAGTCAAATGTGACTTGAGTCTTATAAATTTAATATAATTTTGTCTTTTCTTCAAATCTGCATACATTTTTTGGCACCCTCTGTATTTATGTACCTAATACAGGAATAAAGCAAACCATAATTTATTAACCCTGAGATTAATAAGAAAATCCTACTAGATCTAAGCAAAGTAATAAACAGTAGAATTGTAACTGCCAGGGACTTCAAGACCCCACTGACAGAACTAAACAAATCTACCAAGCAGAAAATAAACAAAGAAACAAACAACAAAGGACTCTGATGCAAATGGGCCTAAATGACATTTACGAAATATTCTATCCAAAAATTACTGAATGTATATACATACTTCTCATCAGCACATGGAACATATCTAAGACTGATCATATCTTAAGCCACAAAACATGTCTCAACAATAAATAAATAAATAAAACCATGTATCTTCTCTGACCACAGTGGAATAAAATTAGAAATCAACTCTAACAAGAACACTCAATTCTACACTAAAATCATGAAAATTAACCCAAAAATAAGAAAATAATTCAGAAGATTAATAAAAAACAAAGTTGGTTTTTTGAAAAGATAAAGAAAATTGATAGGCCATTCTTTAGATTAATTAGAAATAGAAAAGAAAAGATCCAAATAAGCTCAAGTAGAAATGAAAATGGAGATCTGACAACTGATGCCACAGAAATACAAAATATCATCTCTGAATACTATAAAAATCTCTGTGAACGTAAACTTGAAAATATTGAGGAAATGGACAAGTTCCTGGGAACTTCAATCAGGAAGACATAGAACTCCTAAACAGACCAATAATGAGCAACAAAATTGAAGCAACAATAAAAAATCTTCCAACAAAAAAAGCCATGAAACATGGTTTTTCACAGTTAAATTGCACCAGACCTACAAAGAGAAATTGATGCCCATACTATAGAAATTATTTCATAAGATCAGGAAGGAAAGGGCGGTGCCCGTAGCTCAGTGGGCAGGGCGCCGGCCACGTACACCCAGGGTGGCAGGTTCAAACAGGCGCAGGCCTACTAAAACAACAACTGCCACAAAAAGAAAAAAAAAATAGCCCAGCAGTTGTGGCAGGTGCCTATAATCCCAGCTACTTGGGAGGCTGAGGCAAGAGAATCACTTAAGCCCAAGAGTCTGAGGTTGCTGTGAAATGCGATGCCATGGCACTCTATAGAGGGTGACATCGTGAGACTCTGTCTCAAAAAAAAAGGAAGGAATCCTCCTCAACTTGTTCTATCACCCTGATAACAAAACCAGGAAAGGTTTTGAAATTGAAAGCATTCCCCGAGTACTGGAACAAGACAAGGATGCCCAGTGTCACCACTTCTATTCAACATAGTGCTGGAAGTCCTAGCCAGAGCAATCAGGCAAGAGAAGGAAATTAAGGGTATCCTAATTGGGAAAGAGAAGGTCAAACTATTACTCTTTGCTGATGATATGATCTTGTATTTAGAAAACTCCATAAAAAGCTTCTGCACAGCCAAGAACACAGTAAGTAAAGCAAGCAGACAGCCCTCAGAATGGGAGAAGGTATTTGCAGATTATGTCTCCAACAAAGGTTTAATAACCAGAATTCACAGAAAACTCAAACGTATTAGCAAGAAAAGAACAAGTGATCCCATCTCAGGCTGGGCAAGGGACTTGAAGAGAAACTTCTCTAAAGAAGACAGGCACACAGTCTACAGATATATGAAAAAATGCTCATCATCCTTCATCATCAGGGAAATGCAAATCAAAACTACTTTGATAAATCATCTAACTCCAGTAAGATTAGACCATATCACAAAATCCCAAGACCAGAGATGTTGGCGTGGATGTGGAGGAAAGGAAACACTTCTACACTACTGGTGGGAATGCAGACTTTTGGAAAGATGTTTGGAGAACACTGAGACATCTAAAAATAGACCTGCCATTCGATCCTATAATTCCTCTACTAGGTATATACCCAGAAGACCAAAAAATTACATTATAACAAAGATCTTTGTAACAGAATGTTTATTGCAGCCCAATTCATAATTGCTAAGTCATGGAAAAAGCCCAAGTGTCCATCGATCCACGAATGGATTAATAAATCGTGGTATATGTACACCATGGAATATTATGCAGCCTTAAAGAAAGATGGAGACTTTACCTCTTTCATGTTTACATGGATGGAGCTGGAACATATTCTTCTTAGTAAGGTATCTCAAGAATGGAAGAAAAAGTATCCAATGTACTCAGCCCTACTATGAAACTAATTTATGGCTTTCATATGAAAGCTATAACCCAGTTATAACCTAAGAATACGGGGAAGGGGGAGAAGGAGGGGAGGGAGGGGAAGGAGGGGGAAGGATGGGCGGAGGGAGGGTGATTGGTGGGATTACACCTATGGTGCATCTTACAAGGGTACATGTGAAACTTAGTAAATGTAGAATATAAATGCCTTAACCCAATAACTAAGAAAATGCCAGGAAGGCTATGTTAATCAGTATGATGAAAATGTGTCAAATGGTCTATAAAACCACTGTATGGTGTCCCATGATCACATTAATGTACACAGCTATGATTTAATAAAAAAAGAAAGAAAGAAAAGAAAAACTTACGATAATCGATATCTAGTATGGAGATCACATACGTAGTGCCTACAAGGGCCGGACAGAGAAGCACAAGTAAATCAGGGCCTGAGGGGGAGAGGGGAAGGGCACAGCTGCTACTCAGCTGCGCTGCTCCTGTTGCTCTGGAAGGAGGGTTTAGTGTAGCAGGAGATCGGCCAGTGTTTCCAAAAGAAGGAGGAAGTTTGAAGCTTTTTTTTTTTTTTGAGACAGAGTCTTAGTAGTTTACCCTTGGTACCAAGTGCTGTGGCATCGCAGCTCGCAGCGGCCTCAAACTCTTGGGTTTGGGCGATTCTCTTGCCTCAGCCTCCCTGGTGGCTGAGACTGCAGGCACCCGCCAAAACGCGTGGCTATTTTTTGGTTGCACTTGTCATCGTTGTTTGGCAGGCCTGGGCTGGGCTCAAACCTGCCAGCTTTGGTGTATGTGGCCGGTGCCCTGACCACTAGGCTAGGGCGCTTCGCCATAAGTTTGAAGATTTCTGTGACCACCGCCCGTCTCCAAGTGTGGGAAACACATTGAAAAAAATAAAAATGTTGCGCTCTTGAAAAAAAAAAGAATAGAAGAAAAAGTATCCAGTGTACTCAGCCCTACTATGAAACTAATTTATAGCTTTCATATGAAAGCTATAGCCCAATTATAACCTAAGAATATGGGGAAAGGGAGGGGAGTGGAGGGGGGAGGATGGGCAGAGGGAGGGAAATTGGTGGGACCACACCTAGGGTGCATCTTACAAGGGTACATGTGAAACTTACTAAATGTAGCATATAAATGTCTGAACACAATAACTAAGAAAATGCCAGGGGCGGCGCCTGTGGCTCAGGGAGCAGGGCGCCGGCCCCACATACCGAGGGTGGCGGGTTCAAACCCAGCCCCGGCCAAACTGCAACAAAAAAATAGCCAGGCGTTGTGGCAGGCGCCTGTAGTCCCAGCTACTCGAGAGGCTGAGGCAGGAGAATCGCCTAAGCCCAGGAGTTGGAGGTTGCTGTGAGCTGTGTGACGCCACAGCACTCTACCAAGGGCAATAAAGTGAAACTCTGTCTCTACAAAAAAAAAAAAAGAAAAGAAAATGCCAGGAAGGCTATGTTAACCAATGTGATGAAAATTTGTCAAATGTAGCTGGGCGTTGTGGTGGGCGCCTGTAGTCCCAGCTACTCGGGAGGATGAGGCAAGAGAATCGCTTAAGCCCAGGAGTTGGAGGTTGCTGTGAGCTGTGTGATGCCATGGCACTCTACCGAGGGCCATAAAGTAAGGCTCTGTCTCTACAAAAAAAAAAAAAAGAAAAGAAAATTTGTCAAATGGTATATAAAACCAGTGTATGGTGAAAAAAAATAAAATAAAATATAATCCTGGAAAAAAAAAAAAAGAAAACTCCATAGATTCCACCAAGTGACTCCTGGAATTAATAAATTCAGCAAATCTCAGGTTACAAAATATATGTACACAAATCAATAGCATTCCAACATGACAAAGAGTCAAGCTGAGAATCAAATCAATACTCAGTACCTTTCACAATAGCTACAAAGAAAATAAAGTAACTTAGGAATATATGTAACCAAGAAGGTAAAAGGTCTCTACAAACAGAACTAGTGATTCCCCAGAATCACTGAGGAAGGAAGCTGCAGATGATACTAACAAATGGAAAAACACATTTTCATGGATTAGCAGAATCAACATTGTTAAAATGTCCATAGTACTCAAAGTGATTTACGGATTCAATGCAATCCCTGTGAAAATACCAATGACATATTTCACAAATCTAGAAAAAAAAATCTATGCTTCATTTGAAACCAGAAAAGAGTTTAACTAGCCAAAGTAACCTTAAGCAAAAGGAACAAATCTGGAGACATCACTTTACTGGGCTTTATACTCAAGGCTATCATAACCAAAACAGCATGGTACTAGCACAAAAGTAGAAACCTAGACCAATGGAACAAAATGGAGAACCCAGACATAAAACCATGCACATATTGCTAACTGATCTTTCATAAAGCAGACAAAAATGTACACTGGAGAAAAAAAGGGCCTTATTCAGGGATGCAAGGCTGGTTTAACATACGCAAGTCCATAAACGTTATCCACCATATTAACAGAGGCAAAAATAAAGATCACATGATCCTCTCAATAGATGCAGAAAAAGCATTTGATAAAATCCAGCATCCTTTTCTAATTAGAACACTGAAGAGTACAGGCATAGGTGGCACATTTCTAAAACTGATTGAAGCTATCTATGACAAACCCACAGCCAATATTTTACTGAATGGAGTAAAACTGAAAGCTTTTCCTCTGGGAACTGGAACCAGACAAGGTTGTCCTCTGTCACCTTTACTATTCAACGTAGTGCTGGAAGTTCTAGCCAATACAATTAGGCAAGACAAGGAAATAAAGGGAATCCAAACGGGAGCAGAGGAGGTCAAACTCTCCCTCTTTGCTGACGACATGATCTTATACTTCGAGAACCCCAAAGACTCAACCACAAGACTCCTAGAAGTCATCAAAGAATACAGTAATGTTTCAGGATATAAAATCAATGTCCACAAGTCAGTAGCCTTTGTGTACACCAATAACAGTCAAGATGAGAAGCTAATTAAGGACACAACTCCCTTCACCATACTCTCAAAGAAAATGAAATACCTAGGAATATACCTAACGAAGGAGGTGAAGGACCTCTATAAAGAAAACTATGAGAAGGACTTTACCTAACAATTGCAATCAGTGTAACTGGCTTATTGTACCCTCAATGAATCCCCAACAATAAAAAAAAAAAAAAAAAGAAAACTATGAAATCCTCAGAAAGGAAATAGCAGAGGATATTAACAAATGGAAGAACATACCATGCTCATGGATGGGAAGAATCAACATTGTTAAAATGTCTATACTTCCCAAAGCAATCTACCTATTCAATGCCATTCCTATCAAAATACCAACATCGTACTTTCAAGATTTGGAAAAAATGATTCTGCGTTTTGTATGGAACCAGAAAAAACCCCGTATAGCTAAGGCAGTTCTCTGTAACAAAAACAAAGCTGGGGGCATCAGCATACCAGATTTTAGTCTGTACTACAAAGCCATAGTGCTCAAGACAGCATGGTACTGGCACAAAAACAGAGACATAGACACTTGGAATCGAATTGAAAACCAAGAAATGAAACTAACATTTTACAACCACCTAATCTTTAATAAACCAAACAAGAACATACCTTGGGGGAAAGACTCCCTTTTCAATAGATGGTGTTGGGAGAACTGGATGTCTACATGTAAAAGACTGAAACTGGACCCACACCTTTCCCCACTCACAAAAATTGATTCAAGATGGATAAAGGACTTAAACTTAAGGCATGAAACAATAAAAATCCTCCAAGAAAGCATAGGAAAAACACTGGAAGATACTGGGCTGGGGAAAGACTTCATGAAGAAGACTGCCATGGCAATTGCAACAACAACAAAAATAAACAAATGAGACTTCATTAAACTGAAAAGCTTCTGTACAGCTAAGGAGACAATAACCAAAGCAAAGAGACAACCTACACAATGGGAAAGGATATTTGCATATTTTCAATCAGACAAAAGCTTGATAACTAGGATCTATAGAGAACTCAAATTAATCCACATGAAAAAAGCCAACAATCCCTTATATCAATGGGCAAGAGACATGAATAGAACTTTCTCTAAAGATGACAGACGAATGGCTAACAAACACATGAAAAACTGTTCATCATCTCTATATATTAGAGAAATGCAAATTAAAACAACCCTGAGATATCATCTAACCCCAGTAAGAATGGCCCACATCACAAAATCTCAAAACTGCAGATGCTGGCGTGGATGTGGAGAGAAGGGAACACTTTTACACTGCTGGTGGGACTGCAAACTAGTACAACCTTTCTGGAAGGAAGTCTGGAGAAACCTCAAAGCACTCAAGCTAGACCTCCCATTTGATCCTGCAATCCCATTACTGGGCATCTACCCAGAAGGAAAGAAATCCTTTTATCATAAGGACACTTGTACTAGACTGTTTATTGCAGCTCAATTTACAATCGCCAAAATGTGGAAACAGCCTAAATGCCCACCAACCCAGGAATGGATTAACAAGCTGTGGTATATGTATACCATGGAATACTATTCAGCCATTAAAAAAAATGGAGACTTTACATCCTTCGTATTAACCTGGATGGACGTGGAAAACATTATTCTTAGTAAAGCATCACAAGAATGGAGAAGCATGAATCCTATGTACTCAATTTTGATATGAGGACAATTAATGACAATTATGGTTATGGGGGGGTAACAGAAAGAGGGAAGGAGGGAGGTGGGTGGGGCCTTGGTGTGTGTCACAGTTTATGGGGGCAAGACGTGATTGCAAGAGGGACTTTACCTAACAATTGCAATCAGTGTAACCTGGCTTATTGTACCCTCAATGAATCCCCAACAATAAAAAAAAAAAAAAAAAAAGGGCCTT
The DNA here is from genome assembly GCF_027406575.1 of Nycticebus coucang. Taxonomy (NCBI): domain Eukaryota; kingdom Metazoa; phylum Chordata; class Mammalia; order Primates; family Lorisidae; genus Nycticebus; species Nycticebus coucang. The sequence continues at coordinate 72,376,268 of NC_069781.1, read as the reverse complement.
ATTCAATGAACGGTGGTTAAAAAAAAATTAAATAACCACATGCAGAAGATTGAAACAGGATCCATATCTATCATTACTCACAAAAATTAATTCAAGATAGATAAAAAAAAAAACTTTTAAATCTAAGGCATGAACCATAAGAATTCTAGAAAAAAAATGTTGGAAAAACTGTTCTATATATTGACCTAAGAAAAGAATCTATGAAGAAAACCTCAATGGTAAACACAGCAACAAAAATAAATACATGGGATTTGATTGAATTCAAAAGCTTCTGCACAGCCAAGGAAACAATCAACAGAGCAAACAGACAATCTACAGAATGGGAGAAAATATTCACATGTTATATAACCAATAAACAGGTAATAACCATAATCTACAAAAACTCAAGCAAATCAGCTAGAAAAATTTTTATAAAACAACCCCATTAAAAAGTGAACAAAAGACATAAACAGAAGCTTTCCAAAAGAAGATAGACAAATGGCCAATAAATACACGAAAAAATGCTCAGTGTCATAATCACCTAACCCAAGTGAGCATGGCTTTTTATCAAAAAGTCACAAGACAGGCTGGGTGCCCGTGGCACAGTGCTTACAGTGCCAGCCACATACACGGAGGCTGGTGGGTTCGAACCCAGCCTGGGACAGCTAAACAACGACAACTACAACAAAAAATAGCTGGGAATTGTGGCGCGCACCTATAGTCCCAGCTACTTGGGAGGCTGAGGCAAGAGAATCACTTAAGCCCAAGGATTTGAGGCTGCTGTGAGCTGTGACGCCACAGCACTCTACCAAGCATGACATAGTGAGACTCTGTCTCCAAAAGAAAAAAAAAAGTCACAAAATTATAAATGCTTGCAGGCATGGAAGCAGAACATGGAAGTAGAAAGGAAGAACATTTAATACATTTTTGGTGGGACTGCAAATTAGTACCACCTCTATGGAAAACAGTATGGAGATTCCTCAAATACTTGAAAGTAGACATGCTATTTGATACAGCAATCACAAGACTAGTATTTACCTAAAGAAAAAGAAGTCATTTTATCAAAAAAACACTTGAACTTGAAAGTCTGTTAAAGCACAATTCATAATTGCAAGGACGTAGAATCAAACAAATTGCCAGCAATTCATGAGTGGATTAACAAAATTTGGTATACTGTGGAATACTTCTCAGCCATGAAGAAAGATGACTTAATCCCTTCTGCAACAATTTCAATGGAACTAGACCATTATCCTAAGTGAAATATCTTAAGAATGGAGAAACAAACACCCCGTGTACTCACCACTATTAAGTTAGAACTAACTGATCAGCACTCATGTGCACCCATGGAAGTAAAACTCAACAGAAATCAAGCAGGTAGGAGGGGAGGAGATGGGTTGGGTTAAATCATACCTAACGGTTACAATGAACACTATCTGGGTGATGGGCACACTTATAATCCTGACTCAAGCAGTACAAAAACAATCTATGTAACCAAAACACCTATACCCTGTAATATTCTGAAATTTAAAAAGAAAAGGAAAGAAACGTTCAAATCAAATATTTTGTCAAGAAGATATAAACTAATTCACATGCCTTTTAGCTCTAGTGACTTTAATAATACAGTAATTGACCTCTGCTCAACTCTCTTTTCAATTCTGTTGCACCCTGATTAACAATTCTCTTTACATTCATCTTCAGTGGAGACAAATTAACCTGGACCCAAATACCTCAGAGACTCTGTGAGTTTCCTTCCATACTCTCTCAAATTCTCAAAGCTGATTTAGATTCAATAAGCTTTACTCAAAGATCCACTCTTGCTCAGTACATTGATAATCTTTTGCTCTATAAACAGAGTAAACTCTTAAACTCTTTCTTTCAAAGACAAGCATGATGAGGCCATAAAGCCTCTAGGTATAAACCCCAATGGGTACAGACCACATTACTTACTTAGGACATAAAATATCTCGGGGCACCCAATGCTTAGCCCAAAATGCCTTGAGTGAATTTTATCATAGCCTTCACTACAGCTTGCACATGGGCAAAAAGAAAAGCTGCCGCTATTTACATAGAATCCAAATATGCCTTCAGCATCTGCCACATAGTTAGCACAATTTAGAAATCTCATAGTTTCATAACTTCTGATGACACTCCTATTAGCCAATGGGCCTATAATTGCTGCACTATTAGAAGACATTCATCATTCTTCTAAGATTGCTACTATTCATTGCCCAGGCCACACTAAGGAAATGGATACTGTGTCCCTAAAAAATGACAGAACAGAAAGGGCTCCTAATATGTAACCAAAAATGGCCCCAGTTTTCCTTTTTCCACCAAATTTATTAACCTGTCCTTATCTTTATCTGATATTATTAGTCATCAGGCTAATGTCTCACAATCCAAAAAAGGTCAGTGTATACAAAAGGATGCTAAACAATCGTCAAATGAGTTGTGTATGGAACCAAACAGACCCCTTGTAGCCCCTTTTAACTTTTTGACTTACAGTTATCTCCCATCAGATGGCATATATGTGTAACAGGGGAACATTAAGAAAAAAAAATAATATATATATACATATATATGCACTAAGAGGAAGAATACATTTATATTCTTATACACACATTATATACATATTTATATATGGGGTGTACATATATAAATATGTATATAATGTGTGTGTATATATAATGTATAGATAATACACAGGATACAAATATATGTATATAAGTAAAATATATATATAATACACACACACACTTACATGGTGTCCATAAAGTTCATATATGTACTGTCCTGGGATCTACAAAATCTCCAACCAAATTATCTACCAATTCACTCTGTAAATCTAACCAAATCTCTGGAGGAAACTAACAACCCCCAGGAGGCCCTCAAAGGCCCAGAATGCCCCTTGTGGCACTCCGAATTGATTTTATAGCTTTACCTACAGCTTTAGGCTTTTTTCACTTTTTGGTTATTGTTTACATGATTAGTGAATAATCTGAATGTTATGCAACCAGGCCTGCTGACACTACAGCAGTGCTAATGAAATTAGTCACTGAAATTATTCCTTGTTTTGGTATTCCTTTATAGATTTGAGTCAGATCAAGGGACTAATTTTAAAGCAGAAATAAACCACTTGCTTGCAAAGTCTCTGAAGGATTTGTTCAAATTTCATACCTCATATCATTCCCAGTCCTCAGGGCAAGTAAAATTTAAAAATTAGGATATAAAAAGGACTTTGGAAAAGTATGTCAAGACACTGGACTTAAATGGCCAGAAGCATTACCTTTGGGCCTTATAAAAACTTGAAATACTCCAAATAGAAGACATAGATTAACTTCTTTTGAAATAATGTTCATTCACCCCTTGCCGACTGCCACCTCTAAACAAACCTTCCATTCCCAGGCTGCTGAACACTATGGATTTTAAGTGAACATTTAATACTATGACTACCTACATACAAATGCTAACTAATATGCTTAAAGCATATCATAAATAGCTGACAGGAGAATTGTCTTCCAACTGAAAAGCCTCGACATCTTTTTTGACCAAGAGATTTTAAGTACATCAAGGTTTTCAGAAGAAAACATATACTGTCACCTCACTGAGAAGGCCCTAGAAAATATTGCTTACCACCTACACTGCCATCAATGGAAGAAAAATCCTCCTGGAGTCACATGAGGTATGCCAAACTATGCCTAGACAATTGGAGGACCACCTCTATAGGTGACTTGAAAGTAAGTATTCCAGCCCCAGTTCTTAGGTCACTGAAGCAGATGTCTTCATGAAGCAGACAGATTTTTTTCCTAAGATTGTGGATCAAGAAACCTTATTTTTCATCTAAAAACTCTTTTTATATTTTTGTTTTATTCCTTTTTACTCTCTCTCTCTCACACACACACACACACACACACACACACACACACACACACACACACACTCAGGTCCTTTTTAAATACTTCTTTTAAGACTCCCCCTTCAAGGATTGTACATTGGAAGCTGAGGGGAGACTATGTCAACCCATCCTCTTCTCCCTTTTAATCTATCATTATGACTCTTCTTTCAAACTCTGACTTTTTTTTTATTTTTGTAGTTTTTTTGGCCAGGGCTGGGTTTGAACCACCTCTGGCATATGGGGCCAGCGCCCTACTCCTTTGAGCCACAGGTGCTGCCCAAACTCTGACTTACTTTTAACTAACCCTTAATGTTCTTTCAGCAGGTCAGGCACAGTCCTGGCATTCCTTTGCACCAGTCTTTCAAACCCTGGCCACGCTAACTAATCAATCTAACTACTGGTTATGTTGACATCTAGATCATATAAAGAAACCTGAACTCATTTTTGTTTCTGCCAATGTGAGTGCCTGGTAGAACCAGTCCAGAAGATGGATGTCTGACAAAATCATCAACAACCAGAGAAAAAAACATGAATCAACAGGACATAGAAAACCTCTCTAGAAGCTCAAGAACTATCTTTTGCTCATGTAAAGTCACTACGAGGCAAGAGAGTAAAAAAGCAGAGCTAAAGATCTGTCCTGGCCACTGTGTATAAGCATTAGCCAGTCTGTAACGCTCTTACTGTAGCAGCTGTGTCTGTTATCTGTATATCTTTCCCTTGGTATGTGCTGGGCCTAGATAGTAACCTTGTAACTTCCTTAACCTTCCCTCGCCTCTGAAGACAGGTAGCCAGCCCAGTGTCAAGGGCAGGGGCCAATCTGACCTTCCCTTGAGTCCCGAGACTTTCACATTTGTCACATCCCTCACAACTTTTATGACTCTCACGTGCACCCTAGCCCTAAAAAATGTATAAAAGAAAGGCAAGAGATCAAGTCGGCAGACTCGGTTTTTGAGACACAAGTCTGCCAAGACTCCCGGCCAGAATAAACTCGCTGCTTCCTCTATCAACTGGTGCCTGGAGTCTTCTGTCTGCGTTGGTTTTCCTGCTACAACTAGAAGGGAATTTTTTTCCTCTGCATTAAAAACAGGGATGATGTTGGATCTCTTCTAGGTGACATATACTAGGGCAATACTGTAATCAGACTGTACAGTTTGATTCCATGGATGACATTCTTATACTTCTTACAAACTGAGGGGCTGATGCTAACCCTCATGATGTCAATGACTGTCAAATCACTGGACGTTATAGACTGCTCACAAGCCAAGTCTGTGCAACTTGGGTTAGTTTACTTGCTCCCCTTGTTAAGTTGCGAGACACTAACGATTACATATGGAGAGTCCGCACTGACTTGGTTAGGTGACACAACCAATGCCTATAACTGCTGGAAGCAGAGTAAAGGCCTTTTATATGAAATAATTCACAACCTATTTTATTCGCAGGCTGACAGGAGCACATGAAAACTGAAGATGTGAAAATGCCAATCTAGAAGAAAAGATACCACAAATTCTAGGATGAGAGGTCACATTTCCAATCTGACCCTATTTGTAAATATCACTGGTCTCTTTCTTTAAAAAGTGGTACCAAACAAATGTACTAAATGTAGTATTATTTAAAAACTCAATTGTATGTCACAAATCTAAGTCCTTTTTGGTAATCAGGCCTGTTTTCCTGGGTTGAAACTCAGGAGATTGGAAAGGCAGTTTTGAATCTCTCCATGGTAGTAGAACAAGAATTCAATATCACTACCCAAGCATTGGGAGCACTTCATTTAGAAGTCAATATCCTAGCCTCTGCTGCATTTCAAAACTGCCAAATCCTCGATACCCTGATGGCTCAAAAGGGATAAAATTACATGATTCTTGGTGAAGAATTCGGTTTCAACATAAACTGCTCAGAGCAAGTAGACACTGAGCTATACCTCTAAGAAAACAAGATAAATGTTCTCCATCAGCTTAATGAAGACCAATTCCCAAGAATAGGAGGACTGGTGTGGGGAAATTTGTTTAGATCTGTTCTTTTCTACTTATTTGCATTCAAATCTATGTTCTCATCTCCCTTTTCAGATCTCTCATTACTTGAATACTATCCAGATTGCCCTCTTTCCAGCTACCAACTCAGCTTTTAATGTGTGAAACTTCTAGGGAAGTTTCAGACAGGGGGAATGAAGGAGCTCAGGAAATTTCACCCCAAAGTATGACTCTTTGGTATAAAGAATACTTTGAACTAAAGCCCCTTAAGAATCAACAGGCCTTAGAAGCAGCTTTCCTTCTATATGCAAAAACCAGACAGATGCATCAAAAAAACTGACTTCCTTTCCTCTCCTCAATATATTACAGGAAAGAAGATCAAGAATGCAACTAGACTTGGTCCAAATCATTTCAAACATAATACTTATTTCTCAGGTTAATTTACAAGTCAATCTGTTTTCCCCGTCCCTTCATCCTCCCCAGCAACCATTTCATGACCCTAAATAGAATTATCTATGTTCCTCATCTTTCCTTCCCCTCCAGAATGAGGGTATAAAAATTTCAGTACTCCAGTGGAATACTGAGTAATCACTCTGTGATTCTCCCCATGCACACAGGAAATAAACTTCTCTTACTAATCTGCCTTAAATGTGAGTTAATCTTTCAGAGAACTTTTTCAGGAAAGGGGAAGTTTCCACTCACTCCCACACTATTTATGAGCAGTGAGGCTTATTGTTACCAATAGACATTTGAGTTGGTTTCTAATTTTTGCTAGTACAAACTGCACTACTATGAATGTTCCTACATTTCCTTCCCATATCTCCCAGTGCAAATGTCCAAGTTTTTCTAGGAGTTGGACTGCTGGTCATGAAGTATAAGCATCTGGTCTCACTCTGTTGCCCAGGCTGGAGTACACTGGCATGATTCACAGCAACCTCCAATTCCTGAGCTCAAGCAATCCTCCTACCTCAGCCTACCCCATAGCTGGGACTGTAGGTATGTACCACCATGCCTGGCTTTTTTTTTTTTTTTGTAAAGATAGAGTCTCATTATTCTGAAAAGGCTGGTTCCAAACTCCTGTCATCAAGCTAGCCTCATACCTCAGCCTCTCAAAGTATTGGGTTTACAGGTATAAGCTACCATGCTCAGCCAAAAATAAGCGTTTTTATGCCACATGGTTCTCCAAAGTTTTTCTACCAATTTACATTCCCACCCACTATATATGTGTTCCTTTTGTTTCATATGTGCATCAACACTATTTATTATTATACTCTTTAATTTTTGCCAGTCTCATGGGTGAGCTGACATGGTATTACACTATGGTTTTACTTTGAATTTCCTTAATTACTAATGAAGTAGAACATTTTTGAATAAGTTAATTAGCTATTCCATTTTTCCTCTTCTATAAAATGCTTGTTCAAAATTTTGCTCATTTTTATACTGAATTTTTTTCAACTGATACATAGAAGTTATATATATAACCTTTCATCAGTTCATTGATTACAACTGTCTTCTTCTTACCAAAGAGTCTCCAGCCACCTGTCACTGTTAGCCAATATACAGAGACCAGGATAGGTCCACCAAACTTTGTCAGAAGGCCGGGATTCTGGAGAACCTTGAGAGTAGCGTCTCTAAGACTGTTCTGTGCTTCCATTTTCAAAATTACACTTTTATACATTTGAGTTCAAAGTGAAGACCATGTTAACCTTTATCTTACACAATAATCAGCTGAACCCATGCTCCATAGTAAACAATAATCAGTATAACTCATGATCCAAAATAACATTCCAATTCAAAAGTTAATCTCCTAAATTAATCCACCTAAACTACTCAAAATAGGGATCTTCAGGGTGGGAGCTAAATTTATAAAACAGTAAGAATGAGAGACAAGGGGTGAAGGTCAGATTGGACTTAACCTGACCAGATCAGCTGTATCATGTCTTTCCTAGCCTGACAGACTCCATCTTATTTTCACTATATGTGCTTTCATTCTCACAATTTGTGCCTTATTCTCGATGCTGTCTTTTGGTAAACAAAAATTCTTAATAGAGCTGAATTTATGAATCTTTTCCTTTCTGGTTTGCCCTTTTGGTATATTATTTAAAAAATCTTGCCCTAATTTCAAGTCATTAAGATATTTTTCTACATCACTTCCAATAATTTCATAATTTTACCTTTCACATTTTCATCTTAATGTACCTAAGAAATTATTATGACATGTATAGATAATCAATTTCCCAAGTATCATTGATTCAAACATTCATTCTTTCTCTACTAATTTGCTTTAAGTTTTCATATATGGACAGACCTATTTCCTATCTCTCTATTCTATTCCACTAGTCTATTCATCATCTTTGAACTAGTAGCTTTATAAACTTTGATATCTACTATTCCAGTGGAACAAGCCTCCCAACTTTGTACTTGTTCAGAAATGCCTTGCCCATTTTTGATCCTTTGCATTGGTTTTAAATACACAATTGGGATTTTTATCAAAATTGCATTGAATTTGGCTCAGCACCTGTAGCTTGGCGGCTAAGGTGCCAGCCACATACATACACCAAAGCTGGCAGTTTCAAATCCAGCCTGAGCCTGCCAAACAACGACAACTACAACCAAAAAATAGCTGGGCATTGTGGCAGGTGCCTGTAGTCCTAGCTACTTGGGAGGCTGAGGCTAGAGAATCACTTAAATCCAAGAGTTTGAGGTTGCTGCTATGAGCTGTGATGCCACGGCACTTTACCAAAGGCGACTCTCCCCAAAAAAAAAAAAAAAACTGCATTGAATTTCATGCTCCTATGACACTGAGCATTCATCTTTCCACCTTTTCTAAAATTAAGACTCCTAACTATTCATTCATTTCAACTAACAAATACTTAACAAAAACTTAGAATATGGCAAAAATGTTGATGAACAGTGAACATACTATGTTGCATTAAAATAGAATTAGCCCCTACATTTGTCAAGGCTTCGTAAAGGAAGCTCTGGAAGAGGGATAGAATAGTGTTCTGTCTTTCCATTTGCTTTAATTCAGTTATTTGTTTGTGAGCTAAGTCAACCATTTTAAAGTCTCCCATCTTACCTAATTCTTGCTGTATTAATCAAGGTTCCCTAGAGACACAGTTCCAAGAGAAAGTATGCACATATGTAGAAAGAAGTTTATTTTAAGGAATTGGGACTCATAGGATATGTACATCTATATGTAAAGAGGGAGGTTTATGTAGGAATTGGCTCACCTGATTATGGAGGCTTAGCAAGTCCAGAAATCTGATGGCATACACCATCAGGCTGGAGACCTAGGAAAGAGTTGCAATTTGAATCCAAACACAGACTGCAGGCAGAATTCCTTCTTGATAATGGAGAAGCATGAATCTTATGTACTCAATTTTGATATGAGGACAATTAATGACAATTAAGGTCATGTGGGGGGGAAGGAAAAGCAGAGAGAAGGAAGGAGGGAGAGGGGTGGGGCCTTGGTGTGTGCCACACCTTCTGGGGGCAAGACATGATTGCAAGAGGAACTTTACCTAACAAATGCAATCAGTATAACCTGGCTTATTGTACCCTCAATGAATCCCCAACAATAAAAAGTTAAAAAAAAAAAAAAGAATTCCTTCTTGCTTGGGAGACCAGTCTTTGTTTCATTAAGGCTTTCAGTTGATTGGGATGGAGTCCACCCACATCATGGAGAACAATCTACTTTACTCAAAGTCCACCAATTTAAATGTTAATCACATCCAAAAACACCCCCACAGAAACATCCAAATAAGGTTTGACCAAATATCTGGGGAACTGAGGCCCAGACAAATTGACATACAAAATTAATCATCACACTTTTATCCTTTCTATTTTAGTTCCTTGAATCCATTTTTTTTTTTTAATTTACAAAAGGAGACCTTGGATAGGAGGAGGAAAAGAGAAATAAAAAAGAATATATGTTAAGAATAGTCATCTAATTCTTTTTCTTCCAGCTTAAGCTGTAAAGAAGGGCTCAACTCTTCAGCCTGTCTCACTCAGAAATCTCAACCAATAGCCTTATGTTCCTGCTCATCTCCCTCAAAAGCTCCTAGTACATGTATAGACCATGGTGCCAACCTTGATACTGGTAAGAAAAAAAAAAATCTTATAAAATCAGTATTCTGCTTTATATTTTTTAGGAGATGTAAATATAAAGTTGTTGGGAGGTTTTGTTTGCTTATTTCAAATCTAAAAGGGCCTAAATAGACTTTTATGCTCAAAGAATTTAGTTTTCAATCTGAAATAATAGAAAATAATTCTTTAAAGTCCTATAAAATAGTGATCTGGAAAAGAAAAATACATCGAATACAAAACAAGAGGGCTCTTTTGGAGGTACTGGGAGCAAATGTGGTTTTCTAACTCTTCCACACAAATGAAAGAAGATACATCAAATAATAAAATGTATCCTACTTGTAAAATCATGTAAAATAGTTTCTTTAGAACAGGCATAAATCTCAGCTTATTCACAGACAAATGCCAGTCTATAAAACATTATAAGATAAAGGTGTTAAGTAAATACATAAACCTGATTTCACGTCAGTTCATTTATAGTCCACCATCCGAAGAGTTTATACTACCATCTAGTGGTTCTTTTAGGGAAAAGCCATTTTTGCCCTTCAAAATATTTCAAACACATAGGCAAATGGGCAGACATAAATAGGCCACTTTGTCCCGAAAAAAAAAAAAGGCTAAGATCAATACAACAACCATTTAGATATATAGTAGACCACTGTGGACAATCACTGAATTAAAAGTCTGAGATTTTAGTCCTATCTCTGAGGTCCACTATTCACAGCTATGTAGTTTTAAATATGTCATTTTATCTCTCTAAGCTTGTTTCTCACTTGTAAAATGAAGTGCCTGCACTACATTGGTGTTTCTGCAGTAGTTAAGTTATAATACACTAGATATACAATCAACATAATGGGTCATGATCAGGTTTTTAAAATTTAAATATAACAAAAAAAAAATCAGAGTGCTTTGCTATTGTGGGTCACACACAGTTTAAAAAGTTGGAAACCTGTGGGTGGTGCCTGTGGCTCAAAGGAGTAGGGTGCTGGCCCCATATACTGGAGGTGGTGGGTTCAAACCTGGCCCCGGCCAAAAACTGCAAAAAAAAAAAAAAAAAGGTTGGAAACCTGCTGCCAAGTCCTAGCAGCTCTAAAATTCCATGTCCCTATGACTTGTGGCTATCAGTCCTGCCTCAGAGTGCTGACAGAAAGTTTGTAGCTGCCTAATTTATAGTTAGATGCGTGACAGAACTTCTTGCTGACCAGGGAGAATATCTTCTCTTTCTCTCTTATAATTCAAAAAGATGCTAATAAAAATAGATGAAAATATTTGTTTGGTTTTGTTTATACATTTTCTTTTCTTCCTCCAGAGACAACTACCAATCTTTCTAATACAATGTTGCTCAAAACATGGTCCAGAACTTGAGGTGCTTCTTCAATATACAGTTTTTGCCTCCCTTTTCTCACTGCCACACCTATCAAATCAGAATCTCTGGGCATAGATTCCAGTGATCTGCACTGTCTTTAAGTCTCCCAGGGTGATTATTATATACTTTGAAGCCTGAAAAATACCAGTATAATGTTTAATGACATATTTGAACAGAGAGCTTTTAGCAAGTAATAATGTTAAACCACCTCTATCCTAACATCCTCTATGCTATCTCTGTCCTTTCCTTCTTTTTCCTCTACTGAAAAGAGAATATTCTTGTCCATTCCTATCTCAGAAGGGACAGATCTTTAACATCTAGAGAGAATAAGTCAATGGAAGTTCCAGTAATTTCCGGGTCTGTGATCTACAAACTCTAATACTTTGCATGAAACAAAATACAATTTTTAACATATCAATCAAAACCCAAATTGTTTCTGTCTCAAATTTCTGAATAAATATTTCCAAGTACTAGTGGTCTACAAGGTCTGACAATTAAGTTTGCAAATTTGCCACCATGTGCTTATATTGGCAGCACTGTGCAAACTCAGCAAGGTTTTATAATCTTGGTATATCAGTGTCTCACATCTGTGTTCATGTCAGTGTGTAGCATGTCTTGCTGAACAGCTTTCATTCTTGTTGCTGCATGTTTTTGTGTAACATCACAAGAATATTAGAGATTGAATTAGAGCAGCGAGCAAACATTAAATTTCTTATTAAACTTGGCAACAGTGGAAATGAAATCAGGCATATGTTAGCCCAAGTTTATGGGGATAATGCCATAAAAAATAGCAGTGGAAAAAGGATTGAACATTTTTCTAAAAGAAGATGAAGTATCACTGATGAAGAGAAGTCAGGGTGGCCAGTTATGAGCAGAATTGATGAAAACATTGCAAAAATTCATTGAATTGTGTGTCAAAATTATTGCCTGACTGTGAGAAGCATTGAAGATCAAGTAAACATTGATAGAGAAACAGGAAAATTTTAATTTGAAATCCTGACCCAAAACTCGTGGTTTTTACATAACAACCATGCACCAGTTCACATGGCACAGTCTATGGGAGGGTTTTTAGCCAGTAAACAAATAACTGTACTTACGTTATCTGGCACCCAGTGACATTTTTCTTTGCCTAAAGATAAAGAAAATATTGAAAGGGAGACATTTTGATGACATTCAGGACATCAAGCATAATGACAGCTTTAATGGCCATTCCAGAAAAAGAGTTCCAAAATTGCTTTGAAGGATGGAATAGGTGCTGGAGTTGGTGCATAGATTCCCAAGGGAAGTACTTAGAAAGTGATCGTAGTGATGTTCAGCAATGAGGTATGTAGTACTTTTTCTAGGATGAGTTCACCAACTTAATTGTCACACCTCACATATCCTTTCTGCTCAAAATGTGGTCCCTATAACAGAAACATAAGCATTATCTGAGAGATAGAAATAAATTCTCAAACTTTACCCCAGAATCTAAATCATCCACATTTTTTAAAAATTCCCCCACATGGGGCGGCGCCTGTGGCTCAGTCGGTAAGGTACCGGCCCCATATACCGAGGGTGGTGGGTTCAAACCCGGCCCTGGCCAAACTGCAACAAAAAATAGCCGGGTGTTATGGCGGGCGCCTGTAGTCCCAGCTGCTCGGGAGGCTGAGGCAAGAGAATCGCTTAAGCCCAGGAGTTGGAGGCTGCTGTGAGCTGTGTGAGGCCACAGCACTCTACCGAGGGCCATAAAGTGAAACTCTGTCTACAAAAAAAAAAAAAAAAAAAAAAACCTGTAGTCCCAGCTGCTCGGGAGGCTGAGGCAAGAGAATCACGTAAGCCCAAGAGTTAGAGGTTGCTGTGAGCCGTGTGACGCCACGGCACTCTACCTGAGGGCGGTACAGTGAGACTCTGTCTCTACAAAAAAGAAAAAAAAAAAAAAAAATTCCCCCACATGAATTTTATGTATTTTTAAAGTTTAAGAAGCACTGCTCTTTAGCTAGTAGACACGAAATAATAAATCAGTAATTGCATAAGTGGCTACAGCCAGGATTTCCGATGAAGCTCACAGGAAAAAAAAAGGTAGGAACTTTCACATAATGTTATAAACGGAATGTCTATGTCTCCCCCAAATCCATAAGTTGAAACCCAAACCCACAATTTGATGGTATTTAGAGGTAGAGTCTTTGGGAGGTAAACAGATTTAGATAAGGTCATGAAAGAGACACCAAAGCTTTCTCTCTCAGTCACATGAGGATATAATCAGAAGGTGGACAACAGCAAGCCAGGAAGAGGGACCTCCCCAAGAACCAAATTTGCAGTACCTGTATCTTGGACTTCCTAGCTTCCAGAACTGAGAAATAAATATCTATTGGTTAAGCCATCCATTCTGTGGCACTTTGTTATAGCAGCCTGAGTTAAGTCAATGCACTAAGTAGTCCTTTTAAAATTAAGTCTAGAAGTGGGGCGGTGCCTGTGGCTCAGTGAGTAGGGCGCCGGCCCCATATGCCGAGGGTGGTGGGTTCAAACCCAGCCCCAGCCGAACTGCAACAAAAAAATAGCCGGGCGTTGTGGTGGGCGCCTGTAGTCCCAGCTACTCGGGAGGCTGAGGCAAGAGAATCGCTTAAGCCCAGGAGCTGGAGGTTGCTGTGAGCTGTGTGATGCCACGGCACTCTACCGAGGGCCATAAAGTGAGACTCTATCTCTACAAAAAAAAAAAAAAAATTAAGTCTAGAAGTATATATTCCCATGCACATAAACACAAAGATATAAGAGTAATATATCTCTTATCTCAAGAAAAAAGGGTATAATGGGAATATTCCAGAGAACACACAATGGTAAAGAGAATGGCCTCCTGTGTCAAACAGTCCTAGGTTTGAATTCCAGCTCTACTACTTATTAGCTCTGTGAATTTAAATCTCTCTCTGTCTCAGCTTCCTTATCTGTAAAAATGAGAATAATAACAGTACCCATTTTATAGGATTATTGTAATACTGAAATGAGATAATGTATGTGAAATGCTTCAAAGAGTATGTGGGTCATAATACGTATTCAGTGAAAGCTCCTTCTTCTGCCAAAGGTAAACATAGATGTTCTCTTTGTTGATTCAACATATGAGCATACCTGTTGATGTACACATATACTCACCTGTATACACATACATACGGAACCTCCACAAATATCTCTAGTCTACTGGCCAAAATTACCAAGAAATAAATATAAAAATTTTTAAAAAGATACTAATAGCCAGGGTGATTACCATTTTCATGAAAAAAAAATAAAATAAGCTTTAGACCAAAACATTTTAAAATATGAATACATGTATTGGGGTTTACATAAATATTTTGTAAAGTTTCTAATGAAACTTTGAGAAATCACAACAGGAAAAGAATGTATTTTCTTATTCAGAATCAATATTCAAAATGATCACTTATAATCACAAGTAAAAAACTGAAAAATGTATCTGAAAATTGGCATACAGATTTGCAAATGCAATTATATTCCCTTTTTTGGAGGTGTGAAGGTCAATCATTAACTATGTGGTGGCCATGTTAAATTTTCATCTGTAGGGTGGCCCCTGTGGCTCAGTGAGTAGGGCGCCAGCCCCATATACCAGAGGTGGTGGGTTCAAACCCAGCCCCGGCCAAAAACTGCAAAAAAAAAAAAAATTTTCATCTGTAATACCTATAAATGCTGAAATACACCCTGGGATTCTGCTTGAACCAAAGGGAAAAAAACACAATCAGTGTAACCTGGTTTCTTCTACCCTCAAATGAATCCCCAACAATTAAAAAAAAAAAGTTTCAGCTCTAAAAAAAGGGGGGGAGGGGAAGAAAACAGTAGTAATTCTTTTTCATAGATTATTAATCAGAATTGCACTCCTGGCCTGGTGTACCAGAAACAGCAGTAATAATGGCTAAAGAGCCAGTACTCTGAAGAGAATTTGCAAATTGTAAGTGAATATAATGCAAAGTTTAACATCTGAATTACATAAGCAAAATAATATTGCAAATACCCAAAGCAGTATCCTCAAAAGAACTCTCATTGCTGAATGAGGCAAATTTTAAGAGAATCTACATTATTTTATAGAAAATTCAAAATTTTAAGAAATAACCCTTCCCATGTTCAAAGTTTAAAACCCAGGTGGTTGGAAATATAAATAATTTTTCATCACTAAACACCGACACTTTCATTTTCTGAGGTTGGCTGGGAATGGTGACTCACATCTACAATCCTGGTACTCTTAGAGAGTGAGGTGGGTGGATTACCTGAGCTCAGGAATTCGAGATCAGACCAGCCTGAGCAAAGTGAAAACCAGTCTCTACTAAAAACAGAAAAACTAGCCAGGCTTTGTGACGGGCATCTGCAGCCCCACCTACTGTAGATGCTGAGGCAAGGGGATCACTTGAGCCCAGAAGTTTGAGGTTGCTGTGAGTTATGATTCCAAGGCACTCTACCCAGGGTAACAGAATGAGACTCTGTCTCAAAAAAAAAAAAAGAAAAGAAAGAAAAAAAAATTGAGGTAAAGAGAAGCAGGGAGACATTCATAGTAGAAATATACAATTCTCATGTTAATCAATAATATTAATAATAGTTAAAATATATTCCTATTCATACTTCCTATTTGCTAAGCATTGCTCTAAATGCTTTTCAAACATTTAATGATTTAATGATATATATACTATTATTACCCCCACTTTACAGATGAGGAAATTAAAGACTACAGAGATTAAGTAACTTTCCCAAGCCACATAACTAATAAATAACAGAGATGCAATCTGAATTCAGTCTTCTGGCTCCAATATCTATGTTCTCACCACCCAGGCATTTAATTAACCATCAGAAAGTATGTAAACTCAGTGCTAAGTTACAATAGCATGTAACCTTGATATAAGATGATAAGAATGGCCCCCCACTCATGTGTTCATCCTCGTCAAATCCCATAACCTTTATCAACTATGCAAAAAACATCAGACAACATCAAATTGATAGATATTATACAAAATACTTAACCAGCACTCCTCAAAACTGCCAAGGTCATCAAAAACAAGGGAAGTCTGGATATATGTCACAAACTAGAGGATGTTAAGGAAACAGTAGGACAAGATGCAATGTGGCATCATAGATGTGTTCTCGGAATAGAAAAAGAATATTAGAGAATAACTAGTGAAATCCAAATTGTGGAGTTTAGTTAATAGTAATATAACAATGTTGATTCCTCAGATGTGACAAATATACCATGCTAATGTTAAGATGCTAATAATGGTAAACTAAGAAAGAAGATATATTAATAGGAACTCTCTGTACTATTGCTGCAACTTTTATGCAAACCTAAAACTATTCTAAAACAAAAAGCTTATTTTTTTTAAAGTATGTAACCAAATGATTTGATTTTTACTTCTCATCTCCACCCATCCCTTAAGGTATTTCTTGATGAAATGTCCAATAGATAATGACACAGCTAGTATGAGATAAACACAGAAAGGGAACCAAATGAGAGATCTTCTTTCCTGTGCCAGGGAACTATCTCCAAGCAAAGAGGTTGAGTTTTATCCTGTTACTCTCAGAGAAAGTCCTCTGGAATCCAGCCAAAAGTCCTGAAGGCAAATGAAAATAATGTAATTTATCCATTTCATTTTTTTCTACCAACAACGATATAATTTGTGCCCTAACCCTAACCTAAAGGTATTTGAAAAGTTCGATACTGGCAATACTAAGTGATATCTCCATGTTTCCTGTTCATTAAAAGTATATAAAACAAACCTTTTATTTTGTCTTTCCAGGCACCAAAGTGCAACATTGACACTTAGGAAAGCCAACTCTGACTAACCGCTGCAATGACAGCAGGAAGGCCCCTATGTTAGCTCAAGGAAAAGGCCCAAAC
Organism: Nycticebus coucang; assembly: GCF_027406575.1. Taxonomy (NCBI): domain Eukaryota; kingdom Metazoa; phylum Chordata; class Mammalia; order Primates; family Lorisidae; genus Nycticebus; species Nycticebus coucang. The sequence goes on along the minus strand of NC_069781.1, from coordinate 72,359,118 downwards.
TAGAATGTCATGGAGGAAGGCTTCCCTAACTAGAAGACTGAAAGATGGGCAAGAGATAAACAAGAAATGAGCATTTGGGGTACAGTGAGTAGCATGGTCAAAGACTTAGAAGCAAAAGAACACAGTGAACTTGGAGTTTTCAGAACTACAGTAATTTAAGGGCTGGAAGTATAACATGTATAGATGAGAACAAGTGAGAAATGAAGCTAAAGAGATAATTACTCAAATATGTTTCAAGACATATTTTAAGAAGAAAACTATTGTAAACAAATATGAAGCCACTTGTGCAAGAAAATTAAGTACACATGTAGGAATAAACTTTAGACAGGCCTGAAGCCTGGGATGATATACCAGAGAAACTAACTTTCAAGTCATTCAGTGTTTCAGCAAACAACTTCCATTGATGCCAGATGTATAAATATACTGTGGTACAAGCAGACCATGTAATTCTATACAACAGTTAAAATGAATAAGTTATAGCAACACCATCAACGTGGCTGAATCTTAAAATAACGGGTAAGTCACAGAAGAAGATATAAGGTAACATTCCTTTTACATAAGCTTCAAAAACAGACAAAACTAATACAATGTTTTTTGATAGATACAAGGTGATAAAATCTTATAAAGAAAAAAATAATTACTCCAACTTTTGGAGTAGAGGTTAACTGTGGGAAAGCAAAGAGAAGGAGAACAAGAGGAGAAAAAGAACTTCAAAAACACTGGAAATGTATCAGTTCTCAGTCAAGTTATGGGGACTGAATTATTCATTTGTAACTTTCCCCACAAGTACACATACACTTTGGTAATGCATGAGATATTTTGTACTCTTTAAGAAAGAAAAAAAAATTTTTTTAAGTGCGTTTTGCTTAAAAAAAAAGCCTAACCAGCCCTAGGTTTGAAGATTAATATACCAAGTTTGCCACTTGACAACTGTGTAACCTCAGGCAAGCAAAATCTATGCATCTCAACTTCCTAATCTGCAAAAATAGGGAAATTGACTCTCACAGAGGTTAACAGTATTTCTAACACCTACCTCTCAAGAATATTATCAAGATTAAATAACATATGTGAAAGCACTTAGTAAGTAGTCAATAAACATGTCTAGTCTTGTTTTTTAATGGCTGAGGGACACCACTGCAAAGAAGGTATGTCATTTTTGATATTTTAAAGTTTGTCCAAGTGTAATGAGACAAATCAGACATGATAAAGATGAAAAATTTTTTAAGTTAGTATATGTTATGCAAGTACATACAAGAGTAATTTATACAGTATAACTTTCAAAACCTTCAATAAAGATAGTGTATACAGATTCTTTTTTTTGTTTGTTTTTGTGTATACAGATTCTTAACTGAAAGTTTAGACACTCTATTATTTCTAAAAGAAAAGCAGCATGACTTGTCTTTATTTTCTTCTCTTGCCTTTTTTTTTTTTTTTTTTGAGACAGAATCTCACTCTGGGTAGAGTGCTGTGGCATCATATCTAATGGCAACCTCAAACTTTTGGGCTCTAGCTCACAGCAACCTCAATCCTCTTGCCTCAGCCTCCCAAGTAGCTGGGACTACAGACACCCATCACACAAAACACCTGGCCAGTTTTTCTGCTTTCAGTAGAGAAGAGGGTCTCACTCTTGCTCAGGCTGGTTTTGAACTCCTAAACTCAAGCAACCTGCCTGTCTCAGCCCCACAGAATGCTAGGATTGTAAGCATGAGCCACCGTACCAGGCTCTTGCCCCAGCTTTCAATGTTGGAAGACTGGATAACATCATTTTGTCACCTATTTAAGGACACGGCTTACGGAACCATATTCGACATCTCTAGGTAGCCTATTGACTGCTCTCAGGATGGGGAATTAATTAATTAGCACTGATTATGGCACTCTTGATAAAAACTTAACATATTGCTATGGTCTAAATTTGGGTGTCTTCCCCAAATTCCAAATTGAAACATAGTAAATTATAAGTTGAAACAATTTTTAAGTTTTAATTAAGCAAAATGTGTAAGTTTTTATAAACCTGTAATAAGTTGAAACTTAATTATTTTTATTATTGTAGCAGATATATTTGCTAATTTCCCTTCTGTTTTTCTCTCAGAAAGGGAAGAGAAACCAGTACAAATGAAGTTCCCTTCTAAACTCCAGTAGAAGAACCAAGCAATGCTATTATTACTATTTGTAGCTGGCTGCTTATTGTTGTATTTCTTTAATTTTAAAATGCACATTTTGTAAGATTTTAATGTTTCTAAAATTTGACCTGGCATGGTAGGTCACGCCTATAATCCTAGCACTTTGAGAAGGCAAAGAGAGAGGATCACTTGGGAGCAGCAGTTCAAGACCAGCCTGGTCAACAATGGCAAGACTACTCTCTCTTACCCACCCCTCCCAAAAAATGAGCCAGCCATCATCATTTGCACTTGCAATCTCAGCTATTCAGGAGACTGAAGCAGAAGGATTGTTTAAGCCCAGGAGTGCAAGGTTGCAGTAAGCTGTGACTGTGCCTCTGTACTCCAGCCAGGGTAACAGAATAAGACCCTATTTCAAAAAACAATAAAAATATTTCTAAAATTGGGATTTCACCTTAAAATTAATGTATAATTTTTCTTCTAGAAAATTTTTTTAAGTTCTCCCTTATTAATGAAATACAATTAACAGAGAATAAATATTGTATAATTTCTTGCAAATGTTAATCTTTTTTTATTGGTCACTTTCACTACAAACCTCTTGTTATCATCAATAATGGTAAAACATAAAAATGTAATTTTATTAAAGTTGTCCTTGTAATGTCTGTAATACACATACTTGGAGCCAAGAATGACTACAGAGTTTCCAAGAACCTCAAAAAGAGGAGTTATGCTAAAAATTTTCAGAGAAGTGCCTGTATCAGTACATTCCACAGTATTCTCTAATGTATTTTTTCAAAATCCATTGGAACACATATATATTCTACCTAACACTCTTAAAACGTAAGTAGTCTAATCTCCTTCCAATTATACCTGAGTTGAAGATATACAAAATATCTTAGAAAAATGCCTTACGAGTGAACTATTTTATGGAAGATTTACTTTGAATTTGTTTACCAATAAAAGTATCATTAAGATTCATTAGACTCTATTTCCTATCCATAGGTTGAACACAAATAGGTATTTTGTCCTTAATTTTAAGAGTTTATTTACACCTAGGGTGGCGCCTGTGGCTCAGTGAGTAGGGCGCTGGCCCCATATGCCGAGGGTGGTGGGTTCAAACCCAGCCCCAGCCAAACTGCAACAAAAAAAAATAGTCGGGCGTTGTGGTGGGCGCCTGTAGTCCCAGCTGCTCGGGAGGCTGAGGCAAGAAAATCGCTTAAGCCCAGAAGTTGGAGGTTGCTGTGAGCCGTGTGATGTCATGGCACTCTACCCGAGGGCAGTACAGTGAGTCTCTGTCTCTATACAAAAAAAAAAAAGAGTTTATTTACACCTAAATCAAGATATGTCTGTCCTTAGGTCTCACACCTCATCCATTACTGAGCTGTATGGGTTCAATCTCCAAAATATGATCAGAATTCATCTACTGCACTCCATCTCCATTGCTTCAAACCTAGACTAAGCCACTGTTATTTCTTGCTTAGATATCTCAATAGATCCCTAACTAAGTTTCTACTCTTTTTTTTTTTTTTTTTTATTGTTGGGGATTCATCGAAAGTACATGATGTGTCACACACTGAGACCCCACCCTCCTCCCTCCTTCCCTCTCCCTGTTTTTCCTTTCCCCCACCTCCTTCCCTCCTTCTCTCTCTCTCTGCTCTCCCCTTTCCCCACCTCCCGCCATGTCATTAATTGTCACTAATTGTCCTCAAATCAAGATTGAATACATAGGATTCATGCTTCTCCATTCTTGTGATGCACAAGCAAATCCACATTATTTACTAAGAATAATGTGTTCCATTTCCATCCAGGTTAATACAAATGCTGCTCCATTTTTTTGTGTGTGTGTGTTTTTTTTTTTTTTAGCAGGGGCTGGGTTTGAACCTGCCACCTCTGGCATATGGGACCGGCACCCTACTCCTTGAGCCACAGGCGCCGCCCAAAGTCTCCATTTTTTTTAATGGCTGAATAGTATTCCATGGTATACATGTACCACAGCTTCTAGAAACTTTTTATTAAAATAAAGGTCTTACAATTGGTCATGTCTCAGAATCAAAGAAATAAAATACGATAATTATTATGCTGTTGTTGTAGCAGGCATGACAGTTTTTTGCTTTTTGTTTTTTCTTTTTTCAGAGTCTATGTCGCCCTTGGTAGAGTGCCATAGCGTCATAGCTCACAACAACCTCAAATTCTTGGGCTTAAGTGATTCTCTTGCCTCAGACTCCCAAGTACCTGGGACTACAGGCAACACCTCACTATTTTTTGGTTGGAGTTGTCATTGTTGTTTGGCAGGCCCGGGCTGAGCTCGAACCTACCAACTCTGGAGTATGTGGCTGGTGCCCTATCAGCTTGAGCTATAGGCACGGAGCAAGGCATGACAGTTTTAAGACAAGAACAGCTAAGCTCCTAAGGAATAAAGTCCAGGCCATATGTTTTTTACATTGCAGCAAATCCCCTGTAATATTCATGACCTTAAAAAGACTGTGAATTGTCTATTAATAAATTGATTATGTGAAGGTCAGGGGCAAGATGGTACCACTAGTGAAGGTCTCTCTACTCATCAAGCTCAGCCCCTGCTCAACCCTGTTCCTCAGCATGGCCTACAGAGCCACACACTACAGTTACCTAAAACCCAGGGCAGAAAAGGAGAAGAAGATAGGAAAAGAGGAAAAAAGAGGCAGGATGAGCTGAAGCAGATTGTCAGAGACCTGGCAGAAGCCCAATATGACAGCATATTAAAATGAGAAATCTATACCAGGCTGCTTTTCTCCAAAGCATAGTGGATGAATAAAGCTTCCTATGTTGTGTAGGAAAACAAAAAACAAACAAAATAAAACAAACTCTGATTGTCCTCAGGCCTCCTCAGGTCTCTGCAGCCTGTTGATACAAGTATGCCAAATTGCTCTGGCCTCCACATTTTGCTGGTTCTAATGCCTCAATACCAAGCTTCCGAACTTCAGTAACCCCCCCAAAAAAATTTCCCCAGTTACTTCTGGAACCCCTTTATGCTCAGGACTAGCCCTTCTATGTGCTTTTGCTCTATCCTCTATATGTCTACACTGTGTCAGCCACCTGAAGGAAGTACCACCTGTGGGTACCTCCTGCTGCCAATCATAACCCTACCTCTGAGAATCTTGCCTCCCAGTGCAGGAGGCACATATACCAGTATTCAAGATCAGCATATCATCTGAATAAATTTCCTGCTAAATATTCCTGCTTAGTTGGTCATACATACAGAAACCAACAACTAGTATAAGTAACTACTTCAAGTCCCCTAACTTTTTTAGCAGCAGTTATCTTAGTTTGTTTTGTACTACTACAACAGAACATCACAGATTGAGTAATTTACGAACAATAGAAATTTACTTGTCTGGCTCGACACCAAGTGCTACAGTGCCAGCCACATATACCAAGGGTGGTGGGTTCAAACCCAGCCGGGGCCAACTAAACAACTGCAACCAAAAAATAGCCAGGCGTTGTGGTGGGTGCCTGTAGTCCCAGCTACTTGGGAGGCTGAGGCCAAAGAATGGCTTAAACCCAAGAGTTTGAGGTTGCTGTGAGCTATGACACCATGGCACTCTACCAAGGGCGCCATAGTGAGACTCTGTCTCAAAAATAAATAAATAAATAAATAAAAGTAGTACATGCCTCATGGGATTGTGCTGATTAAATGTATTAAAAAAAAAAAAAAAAGAAAAATTTACTTGCCATGCTACTGGAGGCTGGAAAGTCCAATATCAAGGTGCTAACATCTGGTGGGGCTATCTTACTGCCTCATTCACGGCAGAAGACAGAATGTCAAAAGAGTGCATACATGAGAGAAAAAGAGAGATTGGGGGAGGGAACCAAAGTATCCTTTTACCAGGAACCCATTTCCAAAATAACTAACCCATTCTGGTGATAACATTAATCTTAACTACCTCTTAAACGTCTCACTTCTCAATGTTATTGCATTGGGGATTAAATTATATGTTTACATAAAGTTTATGTTACATAAACTTTGGGGACACAAATTCAAACTATGCCTTTGTTGGAACTGCATGTAATTCAGGAAGAATGTTGGTGGGAGAATGAGAAGGTTAGGGATTGTAAGAAGCAAGTGGCAGTCTTAGTCTTGTATAATCCTCTGCTCCCTTTTAAAACATCCCCTTAATTTCTAGATCATCACTAGAGAAACAAGAAAGCTCTCCAAACCTCAGTAGCAGACAGACAACCTAGGGCAACTAGGCAACCAGCATATAAGTGACCAAGTCTTTTCTGGCTCATGTGCCAATTTTGCACACTTCTCTTGGATGAAGTGTGCAACTCCCCAATGTCTGCCCCAGGATTTATCTTCCAGGATGTTATCCTTATCCAACATATATAAAAAGAAAACAAAGGTCAAAATTTCTGGAAAATGAGGATCTTCTTCCCCCATTTTCCCTATCCAAATGGAAAAAGGGAATGAAAATTCCAATTGTAAATTTCCTTCCAGTGTCTGTTCATATTCAAAAGCCTAATTCCATAGGTTTCTTTGTCTTTCACCCTCATTAGGAAGAGGGCAGGTTCTGATTCAGAAAACCACTAACATTTCTGTAAGCACTAGAGAAAAGTCTTTTCTCAGGAACAAAATACAGTGTTTAGGGAATCCTTGCCTTTATATACACAGCCTTCATGTTTCCAAGAAGAATCCTCATTTTTTAATCCAGGGAATATTCTACAACTTTGAATCATTTTCCTTTCTCTTCTCTCCATCCTTCTATAGCTCCCTATCACTCCTCTTCAACTACCTATAAGACCTGTACATAAAATTCCTCATCAAGGGCAGTGCCTGTGCCTCAAGGAGCAGGGTGTTGGCCCCATATACCAAAGGTGGCGGGTTCAAACCCGGCCCAGGCCAAAAACTGCAACAACAACAACAAAAAAATTCCTCCTCAAAACACCTTAAAGAAGTGCTTACATATCAATTCATGGTAATGAACACTTCAGGGGAGCGTGGCTCTTCAGATAAATCTAGACTCTAGGACCCCTGTCACAATTATACAGGGTGTCCAAATTTCATGTGCAATTTAACTATTTTAAATGGCACACAAAGTTTAGGGCACCCAGAATATACCACCAAATAGACTGAACAACAGTAATAAGCTCTGATTTCAATTTGACACACTGATAATATACTTTGGCTTCAGAAATGAAAATCCTATTCTATAGTATTTCTAAGTATTTTTTAAAAGATAATTAGCCCAAGTAAGAAGGCCTCTAAAGGGAAATGTCATCCTAGTCATAAATGAAGATCAACTTAATGTGAAACACAACGATTTAGGCTCAGTGCCTGTGGCTCAAGCGGCTAAGGTGCCAGCCATATACACCTGAGCTGGCAGGTTCGAATCCAGCCCAGGCCCACCAAACAACAAAGATGGCTGCAACCAAAAAGTAGCTGGGCGTTGTGGTGGGCACGTGTAGTCCAAGCTACTTGGGAGGCTGAGGCAAGAGAATCACTTAAGCCCAGGAGTTGGAGGTTGCTGTGAGCTGTGATGTCACAGCACTCTACCCAGGGTGACAGCTTGAGGCTCTGTCTCAAAAAAAAAAAAAAAAACCATTCTGACTGCAGTAGCACCTGTGGCTCAGTGGATAGGGCGCCAGCCCCGTATAACGAGGGTGGCAGGTTTGTACCTGGCCCCAGCCAGCTAAAACAGCAAAGAGAATTGCAACAAAAAATAGCCAGATGTTGTGGCAGGTGCCTGTAGTCCCATCTACTTGGAAGGCTGAGGCAAGAGAATCACTTAAGCCCAAGAGTTGGAGGTTGCTGTGAGCTGTGACACCATAGCACTCTACTGTGGGCTGCAAAGTGAGACTCTGTCTAAAAAAAAAAAACACATTCTGACTGGAAATATACACCTTATTTTCAGGCTCGCTTAAATATTCAAACATTTAATTGGTATTCTGGTAAAACTCATAGTAGTTGAATTTCTGGAAACAATGTTTAAATATAAGAAAAAGCCCTAAAGAACTCATTAGGTGAGCGGCACCTGTGGCTCAGTCGGTAGGGCGCCAGCCCCATACACCGAGGGTGGCGGGTTCAAACCCAGCCCCAGCCAAACTGCAACCAAAAAAATAGCTGGGCGTTGTGGCGGGCACCTGTAGTCCCAGCTACTCGGGAGGCTGAGGCAAGAGAATCGCTTAAGCCCAAAAGTTGGAGGTTGCTGTGAGCTGTGTGAGGCCACGGCACTCTATCGAGGGCCATAAAGTGAGACTCTGTCTCTACAAAAAAAAAAAAAAAAAGAACTCATTAGGTTATATCTAGAAGTGCAAATGACCAGTCTTCAGGGTGAACCATCAACATGTTAGAAACAATCTGAATCATCAATGTGGATTATTTTACAACAGTATTTTTCCACTTTTTTTATCTCATAGCACACTTGAACCTTAAACTTCCACAGCATGCTTAAATTATGTTGATCAAAAAAGAGTAAAAAAAATATATACTTACTGTGCTTTGAACTTCTTTTGAAAATAATTTAATTAATGATCTTTAAAAATTTTCATGGCACACCTAAGATTTTCTCAACCCTACACTGGTTGAAAAATCACTGTTTTACAAGTCAATATAATCAGAAAGTTCCACTGATCATTCATAATGAAAAAATTCAGATTACATCTGCCAGCACAAATCCAAGTCCTTAATCATTTCCAGACTTGTGTATCAGTCGCTACAATCTAACTTTGCCCATTCCCAAACAACTCAGATATGGTGAAGGGTATTACTTTACTTTTATATTCAAGTTTCAAGAATTTATTTATAAGCTCAGTGCCTGTAGCACAGTGGTTACAGTGCCAGCCTCATACACCGAGGCTGGTGCATTCAAACCGGGCCAGGCCAGCTAAAACAACAATGACAACTGCAACAACAACAACAACAAATAAACAGGTGTTATGGCAGGCTCCTGTAGTCCCAGCTTGGGAGGCTGAGGGAAAAGAATTGCTTAAGCCCAGAAGTTTGAGGTTACTGTGAGCTGTGATGTCACAGCACTCTACTAAGGACGACACAGTGAGACTCTGTCTCAAAAAAAAAAAAATTATTCGGGCGGCGCCTGTGGCTCAGTGAGCAGGGCGCCAGCCCCATATAGCGAGGGTGGCGGGTTCAAACCCAGCCCCGGCCAAACTGCAACAAAAAAATAGCCGGGCATTGTGGTGGGCGCCTGTAGTCCCAGCTACTCAGGAGGCTGAGGCAGGAGAATCGCCTAAGCCCAGGAGTTGGAGGTTGCTGTGAGCTGTGTGACGCCACGGCACTCTACCGAGGGCCATAAGGTGAGACTCTGTCTCTACCAAAAAAAAAAAAATTATTCATATATTTTATTATATAATTTATCTTTATACACATTCAGGATTGGTATAAATCCATAACCCTGAGAAATAATTCATAGTTCATTTTTTACTAAAAATGGGTTAATGATATCTTCCTTAAAACCAAAGGATAGGAAGCCATTGTAAAATTACAAATAATTCTTTTTTTTTTTTTCTTTTTTTTTTGAGACAGAGTCTTATTTTGTCACCCTCAGTAGAGTGATTGTCTGGCCTCAGCCTCCCAAGTAGCTGGAACTACAGGTGCCTGCCACAATGCCTGGCTATTTTTTTAGAGACGAGGTCTCACTCTGTCCTAGGCTGATCTCAAACCTGTGAGCTCAGGCTCCCAACGGGCTGAGATTACAGGGGAGATTACAGGCATAAGCTGTAAGCTACCACACCCAGCCTACAAATTTTTGGCTGGTTTTAGTATCTAAATAAATAGCATCCAAAAGCTTTCACATTCAGATGAACAGTTTTGTTAGTGTTTCTGTGTAATTTAGGCTATTTCATTGCCTAATCTAGAGATCTGAAATTCTAAAACTATGGAATGATAAATTTGGAAAGATAGCTTATACAAACAATTACTTAAAATCACTATTAACTAAATGAAATGTTACTTGATAGATCTATGTTTTCAAAATATATTTTGTATGTGGTTATAAATAAGTCTAATAAAATGGATTGTTCCATTGTGCTTCTTACTATATTTTGTCTAGATTTACTCAGGAGGTCAGAACGTTGCCAACTAGGCGCCCCCATCCAGAGGCCATGTCCTGATTTGGAATCTGGGAACCAAGTCTCTGAAAAGAGGTCAGCTTAGTTTTGCTGTGAGGATAAAACCATCACTCTATAAAAAAGAATCAAAGCTTAACAAAAAATTTCATATTTTGTTTTTGTTTCTTTGTTTTTTTGTGTGTGTGTGCAGAGGCAGAGTCTCACTTTATCACCCTGGGTAGAGTGCCGTGGCGTCACACAGCTCACAGCAACCTCCAACTCCTGGGCTTACGCGATTCTCTTGCCTTAGCCTCCCGAGTAGCTGGGACTACAGGCGTCTGCCACAACACCCGGCTATTTTTTTGTTGCAGTTTGGCCGGGGCTAGGCTTGAACCCACCACCTTCGGTATATGGGGCCGGCGCCCTACCCACTGAGCCACAGGCGCCGCCCAACATTCCATATTTTGAATTGAAGGATGGAAAAGCACATAAAAAAGAAAATAGGCAGCAAGGTCAGTGACTGAAATAATCCAGAGAAGGAAAAACAAACACAAATTCAAATCTGATGTTTTAAAATCCTAACTTTGAACTGAGAAAGTTCCAAATTCAAGGAATTTTTTTTAAGAGATGGAGTCTTCTTATTGCCCCAGGATGGTCCCAAACTGCAGGCCTCAAGTAATCCTTCTGCCTCAGCCTCTCAAGTGGTTGGGACAGCACATGTAAAGCATTGTGGCTGACCAATTCAGGGATTTCTTTACCCTTCATTCTCACTTTTAAAGAAGGAGTTCTGGTTCAGACTCTTGAGAGTATTCCCGAAACCACCAGTGTTTCTACAGGCAATGTAGAAAAAAAAAATTATTTTTTTTTTATAGAGACAGAGTCTCACTTTACCGCCTTCAGTAGAGTGCCATGATGTCACAGGACTCACAGCAACCTCTAGCTCTTGGGCTTCAGCGATTCTCCTGCCTCAGCCTCCCAAGCAGCTGGGACTTCAGGGAGTCCTTGCTGCCCTTTTCAAACCTTTAAACACATAGGTAAATCCCACATCAGTGTTCATGTTTCAAAAAAAAAAAAAAAATCCTCCTTTTTTAATCTAGGGAAGCACACCACTAGGGACAAGACAATAATAAACAGTACTAGGTTGTGTGAAAGGATTATTGAATGTAAATCCAAAGGAGGGCTGAATGCACAACTGGATGCTTCACTATGGCCACAAAGGCACGAGTATGGCAAATTGTTGAAATTTGCTGAGGCATCATATCATGTTCCACAAGATCATGTTTGCAAGAACTACTAAACTATCCAACAAAATCCCAGGAATCTAAGACTTGCCCAGAGATAGTCCCTGGGAATGGGCAGCTATATGATGAGCTAAGTAAAATCTGACCACAGTCCTCACTAGATTGACATCTGGATTTTTCCACGGGATAAATTACAAGCTCTGGGTAGAATAGGGGATGTGATAGGTTGATACTATGAGAGACTGTTATGCTTTACTATGCAAACTGTCTCCCACAACTGGGGCAGATACACATTCAGAAATATGAGTTGATGGGGGGGGCGGGGAAAAGATGAGGGGAGTAGAAAATGCAATGGCAAAACTGAAAACCCATGCTGTCCATTTGTGTACATCTTATTTTCCCTAACTTCTCAAAGTACAAAAGTCTTTGCTTTTAAGCTTAAATTGTAAAAACTATTACAGATGTACTCATTCTCCTCCTCTCCCTCCCAAAAAATAACAGACAACTGTGACTGGTTACTCATTTTCTGAATTCCACTCCTTCAGGTCTTGGGCACTGTCGGCACTTCACTGAGATCACGTTAGTCACCACTGGACTCAAAGTTCTGTAGAACCTTCATATCCACATTACAAGTGTTGCTAGGAGTTTCTCAGGGTCCCTTCTAGCTCGAGAAGATGGGGGAAAAGACCAGTCCAGGAATTCTGAACTCCCTGCCCCTCTCTGCCATAGTTATTTCCGTATTGGACTTTTTCATAAATTTCTGTTAGCAAAAGGCTAAAGTGATTTTTTTTTTTTTTTGAGACATTCTCACTATGTCACCCTTGGTACAGTGCTGTGGCGTCACAGCTCACAGCAACCTCCTTCGAACCCGCCAGCCTTGGTGTACGTAGCTGGCGCCCTAGCCGCTTGAGCTACAGGCGCCGAGCCTAAACTGATTTTCAAGAGTTTGAAAACCGCTGAGGTGACTGAATGAAGCGCCAGACAACTTGGTTGGAAAAGAGGACTTGTCACTCACTGTAGCAGGAGAAACTCCTCTTGACAATAATCTTGGCACTACCTACCTCACAAGGTCCCCAGGACGCGCAACACCACCACGAGCGCCGTGACGAGAGTGCTGGAGGTCCCAGCTTTTCCAGCCTCCCGGAGGCCCGCCCTCCGGGCCGGAAGTCCCGCCTCTGCACACCCCCCACAACCCTCAACGCTCCACCCGGAAGTGGACCCCCACAGGCCACAGCAGCAACTTTCCAGGCCAGGACATGGACTACACTGCGCTAGGCGCCAGTTCTACTGGCCAAGATATGGATCCATCTCGCCCAGAGTCTGATCCCACTGGCCAAGAGTCTCAGCCTGCAGGCCTAGATTTCAACTCTGCTAGCCGAGATTATTTCTCCACTGGCCAAGAATTCGACTTTCCCTACCAAGAATTGGACCTGGACTCTCTTAACGAAGATTTTTATTCCCAATACATGACAAATGCCATGACAGACACCTCTGTGGACACATATGAGTCCCTCCTAACTTCTGAGCCAGGGAATATTACAAAAGCTCATCAAAGGGAGCTCAAATCTGAGCTCACTAAATTGGAGGCAGAAATCATAACTCTACGCCAAGCGCTGGTAGCCAAAGAGAGACGCTGTGGGGAGCTTAAGAGGAAGTTGGGCCTCACTGCCTTGGGGGGTCTGAGACAGAATATGTCCAAGAGCTGGCATGATGTTCAGGTCTCTAACGCCTATGTGAAACAGAAGACATCAGCTGCCCTGTCCACTATGGGCTCTGCCATCTGCAGGAAGTTTGGAGACATGAAGAAGTCAGCCACATTCAGATCTTTTGAAGGTCTGATGGGTACAATCAAGTCCAGAGTCGCAGGGGGCAGAGAGCTTGGCAGTGATTGTCTTCCTTCTTCAGCAAGAAGTGAGGATGATCCACTCGCCATGTTGGAAAGTGGGGATGACCTGCTCCAGGTTCCAGGAAGTGGGAATGATGATCTGCAACCAGTTCCAGAGAGTGGGGATGACATGCTTCCATTTCTGCAGCCAGAATGAACTTCTTGGTAATCTTGCCTGGCTGTCAAACCAGTGCAAGAACCCTCTTCCCTCATTACATTTGCAATTCTGCCCAAAAAAAACAAGCAACGAAACCACAATGGTAAAAATTTAGTAAATGGACAGGGTCCAGTTTTGAGAAAAGTAATGACCATTTGTATATAGATACTTGCTGTTGAGATAGAGAACCCAAAGTTTTGTACCTGGTTATTTTACACTAAAAATAAAATTTTTCTTTACCGTACTTTGAGTTGAGTTTAATATTTTACATTAAATTTTGTAGATGAAACATTTTGCTATGCTAACTTTCCTGGGATTGCATTTAATGGACAGGACAATGGCTCCAGTGAGTTCTTAGACCAAAACCCAAACTTGCTTTTATTTATTTATTTATTTTTTGGCCGGGGCTAGGTTTGAACCCGCCACCTCCGGCATATGGGACCGGTGCCCCACTCCTCGAGCCACAGGTGCTGCCCCCCAAACTTGCTTTTAGAAAACTAGTCTAGGGCGGCGCCTGTGGCTCAGTGAGTAGTGCGCAGGTCCCATATGCCATAGGTGGCGGGTTCAAACCCAGCCCTGGCCAAAAACCACAAAAAAAAAAAAAAAAGAAAGAAAGAAAAGAAAACTAGTCTGTTAGAAGGCCAAAGTAGATTTGTTTAGAACTTGGAGAAGTTATGAAATAATCTGTCATTTTATTCCTTTCCCATTTTTTCCCTTCCCTACGTCTCAGATGAACCAAGTACCATCAAAGCTCCATTTGGCCTACAATTTGTATTTTAAAAAGATGATAAAGACTATTTATCTTCTCTGAGACTTCCAGAAAAGGGTGGGGGTGGGGGGGAGAATAGCAGAGGACTGATTGATACACTAATATGTTTTGTGAAACTTGATTTTTTTTTTATTTTATTTTTTTTTGCAGTTTTTGGCCAGGGCTGGGTTTGAACCCACCACCTCACCTCCAGCATATGGGGCCGATGCCCTACTCTTTTGAGCTACAGGCGCTGCCCAAACTTGATTTTTTTTGTTTGTTTTCAAAGTTCCCAATTAAGCACAGCAACTTAGCTTTAATTTAGGAGATTGTTACTACTTTGGATTCAACCTGAAATTGCAACTTTACTTTACCTTGTGTTATAATCTCTTTATATATCAAAATGAAGGATGTAAAATTTACCCCTTGTGGGAGCATGCCACCTAAAAGGAAGAAAATTACTTCCATGTTCGACAGCAATTAGTAGTTAATTACTAACTCCAGAAGCTAAAGAAAAATGGTATAGCCAAATCCAACAATGATAACCCCCTGTCCCAAGCAACATTTAAAAGACTGCCCATCCCCCATGATTCTGGCTGTTAATACATTTGGATGAAACTAACAGATTGCACATCTCTGCTCTGCTTGACTCCAAGTCTTTCCTTATTTCTAGCTAACGATAACTGAGAAGGAAGTCTGGAGATGTCAAGACTATAGGAACCAGGTTTAGGTTGGTTTGAATTTTCTGATATCTGATTTTCACAGGAGCTGTGGATTGGGAGTGGGGGGTTGTTTTTGGTTTTGATTTTTTTTCCTTTTCCATTTGCAAAATGCCAAGATTCCTATAGTCACACTGCCTGAGGTAGAAGTTTGTGTCTTATTGGCAATAGACAGACTAGGACATTTATTTGCTAGGGTAGGTTTCAATAAACTCTCACTGCCTAAAGGTATCCCTCCAACCTAAGTAGGTGATCCTATTTTTTGATTCTTTAATTCTCTCTCTACATTCCTTTAGTT
Organism: Nycticebus coucang; assembly: GCF_027406575.1. NCBI lineage: Eukaryota > Metazoa > Chordata > Mammalia > Primates > Lorisidae > Nycticebus > Nycticebus coucang. The sequence goes on along the minus strand of NC_069781.1, from coordinate 72,343,913 downwards.
TTCCTACAAGGGAAACCAAATACCACTATAAATGCAAAAGTACTTGTCAAACTATAAAGTCACTGGTATATAGCAGCCCTCCATAGATTTCTGAAGACAAAATTTTGCTTGGATTAGAACAAAACGTTTTAACTATTTTACACATTTGTTTTTTAATTTGTTATGTTTATCAACCAAAATGGCTTTGTATGCTGACAACAGCATATAAATGAAATCTGGTATTTCATGGAACATGGAATCTGCAGCATATAAATGAAAGCTGCTAACAGGCAAAGGTTTTAACCTTATAATTCATAAAGGCTTGTATTAGGGACAGTCTCTGACACCATGGGGCAAACCCAAAATATGTTCTATTTTATTTAATAATTCATACAAATGCATTAACATTTTTCTTAATAAATTCTCTATTCAATAAAAGCAATAAAGCACATGTCTATTTTTGCTGATCATTGTATTTCCATGCCTGACTGAGGGCAGATGTCCAATAAATACTTGTTAAATCAATGAAGGAATTAATATCACATACTTAAGACACTACTCTCTTAGATCTAAGAGATTATCAATAACATAAATTAATTGGTAAGTTCCTCCTGCTTTTAAACAAAAATATTTTGTTTATTCAAAGCCAATTTTGGAGATCCTACTATTGGGCAGAACTATATCAGGCCCTGAAGGCACAGAAGTTAATTAGACATGGGGTTAATTAATTAAACCAGTTAATTAAACCAACTGTTTCTAAAGAAACAGTTATATTTTCAAATCATTACAATTCATTGCCATAGGTGCTAAAATAGAGTTGTGTGCCAGAGACAAAACAGGTCTCAAGGAAAGGGTGTTCAACTATGCTTTGGTAGATCAGTAAAGATTTCAGAGGAGCAAAAAGTCTTAGAGGACTAGAAGTTTGCCAGACAGACAAGAGAAGAATATTTCAGACAATATCCAGAGAAAGTGAGTCATGAAGGAATATATAAGAATGGTATGTTCCATGAAATACCAGGAAGTCACGGTGGTTAAAGAGGAAAGGGAAGTGATGATAGATGAGTATGGAAATATAAGCGGGAGGAAAGTCATAAATAGTCTTATATGCTGCCTCAAATAGTAGTTAGTCCTGTAAGAAATAGGGAGGCATTGAAATATTTAAAGTAAAAATGTCTCTATCAAATTTGTGTTTTAGATATATTATGCTAATCACTAGAGAAATGCAAGAGAAACACCCCCCCAAAAAAATACACTTCTATTTTTATTTTTTTAGACAGAGTCTCACTCTGGGTAGAGTGCTCAAAACACTCTGGTCTCTACCCAGTAGAACACCCTGGGTAGAGTGTTCAAAAGTCACCCATGAACACTAAATAAATTGCCTCTGTGAATGTGTGAACTCTGGCTCAAAGATTTCCTTCAGATTTTCATTTCTGCCTGCTTCCACTCTTCTTATGTACTGGTTCTCCTCATTCTCTATCTACCTTCATAATTTGATCACTTCTGCTCATCTGGACCTATTTGGCTCTTGTAGCCTAGCTTCAGTCTATTTAACTCAGCCATTTCAGGATGAAATTTCTGATCATTCCTGGAATTTGTATACACCCAAAGATGCCCATCTCTAGGTTTGGCTCAACAACTAGATCCCTTTCTCTTACCATACACAAAAATCAACTTAAAATGGACTAAAAACTTAATGCTATTTAGCCATTTAAAAAGAGCAAAATTCTGTATTTCACAGCAATATGGAGGACATTATACTAAGCAAAATAAGCTGGGCACAGAAAGAAAAATACTGTTTATTCTCACTCATAGGTAGAAACTAAAAAATAGCTGATGTCATAGCAGTAAAGAATAGAATAGTGATTACTAGAGGTAAGAAAGAGTGGGTGGGGGGTAGCCAAAAGTTGGTTAACAGATACAGTGGTACAGCTAGATAGGAGAAATAATTTCTAGTGTTCTATAGCATTATACATATAATGACTACAATTAACTACAATTTATTGTGTATTTTCACATAACCATAAGAACAGATTTTGAATGTTCCCAGCACAGGGAAATGATAAATGTTCACAGTGATGGACATGCTAATTATCTTGGCTTGATCATTACACAGTGTATACATGTATTGAAAGATCACACTGTACCCTATAAATATATACAGTTATTTATATGTTAAAATTAAAAATAGTAACAAAAGGGGCAGCGCCTGTGGCTCAAGGAGTAGGGCGCTGGTCCCATATGTCGGAGGTGGCGGGTTCAAACCCAGCCCTGGCCAAAAACCACAAAAAAAAAAAAATATATAGTAATAAAAGCAAAAAATACATGATCCAGCTATATGCTTTCTGTAAAGGAGTCATATTAGATCTAAAGACATAAAAAGATTGCAAGTGAAAAGATAGAAAAAGATACCCTGACAAATAACAACCAAAAGAGAAGAGTAATACTCATATTAGACAAAATAGACTTTATAAGAGGTTATAAGAGACAAAGAAGGGAGTCCCCGCGGCGCTGAAGGCGAGCGGCCGCCACGGCGTTCTCGGCGCCGACGGCCTACCTGACCCATCAGCAGAAGGTGTTGAGGCTTTACAAGCGGGCGCTGCACCACCTCGAGTCGTGGTGCATCCGCAGGGACAAATACCGGTACTTTGCTTGTTTGATGAGAGCCCGGTTTGAAGAACATAGGCATGAAAAAGATATGAGGAAGGCCACCCAGCTGCTGAGGGAGGCAGAAGAATAATTTTGGTATCGTCAGCATCCACAGCCGTATATCTTTCCTGACTCCCCTGGGGGTACCTCCTATGAAAGATACGAGTGCTACAAGGTTCCAGAGTGGTGCTTAGATGACTGGCATCCTTCTGAGAAGGCCATGTATCCTGATTACTTTGCCAAGAGAGAACAGTGGAAGAAACTGCGGAGGGAGAGCTGGGAGCGAGAGGTTAAGCAGCTGGAGGAGAAAACCTGCTTAACCTGCTGGACCACCTGGTGGTCCTTTGACAGAAGCTCTGCCTCCTGCCCGAAAGGAAGGTGATTTGCCCCCACTGTCGTGGCATATTGTGACCAGACCCAGGGATGGGCCCGTGTAGAGAGAGAGAGAGAGAGACACGTTACTGTTTATGTTTGAAAGTGAAATAGGTTACAGAATACACACACACTTGCCCAAATAAAAATAACTGAAATGGTAAAAAAAAAAAAAAAAAAAATAGACAAAGAAGGACATTATATATTAGAAAAAGGTTCAATATAGCAAGAAGATATACAGTTACCCACCTAAAGACAGGCTATCAAAATACATGAAGCAAAAACTGACAAAATTAAAGGAGAAATAGATAATTCTACAATAATAGTTAGATACTTCATTACCCCACTCTCAATAATAGATGAATAACCACATAGAAGCAAGGAAATAGAAGATTTAAACAAGAAAATAAATCAACTATATCTAACAGACATATACAGAACACTATATCCAACGATAGCATACACATTCTTCTCAAATGTATATGGGACATTTTCCAGGATAGATCGTATATTAGGCCACAAATTGATTCTCAATAGATTTTAAAAGATAGATAACATACAAATTATCTCCCCTGATTACAAGATAAAATTAGAAACCAACAACGGAAATAAAACTGAAAAATTCATAAGTCTGTGGAAATTAAACAACATACTCTTAAACAATCAATGAGCCCCCTCTGGGAGGCTAAGGCAGGCAGATTCCCTGAGCTGAGGATTTGGAGACCAGCCTTAGGAAGAGAAAAACTAGCCAGGCATGGCATCATGCTATGTACCTGTAGTCCCAGCTACTTGGGAGGCTGAGGCAAGAGAATTGCTTGAGCCCAAGAGTGTAAGGTAGGTATGAGCTATGACACCACAGTACTCTACCCAGGGCAACAGAATGAGACTTTGTCTAAAAGAAATAAAAATAAAAAATAACAACCAAAAAAAATCAATGAGCCATAAAAGAAAATACTTAGAGGCACATGAAAACCAAATCACAATATGCTGAAACTTATAGGGTCCAACAAAAGAAAGCAGTATTTAGTAGGAAAATTATAGCTATATGTGCTTACAATAAAAAACAAGAATGATATCAAATCCACAATCTAACTTTACAACTTAGGAACACCCCTATTTAATGTTTTTCATGCCTTAATTCATTTAATCCTCACTATAGTTTTTCAAGGCAGGTTTGGATTTTGTTGTTTTTTTATTTGTTTTGTTTTGAGGTTTTTTTTTTTTTTGAGGTTCAGGACATGCTACCTCTAAATGTGGCACTTTGGCACATTACATATTTTAAGCTGAAGGAATCTGAGAAAACAACAGAAACAGGGAGGTCTTTCTCACCTTTCCCCCACCACTTTACTCTTTTTTCATGAAGCAAGTCATGAAACCCAGGAAGGATTTTCTGACCTTCGTCTGAAGCAAGTTATCAGACTCTCATGGGAGAAGTGCCTTGTCTGTACCTGGACGACACGGAGATATAGAGAAGAATCTGAACACACAGGCCTTACTAAGTTTCCCCCTGTTTACCACCATTAAATCATATCCTTTGTTGGTCTATCTTATTTCTCTACAACTATCCCCTCTTCATCAAGCCTACTATTAAAAACCAAAACCCGGGTTAACTGTTTCTTCATATTTTATTTCTTTACGAGGGTTCTATGTCACATAAAACTTATATCAAATAAATTTGGGGCCAGGCATAGTGGCTCACTCACGTTATCCCCTCTCACCAAGATGGGAGGATTGCTTGAGTCCAGGAGTTCAAAACCAGCCTGGGCAGCACAGTGAGATCCTATCTTTACAAAAAAAGTTTTAAAAATTAGTCAAGTGTGGTAGTGATGCATATCTGTGGTCCTAGTTGCTTGGGAGGCTAGGACAGAGGAATGCCTGAGCCCAAGAGTTGAAGGCTGGAGTGAGCTATGATTGTGCCATTGCACTCCAGCCTGAGCAGCAGAGTGAGACTCTGTTTCTAAAATAATATTTTAAAATAAAGAAAAAATAGCCTTGATGCCCACAGCACAGTGGTTATGGCACCAGCCACATACACCAAGGGTGGTGGGTTCGAACCCAGCCTGGGCCAGCTAAATAACTGCAACAACAAAAAAAAACAGCCAGGTGTTGTGGCGGGCACCTGTAGTCCCAGGTACTTGGGAGGCTGAGGCAAGAGAATTGCTTAAGCCCAAGAGTCGGAGGTTGCTGTGAGCTGTGATGCCACAGCACTCTACCAAGGGCAACATAGTGAGACTCTGTCTCAAAAATAAATTAATTAATTAATTAAATTAAATTAAATAAAGAAAAAATAAATGAGCATGCTTTTTTTTTTTGAGACAGAGTCTCACTTTGTCCCCCATAGTAAAGTGCCTTGACATCATAGTTCACAGAAAGTTCAAACTCTTGGGCTTAAGTGATCCTCTTGCCTGAACCTCTCATGTAGCTGGGACTACAGGCACCCACCACAATGCCTACCCAGTTTCTAAAGAGAGGGTCTTGCTCTTGCCCAGGCTGGTCTCAAACTCCTGAACTCAAGCACTTTGCCCACCTCGGCCTCCCACAGTGCTAGGATTATAGGCGTGAGGATTATATACCATGCCTGGCTGTATGCTTTTTTAAAATATGTCTTTTGTGATAGGGCCCTCAGCCATGACCCTAAAATGAGTAGAAGGAAAGATATTTTTACTTCCCTAAAAGGTGAAGTAACTTTCCCCAAAATATACTGCTAATAAATGGAAGCTTGGGCCTGAATCTAGTACTCCCACCTTTATCCATTACACAGTATTTTATATCACCTGACTCTCCAATCAACTTATTAACCTGGGCCTTGTCTCAAAGGCAATGGATTCCCTACATTTTTATATGTGATTAAAATAAATGTTCTTCCCTCTGATATCCACATGGCTAATTCCCTTACCTCCGTGTGAAATAAATTATGTCCCTCCCCAAATTTATATGTTGAAGCCATAATTCCCAGCCGTGCACATAATAATCAATAAATAAATGATGGAAGGGAAGAAAGTTCAGGGTTGACTGAGTCTCCTTTATCTAATCAAACTCAATAGGACAGGAAGGAGACAGGGCTGGAACCAAAAAGAGAAACATAGTTTGTGCTTACAAATGGTGTCCACATGATGAAAAATTAGCAACTTCAATAGAAGATCAGGGTAGCCAGATTCAGAAAGGCAAACTCTTATAGTTATTGGCTTAAGCAAGGAATTTATGAAAAAGATCCCAATGACAATCACAGCAACAGCAAAAATACACAAGTGGGAGCTGATCGAATTTAAAAGTTTCTGCACAGACACAATCAACAAATAGACAACCTAGAATGGGAAAAAATATTTGCATGTTATAAATCAAATAAAGGGCTGATAACTAGAATCTACAAAGAACTCAAGCAAATTAGCAAGAAAAAATTAAATAACCTCATTAAAAAGTATACAAAAGACATGAACAGAAACTTTTTTTTTCTTTTTTTAGAGACAAGAGTTCCACTCCATCACCCTCTGTAGAGTGTTGTAGCATCACAGCTCACAGCAACCTCCAGCTCTTGAGCTTAAGTAATTCTCTTGCCTCAGTAGGAGGCAAGCTGGGACAACAGGCACCCACCACAACACCCAGCTATTTTTTGTTGCAGTTTGGCCAGGGCTGAGTTTGAACCTGCCACCCTTGGTATATGGGGCCAGCACCCTACTCACTGAACCACAGGCGCCACCCATGAACAGAACTTTTAAAATAAAGATAGTCTGGTCTAATGGCTAACCAACATGAAAAAATGCTCAACCTCTCCAATCATCAGAAAAATGCAAGTCAAAACCCAAGAGTTAGGGGTTGCTGTGAGCTATGACGCCACAGCACTCTACCAAGAGTGACAGCTTGAGACTCTGTCTTAAAAAAAAAAAGTCCCAAAGCAACAGACTCTGGCATGAGTGTGGAGAGAATGGAATGTTCATTTATTGTTGATGGGACTGCAAACTAGTACAACCTCTATGGAAAGTACAGTATGGAGGTATCTCAAAGAACTAAAAGTAGACCTACCTTTTGATCCATAATACCACTACTAGCCACTTATCCAAAGGAAAAAGGGACATTTTATCAAAAAGACATTTGCACTTGAGTGATTATTGCTGCACAATTCACAATTGCAAAGATGTGCAAACAACCCAAGTGCCCATCAATACATGGATTAATGAAATGTGGTATATGTATACCATGGAATACTACTCAGCCATAAAAATGGCAATCTAATATCATTTGTAACAACCTGGATGGAACTGGAGACCATTCTTCTTAAGTATTGCAAGAATGGAAAAACAAACACCATATGTACTCAGTACTAATTTGCAACTAGTCGATTAACATTTGTGTGCACATATGAAAGTAAAACTCAGTGGAAATCAAATGGGGTCGAGGGGAAGGCAAGATAGAGTAAATTCACACCTCATTGGTGCAAGGCACATATACTGGATGAAGGGCACACTTGTAACATTGACTTAAAATGTACAAATGTAAATTATGTGACCAAAATGTGTGTACCCCTGTAATACTCTGAAATAAAAACTAAATTAAGAAAAAAAAGAAAGGCAAAATGGATCCACACCTAGGAGGCATCTGAAGTTACTACAAACTGAAGGGCATGAAGGCAGCCAAGGACTAATTCTGGCATATACTTGGAAGTTGAGTTTCAGGGCGTTTACTCTTGCTTGTTTCACCTGCTTAAGTGTTGCCTTCAAAATGCTGTCAAAATCTCCTCACTCCTGTTCTGACACTTTTTTTACCTTAGCCCAGGCAGGATTGGTGGTGGTCTAGGAAATTACACTCAAAATCTACTTAGCTCCTTCAAAAGCTTCCTTCCCTCCTAGACATTAAAGATCCTAGAAAAGAAAATTCTTAGCATGCTCCTCCCTCTACCCCAGGCTCTGCTAGAAATCTTTCGCTTTGGCCGAGCTTCCTCCACTGTCTCTTTTATCTACTGCTTGAATGTTACTTCTGTCCCTGGTCTCTTTTGGTGGAATCTTAGATGTGGTTTCACTCCTGATGCTCCTCCTTGAATTTAACTTAAGTCGTTTATTCAAAAGTCTCTGAGCAGCCTAACCCAGCATCAGAGGTTCCTGCCCCTGAAGGAAGGTTAGTAGGGCAAAGGAATAGAGAGAAAGTCTGTAACACACAGCTCCCCCCAGTCACCTCCCCCACTAGGCAGCTTGTCCTGGACACTAGGAGTACTACCCCATGTGGTCATTTTATCCTTTTTGTACTGCAGCTCTCCCCTAAACCACCATCAACTGTAACTCTTGAAAAAAAATTTTATAAAAGCCCAAATTTCACCTGCAATGTGACTCAATCTTGTCCCACTCCCTTAAGTAGGAAAAGACTTACCATTAACATGGGTTTTGACCTTAACCTGCAGAAACTACTTGTAATATTGAGAAAAAAAGTTGGGAATTTTTTTTTTTTTTTAACTGTATAGAGTATGGGGCAAAGTTCTGTATTTACCTCAAGACTGGGCAAGTAGAGGGGACTCCTTATTCTAACCCAAAAGGAGAAGAGAAAAACACTCCTCCCCAAAAAGAGGTTGTGGCAGTGAAAGGAGAAGCAAAAGTGTCAGTTTGAGGCATTAGCACGTGACAAGAAAGGAAGAGTGAGCCAGGAGCTGCCATAATAATTGAAGGAGGAAGTCTCAGTTTCTCACAAGGACTCAGCCCCATACCCCAAACTCTGAAAACCTCCAGCTCCATACCTATTTCCTTCCTCTCAATCATCTCTAGGGGGGATATCCTGCCCTAGGCCATAGAGGCTCATAAGAGGGGGAAGGCAGAGAAGGGAAGAGTCCTCATTCCTAACATCCTTAACTGGACTCATGAGCTCTTCTGCCTGTAAAAATACTGTTCATTGGGTGTAGTTCTATAGTTCTACTATAATCTACTTCAAGCATGATGGATCAATCATAGCTAGCCATCACGTACAATATGGTTACCATGGAGAATGTATTCTGAGTTCCACATAACTTACTTCTACAAATGAACCACTGGAATTCTGACATGGAGACTGCTTGTGCAACTCTCATACTAGAAAGTAAGATATATTGATGTCTTTGAGGACTATCAGGTTCATAGGACAAGGAACAATTGTGTGTCCTTTTTTGCTTGAGAGCTTTTTCATATTGCCTTTTGATCATTCTGGACATCAAGAAATATGTTCTCTTCCTTCTAGACAGGTCTTAAAGGACTCTGAGGTCTCTAGCTGGCACATTCATTGATTCCTAGAGAGTCAAAGCAAAGATTTTGTGTCAGTTGCTTAGAAATTTAAGGGAACAAGTAAAAGTCAGAAGGAAATTTAATTTTAGCTTCTTTGGGCTTTTTGATCATGAAAACTTCTACAGCATCTCTGATAAAAGTACACTTCTGTACTAAAGTTCAGAGAGTTCAGTTAATCTAAACTCAGATTATTAAACTTCATTTTCACTGCTTTAGCATAATTGTGTGTGCACATGAGAGACAGAGAGAAAAATGACTCACGCAGTCTTCTCAGTGAAGCTGAGCGAACTAGCAAACTCTGACAAGATGCGATTACCATGTAAACCCTATCTCATTATCTGTAAGTTAGCCACCAAATCATATTTATCCTTTATCCTAAGGATAAATCATATTTATCCTTATCAAAACAAGGCAATCAACTTCTAGTACATGGAGATATTTCTACACTGAAAGTTTTTTTGAAAACAAACAAACAAACAAAAAAAAAAAACCATGATTTGAAAATAGCTAGAGATAAAGCCAGTGTGGTGGCTCATGCCTGTAATCCTAGCACTTTGGGAGGCTCAGGTGGGTAGATTGCTTGAGCTCAGGAGTTTGAGATCAGCCTAACCAAAAGTAAGACCCCGTCTCTAATAAACATAGAAAAAACTAGCCAGGCGCTATTGCAGGTGCCTAGCTAGGCCCAGCTACTTGGGAGATTGAGGCCTGAGGATCTCTGGAGCCCAAGAGTTTGAGGTTGCTGTGAGCTATGATGCCAGGGTAACAGAGTGAGACTCTGTCTCAAAAAAAGAAAGAAAAAGAGAAAATAGCTAGAGATAAAACAGGCTTTTTCATACGATGCTTTGATAATGAATTTTTTTTTTTTTTTAAACAGTCTTGTTCTATCACTCAGGCTAGCATGCAGTGGAGGGATCATAGCTCATTGCAACCTCAAACTCCTAGCCTTAAGCAATCCTCTCACTTTGACCTCCCAAAGTGCTAGGATTACAGGTGCGACCCATAGCACCCAGCCTGGTAATAGATATTTTTACAAGCAAAAAGTGTCCTGCAAATTTTTTAGTAATTTTGTTTGTTTGTTTTAAGAAACAGGGCTTTCGTTGTGTGGCCTAGGCTGGACTTGAGTCCCCAGGCTTAAATCATCCTCCTACCTCAGCCTCCCCAGTAGCAGGGACTACAGGCCTGTACCACCATACCTAAATATGTCCTGCAAGTATTAAAAGATCATAAATGTGAGGACAGTGATAAAGTCCAATAAACTGTTATATTATGCATTTAAGCACTTTCTATGTGCAAAGGACTTTACATATATTATCTCTTTCAATCCTCACTAAAGCTCTTTGAGAAAGGAATTAACATTCCCATTTTACAAATGAGGAAATCAAGTCAGAGAATAAGGAATTTGCCCACATCGTCACAGTTTGCAAATGGAAGAGTGGACAATTAAATCCAGGTCCATGTGACTCTGAACTAAGCTTTCAGCTCCTCTGCTATCTCCCAAATGGCAGCGGTTCTGCTGCCACTATTAAATATTAGCCACAATTACCACAGATTGCCCAAGGGCTTCTTTACAGAGCAGCATCATATATAAAGCACTCCCAAAGGCTTTTGGAAAGAGGGAACTTGCTAAAGGAAGGCATTCTTGAATATTATCACCAGAAAAAAAAAATCCCTAAAATTAAAATATGTTCTTCTGTACAATAAACATTCTTTAAGCAAGCATCTTTTAGAAGTAGAATATGAATAGTGGCGTCTACATAAAGAACAGGGATACATATGCTTTGCCTGGGGCTGGGGTAATAGGCAGAAACAAATGGGCATGCACGTGCTTGCTCATATACATACATACCACCCGCTACCAGCAAGAGAAAGAGGAGGCATGGTGTGTGCTGGTCCCACCTCTACCCTTATACAGAAGCTGGTTAATACTGGAGGGGCTCAAGCCTGGTGATCTGAGCCAGCTCATTGCACAATCCTCTCTTAAGGCTATGGCTGAACTATGTGGAAGTTTGGATCACTCCTCTCACTTCCCTCAGGATAGCCAGAAAGCTCTGGAGATATCAAATCAGCGTGTCTGGCGAGCAATGCCTGTGAGCTCTTGTGGGTGGATCTTAATTACCCCTAGCAATGGCCGGCTGGACTTCAACAGTAGTAGGGGCATTACCCTCCATGCCTCCTAAAAGTCATTATGTTAGAAATGAAATCAGTTTGTACCCACCAGCACCCCTCCACCCGCATTTTCCAAGCAAAGTTTAGGAGATATTCATAAATCATTACAACGGTTTGATTTCAGGGACTTTGCTGAATTGCCTCTAAATTTCTCTGGATAGGCCAGGTGAGGTGGTTCATGCCTATAATCCTAGCATTTTGAGAGGCTGAGGCAAGTGGGATGCTTGAGCTCGGGAGTTCAAGATCAGCTTAAGCAAAAATGAGACTAAAAATAGAAAGAAAAGAGCCAGGCTTCCTGGCAGGAACCAGTAGTCCCAGCTACTAGGTCATAAGAGTCCAATGGAGGGACCTGCCCAAACAGAATGTGCCCACCCCCACCCTTCTGATGGATGTCCCACCTAGGAAAGGTGAATGTTTCCACCCCCACCTTTCCGACCCCTGAAAACCCCTATCCACCTTAACCCACATGGCTGACTTCCTTCTCCAGCTCAGCTTACTCACACCCAGGTGGAAATAAAGGTCAATGTTGCCCACAGAACCAGGATTCTATTTCCTTTTGTTCACATTTCGGAATAATCTTTTATTTTTAGTCTTTGACCTCTGACTCAGGAGGCTGAGGCAAGAAGATCTCTGGAACCCAAGAGCTTGAGGTTGCTATGAGCTATCATGATGCCACAGCACTCTACCCAGATGACAGACCGAGATTCTTTCCCAAACATAAATAAATAAATTAATTAATTAAATTAAATAAAAATACATAAACTTGGCTCAGCACCCCTACTTCAGTGAGTAGAGCGCCAGCCACATACACCGAGACTGTGGGTTGGAGCCCAGCCCAGGCCTGCTAAACAACAATGACAATTGCAACCAAAAAAAATAGACAGGGGTTGTTGCAGGCGCCTGTAGTCCTAGTGGGTGCCTGTCGTCCCAGCTACCTGGGAGGCTGAGGCAAGAGAATCGCTTAAGCCCAAGAGTTTGAGGTTGCTGTGAGCTGTGACACCACTGCACTCTACTGAGGGTGACATAGTGAGACTCTGTCTCAAAAAATATAAATTAAATAAATAAATAATAAACTTCTCTGGATAGGTGAGCAGAGATAGACCTGTCTTCCTCCCACAGCTGCTAATCACAGTATCTGTGAAAGCAGGGTCTGTACCTCCATCTTAACCTCAGCTGATTGGGTGGGCCCAGCAGAAACTCATCCTTGGGGCTCTGAATTTTCCTTCTGTAATGGCATATTCCCTAGGCTCAGGGACTAAAGAAAAGCAGAGCCATTGGCCTTATTGCCAGGGCAACAAAGCAGCTTACTCTGAATCCTGTAGCTCATAACAAAATGGTCGATTTCTCTTTGCGGAGATGGAGAGGTTATTTTAGCTAAGGTAAAAGTTAGATTCTAAGTCTGGCGTCCTCAAACTTTTTAAACAGGGAGCTAATTCACTGTCCCTCAGACTGTTGGAGGGCCGGACTATAGTTTAAAACAAAAACTATGAACAATTCCTATGCACACTGCACATATCTTATTTTGAAGTAAAAAACAAGACCGGAACAAATACAATTCACACGCTTCATGCGGCCCGCGGGTCGCAGTTTGAGGACGCCCGTAAGTAGTCAGAACTGAAACACTATTTGCCCCGTGGTATCAAGAGGTCAGAGGGAGGGTGGCGCCTGTGGCTCAAGGAGTAGGGCGCCGGTCCCATATGCCGGAGGTGGCGGGTTCAAACCCAGCCCCGGCCAAAAACCACAAAAAAAAAAAAAAAAAAAAAGAGGTCAGAGGGGCCAACTGGGTCAAAATCCATTAGAGAAAATTTACATTTGAAAGCTGGCAAGACAAAGAGCTAATACTAACCAAAAGACCAGAGGTTGAGATTAAAAACTAGGATTTGTGAATCAGGCAAAATTTATAAAAAGGTAGAGAGCAAACGAAGACATCCAAGGGCACTGCTGTAAAAGAAACTCAAGGTGTCTGTGAGTGAGGTGAAGACATCATGAAAGAACAAAGGAGGCACAGCCAGGTTTGTCACCTTCATAGCAAAGCGTACACCCTTCTACCTCCTCCTCAGCTCTTGGGTTGTTCAAAACAAGTCTTATTTCCTCTTGTAGGCCCAGGGGTATGCAGTCATATTTTAGAAAGCTCCTTCCTCAGGGCTTTGCTATCTCCTTGGCTATATTCTCATACTGCAACCTATTTAACCTCTGCTTGGCCACAGACTGCTAAAATCTCAAGCTCCTTCTTGCAGAAGGTCTCCTTGTCCCAAAGCTTTGCAGATAAATATCAGACAAGATCCCAAGGCAGCTCCCACCTGCAGCTGTTAATATTGGGAGGTTCAAGCCTATTGCAAGATTGCAGATAAGTGCAATCTGAGTGTCAGACAACCATACCAATAAAACAAAACTCCAAATACCTTATCATGCTCTTCGGGTTTGGCTCAACAATTTCATTTTATTACCACAGTTTCCCATGCCTACCCCCATCCAGCCTTGGCAGTCTTTTTGTTTCTTGATCACGCCACACTCCAATACCACCCATAAACCCAACTCCTGCCCTAAGTCTTGCACTTTATAGGGTTTCACTTAGCCTTCCTCCAGCAAATCCCTCCCTACAGGATGAGGTCCACAAGCCAAGGGACATGCCTACCAAGACCTCCCACCCTTCTAGATGACACTTGGGGGTTCCGGGACCACAGAATGCTCTGTCCAATCAGCCTCAACAATTCTCCTAAGGTCCACAAAGTCCTCTTCACCAAGTCTATCCTCTTGAGGGAACCACTCTCTAGACTCTGTGTTAAACAGCAAATCATGGAATACAGTGAAACAGAAAATAGATATTGAACAGAGAAATAAAATGACTGAACATGTTTGGTTAGTTCTACTCAGAAAAAATAGGGTTAAATTTAAAGCAGTACCTTCAGCTGTGCCCTGAAGGTTACCTCATTATGGCTTTGTTAAACCAGAAAGCCTGGGAACGTAGAGCTCAAGATCCCCCCTCCTGCCACCCAAGAGGCCTTTAATTCTTGCATTTTTTGCTGAAAATCCAGGAGCTTGCTTCAGGTCTTCCAAACACACCCAGCACCTCAGAGGTCTGAGGATTAAACTTAGCATTTCACAGGTTGGCTGCTAAATTAATACTAAACTTTATACTGATGGTAAAGACTGTGTCCTTAAAACATTTCTCAAACAAGAATGCCAATCATTTTTGGATTCTGTTGCAGAGATTTGAATATTTAATATTTGTAGTCTTAAAAAGAGCTGTTCATGAACACTGGTTTCCTGGCACATATTAAATAAATGTAAATGAAAATAATGGGATGCTACCTGGCTATTTAAAAAGTCTATACTTCTATGCAATATTAATTAAGAACTAGAAAGTTAACTTACAGGCTAAGCTATCTGGCTGGTGATACAGAGAGAAATAGAACTTATATTTCTATTGTGCATATATTTTAAAATGTAATCTCTGGTTAACTTTTAAAAGCAATCTATGTGATTTTTTTTTTTTTTTTTTTTTTGTAGAGACAGAGTCTCACTGTACTGCCCTTGGGTAGAGTGCCGTGGTGTCACACGGCTCACAGCAACATCTAACTCTTGGGCTTACGAGATTCCCTTGCCTCAGCCTCCAGAGCAGCTGGGACTACAGGCTCCCGCCACAATGCCTGGCTAAATCTATGTGATTTTTACTTCATTCACTCTATCAATTTTCATAGAAGTAGTGGAAAGAGGCTGTCTTTCAAAACTACTGCTGTTTAACTCCATATTTGTGTTCCTATTTCTAAAGTCAACCACCTGGCTGGGTAAGGAGCATGTGAAGGCAATTTTCTTAACTCAGATTTCTTAGAAAACAAAACATGAAGCAAACTTTGTGCTAATTTTTTTTTTTGCAATTTTTTGCCCAGGCTGGGTTTGAACCCACCACCTCCAGCAAATGGGGCCGGGCCCTACCTGTTTGAGCCACAGGCACCTCCCTGTACTAACTTTTCAGTCCTAAGGAGGCAAGAGTGAGGGGGAAATGCAAATGAGGCAGGAAAGGAGAAAAAGGTGACAAGGGGTTGTGTATTTACTTTTAAATATCTTTTAAAGAGGCCTAACATGTTTCTTGGTGATGTGGGATATCTTCAGAAAAACTGTTTAGGTTTACTTTGTCTTGGAATCTTTGAAGGGCAAGCAATTTATCTGTCAGCTTTTTCCCATTTCCTTTCTCTCATTGATAAAATTTGCCCTATAGGGCATTAACAACCATGCCCTGTGAAAGCAAATTGATTAGATTCTTCCTACTCATGGAGATTGGAAAGAAGAAAAGAATTTGTTAAACTGATCCTGCATGGTATCAGGGGTGTCCAAACTGAGGGCCAAGGCTGCAGGCTGATTTTGTGACAACCTTTTTTGCTGTCTGTGGTGTAGGATATCACAAAAAGTACACACAGACCTTTGTTTTGCCCATCATCTTTCGTTAGTGTTTGTGTATTTAATGTGTGGACAAGACAATTCTTATTCTTCCAATATGCAGTAGAGGAAAGAAGGACATCACTGTCAGCTAGAGGATAAATTTATGTGTTTCTGTAAAGATAACCATATCCTACCCATAAAGGTGACTGAGACTGCCACCAAACTCACTCACCATCATCTAACACAGTCCATCTGGTTTTGAGTGAAGCAGTGAGGTGTATTGAAGAAAACGTGATAGGGACCACCCCCGACCCCTACCTCACAGGCAAGTCTGATGAGGTTTGCCCAGGCTGGGTTTGAACCCACCATCCCATACTTTCTGCCATGAGGCATTGTTTTTCATTTACCGTCTTGACTGGGAGTGGGGTTGGGGTCAGTTGTGGGCACTTCTACTTGGCCTTTCTGAAAATAATAGCCCTTGGCTCGGCGCCTGTGGCTCAAGCGGCTAAGGCGCCAGCCACATACACCTGAGCTGGCGGGTTTGAATCCAGCCTGGACCCAAGAAACAACGATGACGGCTGCAACCAAAAAATAGCCGGGTGTTGTGGTGGCGCCTGTAGTCCCAGCTACTTGGGAGGCAGAGGCAGGAGACTCGCTTGAGCCCAGGAGTTGGAGGTTGCTGTGAGCTGTGATGCTACAGCACTCTACCCAGGGTGACAGCTTGAGGCTCTGTCTCAAAAAAAAAAAAGAAAGAAAGAAAATAACAGCCCTTAATCTACATAGTGCAAGGAACGCAAGTTAGGAGTTCTATCTAGGCATGCTCTGAGGCTTATGCATGTAATCCTAGCACTCTGGGAGGCCAAGGCAGGAGGATCCTTGCCTTCAGGAGTTGGAGACCAGCCTGAACAAGAGCAAGAGCCTATCTCTACTGAAAATAGAAAAATTAGCCAGGCATTGCGGCAGGCCCCTGTATTTCCAGCTACTTGGGAGGCTAACGCAGGAGGATTGCTTGAGCTTAGGAGTCTGAGGTTGCTGTGAGCTAGGCTGAGGCCACAACACTCTAGCCTGGGCAACAGAATGAGACTTTGTCTTAAAAAAAAAAAAAAAAAATTCTACTCCACCTGATACTTAGTCTATTTATATACTCAAGAGCTAGGGATAAACTATGGGATAGGTATGCTGACTCATTAATCCTACTGTGAATTGAATTTAGACTAAAACCTCATTTATCAACTGGCTATCATAATTCCTATTCTAACTGGAGCATTGGGATGGCATTTTGGGTCTCTTTATATCAGTGCCAGCTCAGACTCCATATCTAACAGATTTTAAAAGCCTGGGTTCTACCCCTCCCCCTGGAACAGTTATTCTAACAAATAGCCAAAGGTCCATTTAGGAAAGAATCAGAAGAATGTGTAGTTTGGTGGCATATCCAGGTGCCTCCCCAAGGGGACTTTGTCTCCCCTCCAGTCAATGGACTCTGGGTCTGTAAGTCAGTTTAGTTCTTGAAACTTGATTATTTTTCATCAATGCCAGCTTTCTGCTTTCCAGCTCTATTATATAACTCCACCAAGTCAATTCTCCATCTATCCTGCCCGTAAAGATACCTCAGATTCTTGTAGACCAGAGCACTCTAATTGCCACTCTTCGGTGCTCATTAGAATAGTCATGTCCATTTCACCTGAGAATTAAATCCTACTGCTGGTCTCTATCATTCTGGAACCCTATCATCCTCATTGCTATTAGGCAGCCTAATCCGACAGCCATATCTGCAAGCTTCCTGAAGAAACTAGTGCGCCCGGCACCAGTGTATTTGCTTTCACCTTAGAATTGGGAATGCTCTTTGGCTCCTCCAGGAAAGTAGTACTAGTCTCTAGGATAAATCTTATGCTAACATCCCTACTTCCCTGATTCATATGTCCCCTTTGCTCAATAGAGTACCAAGGTGTCTAGCAATTTAACTTCATTAGGCCATTGTAATATCCAAGCTTCAAGGAGCTAATCTGAAGGTGTATTTAGACCAGCTTTCGGTCTCAGAACATTGAATCCCTGAGTCATGGGAGAATATGCCATTCCAGTGAATTCTCCCCTATTCAGCTTTATAATCTTCCTGGATCTGTTAGCCTCAAAATCTACTCATACACATGTCCACCAGTTTCCTACTAGCATATGTGATATAATGGTTAAATTCCATGATTTGATTCATAGTTAAGCTATTTCTTCCCTGAGCAAGGACTATACCTTTCTCTCTCAGGTTGTGCTGAGGTATGATCCTGGTTACCAACCTGGAAACAATCAGATATGGTGGAGGGTATCTTTTAAGGAAAATAAGTATCATCTCGTTAGGTACCCACTTCAAGTGGGATTATTGCATAGCCTCTGGGCAAGGGGAAGCTATTATTATTTTGGCCAGGGTGAGCAGATGGATTCCATTAGCCCAGACATAACCAGAGCAAGTTTTCAGTTTAGGATTCTTAGCTTTATTGATTTAAATATTCTCATACCAGGTCTTTGGGCCCTCTTCTTCATCTGGGCACTGGTTTTAATATAGTATATTCATTGAAGCTGCAAATTTAATTTCCTTTACATCTTTACTGTCCTCATAATTAGAATCTGGATCTAATTTTCAACTTGTTCTTCCCTGAGGCCAGCCTGCCATTGAGACCTTTGGTTTTTAAAGAAACCTTTAAGTTAGTAATTAGCTGTCCTGAGTCTACCATTTTCTTTCTATAAGACTTGGATTGCCACGAAAATCAGCCACTCATGTCACAGCCTTGTAATTATTATTTTCTACATATTGATCTCCCAATGCCTTGCCTTCTGCCTTGTATCTCCTCCCAATTAACCACAGGCAAAAGCTTCATTAATTGTGATCTTAATGCAAGGAGCTATTATGGCCCTACTTACCCCTAGCAATGGGGCCTTTATTGCCTTTAGTCAACTGGCCCATCCTGAGAGTTTGATTTTTAGGGCTAATTCTGGGATCCATTTTTTTTAGCCTCAGTTCCCTAAAAAACAGAGCCTAAGTAAAAGCTTTTGTGCCAATGTTTTATGGTGGGGTGAGGGGAGTGCAATCCCAGGGAAGCAAGAGTGAGGAAAAAATAAAAGTAAGGCAGAGAAGGAAAAAAGGCAAACACAAAATAGCCATTACTAAGGTGACCACAGTTTTATAAGCACACAATTGATTATTCAGTGTCATAGGGCACTGACAGGGCTTATTAGCTGCTATGTCTTGAAATCATCTGTCAAGGAGAAGAAGGGTAGACAATTTCTCTGCTAGATTCCTTCCTATCTCTCTTTAATCAAGTTTGTCCCACATGGCATAATGCCCCTGCACTTGGATGAGGCTACAGATATGCCCATAGCATCTGAGGATGCTATAATCTAGGTATTGCCATTAGCACAAATGAAGGGAAAAATGTTACCTCAAAATTAGAGCCATACAAACTTACTATGAAAACTGTCAAACAGAAACAAAACCAGGCACACTAGTTAAAAGTAGTAAAGACAGATTTTACTCAGTAACTACTGCAGTAAGGAAGAGAGTCCAGTGTACTTCAACTTGTGTGATTGGTGACTAGACATTTCAAAGGTAGAAGTAGGGAGAAGAAAGGAGCTGGAGCTTGAACACAGTCATGGAGGTAAGAAATTACAAAAAGCAGGTGGGGGGTGGTCAAGGTGATTAGGCCATCTGGATTGCCAAGTTAGGTTTATCTAAATTAGGCTCTTGCCCTCCCACAGAGACTGGGCGACTGGGGCCCTATCTTCAGGTGTTCACTGAAACAAACAGTAAATTCTTTTGACAGCATTGAACTGTTCAAAATAGAAACTTAAGGTTGAGGGGGAGTTGTAGGTCAGCCCAAGATATGACCTTGAGCTGTAGAAACTACAATAGAGTTAGTTCAAGACTCTTAGTGTATGTGTGTTGAGGGGGAAGGGATTGGGGGATTAAAAAAATTATTTGTGCTGAGCATCTACAGCCCTTATGGGCCAAGGCCAAGGCCTGGTCCAGAAGAGGGCTTAGAAAAAGCTGAGTTGGGTCAAAGAGAGTTTCTGTCAGGACATTCACATAGTGTCTGATACTTATCACAATCTGATATCAGCCAATTCTCCCAATGAAAAATAAGCTGTATAAAGCTAGTGACTTTTACAGACTTATTTACTTACTTTTGCTTTTGTTTCAAACACTTTTTAACTAGTAGAGGTATGATGATCATGTTAAATTGGAAGATGTACTAACAAACGTTAGTTCCCTTCTCTGTTGAACTTCACTAAGAGACCCTCTTTTTTTTTTGTTTTTGTTTTTGTTTTTTTTTTTTGAGAGAGTCTCACATTGTCACCCTAGGGTAGAATGCTACACCATCATCATAACTCACAGCAACCTCGAACTCTTGGGCTGAAGAGATCATCTTGTCTTAGCCTCCCGAGTAGCTGGGACTATAGGAGCATGCCACCACATCAAGCTAATTTTTCTATTTTTAGTAGAGATGGGGTCTTGCTCTTGCTCAGGCAAATCTTGAATGCTTGACCTCAGGCAATCCACACACCTTGGCCTCTCAGGGTGCTAAGACTACAGGTGTGAGCCACTGTGCCTATCCAAGAGACCCTCTTGTTAACAACACATTATTCCCCAAGGTAATTCCCTCACCAAATGTTCCGTTCAGAGGACCCCTGGATTTTCAGAGAGATGCTTATATTTTGTCCCACACTTCTCTAGGATGCCTAGGGCATTAAATAGTTCCTGCCTGATTCACAAGTGGAAATCTTGTAATTTCTAATTCAGCCTCTTAGAGCTGCAATTTGTCTTTTTAGATCTCAACTCTGCCCTGACCCCTGAGCATTCTCTTCCTGATGTCTATTGACTCCAGCAGGCCAGCCCTGGTTCTCTAGGCCAACTCAGTATCCTAGGGCCCTAGCTTGGCAAGGAAAATTCAAAAAGCATCTTCTTTTGCAGCTGTGTACCATCCCCTTGACCCTGATAAAACAGTAAGAGCAATTTATACATATCCACTTACTCTTCTTCTACAAGGCACTGAGTCACTACCTTGCATTTTAGTCAAGGTGGATTAAGCCCCTGAACCTCTAAAGGAGTTAATAAATTAACACTGGTTTTCTGCTACCCCAAAAGAAATGGATGTTACTTAGGGGATAGTAAGCATTACCTCCTACTTATTACAAATTCAGGTTTTAATATCATTGACTTATTAGAGACATGTTTTTTAAAGAATAAATTCCTTCATCTACATAGCTTTATGTTTATTTAAATTCAGTTTAATGTCAAAGCGACTTGGGTAACAACTAAAGAGGTTACTCCTCTGAAATTGTTTAAAATTATAGTCTAGGATCTGAGTTCCCTGAGTCAACTCCAAATTTTAAACTGTGAAAAATCTACCTGGTGTGCCTCAGAGCATCTACCCTTACTGCTAAGATGCAATTAGACTTCTTGAAACAACTAGCTTTAATTTGTTTTAAGAAATCTGAATACCAGACTGTAAAAATCTCTATCATAGCAAACGTGGGCCAGCTGGGCACAGTGGTTCACGCCTATAATCCTAGCACTCTGGGAGGTGGGTGGATTGCCTGAGCTAACAAGTTCGAGATCAGTCTGAGCCAAAGTGAGACCTCATCTCTAAAAATAGGTGGGTGTTGTGGTGGGCACCTGTAGTCCCAGCTACTTGGGAGGCTGAGGCAAGAGAATCACTTAAGTCCAAGAGTTTGAGGTTGCTGAGAGCTGTGACACCACGGCACTCTATTGGGAGCAACAAAGTAAGACTCTGTCTCAAAAAAAAAAAAAGAAAGAAAGAAAGAAAGACAGAAAACTTGGACCAAGAGAATTCTTTTCCTAAGGATCCTTTCCCTAGAAAGAATATGTTGGATAAAAAGGGGAAATGACCGCTCTCTCTCCCCATTCTCTCCTCTCCTCTCTGTCTCTCTCAGTCTCTGTCTCTTCCCCCCTTTCCTCTCTCTCTCTTTTCTCCCCTCTCTCCCTTTCTTTCCTTACTCCTCCTTCGTGTTGTCCTGCAACATCCTCCCCTCACCAATAAAAACCTTTTGTACAAGCAAAAAAAAAAAGGGGGGGAGGAGGGAAATGACCTAGAGGGGTTATGTTGTTATCATGACCAAATCATTAGATGACTTGGGGAAATGAGAAATGTAATATTCATCCTTGAGTTAAATACTATGACTGATCACCTCCCTAAGAAGTGCCTTAGTATAAAATTTTGCAGTCTTGGGACTTGCCCCAAATCAGAATCTGTTACTATACTGTGTCAAGAATTTACATTTTAAATAAGCTCTCCAAGTAATTCTTTTGAATATTAAAGCTTGACAGCTAGGGTGAAAGGAGACAAGCACTCTTATATATTGCTGCTGAGAGGGCAAATCAATAAAACTTTCTTGGAAGGCAGATTAGTAGAAACTCTCTCAACCAACACTGGGTTAACCAAGTCAGCAGACAATCTTATACTTTCCTTCCTCTATAAAACATGCTGGCCAGAGCCCATCAAGTTTTTGATGCCATGTAGGCAACTCTTTGATCTTCTCTTGACACTTTGAATTATCTGCTTACCAGGAATTGTACATGTTTTCTAAAAAAAATTTTATGCTAAGCTGGGTAGGGTGGCTCATGCTGGTAATCCCAGCACTTGGGAGGCCAAGGTGGTGGATTGCCTGAGCTAAGGAGTTCCAGACCAGCCTGAGCAAGAGCAAGACCTCGTCTCTAAAAATAGCCGGGCATTGTGGTGGGCGCCTGCAGTCCCAGCTACTCAGGAGGCTGAGGCAAGAGGGTAACTTGAGCCCAAGAGTTTGAGGTTGCTGTGACCTATAATGCCAGTGCACTCTGTCCAGGGTGACTAGAGTGAGACTCTGTCTAAATAAATAAATAAATTTTTAAAAATTAATCAATTCTGGGCGGCACCTGTGGCTCATTGGGTAGGGTGGCAGGTTCAAACCCAGCCCCAGCCAAACTGCAGCAGGAAAATAGCCGGGTGTTGTGGCAGGCGCCTGTGGTCCCAGCCACTCAGGAGGCTGAGGCAAGAGAATCACCTAAGCCCAGGAGTCGGATGTTGCTGTGAGCTGTGTGATGCCATGGCACTCTACCAAGGGTGACATAGTGAGACTCTGTCTCTACAAAAAAAAAAAAAAAAAAAATTACTCAATTCTGATTCTTTGACTGCTAAAAAACATTTACCTTTGTGGAACTCAATGGTAATTACCACATTATTCTCTGAATAATTTCAACGTCTCCTTGTAATGATGTTTCTGTGGCTATTGCAATAGACTTTTTTCATTTAAAGGCTTTTGGAGTGGATTTATTTACAAGTATGGATAAATGGGTACAGGTAAGGTGAGGCATTTAGGTATATAATTTTTTTCTTTCTCAGAACACCCTAAAGAGAACAGAAACAACAAAGATATGAGAATAGCAAAAATACCTTACTTGGATTTTCAAGGAAAATTAAGATATTTACAGTGGGCAAAGTCTGTGGTTATAGTTGAGGAATAAAGCATTGTAAATTGTGAAAGGCAAATTAAGAATTTCTTTTATATCTATAAGCGATTGTAATGTTATAGTTTAAGCTCTAATGAAGAGTTTGGCCTTTAAAAGAGGAAGAATTTCCTTGAGAACTTGCCAGCACACACAAAGCACTCCAGATCTGCGGACAGACCAAGCAAGCAACCGCAGGCCTCTTCTTTTGTCTCTACATTCTATTTATTTAAAATAGAGAAAAGGCAAACCAGAACAACAATTATCTTTCAAAACTATTTATCTCAGCACACTCTTTCCTCTTCCTAAAACAAAGAGCTATTCTTAACTTAAAAAGTGCATGTAGCTTCTATCTCTTTGAGTTATGTACATGAAGCTCTTTTCTTTTCTCACTATATATTTTTAGAATTTATTAATTTGAAATATTGAGTTCTTGGTTTTTCAAGGAAAACTTTTTATCTTAACTCTCTAGCTTTAGAAAGAAAAATTCTATACTATCTTAGGATTTAATGTGAACCATTAAAAGAAAAAAGAGCTCTGAAAAAGTCATCTAGATTTGTTTTTTTGTTGTTGTTGTTGTTTCTTTGTTTTTTAGTTTCTTTTTATTTATTTATTTTTCTTATTGTTAAATCATACCTGTGTACATTAGTGCAATCAAGGGGTACAATGTGCGAGTTTCATGTACAATCTGAAATATTCTCATCAAACTGTTCAACATAGACTTCATAGCATTTTCTTAATTATTGTATGTAGACATTTGTATTCTGCATTTAGTAAGTTTTGCCTGTACCCATTCTAAGATGCACCGTAGGTGTGGCCCCACCCATTACTCTCCCTCCACCCTAACCTCCCCTCTCCCTTCTCCTTCCTTGGCCCTTTCCCCATATTCTTGTGCTATAATTGGGTTATAGCCTTCATGTGAAAGCTATAAATTAGCTTCATAGTAGGGCTGAGTACATTGGACACATTTTCTTCCATTCCTGAGATACTTTGCTAAGAAGAATATGTTCCAGCTCCATCCATGTAAACATGAAAGAGGTAAAGTCTCCATCTTTCTTTAAGGCTGCATAATATTACATGGTATACAAGTACCACAATTTGCTGGTCCATTCGTGGTTTGATGGGCACTTGGGCTTCTTCCATGACTTAGCAATTATGAATTGGGCTGCAATAAACATTCTGGTCTTTGTTATAAACAGATGTGCTTGTTATATTGTGATTTTTGGTCTTCTGGGTATAAACCTAGTAAAGGAATTATAGGATCAAATGGCAGGTCTATTTTTAGGTCTCTAAGTATTCTCCAAACATCCTTCCAGAAGGAATGTATTAGTGTGCATTCCCACCAGCAGTGTAGAAGTGTGCCCTTTTCTCCACATCCACGCCAACATCTCTGGTTTTGGGATTTTGTTATATGGGCTACTCTTACTGGGGTTAGGTGATATCTCAAAGTAGTTTTGATTTGCATTTCTCTGTTGATTAAGGATGATGGGCTTTTTTTCATGTGTTTGTAGATTGTGCGTCTGTCTTCTTTAGAGAAGTTCTTCTTCAAGAGTTATCCCTGCACTTTCTTCTAGTATTTTTATAGTTTCATGTCTTTAGTTTAAATCTTTAATCTAGTGAGAGTCTATCTTAGTTAATGGTGAGAGGTGTGGGTCCAGATTCAGTCTCCTACAGGTTGCCAGCCAGTTCACCCAGCACCATTTGTTAAATAGGGAGTCTTTTCCCCACTGAATGTTTTTTTTTTTTGGCCTGGGCTGGGTTTGAACCCGCCACCTCTGGCATATGGGACCGGCGCTCTACCCCTTGAGCCACAGGCGCCACCCCCCCACTGAATGTTTTTAATTGGCTTGTCAAAGATCAAATAATGGTAAGTAGCTGGGTTAATCTCTTGGTTCTCTATTCTGTTCCATACATCTACCTGTCTGTTTTTCTTCTTCTTTCTTTTTTATTAAATCATAGCTGTGTACATTAATGCAATCATGGGGCACCATACACTGGTTTCATATGCCATTTGACATATTTTCATCACACTGGTTAACATAGCCTTCCTGGCATTTTCTTAATTGTGTTAAGATATTTATATTCTACATTTAGTAAGTTTCACAGGTATCCTTGTGAGATGCACCGTAGGTGTGGTCCCACCAATTCCTCCCTCCACCCATCCTCTCCCCTCTCCTCCCTTTCACCTTTCCCCATATTCTCAGATTATAATTGGGTTATAGCTTTCATAGGAAAGCTATAAATTAGTTTCATAGTAGGGTTGAGTACATTGGATACTTTTTCTTCCATTCTGGAGATATTTTGCTAAGAAGAATATGTTCCAGCTCCATCCATGTAAACACAAAAGAGGTAAAGTCTCCATCTTTCTTTAAGGCTGCATAACATGCCATGGTGTACATATACCACAATTTATTAATTCATTCATGGGTCAATGGGCACTAGGGCTTCTTCCATGATTTAGCAATTATGAATTGGGCTCCAATAAATATTCTGGTACAAATATCTTTGTTATAATGTGATTTTTGGTCTTCTGGATATATATCTAGTAGAGGAATTGCAGGATTGAATGGCAGGTCTATGTTTAGATCTCTAAGTGTTCTCCAAACATCTTTCCAAAAGGAACAATTAGTTTGCATTCCCACCAACAGTGTAGAAGTGTTCCCTTTTCTCCACATCCACACCAACATCTCTGGTTTGGGGATTTTGTGATGTGGGCTAATCTTACTGGAGTTAGATGATATCTCAAGGTAGTTTTGATTTGCATTTCTCTGATGATTAAGGATGATGAGCATTTTTTCATCTGTCTGTAGGCCATGCACCTGTCTTCTTCAGAGAAGTTTCTCTTCAAGTCCCTTGCCCACCCTGAGATGGGATCACTTGTTCTTTTCTTGCTAATACATTTGAGTTCTCTGTGGATTCTGGTTATTAAACCTTTGTCAGAGACATAACCTGCAAATATCTTCTCCCATTCTGAGGGCTGTCTGCTTGCTTTACTTACTGTGTTCTTCTTGGCTGTGCAGAAGCTTTTTTAGTTTGATCACATCCCAGTAGTGTATTTTTGATGCTGCTTCAATTGCCTGGGGGGGTCCTCCTCATAAAATATTCATCCAGGCCTATTTCTTCAAGAGTTATCCCTGCACTTTCTTCTAGTATTTTTATAGTTTCATGTCTTAAGTTTAAATCTTTAATCCAGTGAGAGTCTATCTTAGTTAGACTTATCTTAATGGTGAGAGGTGTGGGTCTATTTTCAGCCTTCTACAGGTCGCCAGCCAGTTCACCTAGCACCATTTGTTAAATAGGGAATCTTTTCCCCACTGAATGTTTTTAATTGGCTTGTCAAAGATCAAATAATGGTAAGTAGCTAGGTTAATCTCTTGGGTCTCTATTCTGTTCCATACATCTACCTCTCTGTTTTTGTGCCAGTACCATGCTATTTTGATCACTGTCGATTTATAGTATAGTCTGAGGTCTGGTAGTGTAATTGCTCCTGCTTTGTTTTTATTTCTGAGTAATGTCTTGTCTATTTGAGGTTTTTTTCTGATTTCATATAAAACAAAGTATTATTTTTTCTTGATCTTTAAAGTATGAAAGTGGAGTTTTAATAGGGATTGCATTCAATTGTATGTTGCTCTGGCTAGTATGGACATTTTAACAATGTTGGTTCTTCCCAGCCATAGCCCCACAGGGCTATGTCCCAGTTCCCTCCAATGAGCAGATGCTCCAGGGGTTTGAGACTGCCTGATTCACAGATCTTATTTCTCCTCGGCCAGGCTTCCACACTCTGCCACCATCTGGCAGGGGAAGCTGAGGCCTGACAACCTCAGGTGGTTAATGGAAGCTGGGCCGGTTCACTCAGTTCCAGCCCTGCCCCTGATTGATGTTGCTGACACTTATATTTGCACAGAATTTGTGATTCTGTCCTGGGTATATTCCCCTATGGACCAGGCACCATTTGAGTTTACAGAAGCTGCGACTTAACCCCCAGTCTGTGCCACTGCCCAGAACTGGTGTTTCTGTTTCCCTTGCAGTCTGTGTTGTGACGGGTATGGTTAAAGCTTACACTCTGCTTTTGGTTTCCCACCTGCCTTTGTCTCAGCTATGATGTCCTGATGGGTAGATGTTTCTTAGACTCACTAAAGCAGTCCTCTAGCTCAGCCCTGCCCCAAGATTGTGCCATCTCTATGCACACATCTTCAATTCTCTGTCCCGCTGTGCTCCACCCAGGCCAGTACCGCCTCAGGCATACCCATTGCTCACGGGGTCTGCGTTACCATCCCAGATCTATTCTGCCAGTGTGTGCCGCCAGAGAAGATGGCCAGCTTTCTCTGGTTGCCCAGAGAGACAGGGAGTGTCCTTCCAAAATATACCCAGGTGTGTCA
The DNA here is from genome assembly GCF_027406575.1 of Nycticebus coucang. NCBI lineage: Eukaryota > Metazoa > Chordata > Mammalia > Primates > Lorisidae > Nycticebus > Nycticebus coucang. Next base: position 72,316,269 of record NC_069781.1, on the reverse strand, counting down.
GCCCTATTGTTCCTGCTGCTGCTGGTGGTGCTCTGTCCCAGGGGACACCGCCTCTCCCTTTCCCATACAGTTCCTTCAGTCCATCATTTTCTCCTTACCTCGGTTCCACAGAACCTGCAACAGCCCACACCCTGCCCACACCTCTCGAGAAAATGCCCAAGAATCTGGACTCCATGGGGGACAGGTTTTCAGACATCGGGGTGAGAATGGAGAGGAGTTTTAGGAGTTCAGAATTGCAGGTAGAGAATATATACAATTTTATACAGCTTTATGCCTGGCAGGAGAGTGCCATGGCACCCTAGTAGGGGAAGGAAGTCCAGTTTTTAGAGGGTCTCTCCCATGGGATAAAATGGAAGGACATTTGAACTCTGCTTGCTTGTTTGTAGAAAGTATACTGCAAGCCATTCTTATGCAGGAGGGGACTCCCGTCTGCTTGGCAATGGATTTTGTACCTTTAGTTTGTATCCTTGGGGTCGCAGCTCGCATCAGCAGGTTGATGTGCATTCTTCAACCTTCGCTCTTGGCGAAGCTCCAAACCATCAGCTTACTTGCTAAACTTCTGTCCTTTAACTCTCCTTCTGGACAAGAGCCTCTGTGGAAAGCTGGCACCATTCGGCCATCTCACCTCCACCCCCTAGAATATTTTCAATATATACATGCACAAAAAAATCCAGTAGGTCTCATTTTCTCCTATCTTCTCTTTATTAAAGCAGCTAAACCACATTAAAGCATTTAAACTACATTGTAAAGCATCTCTCCCAATCTCCCCATTCTGTTTCCTCTCAGGAAGTTAGTCTGCATCCTCTCCTGCATCTGTCCATACTGCAGCAGTCTGTGGTCACACAGCTCCTAAACACCACTGTGTAATGAGGTTCAATAAACTTCACTCCTGGTGGCCTGGAGAACTCTAAGATCACGGTCTTCCCTCTCTGAACCATGTAGTTCCAGTTACATTGGTTTCAGGGGAAAGGTAAAATAACATAAGGCTGCTCTACTGTTTACTACCATGTCTGTTAATTCTCTGCTCACTGCTCCCACAACATAAGTAATATAAGGCTGGAGAATGGTTAATATACTTTTATGAAGAATTAGGGGAAAGTTAGAGTAAATTACAATATAAAAAGAGGATAAAGCTGAACATAGTGGTACATGCTTGTAACTTGAGAGGCTAAGGCAGGAGGATTGCTTGAGTCCCTGATTTTGAGACCAGCCTTAGCAACACAGCAAGACCCTGTCTCAAAATCAAAAATAAAAGGACAATAATAACACATATAAAAACAAAACACGAAAAGAAATAAAAAGCATAGAATCAGGGGCAATGCATCCAAAGGATGAGTCTCCTTTGTTTTTAGTAGAGATGGAGTCTTTCTCTTGCTCAGGATGGTCTCAAACTCCTGAGCTGAAGCAATCCACCCGCGTTGGCCTCCCAGAATGCTAGGATTACAGATGTGAGCCACTGCACCCACAAGGATGGGTCCCAATTGGTGAGCACCTGCATTTCTAGACTTGCTCCCATCTTTCTCTTTCAAAAGTTCACTCTGGCGAGGGAGCAAGACGGTAGCCAAGTAACTGCTTCTTTGCAACCAGAAACAGTGAGATTGGGGAGAGAAGACTCCAGGCAACTCTGGCTTGTGGGCTCTTCCCAGAAACATCCCTTTGAGGATGCAGGAAGACAGTGAGAGTCTTCTGGACCCCTGGAGGAGGACAAAAGCAATGGAGAAGTGGCAAGTGGTTGTGATGGGTCTGAGGCTGCCACAGCTGTAACTAAAACAGCAGCGAGATTGCAGACAGGGAAGACCTTCCCTGTGGGTTATTTTGTTTTGTTTTTGTACTTGGGCACTTGGTTGAATTGCTTTGGGAGAACTTGAGAGAGAGTGCAGGTGACTTTAAGTGCTGTCCAGGGTCTAGGACTGAGCTGCTGAGCCTGAACGGAGCTAACATTGTTTGGCTGTGGGGCATGTGAACAGCCATTGTGGGAGATCTGACCCTGCAGGCTCTGCCCTCAGGGCCCCATAGCGAGGATTGGGCCAGGAGATCTTGGGTGAGTGATCCAGTGGCTGTGAGCAGCAACAAAGGTCAGGACTGAGACACTGAGGAATAGTGGAGCTTTCAGTGTTTGGCAGGGGAAGCTGCCTTTCAGCCTTGGCCCCTGGGGACACAGAGTGAGGCCGGTTTTGGCGCACTAGAAAAGTGGGCAGCCACTTCAGGAGAGATCCCAGTGACAAGGGCTTTCCTGGGAAAGCTTCTGCTTAGTCAAGATTAATGGTTCAAAGTTTCTTTTAAGTGGGCTGAGGGGAAATTCAGGGTTTCAACCCTGCAGGGTTGAGAGCAAAGAAATCAGCAGATGCCTCCAATCTCCATCTCATTCAGCTGTATCAGCATTGTGATTAGCATCTCAAACCCCAGAAGATAATCTATTGCCCAGATAATATTCAGCAAGTATATATATACTTGGCTGTTTTTTTCTTTGTTTGTTTTATTTCAACATTTTCCCCTTAAATTTTTGTTTTTTTCTTTTCTTTCCTCATTTTTCTAGTTTAAATATAATTTTCGATTGTTGCCATCTTTAATAATAAGAACATCATTTTTTCTAGTGTTTCTGCCTCTGTCATTTGGTTTTCCTCCCAATTTTATCCTCTAAGGCAGGGGTCCTCAAACTTTTTAAACAGGGGACCAGTTCACTGTCCCTCAGACCGTTGGAGGGCCAGACTATAGTTTTAAAAAAAGAAGAACTATGAACAAATTCCTATGCACACTGCACATATCTTATTTTGAAGTAAAAAAACAAAATGGGAATAAATACGATCACACTGCCTCATGTGGCCCGCGGGCTGTAGTTTGAGGACCCCTGCTCTAAGATTTTCTGTTTGTTTGGGTTGGATTTATAGTATTTTTGTCTTTCCTCTCTATTTGGGGGAGGTGGGGTACCATATCTGCTCAGACTGAAGAAAAGCTGCCAACCTCAAGGGAACCACCCAAACCAGTACCCCCAGAGGTTGAAGTCTTTAAAGGTGGGGGTCAAAGTACCCTACTGTACACCTTTATTACTCCTGTATCCCTCTTTCTGTGCCTCTCTTCTTTTTGTCAATATTCCCTTTTACTCACCCTCTCTCCTTTCTCTTTCTTTAAAATCTTTTTTCCCTTCCTGCTCTTCAATCTTCTAATCCTTTTAGTCCTTTACAAAAAGGACTCATTGAAACCTTAGGCCAGAGGCACAGTAACTTAAGGAGCAAGAGGAAGTGAAAGAAAAATTAGGATAAGGAAACAGATAAAAGAAAACACTCATGAAGAAGAATCAGCAGAAAAATCCTGGCAACATAAAAAACCAGTCGAGAGGCAGGGCGCCTATGGCTCAAGCGTCTAAGGCACCAGTCACATACAGGTACCTGAGCTGGCGGGTTTAAATCCCAAGCCCGCCAAACAACAATGACGGCTGCAACCAAAAAATAGCTACCCTGTTTCCCTGAAAATAAGACAATGTCTTATTTTAAGGTGTGCTCCCAAAGATGCGCTAGGTCTTACTTTCAGGGGATGTCTTATCTTTCCTGTAAGTAGGTCTTATTTTCGGAGGATGTCTTATTTTCGGGGAAACAGGGTAGGTGTTGTGGCAGGCACCTGTGGTCCCAGCTTCTTGGGAGGTGGAGGCAGGAGAATTGCTTAAGCCCAGGAGTTTGAGGTTGCTGTGAGCTGTGATGCTATAGCACTCTACCAAGAGTGACAGCTTGAGACTCTTTGTCTCAAAAAAAAAAAAAGAGAGAGAGAGAGAGAGCAACCCCCTCCCACCCCGGCCAGGAAGCATGAGGTAGCTACTACAGAGGATTCCACCTATAAAGGAAAGTTAGAAATGACAGAAGGGGGCAGTGCCTGTGGCTCAGTGGGTAGGGCGCCGTCCCCATATACTGAGGGTGGTGGGTTCAAACCCAGCCCTGGACAAACTGCAACAAAAAATACCCAGGCATTGTGGCAGGCACCTGTAATCCCAGCTGTGTGGGAAACTGAGGCAAGAGAATTGCCTAAGCCTAGGAGTTGGAGATTGCTTGTGTGCTGTGATGCCACAGCACTCTACTGAAGGTGACACAGTGAAACTCTTGTCTCAAAAAAAGAAAAGAAAAGAAAGAAAGAAAGAAAAGAAATGACAGAAGGGCAATTTAAAATACAATGATGAAAACAATGAAGGAAATTGCTGAGAAAGTGGAAAATAACCAAAAAACAATGAAGAAAATTGTTAAGAAAGTGGAAAATAACCAAAAGGAAATCCAAAAACAAAATCAAATAAGAGATGAATGATATGAAGAACATAGAAACGATATAGCAGAGCTGAAGGAATTGAAGCAGTCAGTTAGGGAAATTAAAGATGCAATACCCTGTTTCCCCAAGGTGTGCTCCCAAAGATGCACTAGGTCTTATTTTCAGGGGATGTCTTATCTTTCCTGTAAGTAGGTCTTATTTTCGGAGGATGTCTTATTTTGGGGAAAACGGGGTAGAAAGTATCAACAAGAGATTAGATTATGCAAAAGAAAGAATCTCGGACGTAGAGGACAAAGCTCTGGAGATAACTCAGATAGTTAAAGAGGCAGAAAAAAGAGAGAGAAAGCAGAACATTCATTAACAGAGTTATGAGACTCTAAGAAGTGTTCAAATATATGAGTTATAGTTACCCCAGAAGGGGAAAAAGAATGCCCCCAGAAGAATGAAAGCCATACTAGAAAATATTATAAATGAAAATTTCCCAATATCCCCAAAGATTCTGACACAGTCCTTTCAGAGGGCTATTGGACCCCAGGTCACCTCAACTCTAATAGAGTTTCTCCAAGACACATTGTAATGAACCTGTCCAACTTCAAGTCAAAAGTTAAGATTTTGCAAGCTGCCAGGCGTAAGCACCAATTGACCTAGAGGGGAAAATCTATCAGTGACTGTAGACTTCTCTAGTGAAACTTTTCAAGCCAGAAGACAATGGTCATCTACCTTTAATCTACTTAAAACCATTTCCACCCAGATTTCTATATCCCAGTAAGCTAAGCTTTAAAATTGACAGAGAAATCAAATCTTTTACTGATATGCAAACATTAAGGAAATTTGCCACAAGACCAGCTCTGAAGGAATTACTTCAACCTGTTCTATACACTTGGACCACCAGCAAAGTTAGCACCCAGAAATTAAAGGATAGAATCTAGTTTCCACAATGACGCAAAAGACAAAACGAAGCAATGGACTTTCACAAAATTAGATGAATAGAATGCTACCACACTTATCAATTATCTCAATAAATGTTAATGGCTTGAATTCTCCACTGAAGAGGCATAGATTGGCTGATTGGATTAAAAAACACAAGCCATCCATCTGCTGTCTGCAGGAAACACACCTAGCCTCAAAAGACAAATTAAAACTCAGAGTTAAGGGTTAGAAGACAATTTTTCAGGTAAATGGAATTCAGAAGAAAACAGGGGTTGCAATCTTATTTTCAGATACATGTGGATTTAAAACAACTAAAGTCAAAAAAGGCAAAGATCTGGCGGCGCCTGTGGCTCAAGGAGTAGGGCGCCGGTCCCATATGCCAGAGGTGGCGGGTTCAAACCCAGCCCCGGCCAAAAACCAAAAAAAAAAGGCAAAGATGGTCACTTCATATTGGTCAAGGTAAAAATACAACAAGAAGACATGTCAATTCTAAATATTTATGCACCCAACTTAAATGTTCCCAGATTCTTAAAACAGACCTTAATTAGTCTGAGCAATATGATATCCTATAACACCACAAAAACAGGGGACTTTAACACTCTTCTTACAGAGCTAAACAGATCCTCTAAACAGAAATTAAACAAAGATATAAGAGATTTAAATGAGACCCTAGAACAACTGTGCTTGATAGACATATATAGAACCCTCCATCCCAAAGATAAGGAATATACATTCTTCTTATCGACCCATGGAACATTCTCCAAAATTGATCATATCGTAGGACACAAAACAAACCTCAAGAAAATCAAAAAAATTGAAATTTTACCTTGCATCTTCTCAGACCACAAGGCACTAAAGGTGGAACTCAACTCCAAGAAAAACATTCAACCCCACACAAAGGCATGGAGATTAAACAACCTTATGCTGAATGACAGTTCAGTGCAGGAAGAAATAAAAGATGCAATCATTAACTTCCTTGAGCATAACAACAATGAAGACACAAACTACAAAATCCTGTGGGATACAGCAAAAGCAGTCCTGAGAGAAAAATTTCTTGCTTTAGATGCCTACATTCAAAAAACAGAAAGAGATCACAACAGCAAACTTACAGGCCATCTTATGGAATTGGGAAAAGAAGAACAATCTAAGCCTAAACCCAGCGGAAGAAAAGAAACATCCAAAATTAAATCAGAGATAAATGAAATTGAAAACAAAAGAATCATTCAGAAAATTAATGAAACAAGCAGTTGGTTGTTTGAAAAAATAAGTAAAATAGATAAACCTTTGGCCAGACTAACTAGAAAAAATAGAAAAGTAAAACTTCTAGTAACCTCAATCAGAAATGATAAATGGGAAATAACAGATGCCGTAGAGATACAAGAGATTTCTCCTGAATACTACCAGAAACTCTATGCCCAGAAATTTGACAAAGTGAAGGAAACGGATCAATATTTGGAATCACACCCTCACCATAGACTTAGCCAGGAACAAATAGATCTCCTGAACAGACTAATTTCAAGCACTGAGATCAAAGAAACAATAAAAAATCTCCCAAAAACAAAAAAGCCCTGGTCTAGATGGCTTCACACCAGAATTCTATCAAACCTTCAAAGAAGAGCTTATTCCCATACTGCGAAAATTATTCCAAAAAATTGAAGGGAAGGAATCTTCCCCAATACGTTCTATGAAGCAAACATCACCCTGATACCCAACCAGGAAAAGATCCAACTACAAAGAAGAATTGCAGACCAATTTCACTCATGAATATAGATGCAAAAATTCTCAACAAAATCCTAGCCAATAGATTACAGCTTATCATTAAAAAAGTCATACATCATGATCAAGTAGGTTTCATCCCAGGGATGCAAGGCTGGTTTAACATACACAAGTCCATAAACATTATTCACCATATCAACAGAAGCAAAAATAAAGCCCATATGATCCTTTCAATAGATGCAGAAAAAACATTCGATAAAATTCAGTATCCTTGGGCAGCACCTGTGACTCAGTGAGTAGGGCGCCAGCCCCATATGCCGAGGGTGGCAGGTTCAAACCCGGCCCCAGCCAAACTGCAACAACAACAACAACAACAAAAAATCCAGCATCCTTTTCTAATTAGAACATTGAAGAGTATAGGCATAGGTGGCACATTTCTTAAACTGATCGAAGCTACTATGACAAATCCATAGCTAATATTTTACTGAATGGAGTAATACTGAAAGCTTTTCCACTTAGAACTGGAACCAGACAAGGTTGTCCTCTTATCACCATTACTATTCAACATAGTGCTGGAAGTTCTAGCCAATACAATTAAGCAAGACAAGGAAATAAAGGGAATCCAAATGGGAGCAGAGGAGGTCAAACTCTCCCTCTTTGCTGATGATTAGATCTTATACTTAGAGAACCCCAAAGACTCAACCACAAGACTCCTAGAAGTCATCAAAAAATACAGTAATGTCTCAGAATATAAAATTAATGCCCACAAGTCAGTAGACTTTGTATATGCCAATAACAGACACAATGAGGGGCTAATGAAGGACACAGCTCCCAGCTTGGCACCTGTAGCACAGTGGTTACGGTGTTGGCCACATACACCAAGACTGGCAGGTTCAAACCCGGCCTGGTCCAGTTAAACAATGGCAACTGCAACAAAAAAAAGCCTGGTGTTGTAGCAGGCATCTGTAGTCTCAGCTATTTGGGAGGCTGAGGCAAGAGAATTGCTCAGCTGAAGAGTTTGAGTTTGCTGTGAGCTATGACCCAACAGTACTCTACAGAGGGCAGCATAGTGAGACTCTGTCTCAAAAAAAAAAAAGACACAACAACTCTCTTCACCATAGCTTCAAAGAAAAGGAAATACCTAGGAAAATATACAACCTCCAAAGATTGAACCAGGAAGAAACAGAACTCCTGAACAGACAAATAATAAATAAGGATATTGAAGCAGTAATAAAAAATCTTCCAACAATAAAAAGCTCAGGACCAGATGGATATACAGCTGAATTCTACCAGATATACAAAGAAGAACCAGTGCCAATCCTACTGAAACTGTTCCAAAAGATTGAGAATGAAGGTATCCTTCCTAAATCATTCTACAAAGCCAGCATTACTCTGTTATCAAAAGCAAGGAAGGATATAACAATAAACAACAACCAAAAAAACCCCCAAAAAACAAAAAAAAAACTAGAAACCAATATTTCTGGTGAATGTAGATGTAAAAGTCCTCAACAAATCCAACAGCATATCAAAAGGAAATTCACAAGGTAAAGTGGGTTTTATCCCAGGGGTGCACAGATGTTTCAACATACACAAGTCAATAAATATGATTCACAACATAAATAGAATTAAAAATAAAAACCACATGATCAGCTTAGTTAGATACAGAAAAAAGCATTTGATAAAATCCAGCATACCTTCATCATAAAACCCTTATAAGAACTAGGCATAGAAGGAACATACCTCCAAATAATAACAGCTATAATGACAAACCCACATCCAACATCATACTGAACAGGGAAATGTTGAAAACATCCTCCCTGAGAATTGGAACAAGACAAGGATGCCTACCTTCACCACTCCTATTTAACATAGTATTGGAAATCCTGGAAGTCCAGAGCAATCAAGCATGAGAAAGAAATAACAGGTACAATGTACTACTATATGACATCCTTTCTGGGTGAAGGTTACAACTACAATTCAGACTTTACCTTATAGATGTAAACAATGTAAATAATCATATGTACCCTCATAGTAATCCAAAATAAATTTTAAAACAGAAAAAGAAATAAAGAATATCCCAATTGGAAGAGAAGTTAACCCCCCAAGGACTCTTCTACAAGACTCCTAGATTTGATAACTGAACCTAACAAAATCTCAGGCTATAAAATTCATGTACAAAAATCAATAGTAGACAGCACCTGTGGCTCAGTGGGTGGGGTGCTGGCCCCATATGCTGAGGGTGGCAGGTTCAAACCAGGCCCCAGCCAAACTGCACACAGCAACCTCCAACTCCTGGACGTAGGCGATTCTCTTGTCTCAGCCTCCCAAGTAGCTGGAACTACAGGCACCCGCCACAACACCCGGCTATTTTTTTGTTGCAGTTTGGCCAGGGCTGGGTATGAACCCACCACCCTCGGTATATGGGACCGGCGCCCTCCCCACTGAGCCACAAGCACCGCCCTCTGAGGAGTTTTAAATTGTATTGCAATTTACAAAGGAAAGCAGCTGAATACCAACAACAGGAGCAAGGACGATTCATTTATTCTTTTTAATAAATGCATTTTGGCTGAAGCCCTAAAATCCTCATCTGCCTGCCAAACAGTTTAGTTTCACTAATATCATTTTTGGTATATGTAATAGACTTTGTGTAGATAATTAGTTAGATACTTTGTTGCACTTGTGTACATTATACCAGTTAGTGGAAAATGGAAAAAATGAGCATGTCTTATAGAAACAGCACAATTAGGATAAAGATAAAATCATTACATTTGCCAAAAGCAAGAGTCATTAGCCTTAATCTAATGCTTATTGGACTTAACATCATCTACTGCATATTTAATAATGAAGGGAAAGAACAAAATTAAAGAAAATGTATGAGAAATATGCCAGATCAACTCAACTCCTGCTCAAAAATCTCATTAAAATGGTAGTAAGGGAATTTGTAAGGTAATAAACCCAAAAGAACAAGAGAGGAGAGGATAGCTAAAGAGGGATTCTAACACATCTTTAGAAGATGAAAAGCCTATGGACTGCCTTTTTTTTTTTGAGACAGAGTCTCACTTTGTCACCCTCTGTAGAGTGCTGTAACGTCACAGCTCACAGCAGTCTCAAACTCTTGGGCCTACAAGATTCTCTTGCCTCAGCCTCCCAAGTAGATGGGACTACAGATGCCAGCCACATGGTCTGGCTATTTTTGTTGTTGTTGTTGTTGTTGTTGTTGTTGTTGTCATTGTTGTTTAGCAGGCCTGGGCCAGGTTCGAACCCACCAGCCCTGGTGCATGTGGCCAGTGCCCTAATCATTGAGCTACTGGTGCTGACCCTGGACTACTTGTTGATCCAAACCCTAGAGAAACTCTGCACATGGTGAAATGTACAAGAACATTTATGACATTTTTTGTAAGAGTAAAAAAAAAAATACCACCTGAATATACACCAAAAAGAGACTGATTACATTTAGGTACACTTATACACTGTAATATTATACTAGTGTAAATGAATGTACTAGAACTGGGGTTAGCAATCTATGGCCCATAGGCCAAATCCTGTACTCTGACATCTATTTTTTTTTTCTTTTTTTTTGAGACAGAGTCCCAACTATGTCACCCTCGGTAGAGTGCTGTAGCATCACAGCTCACAGCAACCTCAAAACCCTGGGCTTAAGCGATTCTCTTGCCTCAGCTCTCCAAGTAGCTGAGACTACAGGTGCCTGCCACAATGCCCGGCTGTTTTTTGGTTGTAGTTGTTATTGTTGTTTGGCAGGCCTGAGCTGGGTTCGAACCCACCAGCTCCGGTGTATGTGGCTGGCGCCCTAGCCACTTGAGCTACAGGCGCCCAGCCTCTGACACCTATTTTTGTAAATAAAATTTTATTAGATCACAGCCACATTCATTCACCTACATATTGAGTCTAGCTGCTTTTGTAGAATTGTAGAATGAAGTAGCTGCAACAAATATTCTTCCTGCAAAACTTGACATATTTACCATCTGACTCTTCAAGGAAAAGTTTGTACTAGACCTACACATCAACATGAACAGATCTCAGAAAAATAATATTGAATTTAAAAAGCAAGTTTCAAAGTTATAAAGAATCATACTATATAAAATTTTAAAACATATCCCAATTTATTATCGTTTAGCAGCAGTATATGCACATGTATTAGAAGCATAAAAACATGTATGACAATAATACTCAATTCAAGAGGTTATTATCTTTTGGGAAAGTGAAAGAAAAGGGAATATAAACAGAAATGGGGTTTTAAGTATTTGAAATATTTTATTTATAAAACAAGGTGATTAATATGAGTGCTTATATATTATTCTCTATGCAGTATATATTTGATGTATTTCATAATTTACATACTCTTTGGTTACACAAAAAATTTCATGTGGCAGGGCTTGGTGGCTCATGCCTATAATCCTAGCTCTCTGGTGGGTCAAGGTGGGAGGATCCCTTGAACTCAGGAGTTCAACCAGCCTGAGCAAGAGCTAGACCCCATCTCCACGAAAAATAGGAAAACTAGCCAGGCATGGTGGTGCACGCCAGCTACTCAGGTAGCTGAGACAGGAAGATGACTGGAGTCCAGAAGTTTGAGGTTGCTGTGAGCTGGGCTGATCTCACAGCATTTTACCAAGAGGAAAAAAAAAAAAAAATGATGGAAGAGTTGAGCTACATATTCTACTTTCCAAAAAATGGCTATAACAATATCTTACAAAGTGACTTTGACACTCCTCCCATCAAGTGGTTGAGTCTCCTCTATTCATTCCCCTTGAAACTGGGTAGGGTTCCATGAATGTTTTGGTCAAAAGAATCTGATAAAATTGATACTATGTGACTTTTGAAGCCAGACCATAAAAAGTGAACATCTTGCACTTTGCTTCCTAGAATGCTCACCTTTTCTTGAAGTCTTCAGCCATCGTGTAGGCAGTCTGACTGCCCCTGGGGAGGTCATGCTGTAAGAACTCCGGAACTAGCCCACAGAGAGATTTTGGAACTTCTTAGAGAGAGGGGGGTCTAGCTAATTCCCAGCCACTCTAGTCCCTGTTCTTCCAGGCTGGCCCTGACTCATTGTGATAGCATGACAGACCTTGAGCAAGAATTAACAACAGAGCCATTTCCGATTGTAATTCCAACTGTGAGAGATTGTAAAGTACTGTTATTATAAACCTCTAAAATTTGTTTTGCATGGTAAGTTATATGAGACAAACTAAATCCAAGCTGAACACTAAGTTAACCCCATCATCAGCACCTTGAACCCAAAATAACGTCAAAAGACAATATTATAGCAAATTTATTTTGAAGATCTAGTTGGCCTTTATTTCCAATTCTAGAATTTGGTAACATCACATTCTATAATATAGAAGGGTGTTCTCCTGAGTTGAGCAGAGGGATTATTTTGGCTTTATAGGCAAAAAAGGGCTGAACATAGCAGAAACAGGGAACAAAAAATGCAGATCAGTCATTTCAAAATTGCTTTCCTTATAAGGCTAAAACAAAGCAAAATTTTTAATAATGCCCACTTAGGGAAACGGTCCTCCCTGATTGATTGCCATTAATTTCCAAGGATTCAAGTTTAAAAAGTCCATTTCAAAATTTAGTTGGACCTGGCATGGTGGCTCACGCCTATAATTCAAGCACTCTGGGAGGCAAGGAGTTCAAGATCAGCCTGAGCAAGAGGGAAACCCCATCTCTACTAAAAATATATAAAAATTAGCCAAGTGGCCAGGTGCGGTGGCTCACGCCTATAATCCTAGCACTCTGGGAGGCCAAGGCAGGTAGATTGCTTGAGCTCATGAGTTTGAGATCAGCCTGAGCAAAAAGCAAGACCCCTGCCTCTACTAAAAAGTAGAAAAGCTGAGGCAAGAGGAACACTTGAACCCAAGAGTTTGAGGTTGCTGTGAGCAACGATGTCATAGCACTCTACCCAGAGTGACAGCTTGAGACTCAGTCTGAAAAAAAAAAAAAAATTAGCCAAGGGTGGAGGTGCTTGCCTGTAGTCCCAGCTACTCGGGAGGCTAAGGCAAGTGGTTGGCTGGAACTCAGGAGTTTGAGATTGCTGTGAGCTAGGCTGACTCCATGGCACTCTACCCAAGGCAACAGAGTGAAACATTGTCTCAAAAACAAACAAACAAAATCATTTTGATTATATGGTACTTAGCATGAGTCCGTTCAGGTTTGCTCCAGTCTACTGGAGTCTAGTGCAGAAGCCTAGTCTGAAATAATGGCCTCCCGTAGAACATGCTAAACGTTGCTTTCAGTGAGAGAATTGAGCTAAATTGATCCAAATACCATCAGAAAGGTTCAGCAATAGGAAAGACAAATTGCAGAAGGCAGGGGAAGGCACAAGACAGAAAACTGGGATAAATTGCAAGTCTTTAGTGAGAATCCCAAGTCCCTACTGCAACTTGAACTATCAGGTTGTCCAAAGAACCAGAAGTACTCACTACAGAAAAGAGGAAATTTATTTTCTAGTCTAGACAAAGTGAAAGGGGAAGCCTGCAGAAAGACAAAAAAGGGACAACTGAAAGGTCAGGAACACTGGCTAGAGAGGAAGGACAGTTGGGGTTTAATCATTAACATTATCCTTCATTGGTTACACGTCCTTGTCCAAATCATTTTATCATTTGTTAAAGAGAAAGTTAGACCTGGATGATCTCTAAAGTAGATTTCCACAGTAAAAATCTGTGAATATATTAAAAAGAAAAAGCATACTCTTTAAAATATGACTAATTTAAGTATATGTAATGAGCAACAATATGAAGTGCTTTTTAAGTCAATGGAAATTCTAGTTTATTTCCTATAATATGTAGTTCCTTCTAAATTAGCATTAGAGATTATAGCAGAAATGTTCCAGTTAAAATAACTTAATGGACCCTCCCACCATGGGACCAATTATAGGAGTATGGGACAAGATACAGAAAACTGAAGGAAAATGCACAAAGTAGGACTAGTGACTGTAAAGTTGTTACAACCTCTAAACCCAGAGTAATAAGGTAGGAAGAGGTTACCAGAACATGGAAGAGTAAGTAATGCAGAGAAGAGGAGGAGGGACATCCTGTGAAGGCAAGGGACAGCCTGAGTTGACCTTTCAGGGAGAAAGCCATCAGAAAAATATCCTGACCTCATTCTCTTCCCCTCCTACAGTTTCCTGTCTGTGCTCCCTCCACACTGGCCAAAGTCAATTGGAAGACTAGTGCCTGATGTACTCCCCCTAGCTTTGGACTCCAAGACTGTGAGCAGGTAGAGGGCAGCCCTGGTAGAGAAAAAGGAAGATATCCAGCACAGAGTGGAATATGAGAAGGTGGTAATTATAGCTTCAGAGAGCAGAATAAAATTCATTTGTAAAAATAAGTTCTTCTTTTTTTTTTTTTTAAGTCTCAAGCTGTCACCCTGGGTAGAGTGCTATGGCGTCACAGCTCAAGGCAACCTCAAACTCTTAGGCCTTAACGATTCTCTGGCCTCAAGTAGCTGGGATTACAGGTGCTCACCGCAACACCCGGCTATTTGTTGGTTGCAGCTGTCATTGTTGTTTTAGTTGGCCCAGGCCCGAACCCTTGGTGCATGTGGCCACCGTTGATGCATGTGGCCAGCGCCGAAACCACTGTGCTATGGGTGCCAAACCCAAAAATAAGTTCTTGATTTGGCTATAGTAGTTGAGAAAAGACATTCTGAGGTATCATAAGGTTTTAGAATTGGTTCTACAATCAATCTTTTGTCTTTCTGTTTTGCTTTTTTGACTTGAACAAACACTGGATCATGACTGATGGTGTAAAGTTTAGTATATGTTTTTCATCTATGAAAATTATTCCTCTTTTCTTTCCCTGTTCATATTCAAATTGTTTCAGCGACACATTTGGTAATAAGGCATGACATGTCAAAACTATTTAGTATGACGCTTTTGTCAGACAACTTCTATTTTGCTCTTCTAACTGGGCAAATTCCTAAGCAGAACAACAGCATTGTAAGGAAGAGAGAAAACTGTTTAGTACTCAATACTATGTAGAGAAAACACAGAAAGAATGTATTTTTCTATACATAGAATCATTACTTGTGATTATTTACGTATACGCTAAATAGCAAACTGCACACATAAGCTTATATATTTCCAGATGTAATTCATTTGGTCTGCACAGGACAAATATATAATTTCGAAGTATCACATCTGTAACTTAATCCGCTAATCCTTTGGGATCTATATTGATTGAGCAAATTAACACAAAACGTATACAGTCTCAGTAGATACCCAATTTTGACAATAGTCCTTTTTTCCCCCAGGAGTTCTCCATTAAAGCCCCACCATGTTAAGAAGGCTAAATCTCATGGGAGTGAATACAGGAGGTCTTAAGTAGTCCCTCACTGAGAACTTTCCTACCTTTCTTCCATACTGTGGATTTTTATTTCCTGCAATCAGACATCTCCATCTAGGTACTATATTTTAGACATATTTCAAATTTAATACAGCTCAACTAGAACTTGCTACATTTTCCAACTTGCTTCCTCTTCTAGTGCAGTTAAGAGCGTCACTATCGGGCCTATCGGGCGGCGCCTGTGGCTCAGTCGGTAAGGCGCCGGCCCCATATACCCAGGGTGGCGCGTTCAAACCCAGCCTAGCCGGGCGTTGTGGCCGACGCCCGTAGTCCCAGCTACTCGGGAGGCTGAGGCAAGAGAATCTCCTAAGCCCAGGAGTTGGAAGTTGCTGTGAGCTGTGTGAGGCCACGGCACTCTGCCAAGGGCCATAAAGTGAGACTCTGTCTCTACAAAAAAAAAAAAAAAAAGAGCGTCACTATCTACCCAAGCCAACCACCTTACTCTCCCAAACTAGAAATTTGGGAATTATTCTCAACATTCCGTTCTTTATTCCTTATATCCATACATCCTACAAGTCTTATAGGCTCAATGTTCCAGAATACTCTGGAACTTATTCTTTTCTCTCCTACACACTGCCATTAATTTAACCAAAACACAGATGTTTCTTCATTAAATTTTCTAACAATCACTTCCTCTCCTTTCCCTGTCTCTTACTTTTTTCTAAGGCATATGCACAGATTCCTTTTGCTATCTTCCAAGTACATCTTTAATTACATTAATCCACTTCTTAAAAACCTTATTTTCTCCCTGGGGTCCACAAAAACCTACTACTTTGAATGCTAATCCTCACACTCTGCCCTTCTTTATTTAGTCAAACTTTTTCTGATTTGCAGTCTCTTTTGACTTGTGAAAATGCATTTTTGTCTTTGCGTTGGCCATTCTCTGTTTATCTAACTCTTCTCCATAACAAAAGCACTAAAATAATTCATTGTGTACCACTCAGGCATAGTATGCTAAGCACTTTACATTTCTTAGGTGTTTTAAGCACCGTTTTAGGTTGAAGAAATTGAAGAGTTTATCCAAAATTACATTTTAAGCAAGTTGCAAAACTGGATTACAATTCAGGTCTTTCTCAATCCCTGAAATGAACATTTAAATGCTACCTCCTATTGGCATATACTATCCAACTTGGATAGAGTTGTACTCCTATCATTAAGTTGCCAGATCATTTTAGTCCCCTTTCTCTCATCACTAATCATGGTTTTAACCAACATCAAACTGTTTACTACTAAATTATTGTCAAATATTTTAATTTTGCTAAACCTTATCTCAACTATATTGTAATTTTTTTTGACAGGAGAGAACTAAAATATATATACATATATAGGAGTAGACATGTACAGAAATATATATATATATTCCACAGAGCATAGCATAACCTTTTAATAGCAAACATTTATGCCTTATTGAGGTAGGTCATACGTGTGCTTTAGGTGTATCTATCATCTCATTTACCGAGTAATAAATACTCAATATTTACTTTAAAGCAGGAATGGACAAGATGAATTCTGCATAGAGGTTCTCAGGTGAATGTGAAACTTAGCAAGGGCAGAGACCCGAATGCATGTGTATTTCATTTGCTTCTGTTCCTTCCGTGCTGGCAATTTTTTCCTTATGATATTGCAATTCTTGTATTTGTTAAGGATTTTAACTGTTTATCACATGTATGTTGTTCTACCCTAATGGGAATAATTAGCACCGATCTGCATAGTCAAGTTACCGATTTTGGCAAATATAAAGTCCAACTATTTTGTTTTCTACCTTCACATGCTCTCACCCTTCTTACGAAAGCATATTTTCATTTAAAATTAGCACCCTGTTACGAAGTGCCGCGTCGGGCCTATTTCTGAGAATGCATTCCTAGTAGATCTTGAAAGTTCGTTCTTTCTGTAGCTTTTAAAACTGTTTTCCGCAAACCCACAATCCCTTCGGCCAGAGGCACACCTAACGCGGAAGGGCCACGAACGGAAATGTCTGGTCCTAGCGAGGGGCTCTCCTCGTAGCTGCGCTGGAGCCTCCACCGTCAGAGGTCCGGGCAGAGGGCGGCGGGCCTGACAGGGCGATCTCAGAGGACTCGCGGCCCGTGGGCCTGCGGCCGCCACCTCCGGCCAGCATTCGGGCCAGGAGGGAAACTTGTCCAAGTGACCCCAGGGCCCTTCCTGGGAGACCTGCCAACCTCCCCACCCCACCCCGGGCCTGGAGGCGGGTCCAATTCCTTCTGTGCTTTCTCAGAAATTTAGGCCGCGCCAGCCCGCGCCCCCTTTTCGTGATGATACAAATGTACCTCAGGGTTTCTTATTTTTTGGTTATGTTTTTGAGCCCAGACAACCGTATCCGCCAGGCCTGAGGAATCACCCACCCGCTCAGCTTCGAAACCTGAGCCTAAAAGGGCAACAGGTGAGGGTGGCCCTGTTAAGTGCCCGAAACCGGAGAGGCAGGGGGCGTGTCCAGTGTCCAGGTGCAGGCTGTGGGGCAAGTAACGGCTTTAGGCAGCCCCGCCCCTCCGGCCCGCCCTCTCTATGCCCGCCCGTTTTTGCTCCCCAGGGACTGTAACCGTCTCCTGGGCCGCTTCCTCTTTAAGGCGGAGCCCGGCGTGGATCTCGCGAGATCCGGGTTGGCGCCGTGACCTCCATGTGGGAGCTACAGCTCTATAAGTAAACACTCCGCGCGGCGCAGACATGGCTTCTTATTTGTGAAGCGGTGTCAGCGGTAGCCCCGGGACTGGTTCCGGTTTTCTCTACACAGCTGGGCTGGGCGGGTGCACGGTCTGAAAGTCCCCGCCGCTTGTTGGGCCCGGCGTCTGGTCGGTCTTCCTTGTCTGTGCGCGCCCTCGTCCGCCGGCCGCGGTGAGCCGGAGCCGCCGGGATAGCGGCGCGGGCGGGGCGCGGCGCCCAGAGCACAGGGGGAGACAAAGGGGGCTGGCGCCAATATGTGGATCCAGGTTCGCACCATCGACGGTTCCCAGACGCGCACCATTGAGGACGTGTCTCGCAAAGCCCCGATAGAGGAGTTGCGCGAGCGGGTGTGGGCGCTGTTCGACGTGCGGCCCGAGTGCCAGCGCCTCTTCTACCGGGGCAAGCAGGTGAGGCGCGCCCGCCGCGTCCCTCGGGAAGCCCGGGACAGAAGCAGCTGGGCTTCGCCTGTCGCGCGGGTCCTACGGTTCCATGTGACGCGAGCGCAGGGCGCACCTGGCTCCCTCCACTTTGGTTGGGCAGCGCCGGGAGGAGCAGGGATTTGGGGGGTCGTGGGGTCCCTCCTAGCCCCGACTGCAGGTGCGCGCTGCGCGGTCGGAGGTGAGGGCGCTCACAGCGCGAAGAACTCGCCGTTTTGGTTTTTTTGTTTGCTTCTCTGGCAGGACGGCGGCCTTAGGCACGGGGCGCTTGGGTTTCTAGCTTCCCGCGCTCAGCGGGGCCTGGGGCTCCTGGAGGGCGGGGAGGGCAGCGGGCTCTGGCGGCCATGCCACCGCGCGGGAGGTTCGGAGGACTGGCCGACTTGGCCAAGGGCTCGCCTCGCTTCTGTGGCTTTTCCGCGCCCCTCCGCCCCCGGGCTCCCACATAGGAAGGGGTTTTGCTTACTCTTTCTCAGGAATAAGAACCTTAGTTCTGTTTCCTCACTGTGGAAGGATTTTCACAAGCTGAAGATTCGAAGGGTTTCTAGAACTTCTAGTTCCTCTCCCTCAACGCCTTTACTAGATTTGGATTCTGGGAGGTTAGAGACCTGCGCTTGAAGGAGCCGTTGCTGGGGCCAAGTTTAAAGACTGCTTGGTATAGTACAGGGTTTTATAATCAGAGTGGAATGGAGTTTAAGACTTGACTTGATCTTATTGCTTCTCACTTTCTAATATTCCCCTGGTTCAAGTTATGCAGCACTGCACCATACCCAGCGGTACGTACTTGAAGGCTGAAAATGTTTTTGGCAGTGAGGTGTTTGTGGGTCACTCTGGCATTTGTATAGTATGGCCATCGTCTGGCGTTTGGCCAGTGTAAAATTTTTTTCCTATCCCACAA
This sequence comes from Nycticebus coucang, assembly GCF_027406575.1. Taxonomy (NCBI): domain Eukaryota; kingdom Metazoa; phylum Chordata; class Mammalia; order Primates; family Lorisidae; genus Nycticebus; species Nycticebus coucang. The sequence goes on along the minus strand of NC_069781.1, from coordinate 72,297,004 downwards.
GTCTCTCATACTAAACGCGTAGACACCCAGACCCATCACGTCTTTTTCTTTTTATTGTTAATATACTAAAGTTGGCATCCTGAGGTGGTAGACCATAGTTTGGCTCCAATCTTGGTTTGAAACGTAGTTCTCTTTCATTTGGTAGAAGTAGCATATAGCAGCAAAAGACTTGAAAAGATTAATTTTCTCCCTTGACAGGCTTACCCTTCAAAAACTGCCCAGAAATTTCAGAGTAACAAATTAACACTGTGGGAAAGAGAGGGGCAGGACTTTTTTCTTTTTTCTTTTTTAAAACGTTACTTGGTTTGGCGCCTGTAGGTCAGCGGCTAGGGCGCCAGCCACATACACCAGAGCTGGTGGGTTCGAATCCAGCCCGGGCCTGCCAAACAACAATGACAACTACAACAACAAAATAGCCGGGCTTTGTGGCGGACGCCTGTAGTCTCAGCTACTTGGGAGGCTGAGACAAGAGACTCACTTAAGCTCAAGAGTTTGAGGTTGCTGTGAACTGTGATGCCACAGCACTGTACCCAGGGCGACAGATTGAGACTCTACTTCCAAAAAAAAAAAAAGTTATAGTACCTTTGATTTGAGTTTGCAGCCAAGTTTTATGCTGGTTCCTTAGTGTTGGTGACTTATAAAAACAAATGTTGGATTTAGCTGTAAACTTTGCTTTTGAAATAATTGTACATGTATTAAATACTCTAGGTTTGTAATGCTGTGCCTCAAATGGAGGTAGCTACCTTTTTCCTTTGGGTCACCGATGAAAAAGGATCAGGTCTTCTGAATTTTTATTTTCTGGCTTGGGACAATAGTATATGAATTCTTAGGATAGGATTTTAGTGCCAGAGATAGAAAAAGAATGAGAATGTATTTCTTGGCAACACTTACTGAAGTCATATTATCAAATATGATAAACTCATTTGGCTTGTCTAGAGGAAGAAGTAGGGATTGTGTTAAATTCAGAGCAACAAAGTAGACTTTCAGTAAACCAGGAAGCTCATTCCAAATTCCAGGAAAAACTGTTGAGGGTAACAACCTTTGTATTTCCTCCCCCAGAGCTATTGATCATTCACTACTTTGATTTCTTCAGCTCGGTGATAAACCAATAGGGATGAGAAATAGACTGTCAGTGCCAGCCATTGATTTGATTTGGTGATGGAAAAGGAAAGCCAATGCTGCCAGCGGTGTTCAACTTCCTTGTGAACAGACAGGTAGCCATGGCAGCCATTATTATCTCTGTTGGTCTTCCTCCCTAGTCCATGGAAGAGATGTAGTGTGCCAACAGTAGGCAGCTACTGGATTAGCGTCACAGGCTGTTCCTATCCTGCAAAATACCTTTGTCCTCATTGGTTTTCCAGAAAACAGTACCCCTTCCTCAAAATGCTTACTGCCGGGCTTGGCGCCCATAGCACAGTGGTTATGGCACCAGCCAAGTACACTGAGGGTGGTGGGTTCAAACCCAGCCTGGGCCAGCTAGACAGCAATGACAGCTGCAACAAAAAATAGCCAGGCATTGTGGCAGGTGCCTAGAGTCCCAGCTACTTGGGAGACTGAGGCAAGAGAATTGCTTAAGCCCAAGAGTTTGAAGTTGCTGTGAGCTGTGATGCTATAGCACTCTACCAAGGGCGACATAGTGAGACTTTGTCTCAAAAAAAAAAAAAAAAAATTGCTTACTGCCCTATAGTGAAAAATATTATAAAAACAAATTTAGTGTCTACAATTTAAGGTGGTACCTTCCCTCCATTTGTATGTTAGGTTGCTGCTTTTAATCTTCGGTATGTGTCAGAATGTGGGTATTTATTATAGATAGTCAGCTTTTCCAGAACTGCAAGTAGTTGAATTTAACAAGACCTCATGGGAAATTATGATAAACCCCAGGGTTTGCAAATGAATGTTAAGGGGCCAGGCACGATGGCTCACACCTGTAATCCCAGCACTTGGGAGGCAAAGGTGGGTGGATTGCCTGAGTTCACAGGTTTAAGAGCAGCCTGAGCCAGACCAAGACCTCATCTCTGAAAATAGCTGGGCTTTCTGGCGGTTTCCTGTAGTCCCAGCTACTTGGGAGGCTGAGGAAAGAGAATCACTTAAGCCCAGGAGTTTGAGGTTGTTGTGAACTATGACACCACTGTACTCTACCAAGGGTGACAGAGTGAGACTATTTCAAAAAAAAAAAAAAAAAAAAAAAAAAGAAAGAAAAGGAAAGAAAAAAGAAAAGAAAATGAATGTCTCTTACTATTCAGGGTATAGTCCCTGGATTCTCAGTGTTAGCTTCACCTGGGAGCCTTACCAGACCTTCTGAAGCTGACCTATGAAGAATCTGTATTATAGCAAAGTCCCCAGGTGACTTAAGTTTGAGAAGCAGCATAATTGACTCATGTTGGAGAGCGAAGATGGAGACCGGCAATTCAGGGATGCAGGTTCTGGTTAGAGCAGCATAACCTCATGTGAACATTTTTATGTGGGAGATTGAGTTTGAGGCACCCTGGGGGTTGGGTCTTTTTAGGGAAGACTTAGATTCTTTCATCCCTCTTCTCATTCTTTGCCTTGTTACTACTATAGGGATAGCCATAAAATGATTGCAGATGTGGGTCATGAACCATAAAGAAAAAAGTTGCTTTTTGCCTCCCCCATTTTCACAGAATACAACATAAAAATACTTGCCTGTTTGGAAGAGTGTGTGTTTAATATATAATACATGATGAAAAATGGAGGTTATTAACTACGCTTTTCATCTGCATTCCTAATCACTTCTTAAATGACTTCCCTACTGCCTTCTCAGCCACTGCCACTTGGTATTTACTTCCTAGTATTTCCCTTGTATCACTGTTGCAGTTTTTTGTTAACCCGTTTTTATTTTTTCAATGCCGTGAAAATTCAAGAGTGTGATCTGATTAAAACCAAAAAAAAAAAAATCCTAACCATTTCTGTTTCTTCAGTATTTATCCTCCATCTTCTAGCATAGTAGTTCTCAAACATTTACTTCTGCGATATTGAGGGAACATAGTTACATGCTTGAAACACAAAGGTGTATAATTTCTCAGTGAATCATCCCTTCTACCGTACGCAGAGGTAGGGTAACTTTCAATAACTTTCAATCTCAGCTTCCTTTAAATATGGAAGAACTTTAATACTTTTCAAGTAAATAGTTCCAACACTTCATAGTTCTTCTAATGAAATTTTGTGTATTTGTGGAATAAAACTGTGTGGAATCTCTGTAGATCTTGCTATGCAATGGATAGTAGTCACTATTTTAGGAGGACTGGTTAGATTACCTGTGAATTCGGGAAGGATTGGATAATCTGGGTTAAAAAGTGTTATAGAAATATAAGGAAAGGTAATCATGCTTCACATGTCATTGTGGACCTAACTTATTACAGGGCCTCATTCTTTGATAAGCTTAGTGTTCCACTCAGATTTTAGATACTTCTTTTTCATCAAACCAAGTTTACAAAGAGTACAACTTGAAATAGCTTGTATTTATTCCTGATAGTCATTTGATAGAAATTGGAAGGGTTGAATGTGGAAATGCCCCTAAGGTCCATCTGACACTTGTGCCTCAAACTTCAATGGAGAAATACTTATGGAAGTATTTCCAATTATTTTTACCACATTAACTGCTATCTTCATTTTGGGAAATGCCTTACTGGTTAATGTGCATGTTTTACATGCTGTTACAGAATTTTATTTTCTATTTTAAACATTTCAGTCTTCAAATAATTATCACAGCGTTCATCACTTGTACATATTTAGTCAGGTTGTGCTTTTTCAACTCTTCCAGAATTAATGTTTTTGCTTTGTTTTGATTTTTGGCTATTGAAGAATGTCATTTATGCTCTCTGAGCTTTTTAAAAGTTTTTTTCCCCAGGAGTTCAGGGCTAGAGGGTGTTCTTCCCTTTTGGTTGACTTCTCAAATACGGTCTTACTATGATATGATAAAGAGTTGTGAATGGTGACACATAACACACATAAAAATGATACATGTTTAAATTAGTCATGTCTCTGGGGAAATGATAGTGATAGTGGTAATCTTCAAGGAATTTAGTTTTCTTGTTTCACTGTATCCCAGTAAAACAGGCATCTGAACTTTCTGTGTATACAGAAACAAAGTGGAGACTTAGTTTCCTAGAGTTGTAACAAAGTATCAACACTTAGGTGGCTTAAACAACAGAAATTTATTGTCTCATAGTTCTAGAGAATAGAATTCAGCAGAGCTTTTCTCTCACTGATAGTTCTAAGGAGGCAAATCATCCCTTGAACTTCTGTGTTTACCAGAAATCTTGTTTTTTGTATGGTAGATGCATCACTCAAGTCATAAGACTGCCTTTTTCCTGTATGTCTTCACCGTCTTCCTGCTGTCCAACTTTCCCTTTTATAGGGACGCTAAATTATTGGATTAGGGGCCACCCTAATGACTTCACTTTAACTTATAATTACTCTTTAAAGACCCTGTCTCTAAAAAAAAATCACATTCTAAAGTACTGAGGTTAGGACGTCAACATAAAAATTTGGGGAGGGGAGCACAACTCAGCCCATAACAGTAGCTTTTGCCCTTCTTTTGTTAAATTTATTCCTTGATTACCTCCATAACAGACTATTTCCAAATAAGGTCGTATTTTAAGGTACTCTGGATTGGGATTTCAACATGTAGGAGAGGCCACAAATCAACCCATAACCCTTGCCAAAATGTAAGTGGGGTGCCAGATAATTTATTCATCCTAGAAGACTTCTTAATAAAAGTTAGCCATCTTTACAGGTGGATAGAATTAAAGAACTTTAGGCAAGTGAAATAGCATGAGCAAGAATGATAATTCCTACTTGATTTTTTTTTTTTTTTGCTTGTCTTGAAATTATTTCTTCAGAAAGATAAAGTGTTTGACTTAATGCCTTTATAAATACAAGGTCATAAAACAACTTGCTTTAAAAGTTTGCCTTTTCTTTCTTTCAGTAGATTCAGGCACTGTTCATTAAAACTTGGTGAGATAGTAAATCTAGTTTACAGGTTTTTTGCCTAGGTCATCAGGTCATAGTAGCAGTGATACATTTTTGGTTTTGATGGCTAGTTAAGAATTCTTAACCTAATATGGAGTGATTCTTAATTTATTGGGGTCTAGAGAAGATGCTGACATCAGAATTCATGAAGTAATAAGAATGGTTTCAGAATCACTAAATGCAGTGCTATGAATTTTTTTTTTTTTTTTTTTTGCAGTGCTATGAATTTTAATAGTTTGGCTAGAACATCCTAATGATGTAGAAAGATAAGGTTTAAGAGAACCATTTCAATATCTTTTTCTTTTTTTTTTTTCCAGTTGGAAAATGGATATACTTTATTTGACTATGATGTTGGACTAAATGATATAATTCAGCTACTAGTTCGCCCAGACCCTGATCTTCCTAGCACATCTACACAGACTGAGAAAGAGGCCAAACCCTGTTCTATTAGTCCATCTAAAGTAAAGAAAACTCCAAGGGTGGGACCTTCCACTCAGCCATCAACGTCAGCTCGTGCCTGTCTTACTGATCCTGGCTTTGGACTATATAAGGTATGTTGTCATCTTCAGACTTGCTAGTTGTGAGAATACAGATATCCTTAGGATGTTGTGAATAAGTTAAACATCACTTGTCATTTGGACATAAATATTGGGCTATTAATACTGCAACTTTTAAAAGTGGTCTTTAAAAAGGACTGTGAAATATATAGATGAGTCTATGAAATGTGAATGTGCTGTTAAAATAATAAAGCAAACACCTATGTAATTCCACCAAGGTTAAGAAGTAGAATGATGCCAGTACCTTTTTAAAGCTTCCTGTGTGCCCCTACCAGAACACATCTCCCTCTCCCTCCCTAAGAGGTAAACCACTTATTCAGACTTTTATGATCATTTTCTTGTCTTTTCTTGTTATGCTAGTTACGTATATTTCTTTAAATAATATTTTGTCTATAGTTGAAGTTTATGTAATGGAATTATACTTTTTCTCAACATTGATTCTCTGATGCATACAGCTATATTTTATTCCTTTTCACTATAATGATCCTTTTTAAATGCTAACGTGCCACAGTATATCTAATCCATGATTCATAGATATCTGGGCTGTTTCATGTCTTGTTTTGAACAGTGCTATTTTGAACCTTCTCTGTGTGTCCTGGTGCATGTGCTAAAGAATTTTGTTAGAATTTCTACCTAGGAATAGAAGTACTGGTTGTTCACTCACAGGATTTTTCCAAACTGCTTTTTATTTGCTTCCATTGGCCTTTTTGTCTATCTCTGCCAAGCCTAACCTAGAACACTGTGTATTGTATGTAGCCTTCTAAGCTTTTGATATCTCTCTTCCATCTCTCAAATTTTTTTCTTTCAGGGAATCTTGTTACATATAAAACTTTTAGAATTAGCTTGTCTCAAAGCTCTACAAGTAATCTGCAGGGATTTCATCTGTAGATCAGCTTGGAGAATTGACATCTTTACACTGTTGAGTCTTTTAATTCATGAGTGATAGACTTCTTAGTTCTCTTTACATATCTTGTTGATGATTTCTTTTTTTTAACACAATCATAAATGGTTACCTTTTAAAAATAATTTTATTTGTAAAGAAATAAAGTTGATTTACTTATGTATCCAGCAACTTTTTCAAATTCTACTCTAATAAATTGTGTAGAAATAATTGAACAACCGCTTTGATTTGTCCTTTCCTATCTTTGTAACTTTTTTAAAGACAGAGTCTCACTCTCCTGGGTAGAGTGCCGTGGTGTCATATCTCACAGCAACCTCAAACTCTTGAGCGCAAGCAATCCTCTTACCTCAGTTTCCCAAGTAGGTAGGACTACAGGCACCGGCCACAGTGCCCATCTAGTTTTTCTTTTTTTAGTAGAGATGGGGTCTCACTCTTGTTTAGGCTGATCTTGAACTCCTGAACTCAAAACAGTCCACCCACTTCAGCTTCCCAGAGTGCTGAATGAAATGTGATGTGCAATTAAAATAATAAAGCAAACACCTGTGTAATTCTACCAAGGTGTGGGCCACTGTGCCCACCTGGCCTTTATAACATTTTATCAGTGGAGATATGGGTGCCTATACTCAATTTTTCAAAGCATTTAAAATTAAAAATTGGTATATGAAGTGAATTATTTAATATTCAAATTGAGATAATTTGGGGTCTATAGAAAAATGCAAACAGAACCATACATGTATGTGGAAAGATTTAAGGAGATATAGCAAAGAGCTTTGTTTCAAAAGTACTGGGCTTGGGTGACTGAGTTGTTTTAAGCCTACAAAGAATAGAAATTATGTCACCTAAATTAACTCGTAGAATAAAGAAGGAAAGCTTCTTATTGCTTTATAAATTTTGTTTAACACTGATACTAAAACATGAGAAAAAGCACATCAGCATCACATTGCTGTAAAATGTAAGTTATATTTAGAAAATAGAATTATTGCTATATATTAAAAGAACATACAACCTTGACTAAACATGGTTTATCAAGAAGTGGGTATAGTTCATTGGAAAATGTTTTAGTATAACTGATTTGTATTAATAAACCACAGAAAATAATTTAAATGTATTCTGCATTTAAATACAAACTTGAGTTCATTACTAATTTTTTTTTTTTTTTTTTTTTTTTTTGGTAGAGACAGAGTTTCATTTTATGGCCCTCAGTAGAGTGCCATGGCATCACACAGCTCACAGCAACCTCCAACTCCTGGGCTTAAGTGATTTCTCTTCCCTCAGCCTCCCGAGTAGCTGGGCCTACAGGCGCCCGCCACAACGCCCAGCTATTTTTTTTTTTTGGTTGCAGTTGCAGTTCAGCCGGGGCTGGGTTTGAACCCGCCACCCTCGGTATATGGGGCTGGCGCCTTACTGACTGAGCCACAGGCACCGCCCCTCATTACTAATTTTTAAAGAGGAAATTCTTGGTAAGAGGAACAGACAGAATAGGTGAATGTTTTAAGCCATACCCTGAATCATGTTTAATAGTGTGGGAAAAATCAGGAGTATTCTCATCAAAGATAGCAGCCAGACAAGGAGGCCAATTAATGCTGCTATTATTTGACATGTATCTAGAAGTGCTAGATAGATAAGTTAATTAGGCAGGAGAACAAAATAATATGTAAATATTGGAGATGGCAACGTTAATGCTCATGCATACCTGGAAAAGCTGAGAAAATGGTTTAGAATATTATGAACAACCAGTAAAGTGGCTGTTTTCAAAGTTAACATTTAATAACTACATCAATTAATAGAAGAGGAGGAAAAAACATTTACAATAACAAAAGGTAAAATTTGGGAATAACTTAGTCTTATATAAATTAAAACAGTGCAATGCAGTGCTCACAATTAATACATAATTTTCAGTACTGAAAGTCAACTTGCCATTTTGTCTACACTTCGCCCACTGATTTCATCCCTCTTTCAGATACCAGTACTTTCTACATTTTTTACATTGTTACTTTTAAAATGTTTTAGTGCAGTTTTACATTTACAACAAAATTGAGATAATAGGTTCCCATAAATATGACAATTCCATATTGTCTCACATTAGTATTTATTAATGAACCATTATTTTCTTACCTTTTAGCTAAAGTCCTTTGTTCCAGAATTCTACTTTGGAGACCATGATACATTTAATTGTCATATCACCTTAGGTTCATATTGGTCGTGGCAGTTTCATAGGCTTGCTTTGTTTTGGTCATTTTGTCAGTGTTGAGGAGTTCTAGTAGGGTATATTGTAAAATCTCCCTCTATTAGGTTTGCTTATCATTAGACTAAGTTTATTTGAGGTGGAAGGAAGACCATGAAGGTACTGTGCTATTTTCTTTTTTTTTTTTTTTTTTTTTTTTTTTTTTTGAGACAGTCTCACTTTGTCACGCTTGGTAGAGGGCTGTGGCGTCACAGCTTACAGCAACCTCAAACTCTTGGGCTTAAGAGATTCTCTTGCCTCAGCCTCCAAAGTAGCTGGGACACAGGTGCCTGCCATAATGCCTGGCTATTTTATTGTTGCAGTTGTCATTGTTTAGCTGGCCTGGGCTAGGCTCAAACCTGCCAGCCTCGGTGCATGTGGTTGGTGCCATAACCACAGTACTACAGGCACCAAGCCATGTACTGTGTGCTATTTTCATCACATGGGGGGCACATATTGGGATCCTATTTGCTAAATATAACTTAGGTATTATATCAACAACTTAACATTGTTACCACTGATGTGAACCTCTAATCACCTGGCTGAAGTAGTGTTTGTCACATTTCTCCACTGTTAAATTACCTTCCCTCCGTGTCCATACTCTACTGTTTGAGAGGAAATTACCATGTATGGTCTATACTTGGAGTGGGAAGTTATGTATTTTGCTGATTTGGGAGCTGAGTATCTACAAAAATTATTTGAAACTATTCAGCATAGATTTCTCTCCCACTTGTACATCTGTTTACATCAGTATGGCCTTGTGCTCAAATCATTCCAACTTTGGCCATTGGAAGCTCATTTATTTGATGTGTCTTTTTGGAAATGCCCCCACTATTGTAGAGTGTTTTATTTTTCTTAAGCACAGTCTTACTTTCTGGCACTATAAAATGCTTCAGTTTTATCTTGTGTATTTCCTGCCTCAGTCCTAAAATCAGCCATTTCTTCAAGGCACCCTGGTTTCTTCAGTTGGTGAATCATTAGAAGCCATGATCTGGACTCTTAGACGTGCTCCTTCCCAACTGTGGTGTCATTATTTTGGCCCTCAACTGATAGCAAGAGAGTATATGCTTTTATCCTAACCCTTGTATACCCATAACTATGAATATTTAGCCATATGTATGTTAAGCTATTTTTTTTTCTTTTTTTTTTTTTGTCTTTTCAACTATAGGTTTTAGAGGCTGCTGCTTTTGAATTGATTTGTTATGGGCAGTGAAAGGATGAATTTGTTTTCATAGGAGTAGGTTATGTATCTGTAGATGTGAGATTAATCAGGGTTAAGCAGTTTAGGCCAACTTAGATTCTGTTTAGCAAACTTCTCAATATCCTACCTTGCCTCTTCTCACACAATCTAATTCAAAAGAGCATCGTGAGAAACTACTCTCAGTAGATCTTTGCTTTTTATTTTCAGCGTTAGCTCTTTGGCTTTCAACTAACTTAAACTCTGTAGTATCTCTTGTATTTCATGTTCATATAAAGTATAGTTATCAAAGACTTGAGCTTTGTCATCAGACCTGGTTTCAAATTCCAGGTCAACTGCTGCTTAGTTGTACCAACTGGCAAGTAAATTTTACTTTAACACTTCTTTTCCCTATTTAGGAACACTTTGTAACCTGACATTTTAACTCTCAATTAGTAATATATTTAGAGCTGCATTTAACCTTCCTTGTTTATTGAAGAGCCTAACAAATTTGTCTGCTTTTTTTTTTAATGAAGCTTAGTAATTGTCATAGGTATTTGAAATTTTGGTGGGCTTTATTTTTTCATATAGAATGCTTATTTGCAGATGGTTCATTCGTTCCACAGATATTTGGATATCTAGCTTATACTTGCAGCAGGTATTAGGGATAGAAGAGTAAACAAATGATATTGTTCCCTGCCTCATGGAACTTAGAAGCTGCTATTTTGAAATTGATTTGCTTTGAATTTGCATTGAACTTTCTGTATTTCCCATAATACAATTTGCTCAGTATAGCAAAATTTTGTTCAATCGCTTCTAGGTCACTTTTAAAAAACTGGGAGGTTTTTTGTCTTGAATTCTTGCCTCTGTCACTTCTACCTTATAAAGATTTTTTTCAAAGATGTAGAGCTTTCTGTGTTTAAAATTGCTTTATGGATGAACAAGCAAATTTTTGGGCTTTTTTTTTTTTTTTTTTTTTTTTTTTTTAAGACAATTTAACTCTGTCACCCTGGGTAGAATGCCATGGCATTATAGCTCAGAGCAACCTCAAACTCTTGGGCTCAAGCAATCCTTTTTCCTCAGCCTCCTGGGTAGCTGGGACCATAGGCGTGGGTTGCCATGCCCAGCTAGTTTTTTTTTCATTTTAGTAGAAAGGAAGTCTCACTCTTGCTCAGTCTGGTCTCAAACTCCTGAGCTCCAGTTATCCTCCTACCTCAACCTCCCAGAGTGCTAGGATTATAGGCATGAGCCGCCATGCTGGGCTGGACTTCTTTTTGACTAAAATATTCTTTGGACCCCCAAAATGAATTAACTGTATTTCAAATTAACTGTATTCAAAACTGGCAGAGGTAAAAATTTAAATAATAGATGAAAATGACAATTTTATCTGGAGTTACTATCTGCATCTTAGCAATATTTGGCCCGTTTCAGATATTTCGATATGTTGCAAGAATCTAGGTATTATCACATCTGGAGAGCTTAAAATTGTGCAGAGGCTGGGTCTATCCACTCCCAATGTGTGTGTACATTGAACATAAATAGAATCTCATTCTAGGAGTAGACTTTCAGAAACAAGGTGGACTTTTTGTCAAAGTCGACTAAGAAACAAGGATAACTTAAATTAATTTTGGGTTTGGGGTATGGAAACTTTTTTTGACTCAAATAAGATCCTACTTCTGAAATGGTTATCATCTTGGCCTAAGTGATGACTGTTTACAATGATCAGCTTTTAGGGTTTAACTAAGCAGTAATGTGGTACTGTAAGATGTTTTATGTGTTTTCTTATGCTCACTGTAAGAGATACTTGAAAGAGGGAAATTATCAGTAATCTAAATAAAAATCATCACTATCTTAGTATTATTCTTTTGTCTACAGTGCAGTCCTTCTTGATTTTTAACCTTTTTGATTATGAAATGTTAATAGACAACATAAAGAATATTATTCGATGAAATTTTATGATGTCAGTGTCAATAAATATCACTCAAATTATGAAAATAGAATAGTATCCCAAGAACTTCCTGTGTCCCCCAATCCTGAAGGTTACTTTCCTAGTTGTAACTGCTATCCAAACTGCTGTGGTAATCATTTCTTTGCTTTTGATTAACTTCATCTTGTTGTTTTAACATCCTAGTAATCTTTAACCCAATTTATACAACCCAAATTTTCCTGTTTCTGAACTTTATATTGCATTTTTGATGTGTAACTAAAGAAGATGGTATAATAGAATCATGTTCAGTGTTGAAGAAACTTATATTCTTAGTTTAACTCCTACATTTTTAAACTATCTTTTGAAAGCAACTGGACTTCATTAAAAAATGGAATAACTTTGATTTATAATTATTAAAGGAAATAACGTATGTAATAGTAAACAGCTAATGTTTACTAAGCCAAATAGGGTTATAAGACTATACTCTGAATTTTAGTGAGTCTTTACATTGAATACACATTCAGGTACAGAGATAGTTCTAGTTTACCATATTATATGGATTTTTCTTACCTTATCTTGAATACACTGCAAGGTATGAGGCTGAAATAAGTTAAGTAGCTTATTCAGTGTTGCATCTAGTAGGTATTAGATCAGTGGTTCTGAACCTTCCTAATGCCGCAGCCCTTTAATATAGTTCCTGTGGGTCACGACCCACAGGTTGAGAACCGCTGTATGAAGATGAAGAACTTGAATCTAGGTTTATCTGTTTTTTCTATAGAAGAAAAAACCTTAGAAATATAACCATCTTAGAGTAAATCCTCATATTTGCTGTTGGTGTTTTATTTTTTTTCCCATTTTATTTTCTTTTTGTCCTAGAGTTTTATTTATTTTTTAATTAAATCATAGTTGTGTACATTAATGCAATTATGGGGTACAGTGTGCTGGTTTTATATACAACTTGAAGTACTTTCATCAAACTGGTTAACATAGCCTTTACTGCATTTTCTTAGTTATTGCATTCCTTTTTATTATGAAGAATGTCACTATGAATTTTTGTAAAATGTTTAAGGATATGCTACTAAAGGCATAGTAAAAAGAAACAATGGCACGTAGTATATGTTCAAAAAAGAAAAACCATAAAAGAAATAACTAGCAAGGGTTTTTGTTGTTTATTGGGTTTTTTGTTTCTTTTTGAGACACAGTCTTACTGTGTTGCCCAGGCTAGAGAGTTGTGGCCTCAGCCTGACTCAGACCAACCTCAAATTCCTTTGCTCAAGTGATCTTCTTGCTTGAGCTTCCCAAATAGCTAGAACTATAGGCACACATCACAAATGCCCAGCCAGTTTTTCTATTCTTTTTTTTTTTTTTTTTTTTTTTTTTGGCAGGGCCTGGGTTTGAACCTGCCACCTCCGGCTTATGGGGCGGTGCTCTACCCACTTGACCACAGGTGCCGCCCATTCTATTGTTAATATAGATGGGGATTCACTTTGTCCAGGCTGGTCTCCCAACTCCTGACGTCAAGGGATCCTCCTGCCTCAGTCTCCCAGGGTGCTAAGATTCCAAACATGAGCCACCCCAGACAGCTGACAATTAGCAAGAGTTGTCATTATCTTTAATTTTAGTCATTCTAACAGATGTGTTAATGATAACTCATAGTTATAATTTGATGTTGAATATCTTTCACATGTGTTTATTTGCCATTTATATATTTTTTTTTTGGATTCTTTTTTTGTTGTTAAATTATAGCTGTGTACATTAGTGCAATCAAGGGGTACAATGTGCTGGTTTCATATACAATCTGAAATATTCTCATCAAATGTTCGACATAGCCTTCCTGGCATTTTCTTAGTTATTGTATGTAGACATTTGTATTCTGCCTTTAGTTTCGCCAGTACCCATTCTAAGATGCACCAGAGGTGTGGCCCCACGCATTATACTCCCTCCACCCTAACCTCCCCCCTCCCTTCCCCTTCCTTGGCCCTTTCCTCATAGTCTTGTGCTATAGTTGAGTTATAGCCTTCATGTGAAAGCTATAATTTAGCTTCATAGTAGGGCTGAGTACATTGGATAGTTTTTCTTCCACTCCTGGGATACTTTGCTAAGAAGAATATGTTCCAGCTCCATCCACGTAAACATGAAAGAGGTAAAGTCTTCATCTTTCTTTAAGGCTGCATAATATTCCATGGTATACATGTACCACAATTTGCTAGTCCATTTGTGGGTCCATGGGCAGTTGGGCTTCTTCCATGACTTAGCAATTATGAATTGGGCTATAATAAACATTCTGGTACAGATGTCTTTGTTATATTGTGATTTTCGGTCTTCTGGGTATAAACCTACTAAAGGAATTATAGGATCAAATGGCAGGTCTATTTTTAGGTCTCTAAGTAGTCTCCAAACATCCTTACAGAAGGAAAGTATTAGTGTACATTCCCACCAGGAGTGTAGAAGTGTGCCCTTTTCTCCACATCCACGCCAACCTCTCTGGTTTTGGGATTTTGTCATGTGGGCTACTCTTACTGGGGTGAATCTCAAAGTAGTTTTTTTTTTTTTTTTTTTTTTGGCTGGGGCTGGGTTTGAACCTGCCACCTCCGGCATATGGGACCGGCACCCTACTCACTGAGCCACTGGCGCCACCCTCAAAGTAGTTTTGATTTGCATTTCTCTGATGCTTAAGGATGATGAGCTTTTTTTCATATGTAGATTGTGCGTCTGTCTTCTTTAGAGAAGTTTCTCTTCAAGTCCCTTGCCCATCCTGAGATGGGATCACTTATTCTTTTCTTGCTACTACGTTTGAGTTCTCTGTGGATTCTGGTTATTAGACCTTTATTGGAGGTATAACCTGCAAATATTTTCTCCCATTCGGAGGACTGTCTGCTTGCTTTACTTACTATGTTCTTGGCTGTGCAGAAGCTTTTCAGTTTGATCAGGTCCCAGTAGTGTATTTTTGATACTGCTTCAATTGCCTGGGGAGTCGTCCTCATAAAATATTCACCCAGGCTGATTCCTTCAAGAGTTTTCACTGCACTATCCTCAAATATTTTTAAAGTTTCATGTCTTAAGTTTAAATCTTGAATCCAGTCAGAGTCTATCTTAGTTAATGGTGAAAGGTGTGGGTCCAGTTTCAATCTTCTACAGGTTGCCAGCCAGTTCACCCAACACCACTTGTTAAATAGGGTATCTTTTCCCCGCTGAATGTTTTTAATTGGCTTGTCAAAGATCAAATAACAGTAAGTAGCTGGATCCATCTCTTGGTTCTCTATTCTGTTCCAGACATCTACTTCTCTGCTTTTGTGCCAGTACCATGCTGTTTTGATCACTGGATTTATAAGTACAGTCTCAGGTCTGGTAGTGTGATTCCTCCTGCTTTGTTTTTATTGCTCAGTAATGTTTTGGCTATTCGAGGTTTTTTCTGATTCCATATAAAACAAAGTATTATTTTTTCAAGATCTTTAAAATGTGACCATGGAGCTTTAATAGGAATTGCATTAAAATTATGTATTGCTTTGGGTAGTATAGACATTTTAACAATGTTGATTCTTCCCAGCCATGAGCATGGCATGTTTTTCCATTTGTTAACATCTTCAGCTATTTCTTAAAGTTTCATAGTTCTCTTTGTAGAGATCTTTCACGTCCTTTGTTAGGTATACTCCCAAATATTTCATCTTCTTTGGCACTACTGTGAAAGGAATAGAGTCCTTAACTGTTTTTTCGGTTTGGTTATTGTTGGTATACATAAAGGCTACAGATTTATGGGTGTTGATTTTGTAGTCTGAGACATTGCTGTATTCCTTGATCACTTCTAAAAGTTTTGTAGTAGAATCCCTAGGGTTTGCCAGCTACACGATCATATCATCTGCAAAGAGTAAAAGTTTGATCTCTTCTGACCCTATGTGGATACCCTGGATAGCCTATTCTTCCCTAATTGCAATGGCTAAAACTTCCATGACAATGTTAAAGAGCAATGTACACAATGGGCAACCTTCCCTGGTTCCTGATCTAAGTGGAAATGATTTCAATTTAACTCCATTCAATATGATATTGGCTGTGGGTTTGCTGTAGATGGCCTCTATTAGTTTAAGAAATGTCCCTTCTATACCAATTTTCTTTTTTTTTTTTTTTTTGGTAGAGACAGAGTCTCACTTTATGGCCCTCGGTAGAGTGCCATGGCCTCACACAGCTCACAGCAACCTCCAACTCCTGGGCTTAAGCGATTCTCTTGCCTCAGCCTCCCAAGTAGCTGGGACTACAGGCGCCCGCCACAACGCCCGGCTATTTTTTGGTTGCAGTTTGGCTGGGGCCGGGTTTGAACCTGCCACCCTCGGTATATGGGGCCGGCGCCTTACCAACTGAGCCACAGGCGCCGCCCTATACCAATTTTCTTAAGTGTTCTGATCATGAAGGGATGCTGGATATTATCAAAAGCTTTTTCTGCATCAATTGAAAGAATCATATAGTCCTTATTTTTTCGTTTATGTGCTGAATTACATTTATAGATTTACGTATATTGAACCAGCCTTGAGACCCTGGGATAAATCCCACTTGGTCGTTGTGTATAATTTTTTTGATGTGTTGTTGGATTCTGTTTGTTAGGATCTTATTGAGTATTTTAGCATCACTATTCATGAGTGATACTGGTCTGTAATTTTCTTTTCTTGTTGGGTCTTTCCCTAGTTTGGAGATCAAGGTGATGTTTGCTTCGTAGAATGTGTTGGGCAATATTCCTTCTTTTTCTATATTTTGGAAGAGGTTTAGTAATATAGGTACTAGTTCTTCTTTAGAGGTTTGGTAGTATTCTGACGTAAAGCCATCTGGTCCTGGGCTTTTCTTTTTAGGGAGATTTTGTATAGTTGATGCTATTTCAAAACTTGATATAGGCCTGCTCAACATTTCCTCTTCGTTCTGGCTAAGTCTTGGTAGGTGGTGTACTTCCAGGTATTCGATTTCTTTCAGATTTTCATATTTCTGAGAGTAGAGTTTCTTGTAGTATTCGTAAAGGATTTTTTTAATTTCTGAGGGGTCGGTTGTTACTTCATCATTACCATTTCTGATTGATGAAATTAGAGATTTTACTCTTTTTTTCCTGGTTAGGTTGGCCAAAGGTTTATCTATTTTATTGACCTTTTCAAAAAACTAACTTTTTGAGTTATTGATCTGTTGTGTAATTCTTTTGTTTTCAATTTCATTTAGTTCTGCTCTGATTTTGGTTATTTCTTTTCTTCTGCTGGGTTTGGGGTTGGAGTGTTCCTCCTTCTCCAGTTGCTTGAGATGTCCCATTAAGTTATTAACTTCCTCTCTTTCCGTTTTCTTGCGGAAGGCTTGTAGTGCTATAAATTTCCCTCTTAGGACTACCTTTGCAGTAGCCCAGAGGTTCTGGTAATTCGTGTCTTCATTGTTATTTTGTTCCAAAAATTTGGTGATTTCCTTCTTAATCTCGTCTATAACCCATCTATCCTTCAGCATAAGGTTGTTTAGCTTCCATGTCTTTGTATAGGTATGCGGATTGCTGTTGTTATTGACTTCAACTTTTATTCCATGATGGTCTGAGAAGATGCACGGAATAATTTGCATTTCTTTTTTTTTTTTTTTTTTATTGTTGGGAATTCATTGAGGGTACAGTCAGCCAGGTTACACTGATTGCAATTGTTAGGTAAAGTCCCTCTTGCAATCATGTCTTGCCCCCATAAAGTGTGACACACACCAAGGCCCCACCCTCCATCCCTCTTTCTCCTTACCCCCCCATAACCTTAATTGTCATTAATTGTCCTCATATCAAAATTGAGTACATAG
Organism: Nycticebus coucang; assembly: GCF_027406575.1. Taxonomy (NCBI): domain Eukaryota; kingdom Metazoa; phylum Chordata; class Mammalia; order Primates; family Lorisidae; genus Nycticebus; species Nycticebus coucang. Next base: position 72,279,436 of record NC_069781.1, on the reverse strand, counting down.
GATTCATGCTTCTCCATTCTTGTGATGCTTTACTAAGAATAATGTCTTCCACTTCCATCCAGGTTAATACGAAGGATGTAAAGTCTCCATTTTTTTTAATGGCTGAATAGTATTCCATGGTATACATATACCACAGCTTGTTAATCCATTCCTGGGTTGGTGGGCAGTTAGGCTGTTTCCACATTTTGGCGATTGTAAATTGAGCTGCAATAAACAGTCTAGTACAAGTGTCCTTATGATAAAAGGATTTCTTTCCTTCTGGGTAGATGCCCAGTAATGGGATTGCAGGATCAAATGGGAGGTCTAGCTTGAGTGCTTTGAGGTTTCTCTATACTTCCTTCCAGAAAGGTTGTACTAGTTTGCAGTCCCACCAGCAGTGTAAAAGTGTTCCCTTCTCTCCACATCCACGCCAGCATCTGCAGTTTTGAGATTTTGAGATGTGGGCCATTCTCACTGGGGTTCGATGATATCTCAGGGTTGTTTTGATTTGCATTTCTCTAATATATAGAGATGATGAACATTTTTTCATGTGTTTGTTAGCCATTCGTCTGTCATCTTTAGAGAAAGTTCTATTCATGTCTCTTGCCCATTGATATATGGGATTGCTGGCTTTTTTCATGTGGATTAATTTGAGTTCTCTATAGATCCTAGTTATCAAGCTTTTGTCTGATTGAAAATATGCAAATATCCTTTCCCATTGTGTAGGTTGTCTCTTTGCTTTGGTTATTGTGTCCTTAGCTGTACAGAAGCTTTTCAGTTTAATGAAGTCCCATTTGTTTATTTTTGTTGTTGTTGCAATTGCCATGGCAGTCTTCTTCATGAAGTCTTCCCCCAGGCCAATATCTTCCGGTGTTCTTCCTATGCTTTCTTTGAGGATTTTTATTGTTTCATGCCTTAAATTTAAGTCCTTTATCCATCTTGAATCAATTTTTGTGAGTGGGGAAAGGTGCGGGTCCAGTTTCAGTCTTTTACGTGTAGACATCCAGTTCTCCCAACACCATTTATTGAATAGGGAGTCTTTCCCCCAAAGTATGTTCTTGTTTGGTTTATCAAAGTTTAGGTGGTTGTAAAATATTAGTTTCATTTCTTGGTTTTCCATTCGATTCCAAGTGTCTATGTCTCTGTTTTTGTGCCAGTACCATGCTGTCTTGAGCACTATGGCTTTGTAGTACAGACTAAAATCTGGTATGCTGATGCCACCAGCTTTATTTTTATTACTAAGAACTGCCTTAGCTATACGGGGTTTTTTCCGGTTCCATACAAAACGCAGAATCATTTTTTCCAAATCTTGAAAGTACGATGTTGGTATTTTGGTAGGAATGGCATTGAATAGGTAGATTGCTTTGGGAAGTATAGACATTTTAACAATGTTGATTCTTCCCATCCATGAGCATGGTATGTTCTTCCATTTGTTAAATATCCTCTGCTATTTCCTTTCTGAGGATTTCATAGTTTTCTTTATAGAGGTCCTTTACCTCCTTCGTTAGGCATATTCCTAGGTATTTCATTTTCTTTGAAACTATGGTGAAGGGAGTTGTGTCCTTAATTAGCTTCTCATCTTGACTGTTATTGGTGTATACAAAGGCTACTGACTTGTGGACATTGATTTTATATCCTGAAACATTACTGTATTTTTTGATGACTTCTAGGAGTCTTGTGCTGAGTATTTGGGGTTCTCTAAGTATAAGATGATGTCGTCAGCAAAGAGGGAGAGTTTGACCTCCTCTGCTCCCATTTGGATTCCCTTTATTTCCTTGTCTTGCCTGATGTACTGGCTAGAACTTCCAGCACTACGTTGAATAGTAAAGATGACAGAGGACAACCTTGTCTGGTTCCAGTTCTAAGAGGAAAAGCTTTGAGTTTTACTCCATTCAGTAAAATATTGGCTGTGGGTTTGTCATAGATAGCTTCTATCAGTTTTAGAAATGTGCCAGCTATGCCTATACTCTTCAGTGTTCTAATTAGAAAAGGATGCTGGATTTTATCAAATGCTTTTTCTGCATCTATTGAGAGGATCATGTGATCTTTATTTTTGCCTCTGTTAATATGGTGGATAACGTTTATGGACTTGCGTATGTTAAACCAGCCTTGCATCCCTGGGATGAAGCCTACTTGATCATGATGAATGACTTTTTTGATAAGCTGTAATCTATTGGCTAGGATTTTGTTGAGAAGTTTTGCATCTATATTCATGAGTGGTCTGAAATTCTCCTTTTTGTTTGGGTCTTTTCCTGGTTTTGGTATCAGGGTGATGTTTGCTTCATAGAATGTGTTGGGGAAGATTCCTTCTTCCTCAATTATTTGGAATAATTTCTGCAGTACAGGAATCAGCTCTTCCTTGAAGGTTTGATAGAATTCTGGAGTGAAGCCATCAGGACCAGGGTATTTCTTGCTTGGAAGATTTTTTATTGTTTCTTTGATCTCAGTGCTTGAAATTGTTCTGTTCAGGAGCTCTATTTCTTCCTGGCTGAGTCTAGGGAGAGGGTGTGATTCCAAATATTGATCCATTTCCTTCACATTGTCAAATTTCTGGGCATAGAGTTTCTGGTAGTATTCAGAGATGATCTCTTGTATATCTGTGGGATCAGTTGTTATTTCCCCTTTATCATTTCTGATTGAGGTTACTAGAGATTTTACTTTTCTATTCCTCGTTAGTCTGGCCAATGGTTTATCTTATTTTGTTAATTTTTTCAGAAAGCGAACTCCTTGTTTCATTTTCTGAATGATTCTTTTGTTTTCAATTACATTGATCTCTGATTAGATTTTGGATATTTCTTTTCTTCTACTGAGTTTAGGCTTAGATTGTTCTTCTTTTTCCAATTCCATAAGATCTCTTGTGAGATCGTTGATGCGCTCTCTTTCTGTTTTTCGAATGTAGGCAACTAAAGCGATGAATTTTCCTCTCAAAACTGCTTTTGCAGTATCCCACAGGTTTTAGCAGCTTGTGTCTTCATTGTTGTTATGCTCAAGGAAGTTAATGATTTCCTGTTTTATTTCTTCCTTCACCCATCTGTTATTCAACAGAAGATTGTTTAATTTCCATGCCTTTGGGTGGTGTCGAGCATTTTTGTTAGAGTTGAGTTCCACCTTTAGTGCCTTATGGTCTGAGAAGATACAAGGTAAAATTTCAATTCTTTTGATTCTGTTGCTATTTGTTTTGTGTCCCAGGATATGATCAATTTTGGAGAATGTTCCATGGGGTGATGAGAAGAATGTATATTCTTTATCTTTGGGGTGGAGTTTTCTATATGTGTCTGTCAAGCACAGTTGTTCTGGGGTCTCATTTAAATCTCTTATATCTTTGTTTAATTTCTGTTTAGAGGATCTGTCCAGCTCTGTAAGAGGAGTGTTAAAGTCCTCTGTCATTATGGTATTATCAGATATCATATTGCTCAGACTGAGTAAGGTCTGTTTCAAGAATCTGGGAGCATTTAAATTGGGTGCATAAATATTTAGAATTGAAATGTCTTCTTGTTGTAGTTTTCCCTTGACCAATATAAAGTGACCATCATTGTCTTTTTTGAGTTTAGTTGCTTTAAATCCACATGTATCTGAAAATAAGATTGCAACTCCTCTTCTGAATTCCATTTGCCTGAAAAATTGTCTTCCAACCCTTGAGTCGGAGCTTGAATTTGTCTTTTGAAGCCAGGTGTGTTTCTTGCAGACAGCAAATGGATGGCTTGTGTGTTTTAATCCAGTCAGCCAATCTATGTCTCTTCAGTGGGGAATTCAAGCCATTCACATTTATTGAGATAATTGATAAGTGTGGTAGTATTCTATTCGTCTTATTTTGTGAGAGTCCATTGCTTAGTTTTATCTTCTGCATCAGTGTGGAGGTTAGGTCCTGTCCTTTAATTTCTGAGTTCTTACTTTGGGCTGATCCATTGTGGTGGTCAGTGTGCAGAACAGGTTGAAGTATTTCCTGTAGAGCTGGTCTTGTTGTGGCGAATTTCCTCAATGTTTGTATATCCGTAAATGATTTGATTTCTCCATCAATTTTGAAGCTTAGCTTAGCAGGGTACAGAATTCTGGGCTGGAAATTGTTCTGTTTAAGTAGATTAAAGGTAGATGACCATTGTCGTCTTGCTTGGAAAGTTTCATTAGAGAAGCCTGCGGTCACTCTGATGGATTTGCCCCTGTAGGTCAACTGGCACTTACTCCTGGCTGCTTGCAGAATCTTTTCTTTTGTCTTGACTTTGGACAGGTTCATCACAATGTGTCTTGGAGAAGCTCGGTTAGAGTTGAGGCAACCTGGGGTCCGATATCCCTCTGAAAGCAGTGTGTCAGAATCTTTGGTGATATTTGGGAAATTTTCTTTTATAATATTCTCTAGTATGGCTTCCATTCCTCTGGGGCATTCTTCTTCCCCTTCTGGAATTCCTATAACTCGTATGTTGGAACGCTACATAAAGTTCCCTAATTCTGACAGTGAACTTCTGCTTTCTTTCTCTTCTTTTCTGCCTCTTTTACTATCTGAGTTATCTCAAGAACTTTGTCTTCTACCTCTGAAATTCTTTCTTCTGCATGGTCTAGCATGTTGCTGATACTTTCCATGGCATCTTTAAGTTCCCTAATTGACTGTTTCAGTTCCTTCAGCTCTGCTATATCCTTTTTATATTCTTCATGTCGTTCATCTCTTTTTTGATTCTGTTTTTGGATTTCCTTTTGGTTATTTTCCACTTTATTAGCAGTTTCCTTCATTGTTTCCATCATTTGTTTCATTGTTTTCAACATGTGTATTCTAAATTCCCTTTCTGTCATTCCTAACATTTCTTTATAGGTGGAATCATCTACAGTAGCTACCTCATGGTCCCTTGGCAGGGTTGTTCTGGACTGGTTCTTCATGTTGCCTGGAGTTTTCTGCGATTCTTCCTTATGAGTGATTTCTTTTATCTGTTTCATTGCCCTAATTTTCCTTTTACTTCCTCTTGCTCTTTAAGTTTTTGTGCCTGTGGACCAAGGGTTACAGGACCAGAAGGGTGAGAAGGTTGAAGAGCAAAAAAGAGATGAAAGAAAGGAGGACTGAGTGATAAGGAAAAAAAAGAAAAATAGAGAAAGGAGAGGGGGTGGATAAAAGGCATATTGACAAAAAAAAGAGAGGCACAGAAAGAGGGAGACAGAGCAATATAGTTGTACAGTAGGGTACTTTGACACAACCTTTAAAAAACCCCACCTTCTGGGGTTGCCCAGTTGGGTGGTACCCTTGAGGTCAGCAGCTCTTTGCTAACCTGATCAGACACAGTACCCCACCTCCACCAAGTAGAGAGGAAAGACAAAAATGCTATAAATCAAACCAAAACAAGCAAACAGAAAACTTTAATGGATACAATTGGGTGAAAAATCAAATAATAGCAGTAGAAACACTAGCAAAAATGAAGTCTAGTTATTGAAAAAGGCAGCATTGGGAAATGATAATTAAACTAGAAAAATTGAGAAAGAAAAAGGATCTGTATGGAAAATGTTGAAATTGAAAAACAAAACAACATCAACATCAAAATAAACAAAAAAAAACCCAAACAAACAAACAAACAAACACGACCAATAACAAAGCAGTATGTATATGTTGTTGAAGATTGTCTGGGCAACACGTGGTCTTCTGGGGTATGAGATGTTAATCACAGTTCTGATACGACTGGAGGCTGCTGATTTCTCAAACCCCAGCAGGTAGACACCCTAAATCTCTCTTCAGCCCACTTAAAAGGCACTTTGAACTTGTAAACTTGTTGAACAGAACCTTTCCCAGGAAAGTGCTTTTCACTGGAATCACTGCTGAAGTGGCTGTCCACTTACCCAGTGTGCCAAAACCGGTCTCACTCTGCCCCTGAGGGTTAGGGCTGCAAGGCGGCTCAAACCCCACCCTAAGGCTACTGTATCACTGGGTTGCGAGCTCCCACCTGATTCTAGCTCTGCGACCCTGAGGGCGGAGTTTGCCGGGGCAGATCGCTCACAATGGCTCCCTGTGACCCACAGCGAAACACTGTTAGCTCTGTCTGGCTCAGCGGGTCAGACTGGGGCCGTAGATAGCCGCCAAAGTCCTCCGCACTCCCACTCAGGCTCTCCCCAAGGCAGTTCAACTGAGTGCCAAGTTCAAAGACACCAAAACAGTTCACAGGTAAGGCCTTTCTGGTTTGCAGTCTCGCTGCTACTGAACTTACAGTTGTGGGCGGGTTTAGACGGATTGAACACACGCGACCACTTGCCGTTTTTCCACTGTTTTAGTCCTCCTCTTGGGTTCCAGAAGTCTCTCGCTTACTCCCTGTATCCTCACATTGGTGATGATAGGCAGATCCCACCAGCCAGAGATGCCTGGAGTCCTATCTCCCCAGACTCACGGTGCCCAGATGCAAGGAAGCTGTTATTGGGCCGCCATCTAGCTCCGCCTCCTCCTAATTTGCATTTCTTTAAATTTGTTGAAGTTAGATTTGTAGCCTAGGATGTGGTCGATTTTGGAGTATGTTCTGTGGGCTGATGTGAACAATGTGCATTCAATTTTCTTGGGATGAAATGTTCTGTAGATGTCTTTTAAGTCCAGATGTTGAATGGTTAAGTTTAAATCTAATATTTCTTTGCTTCTTTTTGGAGGATCTATCCAGCACTGCTAAAGGGATGTTAAAATCTCCAACTGCTATGGAACTTGAGGAAATCAAGTTGCTCATGTCTGTTAGAGTTTCTCTTATAAATTGAGGTGCATACTGGTTTGGTGCATAAATATTAAAAATTGTAATCTCATCATATTGAGTATTAAGTTTAACAAATATAAAGTGTCCATCCTTATCCTTCCTTATTTCGGTTGGTTTAAAGCCTATTGCATTTGCGAGTAGGATTGCAACACCTGCTTTTTTCTGCTTTCCATTTGCCTGGAGTATAGATGACCATCCCTTCACCTTGATTCTAAATTTGTCTTTTCATGTAAGATGCGATTCTTGTATGCAGCAGATATCTGGCTTGAGTTTTTGTATCCAGTCAGCCAGCCTGTGCCTCTTTAGAGGACAATTTAAACCACTCACATTAATTGAGAATATTGATAAGCCTTTCGAGAGTCCACTGTACATTTTTAATCCTTTTGCAACTGTGTAGTTTGGAGTTTGATCAAAATTTTCTGGCTGGGTTTACAATTGTGGTGGAGGATTATGCTGGTCTTTATGGAGGATAGGTCTGAGAATATCCTGGAGAGCTGGTTTAGTTATGGCAAATTTCTTCAACATGTCAATGTCATTGATGTATTTAATTTCTCTGTCAAATGAAACTCAGTTTATCTGGGTACAGGACCCTGGGTTGAAAGTTATTTTGACGTAGGAGATTCAAAGTCGATGACCATCCTCTTCTAGCTTGAAAGGTTTCAGCAGAGAGATCTGCAGTTATTCTAATATTCTTGCCCTTGTAGGTGATGGTTTTCTTTTGTCTGGCTGCTTTTAGAATTTTCTCCTTCACATTAACTTTAGTGAAATTGATTATGATGTGTCTGGGGAATGTCTTATTTGGGTTGAGTCATGCTGGAGTTCTGAAACTGTCTACTATCTGAATTTCAGAATCTCTTGGCATGTCTGGAAAGTTCTCCTTCATAATCTCATGGAGAAGAGACTCAGTGCCTTGTGAGGCCACTTTGTCGCTTTCGGGGATTCCCTATAAGACGAATATTGTTTTTTTTTTTTCGAATTATCCCAGAGCTTTCTGAGAGAGTGATCTATTGTTGCCCTCCCTTTCTCATCCTCTTTGAGAGTTTGGAAGTGTTCGAAAACTTTGTCTTCAGTGTCAGAAATCCTTTCTTCTGCTTGCTCCATTCTGTTACTGAGGGATACTACTGTGTTTCTCAGATCTTTGAGGGTTGCAACTTCTTGTCTCAATGTGTCAAAATCTTTGGTCATTTGGTCTTTGAATTCATTGAATTCTTGAGATATCTTTTGGGTTACTGCTTGGAATTCTAATTTGATCTTATTTGCTATCCAGATTATGAATTCGATTTCTGACATCTCAGCTATTTGTTTGTGTATGGGATCTTGTGCTGTCTCTGCCCCATCGATCCTTGGGGGAGTTGATCTACTCTGATTATTCATATTGCAGAGTTTTTCTGTTGATTTCTCCTCATGATTGTTTTTCACTGTTGTCTCTGGCTGTACTCAGAGTTGGTAGGTGTTTCTCCAAGATGAGACCCCAGCGAGATCACTCTATTGTTGCTGGATCTTTGTAGGGAGTGTCCCTGTGTAGTTCCTCTGGGACTGCCTGAGCAAGAGAGTTCTGGTTGTGGAAGCAGCTCTGGAGTGTGACACACCCGGATTCAGCAACAGGGCAGGAGATGGTGTGCACGGTTCTGGGAGTGCCTGGCGCCCAGTGACTTTAGCACAGAGAGCCCAAGGCTCCAGCAGTCTCTGGCCAGGAGAAGGGCTCTGCGCAGAGGCAGGGATGGCTCTGGGGGGCACGCCGCTACCAGAGTCCCTGGGCAGATGAGCGGGCTGGTGTGGAGGTTGGGAGGGTACAGGAGGGAGGACGCAGTGTTGCACGGCTCCAGCAGAAACTGGGAATGCCGGCGGGCGCGGGTCGTAGATGGGGGTCATGGCGCAGGTCTTATGGAGTTCCAGGCAGCGCCAGGCCCAGGAGTTTGAGCTTGCTGTGAGCTGTGATGCCATGGCACTCTACCCAGGGCAACAGCCCAAGGCTCCAGTGTGCCAAAACCTGTCTCATTCTGCCCCTGAGGGTTAAGGCTGTAAGGCAGCTCAGTTCCCGCCTTTAGGCTGCTGAGTCACTAGGTTACTAGCTCCCGCCTGATCCTTCCACTTCGACTCTGAGGGCGGAGCTGGCCTGGGTAGTTCTCTCACAATGGCTTCGTGCTGCCCACAGCCGAACACTATTAGCTCTGTCATTGGCTCAGTCTGGGGCCCTAGACAATGCCCAGAGTTCTCCGCACTCCTGCTCAAGTTCTCTCCAGAGGCTGTTTAACTGAGTGCCAATTCCAAAAACACTGATACAGTTCACAGGTAAGGCCTTTGTAGTCTCACTGCTGCTTGTACTTATGGCTGCCGGTGGGATTAGGTAGGTCGGACACACGCAACCATTTGCCAGTTTTCCACTGTTTTTGTCCTGGGATTCAGGAGTCAGAAGTCCCTTGCTGACTCCCTGTATCCTGAAAGGGATGATTATAGGCAGATCCCACCAGCCAGAGATGCCTGGAGTCTTATCTCCGCAGACTCACCTTCCCTGTTGCAGGGAGGCTGTTACTCGGCCACCATCTTGGATTGTCTGGTGGTGTTGTATTTTTAATGATTCCTCACCTCCCAATCTTGTTTTTTTAATGTAAGATACTTGGAGATGGAGATTTTTCTCTAAATGTAGCTATATCTTTGATACGAATAAATGCAGTTCTTAAGTATAAGTTCTTGCTTTTTTGCCCAGGCTGGAGTGCAGTGGCATGGTTTGATGGTTACTTTTTAAAAACATTTTTCCCCATGACCTTTTAGCTCAAACTCCACCGCCATATAGTTTTTAAATTTGTATATGTTATGATTTGACGTCTTTTTGGGGCTTTTTGGCAGAGGAGAGAGAAATTACCCTTCCCAGGGCTAGTTCCTAGAGATAGTAAATAAGTTATTAGTGAGACTGGGTCTATACCCTGGGTCTATATCCTGAGTCTATACCCTTGACCACATCCTTTAACTCTCACAAATTAAGCCACTATTCTTCTGCTCTAATCTCTTGTAGTAAGGTACCAGACAATCAGCCCTGTAGCCCACTGGCTTTATTCGAAGTAGCCAATTTTCATGTCCCTTGCTGTTCCTTCCCCATGGAAAACACAGGCTCAGGGCCTGTCTTTCCCTATTTCCTTCTGACTCCTGACCAAACCAGATGCTTTTCTATGTGTTCCTTTCTGTTTGGGAAAAGTAATTCTGGCTCTGTGCCTGTTGCTCAAGCGGCTAGGGCGCCAACCACTTACAGTGGAGCTGGCGAGTTCGAATCCAGCCTGGGCCTGCCAAATAACAATGAGAACAAGAATCAAAAAATAGCTTGGTGTTGTGGTGGGTGGCTGTAGTCCCAGTTACTTGGGAGGCTAAGGCAAGAGACTTGCCTAAGCCCAAGAGTTGGAGGTTGCTGTGAGCTGTGACGCCACAGTACTCTACCCAGGGCAACAGCTTGAGACCCTGTCTCAAAAAAAATAAATACATAAATAAATAAAAGTAATTCAACATTGAATGGCTTTAGCCTCTCCATATTGTCACTCAGTTACCAAAATAAGTTATGTCACATGCACAATTGAGACATTCCCACACACAAATTATTTTCTTATTTTGTCATCTGCTCTTCTGCTGTTCTCTGGCTAGTTACATCAGTTCTCACTTTCCATTAGTTTACTTCAAAAGTTATGTTGGTGGTATTGTCTGCTTTTTTGTTAATCATAGGTTGTAGTAGGTATTTTCTTCTGAACTGCCTTCAGCATTTAGACTTTACAAAAGAGCTGTAACCTCTTGCTTGCAGTTTGGCCCATTCAAGTTTTGCCTAACTTTGCATGTCTATTATATGCAAAATCTTTTTAATTTAAGAGCATTTTCCCCAAATTCAGTTCATAATGCCTATTGTGAATGGTTCACTATAGGACTGCAAACTATTCTTGTTTTCAATTGTAAATTTAGGTTTACTCAAAGAATGCCCTATCTTTATGAACTAGTAAGTTCTATGTGTGATGTTTAAGCAACATCAGTATTTTTTATTTTTTTATTAAATCGTAGCTGTGTACATTAATGCGATCATGGGGCACCATACACTGGTTTTATAGACCGTTTGACATATGTTCATCGCACTGGTTAACATAGCCTTCCTGGCATTTTCTTAGTTATTGTGTTAAGACATTTATATTCTACATTTACTAAGTCTCACATGTACCCTTGTAAGATGCACCGTAGGTGTAATCCCACCCATCACCCTCCCTCTGCCCATCTTCCCCCCTCCCTCCCTTCTCTCTCCCCCTTCCTCATATTCTTAGGTTATAACTGGGTTATAGCTTTCATGTGAAGGCCATAAATTAGTTTCATAGTAGGGCTGAGTACATTAGATACTTTTTCTTCCATTCTTGAGATACTCTGCTAAGAAGAATATGTTCCAGCTCCATCCATGTAAACATGAAAGAGGTAAAATCTCCATCCTTCTTTAAGGCTGCATAATATTCCACGGTGTACATATACCACAATTTATTAATCCATTCATGGATCGATGGGCACTTGGGCTTTTCTACGACTTAGTAATTATGAATTGGTCTACAATAAACATTCTGGTACAAATATCTTTGTTATAATGTGATTTTTGCTCTTCTGGGTATAAACCTAGTAAAGGAATTATAGGATTGAATGGCAGATCTATTTTTAGATCTCTAAGTGTTCTCCAAACAGCTTTCCAAAAGGAATGTATTAATTTGCATTCCCACCAGCAGTGTAAAAGTGTTCCCTTTTCTCCACATCCACGCCAACATCTCTGGTTTTGAGATTTTGTGATATGGGCTAATCTTACTGGAGTTAGATGATATCTCAAAGTAGTTTTGATTTGCATTTCTCTGATGATTAAAGATGATGAGCATTTTTTCATATATCTGAAGGCTGTGCGCCTGTCTTCTTCAGAGAAGTTTGTCTTCAAATCCCTTGCCCAGCCTGCAATGGGATCCCTTGTTCTATGCTTGCTAATGCGTTTGAGTTCTGTGTGGATTCTGGTTATTAAACCTTTGTCAGAGACATAACCTGCAAATATCTTCTCCCATTCTGAGGGCTGTTTGCTTGCTTTACTTACTGTGTTCTTGGCTGTGCAGAAGCTTTTTAGTTTGATTAGGTCCCAGTAGTGTATTTTTGAAGCTGCTTCCATTGCCCGGGGGGTCCTCCTCATAAAATACTCACCCAGACCGATTTCTTCAAGGGTTTTCCCTGCACTCTCTTCTAGTATTTTATTTTATTTTTTCTGTAGAGAGAGTCTCACTGTACCGCCCTCGGGTAGAGTGCCGTGGTGTGACACGGCTCACAGCAACCTCTAACTCTTGGGTTTACGCAATTCTCTTGCCTCAGCCTCCCGAGCAGCTGGGACTACAGGCGCCCGCCACAACACCCGGCTATTTTTTTTGTTGCAGTTTGGCCATGGCCGGGTTTGAACCCGCCACCCTCGGCATATGGGGCTGGCACCCTACTCACTGAGCCTCAGGCGCCGCCCCTGTTCTAGTATTTTTATAGTTTCATGTCATAAGTTTAAATCTTTAGTACAGTGAGAGTCTATCTTAGTTAATGGTGAAAGGTGTGGGTCCAGTTTCAATCTTCTACAGGTCACCAGCCAGTTCACCCAGCACCATGTGTTAAATAGGGAATCTTTTCCCCACTGAATGTTTTTAATTGGCTTGTCAAAGATCAAATAATGGTAAGTAGCTGGATTCATCTCTTGGTTCTCTATTTTGTTCCAGACATCTACTTCTGTTTTTGTGCCAGTACCATGCTGTTTTGATCACTATCTATTTATCGTGTAGTCTGAGGTCTGGTAGCATGATTCCTCCTGCTTTGTTTTTATTTCTGAGTATTGTCTTGGCTATTCGTGATTTTTTCTGATTCCATATAAAATGAAGTATTATTTTTTCAAAATCTTTAAAATATGAAAGTGGAGCTTTAATAGGGATTGCATTAAAATTTTATATTGTTTTGCATAGTATGGACATTTTAACAATGTTGATTCTTCCCAGCCATGACCATGGTATGTTTTTCCATTTGTTAACGTTTTCAGCTATTTCTTTTCTTAGAGTTTGATAGTTCTCTTTATAGAGATCTTTCACATCCTTTGTTAGATAAACTCCCAAATATTTCATCATCTTTGGCACTACTGTGAATGGAATAGAGTCCTTAACTGTTTTTTCAGCTTGACTATTGTTGGTATATATAAAGGCTACCAATTTATGAATGTTGATTTTTGTAACCTGAGATGCTGCTGTATTCCTTGATCACGTCTAAGAGTTTTGTAGTAGTATCCCTGGTGTTTTCCAGATATACAATCATATCATCTGTGAAGAGCAAAAGTTTGATCTCTTCTGACTCTATATGTATACCCTTGATTGCCTTTTCTTCCCTAATTGTGGCGGCTAAAACTTCCATTACAATGTTAAAGAGCAGTGGAGACAATAGGCAGCCTTGTCTGCTTCCTGATCTGAGTGGAAATGATTTCACTTTAACTCCAATTCAATACGATATTGGCTGTGGGTTTGCCATATATGGCCTCTATCACTTTAAGAAATGTCCCTTCCGTACCAATTTTTTTTTCTTTTTTTTTTTTTTTGGTAGAGACAGAGTCTCACTATACTGCCTTTGGGTAGAGTGCCGTGGCATCACACAGCTCACAGCAACCTCTAACTCTTGGGCTTACGTGATTCTCTTGCCTCAGCCTCCCAAGCAGCTGGGACTACAGGCGTCCACCACAACGCCCAGCTATTTTTTTGTTGCAGTTTGGCCGGGGCTGGGTTTGAACCCGCCACCCTCAGCATATGGGACCCGCGCCCTACTCACTGAGCCACAGGCACCGCCCTTATACCAATTTTCTTAAGTGTTCTGATCATGAAGGGATGCCGGATATTATCAAAAGCTTTTTCTGCATCAATTGAGAATCATATGGTCTTTGTTTTTTAATTTGTTTATGTGCTGAATTATACTTATAGATTTATGTATATTGAACCAGCCTTGAGACCCTGGGATAAAACCGACTTGGTCATGATGTATAATTTGTTTGATGTGTTGCTGGATTCTGTTTGTTAGGATCTTGATTAACATTTTTGCTTCTGTATTGATTAGTGATATTGGTCTATAATTTTCTTTTCTTATTGGGTCTTTTCCTGCTTTGGGATCAGGATGATGTTTAGTTCATAGAACGTGTTGGGTAGTCTTCCTTCTTTTTCTATATTTTGCAACAGGTTGAGTAATAGGTACTAGTTCCTCTTTAAATGTTTGGTAGAATTCTGACGTGAAGCCATCTGGTCCCGGGCTTTTCTTTTTAGGGAGATTTCGTATGATTGATGCTATTTCAGAACTTCATATTGGCGTGTTCAACATTTCCACTTAATTCTGGCTAATTATTGGAAGGTGACGTGCTTCCAAGTATTGGTCAATTTAGTTCAGATTTTCATTTTTCTGAGAATAAAGTTTCTTGTAATATTCATTAAGGATTTTTTGAATTTCTGAGGAGTCTGTTGTTATTTTGTCTTTGTTGTTTCTGATTGAGATTAGAGATTTTACTCTTTTCTTCCCTGGTTAGGTTAGCCAAAGTTTTATCTATTTTATAGACCTTTTCAAAAAACCAACTTTTTGAGTTATTGATCTGTTGTATAATTCTTTTGTTTTCAATTTCATTTAATTCTGCTGTAATTTTGGTTATTAACATCAGTATTTTTAAGTCAACCTAAGTTTCTCCCAACTCTAATTTTGTCATATTGAGGTTAGCTGGATATTAGATCTGCCTGCTAGTTTCTTATATTTGATAGGCAGTCTATATTTCATTTGTACCTCTTACTGTTTCACAGTAAGGCTTATATTGCTTAATATATTTTCAGTTATCATTTTCGTATCAACTATATGATGTATTCTTTTCTACAATAATATTTATGCAGTACTGTATGAAACCTCCTACATTTTCACTTGCTGTGAAGGAGTAATAACTTCAGTTTATCTTTCGAAGTGTGATGGAGCTTAACATTGATTTTTGTTTTAGCTGTGTTGCCTACAAGAGACTAAATGTCTTTAAATTTGTTAGTAACAATTATGTAAGACATGAGTCTGTGTCCATTTAATACAGAAATTAATTTGTGCAATGTATAACATTCTATCTGATTCCTTTGTCATATCTAGCCTGGTTAGCCTTTGTTTTTCCTTTTCTCCTAAATTCTTCATTTTTATGTTTTATTTATATCTTTCAAGCTATTTCATTCTACCATTTTCATTAAATATATTGCCTTCAGTTACATGTTATAAATCTTCTGGTTGGAATAGTTACTACTTTCTGTTTTGTATGTATGCTCTCTGCCTTCTATTATCAGTTGGGTGGTTTGAAACCTTATATTTTCAATACCATATATCTAAGTTCGCTTATCTTTAAAGTTCTTATTTACTTGTCATCTATATCAAGGTACGTGATATAATGGCAAGAACATAAGCTTCAAGATCAAGATGTTTTCAAATCCTGGCTTTACATTTCACCTAGAGCAAGTTAATTTCTCAGTATTTGTTTTCTTATCTTATAAAATAGGAATTATTAATCTTGTTAGGGTTCAGTAGACTCATGTAAAGAAATTTGCCTAATATCTGGCACATGGGTATTTGACTTAGTATATTCTTTTCCCACAACTATACCATCTGTTAGAATTATATTCAACATCTTAAGTGGTCTTTTATTAAGACCCCCTCCGGAAGAGCTAGCTTGATGAAATGATCTTGTGTTGATAACATTTTTTCCTTTTTTAGGGATTTTTTTTGGTGTGGGTGTGGGTGGGTGGGTGGGTGTGTGTGTGTGTGTGGTGTGTGTGTGTGTGGTTTTTGGCCGGGGCTGGGTTTGAACCCGCCACCTCCAGCATATGGGACCGGTGCCCTACTCCTTGAGCCACAGGCGCCGCCCCTTTTTTAAGGATTTGTAAAAGTTGAAAAGATTTTTTCTTGGTTATTATCCTGAAAGTGACTTGACCTTTTAGACAGTGTCTTTAGATTTTTTAGGAGAGGATTTTTACCTGCTTCTATTTCTTAACTCTTAATTTAATTCTATGGTATAACTTGTTTTTAAATTGTTTTCCTTTTTCAGATTGCATGGTTTAGTTCTAGATAAGGCACTAGACTTGACTACATTCATTTTTATTTTAACAGCCTTATTTTTATATTTTCTTCTTTAGGTGGGTAAATATGTTTGGTTAGCGAGTTACTAAGTAGTGATGGAACTTAATCCATTTTGTATAATGGATTCACTAAACTCTTTTGTTCAAAATTCTCTCATTTTCAAGGTTTATTTTGTTTAATACATTGCTTAACTATGTAAGTTATCTTTAGGGTTATGAAGAAATTAATGGAATAGATTAATAACTCATAATTTAAATTCCTGGCTTTTCATTAACAACATTCTTAATAACTTGTGAAAATGACCTGTAGATGTGTAAGAATATTTTCAAAAGTCTAGCATAGACATGGGTAAGCAGTAGTTAAAAAAGTTACTTCATTGAAGGAAATAGGGAAGAAAGTTAATTTTCATACTAACAAATGACAGATTTAAGATAGAACAATCCAGAAAGAATATGTTTGATTTAATTTCTTTAAACATGAGTACCTACAAATATTATTTACCATAGTAACTCTCAAAGTTTTTGAAGCAATAGCTAAAATTAAGCTTCATTAACTAATTTTAAACTTTTTTTAGGTAAATGAATTGGTGGATGCCAGAGATGTCGGCCTTGGTGCTTGGTTTGAAGCACATATACATAGTGTTACTAAAGCTTCTGATGAACAATCACGTGGGAAAACTCCACTGAAGAATGGCAGTTCTTATAAAAGGACTAATGGAAATGTAAATCATAATTCCAAAGAGAACACAAATAAATTGGACAATGTACCCTCTACATCTAATTCAGACTCTGTTGCTGCTGCTGAAGACATTATTTATCGTATCGAATATGATGAGTAAGTGCTCATGCTGTTGAGGACTTCATGTTTTTGTTTATAGAAGCAAAGCCTTCTATTTCAAAATTACCTTAGTCTTTCTGAAGAAATCATTGAATGGTCATGTTTAATCTATTACTTTTGGTTGGTTATAATCTAATGAGTAAGGGCCCTTTAAATCTCATTTATCTCTTGCTCTTAAATGATTTGTTTTGCAGTATTCTAATACTTGGCTTAATGTAAGATGTACTGGCTTGTCTCATAAAGTTAGTGATATGTATTTTAACAGTATTTTAGAATGTATTATAAAACATAGCATATAACCTTTAAATAGCTTTTTATTGAGATAATTCTTATACAGTTTACTTCTCTAAAGGGTGTAAGTCAATGTTTTTGACATAGTGATAGGATTGTGCATTACCATGACTAATTTTAGAATAATTTTTATCCTCCCAAAAGAAATTTCTCATACCCATTAGCTGTCACTCCCCAATCTCTATTCCCCAACGAAATATGTTTTAAAATGTTAGATGGAAATGATGTTAAGAACTTGTCTTGAGGGCTTCTAACACTGAATTATTTTCTTTACCCACTTAAAAAAATTCTAGTACAGAAGTTATTATTGGGACCAATTTAGAATTTTTTAAGCACACTAAATGAACTTAAGTCACCACACAAGTGATAACCTTGATACTTATGGAAAATTATGGTACTGGATTCTTATCAAATATAAGAATTCGAAATGCTAGAATGGTTGTGACTTTTTCCTATCACAATATAATATAAAAAGACTTTGGTATTAATTTAGGTTTCCAGGATAAAGATACCTAAAAAGAAGACAAAAATACATTCCTTTAATCTTTGCTTTTCTGATACTGCTTGTGGTTGTGAGTAACCTGCCAACACTGCTTACTTCATATGAGCCATCAAACTGCTTTTTATCTTAGTGGATGGTAATAGAACCAATAAGAGTATTTAGTAGATCTAGGATTAGCCAGGACTGGCAATATTGGTGAATTGAGGCTAGTGTAGAAATGGGTTGGAGTTGGTATATTAATAATAAGCAGTCTCGGCTGACACCTGTGGCTCAAGCAGCTAGGGCGCCAGCCACATATACCTGAGGTGGCGGGTTCAAGTCCAGCCCGGCCTGTCAAACAACAATGATGGCTGCAACCAAAAAATGGCCAGGTATTGTGGTGGGCACCTGTGGTCCCAGCTACTTGGGAGGCAGAGGCAGGAGAATTGCTTGAGATCAGGAGTTGGAGGTTGCTGTGAGCTGTGATGCTCTGTCTCAAAAAAATAAATAAATAAAATAAAATAGATTAAAAATAATAATAAGCAGTCTCTGGATTTAGAAATGCTGTGGCAAGAAGGCAAGTTTATATAGTAGTCCTATAGTAGTGTAGGACTTCAGCTATCTGTATTATCTGCCATCAACAACTAGTATTTTAAGTTCTTGAGTTTTAGCTGAGGACAGTGGCTCATTCCTGTAATCCCAGCACTTTGGAGGCCAAGAGTTCAAGACCAGCTTTGGCAACATGACAAGACCCCATCTCTGCGAAAATAAAAATAAATTAGCTAGGAGTGGTGGTATAGCCCCTGTACTCCCAGCAGCTCAGGATGCTGAGGCAGGAGAATCCCTTGAGCTCAGGAGTTTGAGGCTACAGTGAGCTATGATTGTGCCACTGCTCTTAAGCCTAGGAGACAATGTCTCAAAAAAAAAGTTCTTGAGTTTTATCTCTTAGAGATAGGGAAATAACTAGGAAAACTGCTACCAATTTTCTGATTCTGGCTAATAGAAGAGTTATTATGTGGCAGAAAATATCACGCAGAATGTCACAACGTAGAAATAGTTTAAGAAGCTTTAAATACTAAGTGAACTAAGGGTTTTTAAATTTTGCAGCATAGGGAGCTTTTTAAAGTTGATTATAAAATAAGACTATTGGGCTTTCGGGCCACAAGATCTTCTGGATCTTTGAGTGTGGACTTTTGACTGAATCCAAATTAAAAGGATTGCTTTATTAAAAAGATTTATTCTGTGACATTTGGATTCAATTGAGAGGCTGTCCTTGGATCTGGAGGGCCACACATGGCAATGAGGCTGGATGTTCCCCACCTCTGCTTGACTTTGGTGTAATGGTAGAGCACAAAACACAGTACCTTTCCATTTATTTGACTGTTTTTTTTTAATGAAGGAAAAATTCATCTTGATTAGAATGAAAGTTAAAAGGAATCTACATCCAACATGCATGAAAGGACTAAAATTATCTACCTTAAATAATTTTATGTGATGGAATGAAATGTTTCAGTTTCTGGTAACTTGAAGATATGATAGCTAAAATTTCTTTGTGGAATAAAAGATAACCTTAGTGGTAGATGAATGTAATTCATCTCTTTAAAAAGAGAAAAGAACTATATAAAAAGTAGTGTAAAATATATAGAACAAATGAGCTCCCAAAATAAAAGTTCCAGATAATAAAGGTTGGTGTGAGCATTTGGAAGGAGTCATTATGATCCCATATGGATGTGATACAAAGTTAGTTTCATTTTTTAATCATTAGAAAAATGAATTTTAAAATGAAGTACATGTTAATTTCAATAACTCATCAAATAGGTTTTTTCATTGAAGAGATAGCTAGTGGAGTATATAGCCTAGCAGTAGTAATAAACAGATTCTTTTATTGTAAGCTCCAAGTGAGTCAATAGAATGTGATTCTCAAATAGTTATACTATAAACCTATTTTATTAGAAGTAAGACAATTAGAATAAGCCAGATGAAGCTACTATTGTAGTAGTAGACTAGCTCTTTCTTGCCTGAAATATTGTACTCTAGCTCCCATGTTTTAAAAACAGTATCAATGGGGTGGTGCCTATGGCTCAGTCGGTAAGGCACCAGCCCCATATACCGAGGGTGGCGGGTTCAAACCCGGCCAAATTGCAACCAATAAATAGCCAGGCGTTGTGGCAGGCGCCTGTAGTCCCAGCTACTCTGGAGGCTGAGGCAAGAGAATCGCTTAAGCCCAGGAGTTGGAGGTTGCTGTGAGCTGTGTGATGCCACAGCACTCTACTGAGGGCCATAAAGTGAGACTCTGTCTCTACAAAAAAAAAAAAAAGTATCAACGGGACCTGGTGTATGTTCAAAGTAGAATTCAAAATATAAAATGTAAAACCACGATGAATATTAGCTGAAAGAAATAAATACTTTACTGGAAAGACTTAGGTCATGATTTCTCATTTTAGAAATTTTTTCTAGAAGGAAATTCTCTACAACACAGAAAGCAAGTTTCAGAATAACCTAAACTTCCTTCCAGTCAAATCTAAAAATAGAGATTGGTTTGCTTTGAAATAGCCAATAAAGAAGTATTGGCCTTCTTTAGCCGTAGGCAAGGAGACTCACTAGAGATGATAATATTGCAAAGAGAATTTATAAAGTTAGTGATTATATTAGATGACCTCTAACTTCAGTAAATTTTTATTTCTAAGACAGTATTTCTCTAAGTTACTCTTTTGTACTTAACTACATAGACTTGAAGTACTTACGGGATGCCATCTCATTCGATTTATGATCTGATTTAACACCATTTTTCTCTAAATAAACTAACTTTTCATTCTTCCTACTAGAGTAATTTGCTTATTTGGCAAACCTGCACATAATCATAGCATCAAACCCTTGAGTACCACCGTGTAATTTGAGCATGCTGACATTTAGCAAAGGCAGGGAAGTATTATACATGGGATCAAGGAACCTACCTCTGGAGTTCTGTCACTTTAGAATGAAGCTGTTTAAAAGCTGTTTTTATAGTAAACTACAGATCTGGTAAATTATCAGACCAAATGAAATTCTTAGTCTTTGAAATGAATTTGATTAAAACAGAGTTCCTTTCTGAATCAGACCAAGATAGGTATTCACTTGCATCTTCAATCCCCACTCCAGTCAGCAGAGTTAAAAATAATTTTCAGTCTGCCAGGAATGATAGAAGTTACAGATTCCTGATTTTCACGAGGTAGAAGAGTTTCAACCCCCCCCCTCTCCGGCCCCCCCAAAACACCTTAAAATGTAGTGGGCATCATTGTATAATATAAATAATTGTTTCCTAATCCATCTCCTTTTTTTCCCCATGAAAGTTACAGATACAAACGCTGTAAAATCACGAATAGTAAGAGATTTGAGGTGTTCTAAAATTTGAGTTTTACTAATTTTGTGAATGTCCCTTTTCTACAGATTCTTTAGGAAACATAGGCTGAATTACTGAAAGTTCCTTGTGAATATCCCATGGTTAATCTTAAGGCTTAGGTTTGGCTGTCAACTCTGTGGTTCACATCTTGCCCCAGATAATGTAAAGCAAAGGTTACCATAAAGGTGCTTGGTACAAAGTGGATGTGTGTAGCGTTTTTTCCCTGAATGCTATTCTGTTATACTCATCTGTCATCATGCATGTTTTATTAGGATGCAACCAACCTAATTAGTATTTAGGGAGAAACTTGACAGTAGAATTATTATAGTTAGGCTCTAGGGATTTACATTCCAAGGAATTCTTGAATCATTTTTAAATATACCCATTTAGTGGGCCTACCCAACTTGGCTGCCAGGAGAGCTACTTCTTGCCCCCCCCCCCCCTTCATCTCCCATGCTCTCATTACTGGGGAAAGACTATAACTGAAAAACTCCATTTTTAGTATTTTGGACAGAAAACAGAGGATTTAAAAGTAAGCAAGTGTTGAGATAATAGAGGCAATTATAAATTAAGTGGTCAACTGAAGAAAAACATCAAATTTTTAATTCATGTCTATAAGCTTATACTGTTCACCTTTATAGCTCCCTAAATGATGCTTATTCCCTTCAAGTATCTTCTTTATAGTTAAGATAGTAAAAGTTAAAATTTGTACTTTTTTTTTTTTTTTTTTGAGACAGAGCCTCAAGCTGTTGCCCTGGGTAGAGTGCTGTGACATCACTGCTCACAGCAACCTCAACCTCCTGGGCTCAAGCGATTCTCCTGCCTCCAACTCCCAAGTAGCTGGGACTATAGGTGCCCACCACAATGCCTGGCCATTTTTTGGTTGCAGCCATCATTGTTGTTTGGCAGGCCCGGGCTGGATTCTAACCCGCCAGCTCAGGTGTATGTGGCTGGCATCTTAGCCGCTTGAGCCACAGGCACTGAGCCAAAATTTGTATCTTTTAAGGGCTCTGAACTTCTAAAGTCACAAAACTGACTAGTCTTATAAAAGTAGAGACCCTGAAGCTATTGATCACAAGCCATGATGTTTACCAAAGGAAAGTAATAGTCTTGAACAATCATTTCCTTCGTGTTTTTAATGTTTATGGCATAACTACCATATTTTAGATAATGTTAAGTCTCATGTACCAAGATCTGAGTAAAACTTACATGGATGCTGCATAATCTTTAGCATGACAGTATTAACTCTTGCATCAGGAAACCAAATGATATAACTTGGACATAGGTCTCATCAATCAAATTGTGTAATTCCAGAGCCTACAGGTTAATCAATATGCAGTATTATTGCTCAGCACAGCCATGGTACATATAATTGGTAATATTCTATACTTTCATTGCCTTCAGAGGTCAGCCTTTTTAAATGTATAAATAGCAAGTATGACTGGACTTAGACTTTGCCTGGGATTTAAAGCAAAAGCATTCAACTTCTGAGTTAACATACCCATGTCAGCCCAGGCATTGGTGTCTTTAGACCATCTTCCCCAGTGATTGTAATGTACAGCCACAGTTGAAGCCTTAGACTAGTGGTTTGAATGTATAATCCATGATCAGGAGCATCAACATCACTTGTTAGAAATACAAATTCTTAGGCTTACTCCAGACATGTGATGATGATCTCTGGGAGTGACCTAGTAATCTGTGTTTTAATATTCCTTTGGATGATCCTGGGGCATACTCATGGTTCAAGTTTGAGAACCACTCCTTGATTACTTTTGAATCTAGCATTATCCATTGCTATCAGGCAACTGCTACTAAAGAGCAATACAGGGGAAAGGAACTGATATGTGATAGTTTAATTAAATATAGTAAATATTAAAAGGCCAAAGATGATAAGCAATACCTTGAAGAATCTGGATGTTCATCTGTATTTTAGCATGTGTAGGTGGTTTGTGTTTTTTTTCCATTCTGTTTCCATATAGAAAAATTACTAGAATTCAGTCTTTTCTAAAATTATCTTTCATTCATGCTAAATGACCTGTAGGTGACTTTAAATGAGGGACCATTTTTCTGTATACAGTGTTGATTCATTAACTTTGCATAAATAGTGGTGTTTGTGGGAGAATTTATCTATGAAATTCTTTAATGGAGGCAAAAGTACTATGTAGTAGTTGACTATTCTGAGATCTAGTTCTGGTTTCCTTTTAAATTAGGCTCTTAAATATTCAGTTAATCCTCCTAAGACAAGCTACCTAAAGTTAAGCTAGAGCTGAACTAGATCTCAAGTTGTCTGATTGTATAGTGCTTTTCTTTGAAAGGTTATCAGCAGATGAAACAGCTCAGTCTCTGGTCATTATACTGTATAATCATCCCATGAATTTTTAATGAGTTCAAAGGTTCTGTAAGGAAGCATTGACAAAGTTTTTAATCACATGGTCTAGGCATTAAGTTGTAGGCCATACTCCCTCACTACCGCTTATTCTCTTTTATCTTGTTACTACCAAGGATTTTACATGTACCTTTAGTCAGTCTTAGAGGCCAGTTAAGAAGGTAAATTTAAGAAAACTGTTCTTATTAGTGACTTTTCTTTTGTTAAATTTAGTGAGCTAATTTAGAGGTCTTGATTTATGGACTTTAGCTGACTTCTATAAGGAGAAAAATAAGCTAGAAAATGCCTGGAAGTCTGAGCAGGAAAGTACTATGTAAAGAAGGAAAAACTCTTACAAAAGTTAATATATGATACAGTTGTGAAAATGACTAATTGTCACTAATTGTCTGTGGCTGGGCAAAGTGGCAGTCTTTAAATGTGGGTAAATGATTTCCAAAAAGCCTTTTCATAGTGATACCCAAGTTTAGTAGTTTAATAATTCTCCTGTTAAAAAAAAAAAAAAACACTATATGCCAAGCAGTGTGAATTCTGACAGTTCAGTTCACAACCTCTTCCTTGAAAAAGTGCTACATACATTATTGCTGAATATCTCTATGGTCACCTTTTAAGTACTCCCTTTGGGAAGCTATGCACTGATGCCAGTGCCTAGTCCACCCATCAAACTCAAGAGTTTTGGAACTCTTTTTCTGAACGGCTTTCAGAGCTGTTGTCATATTTATTAACTTTGATGTGCTGAATGTCATCAAATTGTCTTCCTTTCAATATTTCCTGTATTGGGGGTAAAGAAAAAAGTCATTGGGGGCTAAATCAAGTGAGTCAGGAGGCGTCCCAATACAATTGTTTGTCTGTTGGCTAAAAACTCCCTCAGGGGCTGTGTTGTGTCAGCTGGTGCATTGTTGTGATGCAAGAGCCATGAGTTGGTGAACATTCAAGTGGTTTTCATCTTTTTCAGGCAGCCTTTATCAAAAAAGGTTAGCAACATTGTTTTGACTCTTAATTTGGACTGACGGATTTTTTTTGGGTCATGAAGAATTGGCTGACTTCTATTGTGTACCTTCAGACTTTGTTTCAAGGGTTGTATTGGTACCCCCATATTTCATCACCACTGATAACAAGGCACCAAACATCATCTTGCTGCTCTAAAAAATTTCAGCAAACTTCTACTCTCCTTTCCTTTTGTTCATCAATGAGCTCTTTTGAGAACATTTTTACACACATCTTTCTTTTGCTAAGATTTTCAGTTAAAATTTTTTTTCTGTTTCAGCTCAGCACCTATAGCACAGTGGTTACAGTACCAGCCACATACACTGAAGGTGGTGGGTTCAAACCCGGTCCCAGCCGGCTAAACAGCAGTGTCAACTGCAACAAAAAATAGCTGGGTGTTGTGGCAGGCACCTGTCATCCCAGCTACTTAGGAGGCTGAGGCAAGAGAACAGCACTCTACCGAGGGCGACGTATTGAAAGTCTGTTTCAAAAAAAAAAAAAATTTTTTTTTTTTTCTGTTTCTCCGTCAATGTTGACTTGGTCTGCTATGCTTCTCACAGCTGATGATTTTGACACAAAATTTGTCAGATGTTTGCGATGAGAGATGTTTTCATCAGTTCTACTCTTTATTGGCCACCCTAACCTTTCTTCATCAGTGACCTTCTCTTCCCTCAGCAAAACATTTAATCCATTTGTACACTGCTGTTTTCTTCATGGCATCATCCCCATAAACTAACATGTCCCTGATGTTACTTCCACTCTTGCCAGGTTTAACAAGAAAATGTTTGTTCATTGCTCTAATTCAAGCTCTGACATTTTCATGAGGGCACACAAAACAATGATGAATGCCACTCAGCAAGACGCTGATACACATCGACACATAACAGAACTGTGAGACATTAATACACTAAGGTTATGAAATCTTACCAAGCTGTTTGTACAGTGCTGTCAACGTAAGCATGTGGTGGCAAGTTTGTGAACTTCTTGAATCAATACAAATAATTTTCCTGGATTATCTCATACAATTCTCAGAAACTCAAATGAAGTAGATACTTATTTACATGTAAATGGGAATAACTGAAGTTAAGGGTTAAGAAACTTGCCTAAAAAAGAAAAAAAAAAGAAACTTGCCTAAGTAACTTAGAGAGCTAGTAAATGGTAGTAGACTAAAATGGAGCAAAGCACATGCTTATAGCTATTCTATATTGCTTCTCATTTTGGGAAAAGCTTGCTTATAAAAAGGTATTATAAGGGTGGCGCCCGTGGCTCAAGGAGTAGGGCGCCGGTCCCATATGCTGGAGGTGGTGGGTTCAAACCCAGCCCTGGCCAAAAACCAAAAAAAAAAAAAAAAAAGTATTATAAAACATTGTCTACAGATAGCATATAGGGTTGTTTACATACTTAAAAAAATTTGTTTATCTCTGTAGTCATGATACTTTCACAGAACAAATGCATAAACCCAAGGTTGTTTGTCCATAAATGCCAGTGTACATTTTTTTATGTGGAGAGGATATATACTCATTAGTATTAAAAGGTTTTTCAAAAACCAAGTAAAGTGTTGCTTTTAATACAAAGTCAATGCTCTACCATTTTTTAGATTTAGATTGGGATTGAGATCAAATGGAAATGTTATAGCATCACTTAGAAATTTGGGGGTAACTTATGCTAGGCTATAATTAAAAGCTCATCCGGCAAATCTCTTAAAATATGTTGTAATTGCTTCCAGCATTCTTTAAGATTTTTGGAGCTATTCTCAGCCTGTTCTGTTGAGTAGCCTAAATTATGGCTACTGCAAATATAAGTCAGTGAGCCAGTTCTGAATAAAATCAAGTGGTATTTTTAGATGAAAGTAGTTTTTCTATAAAGTAACCAAACTGACTTTAAGTATATTGATGTAGTGATCTATTTCTGAAGGAGTCCCAAAAATGTTCTGAGCATGTCAAATGCTATAATTTCTAGGTTTTGATGAGAGAAAGGATATATTTTTCTTGAAAGGCCGTATTCATCTTGAGTGTAGGGAGCTAGAATGAGAGATTTAATTTCAGAATGCTGATGCAATGACCAGTCTGCTCTGCTGCCTCTTGCTTGTTACTAATGTATTTAGTGACGACTTAATATTTCTCTAACTTTTAATTTGCAGGGTCTTGAATAATAGTGATCAAAAAGAAAGAGATTATATATGTATGTGACCTTACCGTTGCTCATCTACATGTTGCAAGATCGCTTAGTACTTAGAAAAAGTTCTTTACAGATATCACTTGATTTCACCTCTTCAAATTTATGTATCATCTCTTTACATTATACATAAATTTGAACATCAGTATAAACTAAACACTTTATATTAGTATTTCTCAAAGATGGTCAGAAATAATGAAACTCCATTAAGTGTTTCAGGTGTTTAAGATGCAGATTTCTGAGGGGATGCTCCCTCTCTGCCCCTACATCACGTGGGCCTTTTATATGGCTGTAGAACCTACTTTTCACACAGATACCCAGGGGCCTGTTAAGAACACAAGAGCAGTGGTTCTCCTACAGGCTATATAGTTTAGGCACTAGATTTGGAATTTGATATGAATTCCAGGTCTTCAGTTTATTGGTAGGTTTTTTGTTTAAATCTTTGTTTTAATTTCCTCATCTCTAAATATTTATTTGACCTATGTTTTTTTTTTTTCTAATAATGTTGAAAAGTACCCAGTGATAACAGAATCAAACTTTTTGCTTTTCATTTACTAATAAAGCCAGGTTATTTTGTTTATTACTCTTAAATAATTTTAGAGATATTATATTTTTGGCATAGGTATTTTTTAACCTCATTGTGTTTCTATGAAACTTAAGTACCTGGGCTTTACTCATTGATTTCTATTAGCAAAGAAAACAGTTGTTTTGTTTGTAATTGACAAAGATGTCACATAGTTAAAAATAATCAAAAGCATGTATTCTGGGGATAACTCTAAAAGACTTTGATTGCACTGGGAGCAATGAAAATGTTTTGGGGGAAACTTAAGCTTAGGGTACATTTAAGGCTTATTGGGAAATGCAGACTTTATAACAACAAAAGTGTTCTAAACTCTAAAGATTGCAAAGTAGCTAATTAGAACAAGACCTTGACTTCCAGGTTCTGAGAACTAGGAGGTCTTATAGTACAAGAGGAACAACCCTACTTTTTTCCTTCCGTAGGTATAGTGTTGGCCCTTAGCACAATATTGGCAAAATTGACCTTAATACATTCTTACCTTCCTGTGTTCTCGGTCTGTGGGGACACCTTGAGCCCTATTTTTTATTATGGAAGTACTAGTTTCTATACGTCTCAAAATGTTTCCTATAGTCTGCCCAATCATTTTTCTCAGTGTAAATACTGAAGTCAGCTGCTTGAACCAATTTGCAGTGATTAGCTTCAACTATACATTAAACTTCATGGGAAAGGGAAATGCTGTGTCTTCAGTTGCCTATACTTCCTATTGAGTACTGGTATAATTAACAATTTAGCTGCCTACGTATTTTTAAGAACACTAAAAACATCTTTTAAAAGCATATTTCATATTAGCCCTACATGAAATTCTGTGTTTCCACCTATTTAGATCAAGAATCCGTAAAAGGTCACAGCAGAATCCAGGGGATGTATTTAAAACCCAGCAGTTGTAGTTTATTACCTTTGATTAAGAGCTTTATGTAAAGCAGACTTTTCTATTTAGTAAATCGGGCACATTTCCAAACCCTTATAAACCTGGTTATAACTAGATAATCCAAGTACCCTAAAGTTTAAACGTGGTGCTAATTCCTCAATGAAAAATTGCTATTTTATACTGGGTTAGAAATACACACTCATAGCTTTGAGAGTACAAAGTAGAGGAGATATTTGTGTGCTCCTGAAGGAGAACAGCAGGGTAACAGATAAAGAAACAGGAAGTATGGGGCTACCTGAAAATAGATTAGGATGGCTGGAGAATAGAAGGCATATGGCATAAAGAAATGAAGCTGAAGGTGAATAAAGATTCCCAGTTAAACAATCTTAAACAGATTAAGATGCATGTTAATTTCTACTCCTTCCTAATCTCTTCTGCAAAACAGTAAAAGAATAAATGCATAAACCCCTCGGAGTGAAAAAAGGGATTAAAGTCAAAACACAAGAGAAAGCAACAAAATTTTGGAAGGTAAAATGCTAATGGAAGAATGCTACCTAGCTTGGCTCAGAGAAAGCTGAAACCTGTGGGCAAGAAGCAAACAAATAATTTGGTGTTGGAGAACCTTAGGAAGGCTCAGGACTTGAAATTCTCTAGGTACTTTGGAGGTAGGCATATGGGATTTGACTGAGAACCAGGGATTAGTTACCTTGTATTAAATAACATTGCTCTTTTTCTTTTTTCTTTTCCTTCTTTTTTTTTTTTTTTTTTTTGAGACAGAGTCTCACTCTGTCACCCTGGGTAGAGTACTATGGCATCATAGCTCACAGCATCCTCAAATTCTTGGGCTCAGGTGATCCTCTTACCTCTCTCTCCCAACTACAGGCACATGTCATAGTGACTGGCTAGTTTTTCTACTTTTAGTAGAGACAGGGTCTCTTGCTCAGGCTGATCTTGAACTTCTGAGCTCAAGCAATACACCTGCCTCAGCCTACGAAAGTGCTAAAATTATGGGTGTGAGCCATCGCACCCAGCTTAAACTCTTTACTCAGGATTTAAAGCAAGAAAGAATACATGCTCTCCAGGAAAAAGGATTCAACATAGGGTATAATGGAAGGAAGTGTAGTATGACAGCTATAAAATAGTCCTAGGCATACTGAGCAAAGCTATTCAAATTGGAATAGGACAGAGGGCGCTAGAAATACTTTAAAGCCCAAAAGATTACCTGGAATGCTTGAACACAAGAGTTTTTTTTTTTATTTATTTATTTTTATTGTTGGGGTTCGTTGAGGGTACAATAAGCCAGGTTACACTGATTGCATTTGTTAGGTAAAGGCCCTCTTGCAATCATGTCTTGCCCCCGAACACGAAAGAGTTTTAACAGCTGTAGAGGGGATAAATTAATGATAGGTACATAGTAAGCAGGTAGTAACCAAAAAGTACAGTTAGATACTCCAGGGACAACAAAGCTGTGGCAGGAAGAAAATGTAATTAAAGAATACATCATTACTTAGCCGTGAATACTATTTATTTAAACCTGTGGGGGAAAAAAAATTGAAATACTGATTTTACAAACTAGATAGTTTGTATAATGTGTTTAAAAGCAGGAAAGTTTGTCAGAGACCAGCTCAGGCTGGTCTGGAACTCATGAGCTCAGGTAATCCACCCGCCTCGGCCTCCCAGAGTGCTAGGGTTATAGGCCTGAGCTACCACGCTGGTCTGTCAATCCTTTTTGTTAATAGAATGGAGTCAAGCCTCATAATGAGAGTGTAAATAATTTCTCTGTTTCTTAACTTTTGTGCCTCATCTGTAAGGGTTAGAATAATGCCTACCTCTGTCTTAAGAGTTATTGTAAATATGTACGCACTAAGAGAGTAGCACTTTGTTAGTAATTATAAGAGGGGGATGTAGGCAAGTGAACTGTATGTGGGGAATGGGTAGAGTAACAGTTTACAAAATAAATCTTATGCATACTATTTAAAAATAAGGAGATAGGGCCGGGCATGGTGGCTCAGACCTGTATTCCTAGCACTCTGGGAGGATCACTTGAGGTCAGGAATTTGAGACCAGCCTGAGTTAGAGCGAGACCCTATCTCTACTAAAAATAGAAAAATCAACCAGGTGTTATGGTGGGTGCCTGTAGTCCCAGCTACTAAAGAGACTAAAGCAGGAGGATCATTTGAACCCAGGGTTTGAGGTTGCTATAAGCTAGGCTGCCGTCACAGCACTCTAGCATGTACAACAGAGACTCTGTCTCAAAAAAAAAAAAAAAATCAGAAATAGGAATTGAAAGCCTCTGGGGAACAAGAGTTATCATAATGGTCTCTAGCAGGAGACTACTTTATTGTAAACCTTTAGTGTTTCCTTTTAAAATTTGTAACATTTTAAAAACATTAAAATTAAGAGCTTTTTATATTTGGGTAGTGTTCAGATTTTAACTGACATAGCATTTTAATTTATTTTCATTGTAGAAATCTTTAAACATATGTAGAACAGCAGTATAATGAACTCATCATCTTCCTTTATCCGTTATCAACTGTTGGCCAATTTTGTTTTATTAATATCAATATCCCTGAGCATCACAGGATTATTTTGAAGCGAGTTCCAAACCATACATTTCAGACGTAAGTGGCTTTATATGATGCCTTAGTGACCGTAGTGGGTACACTACTTGGATCTACCCTCAAGAAAGATCTTTACTGACAGGAGTAACTGCAACAAGTACAGTTTAAGCTGATAGTCTTTGAGCACAGCACTTTTGAGCTATGCTGTGGTGTTTGAGCTAATGTTATATTCTTTTTTTTGTTGTTTTTTTGTTTTTGTTTTTTTTTTGTAGAGACAGAGTTTCACTTTATTGCCCTTGGTAGAGTGCTGTGGCGTCACACAGCTCACAGCAACCTCCAACTCCTGGGCTTAGGCGATTCTCCTGCCTCAGCCTCCCGAGTAGCTGGGACTACAGGCGCCCGCCACAACGCCCGGCTATTTTTTTTTTTTTTTATTGCAGTTCGGCCGGGGCTGGGTTTGAACCCGCCAGCCTCGGTATATGGGGCCAGCGCCCTGCTCACTGAGCCACAGGCGCCGCCCGCTAATGTTATATTCTTATTGGTATCCCCCAGCCAGTGACCAAGTGTGGCAGGGCTTATAGGGCCTGGTAATTTCTGCCCAATGTTAAAACTCTCTGCCTGACTACCGCTGGGTTGTCCAAGACTTTGTAAGAATTCTACCACATTCTGAGACTTTGCCTGCCTGATTATTCTTTCAGCATAATAGACCCACATCATGGTGTTACTGTCTAGTTCTCCCTGTCCTTTATCTTCTGGTCCCCAGAGCATCCAACTAACAAAATAGCTAAAAGGGTTCTTAAGGCTGGCAGAAAAGAGTTACCACATTAGATCTGAAACCGTTGTCTTTAGAAAATTCTGCTTATGTGATTGGCCCTTGGCCAGGGTTTGGGAACTTAGATTTCAGGAGCATTCCCATCATTTTCTGATTTAAAATAGCTAACTGTGCCTAAACTCTTTCAGCAAACATTGTTTTATACTGTACGTTTGCTTCTGGGAGCCTGGCATTTTGGTATGTGCTAGGCTGTACCTATGTGACCAGCCTTTACTTACTTTTTTTTTTTTTTTTTTTTTTTTTTAGAGACAGAGTCTCACTTTGTCACCCTTGGTAGAGGGCTGTGGCGTCATAGCTCACAGCAACCTCCAGCTCTTGGGCTTAGGCAATTCTCTTGTCTCAGCCTCCCAAGTAGCTGGGACTACAGGCACCTGCCACAACACCCGGCTGTTTCTTTGTTGCCGTTAGGCTGGGTCAGATTCGAACCCGCCACCCTCAGTATATGGGGCCGGTGCCCTATTCACTGAGCCACAGGCACCACCACCCCAGCCTTTACTTACATTGAGTACTCTAATAAGCTGTCCTAATAGACAGCTTTTCGCATGTGTTGTCACAATTGGTTTTGGGCAGAATTGAGCATATTCTGTGTGACTCCACTGGGAGAAGACTCTTAGACTTATGTCTAGTTTCTTGTCACTTCATGTACCTTTTCTCTTTTCTCATTTTGCTTTGTATCCTTTTGCTGTAGTAAATCTTAACCATGGGTACATCTGTATGCTGTCCTATAGTGGAGTCCTATAAGTTCTCCTAATGAGTCATTGAACTTGGAGATCTTGGGAACTCTAAAACACGTAGTATAACAGCAAATCCTACATAAAACTCAGTGATTGCTTAGTATCAAATAGCCAGTGTTCAGAGTTTCTTAATTGGCTCTTTAAAATATCCTTCGGCTGATCAAATAAGGATCAAAAACAGGGTCCATCCATTGCATTAAATTGATAGATTAAATCTCAGGTTTCTCCTGCTTTCCTTCCCCCGCCCCTTACTACTTATTTGAATAAAGTATGTATTTTGCCTTCTACAGTTTTCCCAGTCTGGATATTACTGATTACATCTTTATAGTAGTATTTAACATATTCTTCTGTGTTAGTTTCTTGAAAAGCTAATAATTACATCTGAAAGTTAGATTGGATTTAAATTCTATTAGATACTTAAGAGATGGTGTTTCCTTGCCTGTTGTGTGGCATCAGTAGATGCATGAGAACTGCTTCTCTTTTTTTGCGGTAAGATTCAAATGTTGTCAGCCTAATCCATCCATTATAAAATTGTAGTAATCTAGATTCCTCCAAAGGTTGATCAGTGAGATTTTCACTTTTAAGCATCATGAATTTACAGTGAATTTTTTTTGGAGGGTGGGGGGGGACAGCATCTCACTATGTCGCCCTCAGTAAAGTGCCATGGCATCACAGCTCATAGCAACCTTAAACTCTCAGGCTTAAGCGATTCTCTTGTCTCAGTCTTCCAAGTAGCTGGGATTACAGGTGTCTGCCACAACATCTGGCTATTTTTGTTGTTGTTGTTGTCATTGTTGTTTAGCAGGCCCAGGCCTGGTTCAGACCAATCATCCCCAGTGCATGTGGCCAGCACCCTAACCACTGAGCTACGGGCGCCAAGCCTTACAGTGAATTTTAACACTTGTTTTAACCCATCCAAGTTATTAGTGCCCAGATTGTCTCACCTCTATCTCAGCTCCTTCAAGTTGAACCTGACATAATGATTTTTGAGCACTTCTTTTTGTTCAAGTGTAACAGCGTGCACCAGGCCTGGGTTCAGCCATTTCCTCAAGGAGCCCCGTTATTCTTAGTTAGAAATAATCATTAGAGCACATAGTCTGGATTGTTCATTGATAACTTGTCTTTTCATTGGACAGAGCTAGGAAATACTTAAATATACCAAGGGTTTATATTGATATTTCTAATTAAATTTAGAGTGAAAGGAATATTATTTAATCTTTCTGGTTTTATGTTTTTCTCTTAGCTGGAAAATCATGGTTCTTAATATTGTTATCACTGATTTACTTTATCCTACTCATAGTGGTTTCAGACTAACAGTACTAATGTTGCAAACAAATATTTAGAATATTTTCTTTACGACATACATTAGGTGGTCTGTATAATCAACTTAGTGTTTTCAAATTACTTGTTCCTGTGTAGTGAAACCACCAATTGTATGCTGCTGTTTCATTTTGCTTTTGGTTTTGGGGATTTCTCACATTTTGTTAATTTTGTCTTATAATTATGTGAAATACCGCATGGTTTCATAATCTTCAAAACAAGTACATAGAGAGAAATTGAACCTCTATTCTGGTTCATTTTACCTTATTTCTTACTTTGTTTTGTAGGTAACAGTATTTATTAGTCTGGTTTATTCTTCTGTCTTAAAACATATCTGTATACATGTATGCACACATTTTTATATATGCTACATACAAATGTATGCATTTGTATTTACACATACATGTGATAGAAAATAGTACACTACACATAATGTTTGCACCTTTTTTGAGTTTGTGTATCCTGGAGATCACTCCATAGTCTATATTACTGTCATTCTTTTTTTATAGAAGCATACATAAAGGATTAATGGTTTCTACTTTTTGTTACTTTTTGAGACAGAGTCTCACTCTGTCACCCTCAGCAGAGTGCAGTGACATCATAACTCACAGCAACCTCAAACTCTTAGACTCAAGTACTCCTCAGCCTTCTGAGTAGCAGGGACTACAGGCACCTGCCACAGTGCCCAGCTATTTTTAGAGACAGGGTCTCACTTTAGCTCAGGCTGGTTTAGAACTCCTGAGCTCAGGCAGTCTACCCGCTTTGGCCTCCCACGGTGTTGGGATTACAGGTGTGAACCACCGCACCCAGCCTTGGTTTCTACTACTGACATTTGATTCTAGTCCTATTACAAATAGTGCAGCTATAAATAACCTGTGTTATCTTTTCATGGAGATTTGTATGTTTGGGATGTATTCCTAGAAGTGAAATTCCTGGGTCAGAAGGTAAATATAGGCAATTTTGCTGATTATAGCCAGATGTCCATATCCTACCAACAGATTATAATCAGACTTCATAAAATACTGCAAATAGATTTTAGAATCTTTACTTTTGTTAAAAGAATGATATGAATTGGTAGATATCTTAAAGATAGGAGGACTGAATATTATTACTGGTCATCAAATGGCCAAGAGGGGTACTCAAAAGTAACCATAGTGATATTTGGCAATGAGGTATATCATGGGAACTAGGATGAGTTCCCATGGTCATCAGATGGCCAAGGAGAGTACTCAAAGGTGACCATAGTGATGTTCAGCAGTGAGGTATGTAGCACTTTTTCTAGGATGAGTTCTCAAACTTAATTGTTTGACTTTTAGGTGCTCAGAAAAAAATACAGTAGCACCTCTGTAAGTTGACTAATCTAAGGGCTGTGACTAATCAACATATGGTCAACATAAAGAATTAGGTTAACTGTACTGATATGTGCATGTGGTATATGTCTAGCCTGTTAAAAGGAAGTGGTCATTGTAGGGAGGTGGCCAATTATGGAGTTTCTACTGTATTAGTTGAGTACTTAGTATGTTCTTGACTTTCTTAAGGGTAGTTTTATGTACCCTGTTTTTTTTTCTTTTTTTTAAATCTGGCAATTGACATATCTCCTTGCTTTGGCTAGAATTAGGAAATGTATACTTCATTTTCATGATTTATCTTTTACATATTTAACAGTATGTACACATACAATATGCGTATAATTTACATAATTTTGTTCCAAATTTGTACAAATTTAGTTTTGATGCAAACATAGCTTAAATTCCCTTGCTTGGGTGTATAGAATAACTTATTTTTCCCTGTCTCCATATAAACATGTTTTTATTTACAGTTTAAAAATTGTTCAGGTTCCCTGTTTTCTAAAAATGCAGTGGAACCTCCATGGTTGATTACCTCCTTACATTGATCACCTCCTTAAGTTGTCCTAATTTTCATAGACCAGGCATGCACCATATGTACGTATCAGAACAGTAGGCCTAGTTCCTTATGTTGACCACTTTCGTGTTTTGACCATTTTGCTACAGTTTCTTGGATGATCAACTTACAGAGTTTCTACTATTTTTCCATTCTAGGTGTGTAATTTTGACAAACTTAGGCAAATGGAGAACTTTTTAGCCATTGACACATGCTTTTTACTATATTTTAAAAGCATAAGAAGTGATGATGATGTCATGAGTCAAAATTTTCACATTATAGCTGAGAAAGGAATCTTACCTAAAATAATTTTCTATCTTAGCCCTTAAGAATATTGAGGCAGGAAATGAATTCAAAACTTTAAAATTAGAAAATCCCTAAAAAATGTAGTTTAACTTCTTCATTTTATAGATTGAGAAAGATGTTGGTTATTTTTCTGACCAATCCATTGTGAAACATCACAGGTGTATACACAACCACATGTTGAGCTAGACACTTATACATTTAGGCTTCATCATTGAAAAGTAGGATGAATAGGGTGGCGCCTGTGGCTCAGTGACTAGGGCGCCGGCCCCATATGCCGAGGGTGGTGGTTTCAAACCCAGCCCCGGCCAAACTGCAACAACAACAAAAAAAAAAAAAAAAAAGAAAGAAAAGTAGGATGAATAGGAAAAGAGTAGAACCAAACATGAATTTGTACTTGTCAGGTTCCTCTTTAGTAGTATTTCTATGTAGTAACAAAATATTAATAACTGACATTTACCCCATCATGTACTGTTCTAAGTGCTTTGAAGATCTCTTTTTAGTTCTCAAACCCCACTATATGAGATAGTTAGCATTAGGTACATTTTATAGATGAGCAATAGTCCCAGAGGTTTAGTTACTTTCCCAAAGATACACCATGGCCAGAAGCTAAATCAAGGGGGTAGTGGAAAGCTGAGGGTAAGGGGGATATATTAATTAGGGAATCTAAACCCAGGCAGGCTGAAAATAGAACATACTTTGAGAGAAGATCCCAAGATAATGAACTTTGTTAAATGAGTTGAAGGAAATTTTTTAAATAGTTTTTAATACAAGATTAAGGCTGAGAAGTGTAGCAAGGACATACAGGCTGTTAAGTATTAGATCTGCGATGGCAAGAGTATAGATGTCGTCTTAGACCTAAGGCACTGAATGAGTTCAGAAGCTTATCTTTGATTCAGTATGAAGTATCTTTTTCCTATGTCAGAACCATGAAGACAGAATGGCTTTTCTTAGAGTTAAAACTGCCTCCCTTATCACTTACTGTGCAGGCAGAGATTGATTATTTGGAAGGGGAATTGCTGCATTGAGAGGATAAATGGACCAGGTAGTTTGAAGCCGTTTGCCAATCCTGAGATTTTTTTTTCAATTAACTAAAACTTAGAGACTTGATTAAACTGGATGATTATGATCCCACACAGGATTAATATCTACTTATTCTAAATGCGTTAGGTATACTATGAGAGTTGTAGGTTTTCATAGTTCTTGTTTTATTTGTAAGAACCAAGGCTAGTTGTTAGAGCTGCTTGTAACTTTAGATCCATTTTCATTTTGAGCAGGCCACTCTTAGTTGGTTTCTTTCCTTAGTTTCTACTTTGTTAATGCTGTTTCACTAGGGTACGATACTTAATTCTTGTGTTCTTATAGCACAGTAGCCTCTTAAACTTGAGCATGCATCAGGATCACTGAGAAGATTTGTAAAAATGGATTGTTAGGCTTTGTTTCCGGGATTTCTGACTCAGACTCTGAAGTAACGCCTGAGTAAAGCAACTGCATTTCTAGGCCAGGCATGGTGGCTTACACCAGTAATCCTAGCACTCTGGGAGGCTAAGGAGGAATGATCCCTTGAACTCAGGAGTTCAAGACCAGCCTAAGGAACAGCGAGACCCCATCTCTACTAAAAATAGAAAAATTAGGTAGGCTTCATTGTGGGTGCCTGTAGTCCCAGCTCCTCAGGAGGCTGAGGCAGGAGGATCACTTGAACCAAACCCAGGAATTTGAGGTTGCTGTGAGCTAGGAGAAGGCCATGACACCCTAACCTGAGCAACAGAGTATGACTCTGTCTTAGAAAAAAAAATAAATTGCATTTGTAACACATCCCCAGTTGATGCTAATGGTATAGAGACCACACTTTGAGAACCACTGCTATAGTAGTTTAGCCTACCTCAATAGAGCTTTATAAGAACAAGAACCAATATTGCTCATTTATTTGTCCCTCTGCTACCTACCAGTACATAGGAGCAGGAGGTATTAATTTTATTAACTCCAATGTGAACTGTTAATATTGTTTACTTTGGTCTGATAATACCAAGAAATTAGGCCTAAAATTGAAGACCTGCCTAAAGCTTTCAATTTAGGTCAGGTTTGGGCTTGTTATGCTTACCCTCAGAAAAATATAAATAAATCCAAGCTTAGCTGCTGGAGTTTCTTTTACATATTCTACTTTCTGGTGCATATAAACTGTGGTTTTTTTGTTTTTAATATTACTAGGGATCTGTCCACAAATAAGAGCTAGAATCTTATCTTTCTCTTCCTGGGAAAAACGGAGGCTATTGGAGAATGCTATGTTCATGTTTTTATTATGCATAAAGCAAATAGCAGAATTTACTGAACTGGCTCAAAGATCAGAGAAGGACTAACATCTAGCCCTATTAAAATAGTTCTTGGCTAAACAAGTGTCTCATGCCTGTAATCTTAGCACTTTGGGAGGTTGAGGCAGGAGGATTGATAGAGGCCAGGAGTTTAAGACCAGCCTGGGTCTTAAACATTGCAAGAGTCTTTATAGTAAAACTTAAAATTACCAGGCATGGTGATGCATGCCTATAGTCCCAACTAGTTGAGAGACTGAGGTAGGAGGGTCACTTGGGCCCAGACGTCCAAGGTTGTAGAGCTATCATGGTTGTAGACCCACTGCACTACAACCTAGGTGACTAAATAAAATAATTCTTAAACTTGGGTTTAAAAAATAGAGTAAGAACTTGTCTTTTATTACCCCCTCCATTCCCTAGCTTCCCAGCAAGCAATGAATGTCTTTAGACCTTAAGAATTGTTTTACTCTGGGAAATAAGATCATGAAAGTATATCATTTAAGTGCCACAAGAATATACATTTTTTTTTCGTAGATGATGTTGTTTAGCTGGCCCGGACATAGTTTGAACCCACCAGCCTGGGTGTATGTGGCAGTGCCCTACCCACTGAGCTACATTGTGGCAGGTGCCTGTAGTCCCAGCTACCTGGGAGGCTGAGGCAAGAGAATCACTTAAGCCCAAGAGGTTGAGGTTGCTGTGAGCTGTGACGCCACGTCACTCTACCAAGGGCGACATAGTAAGACTGTCTAAAAAAAAAAGAATATATATTCTTTAATTCAGAATATCCAGATTATAATAGTAATCATTGACTGATAGACATATTCCACATAGTGTGTTCTAGGGAAATAGTATATTGATCCTTCAAGGTAGATATGAATGGTTCTTGAAAATGGGCTGAACACTTGCCTGACATTCAGCAAAGCTATTGGGAGGTGGGTATGTGCACACTTGGAGACCAACCTGTAGGTATCACAGTGTAGGTGAGAGGGCAACATGATATAACACCTGCTATTTAAGGGATACTGCAACTTGTTTTACTTTTCCTCCTAGATGATTCTGCAAATTAGATTTTTCTATACATTGCATAAAATTTTGTCTTGGATAATCACAGTTCACACTCTGTGGTTCTTTCTCTCTCTCCAGATATCCAGAAAGTGGTATTCTAGAAATGAAAGTCAAGGATCTTAGACCACGAGCTAGAACCATTTTGAAATGGAATGAATTAAATATTGGTGATGTGGTAATGGTTAATTACAATGTAGAAAATCCTGAACAAAGAGGATTTTGGTTTGATGCAGAAATTACCACATTGAAGACAATCTCAAGGACCAAAAAAGAGCTTCGTGTGAAAATTTTCCTGGGGTAAGATTCTTGTCTGGTGCCATTTAATTACGGAACTAATCAAGGAATGTAATTTTTAGATATTAAGCGTATGTCCCTTACTAACAAAGATGGAATCTATACAGGCTGGAAATTTCCATACTAAAGGAGAAGATCTTTATAAAGTCTTGAATTCTTAACATTAAGAATGGCTTAAATGTCTAGCTGTCTATAGTTGGAGATATTATTTGGATGAATCTTGGAAATAACTGAACATTTTATTGGAGATGCTATAAGGATCCTTATTGATGTAATAGCAGTGATGAGTACCTAATCACCTGTTCGCTTGGACTAAGAGTAGCTGAAATATTTCCTTAATGGTATTTTTTTCTTCAATTTACAGAATTCAAGTATAATGAAGATAATTCAAAATGTAAAGAAATCACCTGAAATACTAAATCATTCTGATATTTCCACCATTGATTCTTTAAAAAATACTTTCAGGTGTTTTCCTCAAATTATAATAAAGTACTTTCCTGTTTCCCCGAAAATAAGACAGTGTCTTATTTTAAGGTGTGCTCCCAAAGATGCACTAGGTCTTATTTTCAGGGGACGTCTTATCTTTCCTGTAAGTAGATATTATTTTCGGAGGATGTCTTATTTTCGGGGAAACAGGGTAGGCATTATTTCGTACTTTCTTACATTTTGGAAAATATTGTCACTATCTTTCTGTGTCTGCGTCTTCTGAATAGTTTATTTGTTGAATAGTCACTAATTTACTTTTAAAAATTATATCAAATTGTTTTCAGTCCTTTATTATAAATATGTTTAAGTAAACACACATTTTCTTGCATCTCTTTAAAAAGAATTCTTAGATTTGTTGTGTTGAGCATTGAAAATTTTAGAAGACCTGGCAGTTTTCTTTTACATAAGTGAAGCAGCCAAGCTAATATTCTTGTCAAGTTCTGGCTAGCTGGATTAATGACACAGGGTGACAAATCTGGGAGCCAGCATCTGCTTATGGTTAAAAATATAAAGGAAAAAAATATGTAAAGGAAGAGTAGGTAAACTATAGTCCACTAGCTGCCTGTCTTTGTAAATAAAGGTTTGTTGGAACCAAACAATGCCCATTGACATACTGTATTATTTATGGCTGTTTTTGTGCTGGGCAGCATTCTTGAAAGTTGGCAGCTAAGACCATGTGTCCTGCAAAGTCAAAACCACTTTTTGTCTCTTCGTAGAAAATTTGCTAACTACTGAGATAAAGGAAAAGAATGTTGTGAGTGCCAAAAACATTTTAGAAAACAGATTTTTCAGAACTTTCTACAAACACAAGTGTGATTATATTAGTAGACTAAGGGTATAGCTCAATTATGGACATCTAAACAGTTTAGAATTCTGATATGGATACAAATGATGAAGGAAAGGAGAAAACACATAAAGAAAATAGCTGTGTATTTGAGTGTAGGATGTGTAAAAACTTACAATGTATTTGAGTGTAGGACGTATAAAAAGCATGTGTACATATAACATTATTCATGGCATTGAGCAAAATAAGCTTACTATTTAAAAAAGTTCCCCATGTGATTCTGAGGAGCACATTGGCTTTCAGAACAGATAGACAGGTATTGGTTTGATAGAACAATTATGTGATGGCTAGCCCAACAGTAAAACACAATGTTCCATAAAGTCTCATGTTCTTTTTTTTTTTTTTCTTCTTTTTTTACTAGAAGCATTAGAAACACAAGCACCAAGAAAGCCATTGAGGATGGGAAGTTTTTTTTCATAATTAGAAATCTTTTCTCACTGGAAAGAGTGGATAAATATTGAGGGTGAAGGTATAAATGCATTATGCTGTTGAGAAACTGTTCAGAGCTGTTACATTGGTGCCGTGATATGCTTGTACCTATGTCCTGGCATGTATGTACATTAGTTTATAATTGCATTGTATCTAGGAATAGAATTGGCTAGGTTGTAGAACCTGTGCACCTTCAATTGTAGTAGATGATAAGACCAGATGTTTAAGTGGCTGTACCGAATTATAATTCTGAAACTCTTTAAGTTCTTGTTGCTCTGCATTCTCATCTATACTTGTTTTTGTCAGACTTTAGTTTCTGTTGATTAGGCGGGTAGATAATAATAGTACCTAATGGTGGCTTTGATTCAGATTTTCCTGACTACTAATAGAGTTGAACCTTTTTGTGTGTTTATTAACAAGTTCGGTACTTTTTGTGAGGACCTGTTTCTAAACTTTGGTGCATTTTTTGATGGTTGTTTATTGAATAGTTCATCTGATTAGTTTTTAAGTTCTGGTTGTGGGAACTAAATTATTTCAATTATATGTGTATGTGGCAGAAATCTTTTCTAACTACATGGCTTGTCTTTTCTCTATGTTGAATAGCAGTTTTCTTCATTTTAACATAGTTGAAGTTATCAAAGTTAAAGGAAATTTTTTTCCTTATGGTTGTACTATCTATGCGTTGCTTTAAGAAACTTCCATACCCAGAGATCATAAAAATAATCTCTTATTACCTTATAAAAGCTTTGTGATTTTTACCTTTCTTTAGGTCTTTAATCGACATGGAGTAGATTTTTGTGTACAGTGTGAGGTAAGGGTCTCATTTAACTTGATATATATGAATAATAATTTTTCCTATCACTTCTTATTGAAAAGCCCATCTCCCCCACCCCACACTGATCTTTCATATCAAAAATCTTGATATTTGATGCATACTTCTAATTCCTCTGTTTTGTACCATGAGTCTGGTTTTTGTGTATCATTATACTAGTTCTATACTTTGATAATATGACAGAACAGTTTGTCCTGCCTTGTTCTTCAGGCAGGTTTTATGCATTCTTATCTGTGTGCTTTCATTTGAATTTTCCAGTCATCTTTTCTCTTACTAGTATATAAAAATTCAAGTATCCTTTGATTTTTGGATCCTGTAGCTTTACTAGATTTACTAATTTCAATTGTAAATTGTTTTAAAATGTTTACAATTATAATCATCTGTGAATTATAACATTTTTTGTTTTGTCTTTTACTTTTGATTTCTTCCTCTTGTGCTTATTTACCAGCTAGGCCCTTCAATACCTTGTTAAATGGAAGTGGTGATAGCAGGCATTTTCTTTCCCCCTGATCGCTGCGAGAACTTATTTCATTAAAACTCTGTTATGGGTATTTTTGAGATGTTTTCCTAGATTTGATCTGACAATGTTTTGTGTAGGATTTTTCCATTTATGTTAATATATGAAATTTGTACATTGATTGTTAGATTATGCTAGCTCCATAAAATAATTTGAAATATTCTTTTTTCTATCTTATGGTAGAATTTTGCATTTTTTCTTGAATGCTTGGTAAAGCTTCTTAGTAGTCTTCTGGGGCTGAGTTTTCTTTGTGGGAAGATTTTTTTATGATTGATTCAATTTCTATAATGATCATAGGACTTTTCATATTTTTGGTTTTTTTCTTGAACAAGAATTTATTTTCTAGGAATTTATTACTTGCATGTACATTTTTAAATTGTTATAAATTTGGTAGCCACATCTTTTCAATGTGTATAGTATCTGTTGTGATGTTCCCTTTTTATTCCTGAATTTAAGTTTGTAACTTTTTGATCAGTCTCACCCAGAGGTTTATCAATTTTGTTAGATTTTTGCAAAGTACTAACCTTCAGCTTTAATCCTCTCTGTTGTATTGAAGGTGCAAAAGAAGAAGCAAATAGAGGACATGATTTTTAATCTGCCCTGGAAATTTGATAAGGGAACTTGGAATTAAAGTTCATGCCTATT
This sequence comes from Nycticebus coucang, assembly GCF_027406575.1. Taxonomy (NCBI): domain Eukaryota; kingdom Metazoa; phylum Chordata; class Mammalia; order Primates; family Lorisidae; genus Nycticebus; species Nycticebus coucang. The sequence goes on along the minus strand of NC_069781.1, from coordinate 72,236,573 downwards.
TCTATTTTTAATTTGTGAGTACCAAAAAGTGAATATGCTTGAAATGTCAGATTCTAGTTATCAGATTCCATTTTTTAGTTTATTTCTGTTTAGCTTTGAAGAAAACTCACAACACAAATTTGAGATTTGAATACATTTTTTAAAGTCTATTCACTTAGTATTGTAATATGTATCACATTTAATACTTGTTAAGTTATACTAGGTTAGACATTTATAAAAGTTAAGTAGATTGGTAAGGCGCCGGCCCCATATACCGAGGGTGGCGGGTTCAAACCCTGCCCCGGCTGAACTGCAACCAAAAAATAGCTGGGCGTTGTGGCGGGTGCCTGTAGTCCCAGCTACTCGGGAGGCTGAGGCAAGAGAATTGCTTAAAGCCCAGGAGCTGGAGGTTGCTGTGAGCTGTGTGATGCCATGGCACTCTACCGAGGGCCATAAAGTGAGACTGTCTCTACAAAAAAAAAAAAAAAAAAGTTAAGTAGAATTTGAATCCAATAGCAAGAAAATTTATTTGACCTTTCTAAGACTGTAGATATACTTGCTTTTATGGGGTTCATTGATTTATTAATTTTTTCGTGTTTATTATGAAATCTCTATAGTGATATTTTTGTAACTGAATATGTCATTCTTGCAGGATATATGTAATGTCTATATCAAGTATAAGTCAAAGCTCACTGTGCTTCAACTATTCTGGCCTCCTGTGTTGCTTAATCACGTAAACATTCTGCCTCAGGGTCTTTGTACTTGGCTGTCCCCTCTGCCTTGTCTCCCCATACAGATTCTTACTTAGCTTGCTCTGTCTCTTGCTTCAGTTCTCTGCTTAAATGCCACTTAGAGTGGCCTTTCTTGATCACCCTATGTAAAATCACATGCATACATACCGGGCATAGACGACTTAAATTGTCCCTTACTGTTTGACTTTTTTCCCTTTATAGTATGTATTACCACTGTACATTGTTTCTCTTACCCCACTTATATTAGTTTCCTATTGCTGCTACAAAAAATTACCATAAACTTGGTGGCTTAAAATAAAACTTTTTCTTTTACAGTTCTGGAGGTTAGGACTCTTAAATAGGCTTGGATTTCACTGGGCTAAAATCAGAGTGTCAGCAGGGATGTGTTCGTTTTTAGAGACTCTACAGGAGAATCCATTTTCTTGCCTTTTCCATCTTTTAGAGTCCTTCCACATTCCTTGGCTTGTTGCCTGCTTCCGCCATCTTCATAGCCAGCAATGTTGCATCTCTCTGACAATTCTCCTGTAGTTTCATCTCTCTCAGATTCTCTCTTATACTTCCCTTACCCCTTCCACTTTTAAGGTCTGCTGTCATTATATTGGCCTATCTGGATAACCCTCCCATTTCAAGGTCCTTGATCATCTGCAAAGTCCTTTTGCCATGTAAGGTAACATATTCATAGGTTCCTGGAATTAGGTCATTGACACCTTTGGGTCCAGTTTTGCTGCCTGTCGTATAACTGGAATGTTAATGCCATGACTTTTTGTTTTGTATGCCAGGCCCTGTTCGCAGAGCTAGTTATAATGGGTTTTCAGTAAATACAGTATTTCAGACTGAGAGAATAGTTTTTCGTATTTTAACATGGGCTGAGTAAAGATCTTCTGAAGATTTGAGTTTGCCAGTCACCTGGAAGTGCCATTTAACTTTCATCTGCAAGGTGGTTTATTTCCTGTTTATCTTCAACTGGGAAAACCATTTGGTATCATAGCTTTATTTAAGGATCTTTCTTAGACACCTCATTGAAGGCTTTTTTTCTTTCTTTTGATTACATAATGTGTCATATAGTTGTTAGCTAATAAGATATTTCTTGAAGTAAATTGATAGTGTAGTTACATATTTTGGTTGTGATTTACTATAGGCTTTAGCAGTTTTGGGTGGAAGGAATGTTTGTGGTAAGCCTTTAACTAATTTTTTTTCATGACATTTGTTGAATCACTTAAGGCTTCTGTTTCCAAAGAGGGTGGGACAACTGATCAGTGCTGTTACCTAAACCACCTAGAATAGCCAGATTAGATAGTTGCTTGTTTGAAGACAGCAAAGAATCAAGGGGAGAACCAACCACTGGGACTACAACTCTGGAGGGGGAAGAACCTCAAAAGGCAGTTGGCTTCTGTAGTTGTGTTTTACCCCCTGGAAAATCTGCTAATTCTGGATGCAGTGCAAAACCTAGCTGAGAACAGCTAGGAGCAGAATGGAAATAGAAATCAACAGAGCTTCTGGCAGGTATTTGGGATACCTCAAGCATGTGACCTGTTTTCATGTTAGTACTCTGGCTAAATACTGAGTTTTTTGCTGGGTAGGAGGCTGAAAACATAAGTAAAAAGCAGAGTGGCATTTTCAGCAGTCTTAGAAGGGAAACACTGGATTTTGGGTTCACTGGTGAAGTGACTCTACAGAATATATGACGGTCTCTTAGTTTGAAAACTGAAGGACTAAGACAGATAATCTGAGTATTACCAACACTATAAACCAGCCTTGACTCAGCATACTTTGACTAAAATGTTAAACTGCTGCAGTTACCTCCCTAGCGGAAAGAAGGTGAACCTTCTTTACATAAGATTACATCTGCAGTCTCTAATGTTTTATATGTATACACTGTCTACCGCAGAGCAAAAAATACTGTTCTGCCAAAAGACAGGGCCACCTAATCAGAAAACAGAAGGCAAATCAGTAACAGAAATGGACTCATAGGTGATCTCGATAGTTTAGGTTATCAGAGACTTTAAAGCAAGTGTAATTAATATGCTCAAGAAGAAAGATAAAACGATACTGAATTTTAACTGAAAATTGGAGTCTATAAAATAATCGTGGAGATTCTAGAAATAAAAATTATAGTAAAAAACTAAGACCTTATTAGATTGATTTAACAAGACAGCAGAAAATAGGGCTAGTAAACTGGAAGGTAAGTCAATAAAAAACTATCCAGACTGCAACATGGAAAACACAAGAGAATGTTTAAACACATAGGACTTATTGGAAGGTCTAATTACATGTACTTGGAATTCCCAAAGTAGAGAGTGGATTGAAAACAGTATTTGAAAATATAATGGCCATAATTTTCCAAAACCGATTAAAAGATGTCAGTTCAGATCAAAGAATTTTTTCTGATACTACTGTAATGTTATACTTTGAATGTTAACTCAATCTGGGCTTTTCTATTGGAAATTGTAATTCAGAGTGATTGGAATAACTGTAATCCCAAACTGTAAATAGGCAAATTCCAGTGATTTATCAAACTGAATCTTAATTATTATTTGCATATCCTTTAGATTTGCTGATGGAAGTTAACCTTTCTTCCTTTTTTAAACAGGGGTTCTGAAGGAACTTTAAATGATTGCAAGATAATGGCTATGGATGAAATCTTCAAGATTGAGAAACCTGGAGCCCATCCTCTTTCATTTGCAGATGGAAAGTTTTTAAGTATGGATTTTTCTTTTGGGCTTAGGCATATGTTAGACATGATTGAAATTTATTTATTTTTATTTTTTTTAAATTTAAGATTATTATGAGGGTACAAATGATTAGGTTATATTTGCATTTCTAAGGTAAAGTTCAAGGTATGGTTGAGTCCTTCATCCAGGGGGTGTGCTGTATACACTTACATTGTGTGCATTCGGTGAGAGTTTACCATTACTCTTCCCTCTTCCCCTGAAATTTATTTTTAATGACCAGTAAATAACGTATATGGAAGTATAAAACTGTAGACGAGACACATTTCTTTTCAAGACAAGTTTTGGTCTAAGTTTCATTTTGCTTGATGGATTTTTCCCAAATGATACAATTTTATTTTCAAAGGCATATATTCTCATCTTGGCATTTTATTGCTATTTTCTTTTTAAATTTTAACTTCTTTAATTTTCTGGATGCTTAATAGTTATATATATTTATGGGGTACATGTAATATTTTGATATAAGAATACAGTATATAACTATCAAATCAGGATAATTGGGGTATTCATCTGATCAAATGTTATTTCTTTGTATTAGGAACATTATAAATCTGTTCATTTACCTATTTTGAAATATGGGTTAAATTATTATTTAGTCCCTCTACTATGCTACCCAACACTAGATCCTCTTCCTTCTAACTGTATTTTTGTACCCATTAACCAAACTGTCTTTATTCCCTCATACTCCACTACCCTTACCTACCTCTGGTAACCACCATTCTACTCACTACCTCCATGAGATTGCTTTTTTTAAAAGCTCCTATATGAGTGAGAACAGGAGACATTTGTCTTTTTCTGCCTGGCTTGTTACAGTTAAGATAATATCCTCCAGTTCTACCCATGTTGTTGTGAATGGTGAGATTTTATTCTTTTTTTGTAGCAGAATAATATTCTGTTGTATACAAGGTTGGACAATTAAGTTCACAAACTCATCTTAGAAAAAGAGCTACATACTTCATTGCTGAATATCATTATGGTCACCTTCAAAGTATACTCCTTGAGAAGCTATGTACTGATATCAGCACCTAGTCCACTCTTCAAAGCAATTTTGGAGCTCTTTCTGAAATGGCCAACAGGGCTGCTGTGGCATGCATTCTGACAATTAAGCTCGTGAACTTATCCTAGAAAAGTGCTTTGAAAGGGTGGACTAGGTGCTGTCATTGGAGTATAGCTTCCCAAGGGGAGTACTTTAAAGGTGACCATAGTGATATGCAGCAGTGAGGTATGTAGCACTTTTTCTAGGATGTGTTTGCAAACTTAATTGTCCAACCTAATATATACACCACATTTTCTTTGTCCATACATCTGTTGATGGATTTTTTGCTGTTTTCTCTTTTATAGATTCTCTCCAAAGAAAATACCTATTTCAGTAATTTTGTGGCACCCAAGATTAATTTTTTAATAACGAGATTTATTTTTATGTCAGTGAAGCCTGAGAATAATAGTGCTAATTGAGCCCTGAATTTCTAGGAGGTAAATAAATGAGGTTTAAATAAACATTAGAATGTAGGCCTATCTCTTCATTTTATTGATTTTTCATGTTTAATATCACACAAATGGTAACAAGTAGGACTTAGATTGATTCTAGGTCTTCTCATTTATGGTTCAATTGCTATGTTTTCAAATATAGTGTCATATTCTCTTAATTTTTGTGTGAAGAGCAGTACATTGACTATATGCTATGTTGTCAATGTCTAGCATATTTTGGAAAAGAAATGTTTATGATTAAAAGGTCTTGCCTGACCTCTTCTTAACCCTAATTGCATAAGATTTGAACAAGGGACTTTCAGGTCACTAGTTTAGGCCATTGCCATTTTTTGAGGCTGCAATGTTCTATGTATCTAGATTTGAATTAAGAATCTTAAGGCATGGTAAATAAACCTATTTAACATGATTTAGTCATTCTCAGTAAAACACAATAGAAAACCAAGATTGGCTAAGTTTTTCTCATGTCTTATTCTCTCTCTCTCTCTATATATATGTATATATTTATTATATACATATATATATATATATTTTTTTTTTTTTTTTTTTTTGAGACCGAGTCTCTAGCTGTCACCCTGGGTAGAGTGCCATGGTGTCACAATTCATAGCAACCTCAGACTCTTGGGCTTAAGCGTGTCTCTTGCCTCAGCCTCCCAAGTAGCTGGGAGTACAGGCACCTGCCACAATGCCCTGACTATTTTTTTGTTGTTGTTTCAGTTGTCATTATTGTTTTAGCAGGCCTGGGCCAGGCTCAAACCCGCCAGCTCCAGTGTATGTGGCCCGTGCCCTACCCACTGAGCTACAGGCACTGCCCACACTCTCTCTATATATATTGATATTAGTTGTCACATCTTCTACTTAGTGATAATTATAATATAGCTACATTGTAGAGGTTGTATATAGAGAAACCATTTCAAAGCCAGACTGCCACTGGCCAGATCACTCTTCACACCAAAAATGTAAACATGCTTTTGGCATTTTGGGGCTGCTCTATTTTCATTGCTATGTGTCGTCATAGCTACCTTAGTGAAAGAGAAACTAAATTATGATCTTCTGCTAACTGGTAAGAATAAGCAGTGATCAAGGTTGATACTGTTATTTGTCTGTTACTGTTTCCATTTACCTCACAGAGTTGCTAGGTCAGCTCTGATATGGTAAATTTCTTTACAAATGTATTGTGTATGTTTGTAAGAAATTCAGAGTATAAAATAGCATGAATTCAAACAATACTGAACTCCCAAGAGGCAGTCCCTTTACAATATGTCATTCTAGACATATTCTTTTGTGTTCATATAATTCTTTGTCTTTGTGTCTTTGTGTAATTTGGTGGGGGGGGGGGGTTTGTTTTGTTTTGTTTTGAGACAGAGTCTCACCCTGTTGCCCAGGTTAGAGTGCCACGGCATCAGTTTAGCTCCCTGCAACCTCAAACTCTTGGGCTCCAATGATCCTCCTTCCTCAGCCTCCTGAGTAGTTGGGACTATAGGCACACACTACAAGGCCTAGCTAATTTTGTCTATTTTTAGTAGAGATGGGATCTCACTTTGCCCAGGTTGATCTTGAACTCCTGAGATCAGGGAGACCTCCCAGAGTGCTGGGATTACAGGCACGAGCCACCACGCCCAGCCACAATTTTGTTTTAAAATGTTCTGTAATCTCCTTTTTGAATTTTATATACTTCTGTGTTCTTGTAAATTTACCAATTTTTCTTATAAAGTCTATCCAACTATTCCCCTTTTGACTGATGTTGAAATTAATAAACATTGTTTATAAAACTTGTGTACATGTGTATATTTAAAAATTTTAAAGGAACACTTTGACAGGAGAACTAATTAAAGGTTACCTCTTGCCAGAGTTCTAAACCAATTGACAAGAGAAAAATTAACTGAGTTAGAAATGCCACCTCTATTGCTGATAAAGAGAAGGTTGAGGGCATAGTTTGTGAGAGAGCCAAAATTTGTTTGCCAAATCCCAGTAGCCCTATGTCTCTTCAGACAGCTAACTCAAGGAAAGGTTTCGATATGTAGAACATAATGGCTTGCCAAGGTCACTATTTCCACTTGTTGGGGTAGACCGAGAGAACAAATCTCTCATAATTAGGACCTTTTGACTAGATACCTAGATAAGTAGCTTAAATCTGAGTAATCATACCCCCTCTCTGCAAAAGAGTAACAAGGGACAGGATAAGAGTGTAAGAGTATTTGAAGAAAACCTTCCTGGAAAGCAGTAGGAAGAAAGAATACCCTCACAAAAGAATCAAAGCTTAGGTTTTTCTGCATATTGTAAAATGGACTTTCAAATGTTTACCAGTTTGCATTTTCACCAACATGCCTGTTTCTTCATTACCTTATTAATATTAAACATATATTTTTCCTGGCCTAATTGAAGTTAAAGGTTCAAAGTTCTTAGTTTGTATCTCCTTGAATGGAGCACCTACCTAAGGTCTTGCTCATTCATAGTTTCTCAGACATTTTTTTTTTTTATTGCGCAGTGACTCAGTTATTCCTGGACCCCATCCCTAAAATTCTGATTCAGTAAGTCCAGGATGAGGCTCAGGCAGTTACTAAATCTTCATACTTGATTATTCTTTTTGGCTCCTTTATTTTTTATTTAAAAAGCTGTATATTGTTTCCTGTGTTTTTCTTTGAGATTCATAGATATAAAAATTGTTTTAAGACTAGACTTGCAATAATTTTGTTCTTAATAGGAAGAAATGACCCTGAGTGTGACCTTTGTGGTGGAGACCCAGCTAAGAAATGCCGTTCTTGCTCCTGTCATATATGTGGTGGGAAACATGAGCCCAACATGCAGGTTCTATGTGATGAATGTAACATGGCTTATCATGTTTACTGCCTGAATCCACCTTTGGATAAGGTCCCAGAAGAGGAATACTGGTATGATAATCATGTTTTTAATTTTTGTTGTTCTCGCTATGTAAAGAATTGAATATGAAGTATTTATTTGAACCACTAGAAGTAGATTTCTAAAAATAACATAGCATATATTAAAAGTGCTTGGAATGTTACAGCCAATGATTAGTTGGCATTGATGTCTCCTTTGAACTACTGTAACTTCTGAACTGGTCTCCAGCTCTATTTTCCTTTTTTTTGCAGTTTTTGGCCAGGGCTGAGTTTGAACCCACCACCTCTAGTATATGGGGCTGGTGCCCTACTCCTTTGAGCCACAGGCACCGCCCAACTCTATTTTCTTATTCCCTCCATTTCTTTCTCCAATATGGAGTCTGTGTTTGTTCAAAAATGCAAATCTGATCGTGTTGTTCCTTTGCCTCAGGGGTTTTGTGTTGCCTTGCAGGACCCTGCATATTATTTATTGCTTCTCTAGCTTTCTTACCACTTTCATCTTATTTCCCTAAATTCTGTACACTCCAGCCAGATTACCTATCTTTCGACTCTTAAATAAGTCGTGCTATTTTTCTTTTTGAGATTTTCACATTTGACACATTTTCTTCTTTGAAGCATTTTTCTCTTTGCTTAACTTCAAGGTGAAATTCATCCTTCATCTTTTTAGTTAAATATGGCTTCCTCTGGTAAGCCTTTATGGATGGCCCTGTGCTCCCCAACTGTTAGATGTCCCTGTTCTATAATAGTGCTTTAACAAATTTTAAGTACTTAATATTTGTTAAACCCTAACAAAGTGCTTTATATGGATTATTGTATTTGATCTATGAAGCTCAAGTAGAACAAGGCTTCAAGGTGACATATACGTATTTCATGGAGTTAGTAATAGCTACAAAAAGAAGTGGCTAGAAAAGAGACTGGGAAAAATGTGCCTGAGTTATAATGAATGTTTTAAAACCATATTAAGAAATATTTTTTCTTTTTATTTATTTTTATTTTTTTGAGATAGTCTCACTTTGTCGCACTCGGTAGAGTGCTGGGATATCACAGCTCACAGCAACCTCCAACTCTTGGGCTCAAGTGATTCTCTTGTCTTAGGCTCCCAAGTAGCTGTAACAACAGGGAGCCGCCACAACACCCAGCTATTTTTAGAGACGGGGTCTCACTCTGGCTCAGGCTGGTCTTGAACCTGTAAGCTGAGGCAATCCACCCGCCTTGGCCTCCCAAGTGCTGGGATTACAGGCATGAGCCATCGCACCTGGCCCTTTTTTTCTTTTGAAAATATGTGCTATATTGCTACCATTGCAGGCTTTTAAGTAAGAGGGATGACATAGTTGGAAATACTGATGTCACAAGTGGGTAATTGGTATCAGTGTGAATAATAGATTGCTCTCCATTTTTTGGATTCTCCTTTTGCCTGTTAGGAAAGTGGTTGTTGTGACAAGCCATAGGGATGGGGGAAAGGGGAAGAAATCTATCTTCCTCCTTCCATTACCTCACATAATCACACTTAGAATTTTACCATTGCTAATGACATTTTCTCTGAAGTCTCATTTTTCTTTTCTTTTAAAATGCAAGCCCTCCCCTCTTTTTTTTTCACTATATTGCCCTTGGTAGAGTGCTGTGTCGTCACAGCTAACAGCAACCTCAAACTCTTGGGCTTAAGTGATTCTCTTGCCTCAGCCTCCCAAGTAGATGGGACTACATGTGCCCACCACAACGCCGGCTATTTTTTTGTTGCAGTTGTCATTGTTGTTTAGCTGGCCCAGACCGGGTTTGAACCTGCTAGCCTCAGTGTGTGTGGCTGGCGCGATAACCACTGCACTACGGGTGCCAAGGCCAAGCCCTTTTCTTATCTGCTGTCTCAGTTCATCCTTTTGCCTTTTCAGGAACTTCAATTCCTTCTGTTAATTCCTCTTCCCTGTTGCCATTACTAGGTTGTTCTCATTAGCATCCAAGAATCTCTTGAGTTTTCAAAACACACACCTCTTCCCTAGATTCCATTTCCCTGACCATCTGTCAACCCTATTCTCTGTTCCTGGCAGAGCTTCTCCAGCTGTCTCCACAAATTGTTCTGATTGTTTCCATTTCTTCTCCTCCCATTCATACCTCAGCACCCTAATCTGGCTTTCCTTTCCTCTACTCCACTATTTCTCCTAATGTCAGGCTCACAGACAATTTTTGTTTCCAAGCCCAGTGATCACTTCTCATTCCTCTCATCACTCAACTCTTCAACTGCTCATCTGGTTATTCTGTCTTTATAGATTTAATGATATCAGATGACCCTGATTTTCTACCTGGTGCACTGAGCTCCTTCTTAGTCTCTTACTGGTTTTCTTTCACCTGCCAGATTTCAGAGCAAAGCACTACACCCTTGTTTTCTCCCCTTGCTTGCTTTCTAGGTAACTTAATCTAATCATAAGACTTTATGTACCAAACTGATACTTCTGGATTTATATCTTCAGGTCTAATATATCCTGAATTTTATATTTTTTTTTCTGAATTTTATATTCTTATATTCAATTGTTTCCGTGATTAACATTGCAAAATAGTCCAAAAAGAGACCATAATTTCTAGAAAAACTTCATGAAATTCTGCTCCTCCCCCAGTCTTCAGTAAAATCTTCATTTTATCTACTTCCTCATGCCAAAAAGCTAAGCTTCATCCATGATTCTTTTTTGCTTTTTTCATGTACTCTACATCAGCAAATCTTAGTTTTCCATAATCCTCCATTCTCATCCCTCACTTCCCTGAACTTTATAATAGATGCCTAACTAGTCTCTTTGTTTCTATAATATACACCTGCTAGCCTTTCTCCCATAGCAGCAGAATGATCTTACTAAGTTCTGAATCGGGTCATTCATCTGTTTAAAACCCCCTACTGTCTTCCTATTGCACTTAGAATAAAATCTCAGCCTTTATGGTATCTGACCTGGCCCATGTCTATTCCCTAACTGCTGTTGCTTATCATTAGTATATTATACTTACTAACCTTGAGTTATACCCACCTTTATGTTCCTCAAAGCATATCATTCCTTTTTTTTTTTTTCTGTAGAGATAGTCTCACTTTATCGCCCTTGGTAGAGTGCCGTGGCGTCACAGCTCACAGCAGCCTGCAATGCCTGGGCTTAGGCGGATTCTCTTGCCTCAGCCTCCTAAGTAGCTGGGACTACAGGCGCCAGCCACAATGCCTGGGTATTTTTTGTTGCAGTTGGGCCTGGACCAGGTTCAAACCCGCCACTGAGCCACAGGCACCGCCCCAGTATATCATTCCTTTTTTTATCTCAGGCCCTTTACACTTAACCATTTCTTTGTCTAGAATGCCTTCTTTGGGTTATTTCCTTTACCTAAGAAGCATACCATTTCCATCCACTGTTATCACATAACCCTGATGTATTTCCTTTATAACACTTAACACTTTCTGAAATTCTTTCCTTGTATGGATTGGTTTTCCTTAGAAACATTTTGATCACATTCCCATCACCAAAACAGTAGTGCCTTTGCAGATAGGTTTCTAAACAAACCTGTTAAAAGGAATGAATAAATAAATTTTCTACTTTTCCAAATGTTGTTGTCTGGGTATTTAACCTCTGTACTAATTTTCTCAGATAATATCTGCTTTAGTCAAATTATAGTTATAAAGGTTAGTCCTTCAAGTAAAATATAGTCTGTCTTTAGAAGAAATTTATTTTTTGAAGTCTTCCTAATTTCCCAACTAGAAGATTTTAATTTATAGTATTTAGTGCCTTCTCAGACATAATTTGCCCAAGATTAGGGATTGAATTATTTTCATTTTTCTCACCTATAGTATTGAACAAGATATTTCATAATTAGGCAGTCAGGGTTGACTGGTGAGTATAGAGAGATATCTTCCTTGCTCTAAAGGCTACATGGAATAGATAATTATGAAATAGAAAGTATGGACAAAGAAATTTAAAATTAATTGGGCAATGGTCATTAGATCTTTGTTAGGATATTCCCAAAGTTTTCTGTTACTTGGTGACACAGAACAGTTCCATCTCATTCTATGGTCTTGAACCTTATTTTTTTGTGGCTCAGTGAGTAGGGCGCCGGCCCCATATGCCGAGGGTGGCGGGTTCAAACCCAGCCCCGGCCAAACTGCAACAAAAAGAAAAAATAGCCGGGCATTGTGGCCGGCGCCTGTAGTCCCAGCTGCTCGGGAGGCTGAAGCAAGAGAATCATGTAAGCCCGAGAGTTAGAGGTTGCTGTGAGCCGTATGACGCCACGGCACTCTACCTGAGGGCGGTACAGTGAGACTCTTGTCTCTACAAAAGAAAAAAAAAGAAAAGTTTGAAGGCAGTTTATGAAATACTAGTTACAGTAAGTGATTAGCTGCGAATAAGCTAGAAGACAAGTATGGAAAGTGGAATTTAGCTAGGAATAAGGTTAATATAAACATCCTTGAAGTTCTCTATCCTTGTAATAAACTTTTTTTTTTTGACTGACTATTATATAGTTCTGAGAATTCTAAGAATCAATTTATATGAGAAGATGTATCTGTGGCATTGTTGAATGTTTTGTCTAGGACATCTAGTCTTGCTACTTTTGTTTTAATGATAACTTTAAATGAACACTTCGTTGTCCTCAGAGTTAATGATAAGATGGGCGAGGGTACCATTTGAATTTCAGTTTTGTCTGGCTTTTGAACAGAATTTGAGGATTTTATAATAAAATCTGTAAGTTCTCTAAAAGGATGATAAGAATGCTTTTTATATATCTTATATAGTCAGCCTAATCGTAAATATTTTAAAAAGTTTAATATTTTAGTGTCAGCAGAAACTGTAATATACCAAGTAATACATATTAAAACCTGTTCTAATCTAGAAGGGCTGTTATGCTGTTATTGGTCTTAATATGGTTTTGTCAAAATTCCTTTGTTCTTTTCTTTGAAAGGTATTGTCCTTCCTGTAAAACTGATTCCAATGAGGTTGTAAAGGCTGGTGAAGGACTCAAGATGAGTAAAAAGAAAGCAAAGATGCCATCAGCTAGTACTGAAAGCCGGAGAGACTGGGGCAGGGTAAAGAAAAAAAATTTTTTTATTAAGTAACAAGTTATAATATGTAGTATGTCAATACCAATAGTAATAATGATACAAAAGATTAAACAATATAGTTATTAATACTGGTGGTACTTAAATTACATGAACAATTATATTTTATTCATGTCTTGCAAAATGAGTCATTTCATAAGTAACATTTTAACATAACCGATTTCTTAAACAGCTTGTTTTGTGATTTTTAGGGAATGGCTTGTGTTGGTCGGACAAGAGAATGTACTATTGTTCCTTCTAATCATTATGGACCTATTCCTGGTATTCCCGTTGGATCAACTTGGAGATTTAGAGTTCAGGTATGTCTTAAAATTGGCTTAATTGAAAGGGTAAAATCGGGTATAGTTCAAATTGTAGCAGTGTTAATGTCTATTGATTGTAAATGTACCTAGTTGGTAACACATGATATTCAGTTGTTAGAATGAAAGATTTTCTTTAGAATGGGTTTATTCTTCCCAGAGGTTAACAGACAGAAGAAAACATATCACTTTGTTTTACTGTTCTATTATAGCTAAGGGAGTCGACATAATTAAACTTTCTAAAGAATGTTTGCCAAAAATTTAATATTTAGAACTCCAAACATTAAATTTTTCTTTAAGTCATGTGGTAAATTACCATTTAATGTGACTGAACTCTTTAAGCTTGCTTCAGGTGTTTTCTTTGGGGCTTATCCTCCTGAACAAAACTGTGTACAAGATAATTGGGCAGAGGGAATAAAATTATTTTCTCCTTCAACTGGAGAAAGACTATGTTGTATTTATTCCTAACTATTTTAGAAAGGTAATTTTATGGAAAACTTGATGTGAAAGAAAAACAAAGTCTCTGGTAGAACCGTTTCTTTTTTCTTATTTTTAGAGACAGAGTCTCAGTTTATTGCCCTCAGTAGAGTGCCTTGGCATCACAGCTCACAGCAACCTCCAAGTCCTAGGCTTAGGTGATTCCTTTGCCTCAGCCTCCTGAGTAGCTGGGACTACAGGTGCGCGCCACAATACCCGGCTTTATTAAATCATAACTTTGTACATTGATGCATTTATGGGGTTCAGGGTTCTGCTTTGATATAAAATGTGATATGGTTACATTGAACTTAGTAACACATCCATCACAATTATACTCATTTCTTAATTGTTTTGAAATGTACATTGCATCATGCACCTGGCTAGTTTTTTGTTGCAGTTTGGCTGGGGCCGGGTTTGAATCCACCACCCTAGTATATGTGGCTGGTGCCCTACCCACTGAGGCACAGGCGCCCCCCAGGTAGAACCATTTCTAATTAGAGACACCCAAGATCTTGAACTTTGAGAGAGGCTTTAATTTTTATATTGAATGGCCCTGGTATGTAGACTTTCAATATAATTTTATAAGAATAATGTATGATTGTCCTTCAGTATCTTTGGGGACTGATTTTTGGGATCCCCCACACCTACCCAAATCTACAAATGGCTTAAGTCCTTTTATATAGTGGTATAGTATTTATAAATGCTGTGTATATAGTATGTTGTTTAGGGAATAATGACAAAAAAATGTGTATGTGTTCAATATATACACAACCATCAATTTTTTCCCCCAGAGTATTTTCTATCCTTGATTGATTCTGCAGGTGTGCAACCTGTAGATGATATATAGAGGGCCAAAGGTATTAGTGTAGGATTTATGTTTTGAAAACCCACCCTACTTCTGAACCTCATTGTCTATTTTTCAGAGGTAACTACTTTAAAATTTTAGTTAATTCCTCTGGGTTTGCCTTCTTATTCCTAAATAACATGTTCATACTTCTTTGTTCATATTTTAGTTTTATTAACTTCTATGGAAGATGATCATTTAGTTTAATACTCAGTCCTCTCATACTTGCAATTGTGTTGTAATTTTGGTTGAATCAGTATTCAGTGTTTATAATATTTTAAGTTTGGATCTATAAATACAATAAAATGTTACATAGGGGATATAATACTATAAAAATGCATTTGATGTATTTTTAGTTGCTGCCTTTTTTCCTTCTTTTTTTTTTTTTTTTGGTAAACCTATCTCTTGTTTACAAAAATAACAAACTCTAAAAGCCCCCTTATATGACCTAAGATGACTATGATGTTATTTGCCTGAACAACTAATAGGATGCTAGAGAAGATTCAGAGAAAAATTTTACCAGGGTTATTGAGCTGGAGAAATCAAATGGCCCTGGCTTCTGAAATGTCTGGGTTTCTAAGGCCTAACCCTTTCCAGGTTCTGTTGCTCTTATAAGCTGCTCTTGGCCTCTAAAATGCCACCTTTCCCAAGCCCACTGCGTAAGCTTGAATTTCATCTTGCTTTAAGAACAATTGTACGACAAACAGGTAAACTACAATACCTTTCTCAGGGAGTTTCCCCATTTATCTTTAATTCTGCCTCGCTGAAACAAAGGAGTGATGCTTGTTTCAGCGAGGCAGAATTAAAGATATCGGGGCCGGGGGGCGGGAAAGCATTTGACCATTGAAGTGTAGATAGTATGCATGAACTACAAATGGATAGCATGTTTGGGTTACTATGAATAGTTTTGGCTCAAGCACATAGGTTCTACGAAGGAAAAGCTAGAGACAAGGCTGGGAAAACAAGCCAGATTGAAAGAGGGTAATGTATAATGCCTAACTTGGCCTTGATACTGTGGGACCATTTAAGGTATTTAATTTTTATTTATTTATTTATTTTTTTTTTTTTTTTGAGACAGTCTCACTACGTCACCCTTGGTAGAGTGTCCTGGTGTCACAGCTTACAGCAACCTCAAACTCTTGGGCTTATGTGATTCTCTTGCCTCAGTCTCCCAAGTAGCTAGGACTATAGGCAACTGCCACAACTCCTGGCTATTTTTTGTTGCAGTTGTCCTTGTTCTTTAGCTGACCCAGGCCAGATTCAAACCCTCCAACCTCGGTATATGTGGCTAGCGCCGTATCCACTGTGCTATGGGTGCTGAGCTTGTTTAATGTATTTTAAGCAATTGAAAGTCAAAAGCAGAATTGTTCTTAAAAGGACCATTCTGTTTGTGATAGACTGGATTTGAAGGAGCACAACTGGAGGCAGTGAAAAGGAGTCTATTGTAAGTATTCATGATGCAAACTAAGAAGTGGAAGTTGAAATAGAGAGATTTGAGAGTCTTGTGACCCAAGTAGGTTTGAGGAATAAGGGAGAAGAACTAGGCTAATAACTCTTCGGGTTTTTTGTTTGGTTTTTGTTTTTGGCAGAGTCTCACTCTGTTGCCCAGGCTAGAGTGCAGTGGCACAATCACAGCTCACTGAATCCTCAAACTTCAGGACTAAAGCAGTCCTCCTGGCTTAGCCTCCCAAGCAACTGGGATTATTATACATGTGCACCGCCACACCCAGCTAATAGTTTTATTTGTATAGAGATGGGAGGGGGTGTCTCACTATATTGCCCAGGCTAGTCCTGAACTCCTGGCTTCAAGTGATCCTCCCTCCTTGGCCTCCCAAAATAGGATTACAGGCAGAAGCCACTGCACCTGGCCACACCTGCATTTTTGACTTGGAAAAAGGGCAGAGAACAAACCCCTAATTAAAGACCTGAAATACAGGAAGAGATCTGGCCCATGAGTTCCAATAGACATAAGAGGATGATTTTTTTGCTGCTTATTATGTAACTCAGACTTCTCGGTTCAATCAGTACTAGAGTTATCAACTCACTGAAAGGATAAATTTGGGGAGAACCAAAATAAGAGAGCAAGATAGAACTCTAGGTGTGAGGTTCAGTTCTTGGGCATCTAGATATCAGTAATGCATATGAAAGTACTTTGTAAATGTAACGTAACTGTTCAGAGGTATTCTGAGACTCTTTTTTTACTTACAGGTGAGCGAAGCAGGTGTTCATAGACCCCATGTTGGTGGAATTCACGGTCGAAGTAATGATGGAGCTTATTCTCTTGTCCTGGCTGGTGGATTTGCAGATGAAGTAGTAAGTCATCATATTTAGAATTTGCTTTGATCATTCAGTAAAATACAAAAGCTTTGTCTAGGTTACATCAAATACTATCTCTTTTTAGCATAGCTTTTATGTTGAAATAGTGTTATCAGTGGTAGTGGTAGTACTCAGTCTTGATCAGTTATATACAAGTTATATGGTAAATCAGTTGGCAGTTTAATCTTTAAATGACTAATTTCACTTAAAATACATTTGGTAACTGATAAGAAAAATAATTCTCTAGAGAGCTTTTTTTAAAATTAAACTTACTACTTTGACGTAATTGTAGGTTCACCTGTAGCATTAGAAATGCAGAGACCCTGTCCTCTCTACTGAGTTCCTTATAAAGGTGATACCTTGCAAGACTGTATTATAGTATCACTATAATACTAGTTCCCGGCCATTATGGAAAAAGCTGCAATTAATATTTGTGAACTGAATCTTTGTATTATAAGCAAGTCATAGCTATAGAAGTAGGTTAGGAAAACCCAAATAAGCTTCACATTCAAGAAAAACTTTATTCTTTTAAGCTCAGTGGGTGGGGCACCGGCCCCGGCCACGTACACTGAGGCTGGTGGGTTCAAACCTGGCCCAGGCCAGCTAAAACACCAGTGACAACTGCAACCGAAAAATAGCCGGGCGTCGTGGCGGGTGCCTGTAGTCCCAGCTACTTGAGAGGCTGAGGCAAGAGAATCGCTTAAGCCCAAGAGTTTGAGGTTGCTGTGAGCTGTGACAGTACCGCACTCTAATGAGAGTGACATAGTGAGATTCTGTCTCAAAAAAAAAGAAAAAGAAAAAATTTATTCTGAAGTCTTGATTTGGTATAATATTCATGGAGCCGATGATCTTTGTTCTGTTTGGATTAATGGGCATGAAGCTCTTGAGTACCTGCTGATAGTCAAGTTAATGTTTTACTTTAGTAACTTGAGAATTAATCAAATGCTAGTTTTAGTGCCCTATTTAGGTGACCTCTCGTGAGAAATGAGGACCCAGAAAGATGATTTATATCTTCTCAGTTTTCCTGAGAAGTAGTTTGTTCAGTGATCAGGAGAAAACTCAAACCATGCTGTTTTGGGTTTGTGTCTTAGACCATGGAGCTTCTCTTCCTAGCTATGTGGCCTTACGCAAGTTACTGAACATCTGTCTCATCTGTAAAATAGTGCTTATAATAATACTTCATAGGTTTCCTGTGAGGTTCAAATTGTGTGTAAAATGCTTTGCCTAACCCTCCCCTCCACCATAGTAAGTGCTAGATAGTGTTATCAGTGGTAGTGGTAGTACTCAGTCTTGTAAGCATGTAAAGGATATTGTGAGAGAAACTGGCAAAAATTGAAGATATGTTCCCTAGACTGCCTTGATATAAGGAATCAATAAAGGAATCTGGGAAAAATGTAATGGTCTTAATTGTGCTTCAGAATGATTTATTTGGCTATCTTTAGTAGGGAGGTTGAGAAGATTGAGATGGTCTTCTACCTTGTAAGGGTGATGGATGACAGGAATGGAGCATTCAGCTTATTGTCTTAGGCAGCTGCTCTAGCACCTTGGGAGAAGAATAGAGGTTGGAAAATACAAGAAGAATTAAGTATTCCAGGTTAGCACCATGCCCCTTATGTAGCTTCTTTATGTGAACTCTGTTCAGGCAGCAGCCATGTTGAGGTTTCTCCCTCCCAGGGCACAATCTAGTGCAGTGGCGCAACCCACAGGAACGGTATTAAAGGGTTGTGGCATTGGGAAGATTGAGAACTACTGATCTAGTGGATGATGAACTAGAAGATGTAACATATTTAAGCTGATGCTTTTTTTTTTTTTTTTTTTTTTTTTAGGAAAGTCTCTCTTTGTCACCCTTGGTAGAGTGCTGTGGTGTCACAGCTCACAGCAACCTCTAGCTCTTGTGCTTAGGTGATTCTCTTGCCTCAGCCTCCTGAGCAGCTGGGACTACAGGCGCCCATCACAATGCCCAGCTATTTTTTGTAGAGGTTTGGCCGGAGCCAGGTTTGAACCCCCCACGCTTGGTATATGGGGCCAGCACCCTTCCCCCTGAGCCACAGGCACCTCCCTAAGCTAATCATTTTTCCTAGGCAAAATAGTCTGAAGTAATATTGGCTGAGCTCTGACAGTCCAGCAATTCTTTATTTCCCCAGGATAATTTAAAGTTTTTGTTGGTGTAGTGATTAAAAACAAAGAGTTAATAGTGTAGAATTTAAACCATGTTTACTTGATTATTCACTGCTTGAATAACAATGTTTTAAATATTATTTCACCTAGATTGCTTTTACTGTGCTCTCCTAGTTTGCACTTTTTCTTTAATCGTAGCATTCCATGATTATAACTTGAAAAGTTGACAAGGTTATTTTGGAGTCAATCCAGATACCTTGTGGAAAACTGCTTTTGATCAATTTCAGAAGTTATCTCAACTATTCTAGATATACTTGTTTATTAGAATTCCTTTACATAGAATACACACTAAAGATGAAATTCCTTAATACCTTTCTAAAAAAATAGACTTCAATATTGAGATATTCAAGTTTTTTGTACCAATAAAAACACTTTTTTAAGCTTTAAGACTTTAGTTGTGACTCTTAATCCAAAAGGAAAACAAGTTGTAAACAATTGACTTCTGTAACAAGTAAGAATTTTGGAGAGAAAACATCATAGTCTAAGTTCCATCTGCACTAATTAAAATGATCTTTCATTAAAAAAGAATCACTAGGGCAGCACCTGTGGCTCAGTCGGTAAGGCACCGGCCCCATATACCGAGGGTGACGGGTTCAAACCCAGCCCTGGCCAAACTGCAACCAAAAAATAGCTGGGTGTTGCGGGCGCCTGTAGTCCCAGCTACTCGGGAGGCTGAGGCAAGAGAATCGCTTAAGCCCAGGAGTTGGAGGTTGCTGTGAGCTGTGTGAGGCCACGGCACTCTACCGAGGGCCATAAAGGGAAACTCTGTCTCTACAAAAAAAAAAAAAAAAAAAAGAATCACTATTCAGTGTTAGTAGAATTTATTGCATACTGATAGTTTCCTCAATTTGAATATTAAATTAGGAAAAGACTTTAATATCCATGTAAATTCTAGTTGCTACCAAAATAATTGTGGGGCTAGTTTATATAACATTTTCTTATGGCATATATTTTATTTTACATTTAATAGGCATTTTATACTGGTTCTTAGTTTTCAAATTTCTCCGTAAGCTTCTTTTTAATGGTCACTGTTTTATCTGAATGTGATATGGATGAACTCATAGGATGTGAAATGTTAAAGAACTTATTCTCTTAGAATTTCAGTGAGATTTTTAGGTAAACTTGCTTTATAAAATTTAGTGTCAAGATCAGAACTTGAAATTTGGGCTCAGCGCTTGTAGCACAGTGGTTAGGGCACCAGCCACATACACCTAAGGTGGCAGTTTCCAACCCAGGCCAGCTAAAACAACTGGAACAACAACAAGAAAATAGCTGGGCATTGTTGCGGGTGCCTATAGTCCCAGCTACTTGGGAGGGTGAGGCAAGAGAACTTCTTAAGCCCAGGAGTTTGAGGTTGCTGTGAGCAGTAACGCCACGGCTCTCTACCGAGGGTGACATAATGAGACTTTTGTCTCAAAAAAAACTTGAAATTTGGCAGCAAACGTAGGTATGATATAGATGGCAGTTGAGAATTCAGTTATTGAATGTTTATCAAAGTAATACTATTAAATATATATACCTATAAGCTAGTATTAATAAGTTTATTTTAATGTTAAATAATTTCCAACCAATAAGGCCTTATTTCCTAACAGCCTATAGATTATTTAAACACATAATTAGCATAAGAATAACCATGGTGGGAGATGTTGGAAATTCTAACTTAAAGTGAAAGCTTTAAGTCAGGTGGTATAATTTGAAGGTGTACTTCACATAAGATTGCATTTGAATTTTGCATTATCTTGGTACATACCTGAAAAGAACACATCAAATCATTCTAACCAAATTTTTTTTTTTTTTTTTTTTTTTTTTTTTGTAGAGACAGAGTCTCACTTTACTGCCCTCGGTAGAATGCCGTGGCGTCACACGGCTCACAGCAACCTCCAGCTCTTGGGCTTATGTGATTCTCTTGCCTCAGTCTCCTGAGCAGCTGGGACTACAGGCGCCCGCCACAACGCCCGGCTATTTTTTTTGTTGTTGCAGTTTGGCCGGGGCTGGGTTTGAACCCACCACCCTCGGTATATGGGGCCGGCGCCCCACTCACTGAGCCACAGGCGCTGCCCATCTAACCAAATATTTTGACTTTGAAGTAAGAGTTGGTGAAATCGGCTTAGCACCCGTAGCTCAGTGGTTAGGGTGCCAGCCACATACACTGGGGCTGACAGGTTCGAACCCAGCCCGGGCCTGCTAAACAACAACTACAGCAAAAAAATAGCTGGGTGTTGTGGTGGGCACCTTTATTCCCAGCTACTTGGGAGGCTAAGGCAAGAGAATTGCTTAAGCCCAAGAGTTTGAGGTTGCTGTGAGCTATGATGCAATAGCACTCTACCCAGGGCAGCAAAGTGAGACTGTCTTTAAAAAAAAAAAAGAATTGGTGAAATTATAACTTGAGTTTAGGTGTCTTAATGCAGAAAATCTTCTCTTATAGGACCGAGGTGATGAATTCACTTACACTGGAAGTGGTGGTAAAAATCTGGCTGGCAATAAAAGAATTGGTGCACCATCAGCTGATCAAACATTAACAAACATGAACAGGTACTACTGTAAAGACTATTTAGAATTTGGACATAACATCGTATAAACGTTTGATTATAGGACTGTAATTTGTAAGAATCTTATATTGAGAGTTAAAGATCTGAAATTAAAATTCCATCGTCTGATTATATCATTGTCTATAGGCATCCTAAGTTAATTCTTTATACCATTATTCTTTAAATGGCACAATTGCCAGTCTTAATACATGTAAACGTACTGTGCATTTGAAAACATGTAGACATCTCTGAAGGAAAGGAGCATATATAATTTAAGTGAAATTAAAGACAAGGTGGCGTGTCTACTACCCCACAGTGAAAGCAAAAGTGATGTTCTACTCAACACAGATTTAACTTTTAAAGTGACACCTTCTTTGTAGAGAAAACTCACATCTGTGTGAAATAAGGGAGCCACTTTATGTTCATAAGTGATATATCAGATAGCTTAGTCAGAACTGCATTCAAGGTACTTTCAGGGTTTATATGTACCAACAAGATATCTTCTAAACGTTTACAAAAGGAAATGTTACAAAAAAAAATCTTTTCTAACTAAATCCCCTTTAAGGCATTACAAAAAAGCCACCTTGTGCTGACCTTTATTCTATAGAACTATCTATATCCCAGCTCCCATGGAAACAGAAAATTTAATAATTTTCCAAAACAGTTACATTTTGTCAGTGAGTGTGAATACCAACATCGGTAATAGATAAGTAACCCAAACTATCAGACAGCAAAGATTATATTATAATTTGTTGTGCTGAAAATTTTGTAATCATTTCATAAAGTTAGAGTATTTTGTGGATTGAATAATAGTATATTTCATGTTCAGTCTAATTTCACTCGGTTTTAAGTAGTGTCCCCTTAATTTCTGATTACCGTGTGAAGTAAAGAATATACCAGTATAATTTTAAGACTTCATTGCATACCAGGTTACAAAGAATCTGTTTTTATGTCTTCTATATTATTTCTGACAGTAGGATTATTTTTACTGAACCAGCAGAGGAGACAGGTCAGATTTGCTGGTGAAAACATTCCTGAGGTGCAGGAATTTAGTCCCTAGCTATTCTTTAGCAAGAAAGTAGCTCTTCAAGAGGAATGATCTTAGAAGAAATACTTTGTGCTTTTCTCAATGAAAATGTATCTTGAATTTGCGAAAGGGCCTTTTCAAGTTGTCAACTCTGAAAATATTTTCCCTTTAATAATAGATTATTTTGTTTGAATGAAACTTCTTTTATAACTACCCACCCTTTCAAACCCTTACAATATACATGTTAAGATTCCTTTCAAGCTTTTGGACAATCTAATAAGTACTCTTATAATCTCATTAGAAAATAATTGACAAGCAGTAAAAATCTTTGCTATTAAAGAGAGGGTAGTGAAAATGAAATAGTAAGTCAGAACAATTTAGGATTGACTTTATCATAGAGACTTAAACATTCAGTCAGTCACATAGCATTATGAACACACCTTGTGGTTTTAAGACTTTTGAAAAAAGGTACCTGTCTTAGAAACATGAAAACTGAGAAGAAAGCCTGACCCATAGTATACTCTTTCCCAAACAGTTTATGGTTCAGTTCATTTTTGCTTCGTTGCTAAGAGGCAATTTGACACCTTCATCCTTCTGAAAAACTTAGTCCTATTTCTTCCCAGTTCTTCCACTTTTAAGAAACTGTCGAGTGCAGCAAGGTAATCTGGCTATTCTTTATCAGGGCAGTTAATGACAACTGACCAGTTGAGCTGTAGATAGAGTAATGCAAGAGCTGTATTGCTGTTTTGCCTACTTCCATCCTCTTCTACTCTTCACATACTTGGATAGCCTGTATACTTACCTAAAGCTAGAAGTGAGTTGACAATGGCGGTTAGAGATGGTAATAATTATGATTGAAAGTACCTGTGAGCATTTAGAGCATTCTACTCAGTGACATGAAGGCAGTGCTTATCCTAGCTCTTTAAGAAGATGCAGTTAGGTATATATCAGTAGATACTTCATTAGTAAGACATAATTCTAGCCCTAGAGTTGATGGCTATATTTTCTTCTACCTTCCATAGTTTTAATGCATCTCCCTTTTAGCTAAAGATAACTTGGTAAGCTTTAACTCTTTGACTACAGCTATAAAAGTTATTTTTAAAAACGAAATAAGTTCATTTACTTTTGAAAGATAACTGTGGTCAAGAGATTTCTTTTCAATAGGTTAGTCATACAGATTTAAGGTCTATTTTTAATTTGAGCCTGTATGAGAAGAATTATACCCTGAAGAAGTATTTTGTACCCTATGTGATTTCACCAGATTAGGTGTGCTTCTTTTAACTTTACATATTCTTAATGTTTTCTTTTCACTTACGTTACAAAGTAGCTGTCTTAAAGGAAAACGTTAATTTTAAACAGATTCTAAAACTGGTATCTTAAAATACTAAAAACAGTTTTAAAGAGATTTTGGTAGGACGAGGTTTTCCAAAAGAAGACTTCTAACATCTGATAAACTCACTGATTTATTACTACTAAGTGAATACACATACTAAAGAAGTTCCAGCTAAGTCAGGTGCTTCTTCCAACTCAGTGCTCCTCCTTATCTGTGTGTCATCAGTAAAACCTGGTGATCTCAACCAGACTAAAATCTTCATTGTTGGCTGTGTGCACTGGCTCACGCCTGTAATCCCAGTGCCTTGGGAAGCTGAGGCAAGAGGATCACTTGAGGCCAAGAATTTAAGACCAACCTGGGCACCATAGCAAGACCCTCATCTCTACAAAAAATTAGCCAGGCCCAATGATGCGTGCCTATAGTCTCAGCTAAAGCAGGTGGTTGCTTGAGCCCAAGAGTTCGAGGTTATAGTAATCTGTGATCATACCACTTCATTCTAGCCCAGGCAACAGAGTGAGATCCTGACTCTAAGAAAGGAAAGTCTTTGTCTTGATTTAGCACAGGCATTTGGATGCTTCAGTCTTGTTAAATTTATCTTTTTATAGAGGCCTTTAAAGAATATCTCATACTGTACTTGTTCTTAATCTTATAAACTTTTAGGAATCTTTAGTATCTGGAATGTGGGAAATAGACCTAGGAAGATCATTTGAACCTTGATGACAAATATATATTTCTGGATTTCTTTCAACATTATCCCAGCAATTTACCTCCCTTATCAAAAATAACCATTAAAACAATCACTTGCTTTAGTTTTCCAACGGTCTCCCTTCCCTCAAAAAACGTTATTTAAAGAAAATTCCATGTATTTCTAGTTGTTTTCTATTATACGTGGCACAGATGTTATTACTTTCAGAAGAACCCTACAGGCTATCTGAGAACCAATCCCCTGGCTTGGGGATGACATCAGAAAACTGATTTGTCTTCTCTGCTGGTGGGGGAAAGCATAATCCTATTATCTGGAATAATATGGAAAGAATCATAGAATCTTGACCATCAGGTAAGGCATAATTCACCTTTTAATTGTGCTAATGACTCCATTACATACTAGAAGAAAGATTACTTGGTATAAAGACTTTTTTTTGTTTGTTTTTTAGGGCCTTGGCCCTAAACTGTGATGCTCCATTGGATGATAAAATTGGAGCAGAGTCTCGGAATTGGAGAGCTGGTAAGCCAGTCAGAGTGATACGCAGTTTTAAAGGGAGGAAGATCAGCAAATATGCTCCCGAAGAAGGCAACAGATATGATGGCATTTATAAGGTGCTCTATCTGGCATGACATGTTGTTTGTCATTCTTCCTGGGTTTCAAGGCAAGGTTGCCACAGGGAAGTACTGTGGGTGGGCTAGAGGAAACAGTAGGCCATCTTAGTTATTACTACTTTCTCCAAAACAGATACACAAAACAAACTTTATTTTTAAAGCTTATACAAAGTTCCAAAGAGCAGAGTTATATTTTAGGTTAAGATTTAAATATATATTCTCTATGATAAAACCATTTACATCACTTGGCTATTATAGACCTCGATTCTTTTCAGAGTCATTTTAATTGTAATAGATTTTCAAATCAGAGCACATTATAATAAAAATAGATTAGCAGGCTTTATTTAAAAATTGGGGTATCAGCTGGGCACGATGGCTCCTGTAGTGCTGGCACTCTGAAAGGCTGAGATGGGAAGATTGCTTAAGCTCAGGAGTTTAAGACCAGCCTGAGCAAGAACTCATCTCTGCTAAACATAGAAAAACTATCCAGGTGTCCTGGTGCATACCTGTAATCTCAGCTGCTTGGGAGGCTGAGGCAGGAGGATGGCTTGAGCCCAGGAGTTTGAGGTCCTGTGAGATGCTATCATGCCACTGCACTCTACCTGGGTGACAGAGCAAGACTTTGTCTCAGAAAAGAAAGAGGGCTGGGCATGGTGGTTTACTACCATAATCCTAGCACTCTGGGCGGCCAAGGCGGGCAGATTGCCTTAGCTTGGGAGTTCAAGACCAGCCTGAACAAGAGCGAGACCCCATTTCTAAAAATAGTCGAGCATTGTGGCAGATGCCTATAGTCCCAGCTACTTAGGAGGCTGAGGCAAAAGAATCACTTGAGCCCAGGAGTTAGAGGTTACTCTGAGCTAGGACTAGCTAGCACTCTACCAAGGGTGATTCTGTCTCAAAAAGTAAAAATAAAAAAGGAAAAAGTAAAAAAGGTGAGAGGATATATAGTGCCACCATTTTAATCTACCTGTGAGCAATTCTGTTAATTAGCGTAATTTGTTACTATGTAGCCATCTACACTTACATGGGAACTGTCTTAATAGGGATTAGATCAAAACAGTATTTTAGTGGATATTTTTGACTTATTTTACAGCAAAGCAAGTACCTTCTGAATTGCATTTAGTTCTGGCAAGTTTACTTATAACACTAATGTGATGATGTTATTAATAAATCTAAACTTTACATCTCAAACCAGTACTGATATATTTTGATTTAGGTGGTGAAATACTGGCCAGAGATTTCGTCAAGCCATGGATTCTTAGTTTGGCGGTATCTTTTAAGAAGAGATGATGTTGAACCTGCTCCTTGGACCTCAGAAGGAATAGAACGGTCAAGGAGATTATGTCTACGTTTACAGGTTAGATTATATTTGCCTAGGCTACTTGTATGTTCATAAAATTGTACACCTCTACTCTCTGGTATGCCCTAACATTGGATGTAACCCACAGCAGTTGATCAGTGGACTATAAGGGGTGAGGAATAAGATTGTCCAAATACACGAAAAGGTAGCATTCTAGGTGTCATCCTGTTCTAGGACCAAGGATTGTACTGGGAAAAGCTGGGCTTGTCAATAAAAAGTAAAATATTTCTACTTCAATTTAGAAATGAAGTATGAGGGGAAGGGATTCATAAAATTTAAGTATCAGAGGCCTTGAGAAGGGATGTTCATTTTAGAGGGTGCAGGGGTGTGTCTGGTAGGGGAAGGGTGGGGAAGAGGCTTATAGGAGTGGTCTGCTTTCTACCCTTCTCACTTTTCCTCACCCCTTTTTTTCTCTTCCCCCGCAAAGCTGCTTCCCTGCCCTGCCACCACCTTTAGTGCTTTTCCTTTTTTTCCCCTTTACCATGTTCAGCTATTAACTCATGAAAGACTTTATTGGTTTTGTATGCATAGTGGATGGTATGGCTGCATTTCCCCTTCACTGCCTGTATACCCTAGATTTTGTCCCTGACACTGACTTCAGAGCATGGTTTGAGTTCATCCCCCATCATTCCCCATTGGTGTGCTTCCTGTAAAGACTGCCAGCTTTGTCATTTCCCTTGGCTCTGCCTACACTGCATGTGTAGGGGCTGAACTATGGGCAAGTGTCTGACCACCCAGGCAGGTGAGTGTGTGTCTTCTAGTGCAAATCTTGTTTCTGTATTTTTCTTTTTAAACTCGTAGAATTGATTGTTTAAACAAGAGCCATTATCTGCTAAAATAACTACCAAAATTATACTTTTTATAACTAAATATTTTAAAAATTGCCAAATTAATTTCAAAAGGTTTTTTATATCCCAATGTTAAGAGCAGAAGCATGTGAGCCCATCTATGATGAGTTTATAATATCATTGATGTTTATAATATCACTTAAGCCTAAAACATTGAGTTTTTAACATGAGCATTATCACAAAGCATGCCCCACCCCTGCAAAAAAGGTAGCTATTAAAACATCAGGATAATAGAAATTTCTTTAAAGTATAACCCTTAGCTGGTAGAAGAGCTAGCACTTTAGTCATGTTCGGTCTTCCAAAACCCCCACCCCCACTAATCTTGGGAGGTAAGAATTTGACTCTTAATGTTTTTGGTTTTGTTTTTTATTAACTCCACACAACTTACTATAATCCCATCTATTTGATTACCATCTGTTGTGCTGTATGGTTGATCCTCACTTACCTTCATATCTAGATGTTACTTTTCTTCTTAAACTTTAAGCTACCTAGTCACAACTCTTAAAGACTTACCTTTCTTCTCTTAGATCTGAAACTAAGATCATTCATTGTATTATAAGATGGAATCTGTTAGCAGTCAAAGCTCTGTGGTTTTACCCTGAATTTGGGATTTGAATAGTCATTTGTCCTTTGAACTCTTTTCTTTAAATATCTATATTCTTTCTTTAGTTGAAGTCTTTTGGTTTGGGGAAAGTGTAGTCCCCCCTTTCCTTATTAAAAATTTCTCAGGAGGATCTAGAACCACCTTCTCTGTGAAGCTCAAATCTACATTGTACTTCTCCCTCCCATCAGTATCCAGCAGGTTACCCTTCAGATAAGGAAGGGAAGAAGACTAAAGGACAGTCAAAGAAGCAGGCCTGTGGAGCCACAAAAAGGCCAACTTCAGATGGTAGGTAATGATTGAAGAACATAAATCCTAATAAACTTTCTAATAAAGAAAAATATTAAGAGAATAAATTGAGACTTATAAGAAATTAAACGCAAATAGTTGAGGGGTGGGGGGTAGAGGGTAGGTCTTTTTGTGTATTTTTAGTAGCACAGAGCCAGAATGGCAGCAAATCCAGTATCCTAAACTCCAGGGGAAGTTAGATGCTTCTTTATGCTGGATATCTTTTTGCTAAACATTCCTGGTGCCAGTTAACTCTTGTTTCATAATTCTGCTTAGAACTACTTATAAGTCTGCTGATATATTTTTTTAAGCAAACCTAGATGACTGTCCAAGTGCCTCCAAAGGGTTCAAAGCATCAGATTCAGCAGAAGCAGTTGAGGCATTCCAACTAACTACTCAGCAACAACATCTAATAAGAGAGGACTGTCAAAACCAGAAGCTGTGGGATGAAGTGCTTGCATCTCTTGTGGAAGGACCAGTATGTAAAGATTTTTTAAAATAACATTCTAATATTAACAAATAATGAAAAGTAATTTTCTTATGAAGTATGATTTTCACTAGTCAGTCAAAACTTGATCTTTCTATTTAATTTTCTCATCCAGCGTCTCCACCTTTCAAAGATAATCTAAAGCAATAAATTTAAGTGTTTATAAATTTAAGCCTCTTAGATGTTGGGTTTTGACTTCTCTGTGCCTGAACTTAAAATAGTATTTTGACTTCTCTGTGCCTTCTAGTATTCCTAGAAGGAATAGTACACTTCAGCTGTGAGACACAAGCAACCTACTTTTAAAACTCACCAGGAAAGTTTTTGTTACAGTGCAAAATTGCCTGCCTAGTAGCATAAATTTTAAGCAAATCAGTACAATTTTCTTTCTTTTTTTTTTTTGGCCGGAGCTGGGTTTGAATCCGCCACCTCCGGCATATGGGGCCGGCGCCCCACCCACTTGACCACAGGTGCCGCCCTACAATTTTCAAACCTATATGTTCAACTTAGGGATAAAATGAGCCAGCATTGGTTTATTTAAATATTTTATATTTTTAAATTTTTTTCTCATTTTCAGGCAATCATAAATTTTAAAGTGAAATTATCAAGTCCCCAAAGTTGGAGGCTTCAGATGTGAATTGCCTGTTTATTCCTTGTTCACTTGCTTTTATTGTGACTTCAGTTTTGCGTATAAATTTGAATCTTCTATTAGATACTGACCCCTTATCCTTTGTAATAGGATTACTTTTGTGTTTTCTTTCCCTCCAAAATGGTTGATGTACAACTATTGTGGGTGAGCTCTAGTAGCCTCTCTTGAGAATCCATCTTGTCATCTTAGTAATTTCTTCTTCCCAATTCTCTTTTATCTTTCATTTCATTGGTTAGAACATCTCATATGTCTGAAATGGGGTTAATTGGAATTATCATTTCCTTTGCCTATAAATCTATAAATGTGATATGTTGGGTTATCTTTGGTAGAATGAGGACATAGGAAAAGTGATTTCACTCTGTGGAATTACTTTTAGTCAAGAGACCCAGGTACAAGAGACTCTGACTTTGTTAGGTTAGACTTACTTTCACTTAGAGAAGTTAAAATACAGTGAGCCATTATTAATCAGTCTAATTATTCTCTGGGCGCAAAGGACACAGGTTATGATAACTCAGGTGACTTCTATCTGTGGATAGGCAAGAAGGAAAGTAGCAAATATAAATGGAAGAAAAAGCCACCTGAGTGCCCATGGAATTTCTCCTCCTCCTGGGTGATATCCTACTAGTTCTATCACGATAGGACTTGGCCTGTCATGGTCAGATTCTTGTGACCTTGTTGCTAGCAGTTGCTTTGGATGTTAATATACTATTGCCCTGGACAAGTTTTATGTCCATACTCTTCAAAGAAGCCAGAAAACTGAGTGTTAGCCAACAGTGACTTTAAATCCATATGTATGTGTGTACATTTATATACCAATTACTGCCCAAGGCCCTATGTGATCAATAGCCCAACCTTCGTCTGTAGTCTTCTCTTGCTACCTTTTTGTGCCCAAACTGTTTTGACTATAGTAGTCTCTGTGCTAGTTAAACACACTCAATTTGTTGCTGCCCTATGCCTTTTCACCATATTCTTTCTGCCTGGAATGCTTTCTTGTCTTCCTGTGGCTTACTCCTTCATATCTTTTAAGCCTGCATAAATACTACACTTCTCAGGGAGGTCCTCTAAAAGTTCCCTGAGCACAGAGACTTTGTTTTCTTATTGCCACTGTAGATGAATGTCTAGCACATTATAGGAATTCAAAATACCTGTATTACATATACCCGTATTATGGACACATGGAAGTCCAGGAAAATAGTGGTCATTAACAAAGTAGTTTGTCAGGGAACAGAGGATACTTGCTATAAAGTTTAGGTGTATACAACATCTTCCCATTAAATGCCATATTTTTTAATGTGTTGTATAATACTAACGTATTTTCGTAATTCATGTTCATTGGTCAAAGATGTTAAGACATCTGGGGTTTTTTTGTTTGTTTTTTTGAGGCAGAATCTGTTTGTCACTCTTGGTAGAGTGCTGTCGCATCACAGCTCACAGCAACCTCAAACTCTTGGGCTCAAGCGGTTCTCTTGCCTCAGCCTCCCAAGTAGCTGGGACTATAGGCACTCGGCTATTTTTAGAGACAAAGTCTTGTTCTAGCTCAGACTGGTGTCAAGCACCTGAGTTCGGGCAGTCCACCTGTCTTGGCCTCCCAGAGGGCTAGCATTACGAGCATGACAAGACATCTTTTTAGAATGTAACATTTAATTTAACTTAATTCCTGTAAAATCTGCATTTTCTATTAACCTAAATAAACCCATAAAATGTATTTCCTTACTACCAAAAGAACTGAATGGAGGATTATCCTCATGACTATTCAAAACTACCTTTCCTTCTAGTTTAAAAGAAACAGCCTGGATAAAATGGAATTGGTAATGGCTTTTGAAGAAAATAAAGTATCCATTTGATCATATACTCTAGGTAGCTCTATTTTTTATAATTTTATCCTACTTTAAACATTGGCATCAGGAAAACATGGGACTTTTGGATGAAGGCAAAATACCACAGAATAATCCTAGAAGAATAAATTGTAATTCTTAGTAGTATTAGATATTATAGAGAGTATTAGTGCCTAGTCCTTCCTTAAAAAATTAAAAAATTTAAATTTTTAAAAAGCTTTAAAAAGCTTAAAAAATTCAAATTTGGTAATAGCCAAAGATAAAAAGGCAACCATTAGGTAATGACCTGGAGACAAAGCTGCCCATTATATTTTCACATAAGATCATTTATCCCAGGAATGTGAGGTTTAGGTGGTTGCCTTTTTTCTCTATTTTTTATTTTGAAATAGGATCTTGATCTGTTGCCCAAGCCAGAGTGCAGTAGTATAATCATAGCTCACTGCACCTTTTAATTCCTGGATCCAAGCAATCCTTCTACCTCAGCCTCCTGATAGCTGGGGCCGGGGCCTCATTATGTTGCCTAGGCTGGTCTCAAACTCTTGGCTTCAAGCAATCCTCCTGCCTCAGTCTGCCAAAGTGCTGAGATTGCAGGCATGAGCTACTGCGCCTAGTCAGACTTTGACTTTAATGGCATATATTTTGGCTTCGCAGCATTTTCAGTGCTAGTACTGTGTGAGGAATACAGTTTCTTCAGCTTATAAATTTGCTTATCTCGAGTAGCTACAAGAGTGACTACTTTTTTTCTTATTAGAAAACATTAAATATGACTAAGACCCTTTTTTGATACACTATAGACATGCATATTTTGGTGGTATAAGTGAAATTTTGATACATTCATGTAATAATAATTCAGGATGATTGGAATATTCATCACCTCAAACATTTTTCTTTATTCTAGGAAAAGTTGAATTATTTTCTACTCACTATATTGATAAAGTATACAATAAATTATTTACTGTAATCCCTCTACTAATTTGTTGAACAGTAGGTCTTATTTCTTCTATCTAGCTATATTTTTGTACCCTTTAACTACTAACACCTTTTTTCTGGTCACTTAGTATATTATGAACTGTTAACCTTTATTTCCTTCCCCTTGGGTATCATTCTAGAATTTTCTGAAAAAGTTGGAACAGTCTTTTATGTGTGTCTGCTGCCAGGAGCTAGTTTACCAGCCTGTGACAACAGAATGCTTCCACAATGTTTGTAAAGTAAGTGGAATTCCTTTCTCATTTCCAATATTAGGCCTGAAGGCACACTATTCGCTATACTTTTTTTTAGTGAGCTAAGAAGCATTTTTTTCCATGAAGTGTAGGATAGTTATGGAACCTTGTCTATTAAGAAGCATTTAATTATATCTCGAAGGTAAATGCATGTTTTAATTTGATAGTTATGGTAATTCTATTAATAGTTTCAGATAAAAAAATAGTTTGAGATATTCTATCATGTTTAGAATGACTAAGGAAGAGTTGAAATGAAGACATAAGTGTCATTGATCTTTACTGTGTAATAGTTTATATATTTTATATATTACAGTGCGAACTGGAGTAGTTTCACATATTTAATAAAGAATCTAACAGATTATATCTGGCAGAATGCCCAGATGAATTAAATATTGTGTTATCATTATGGCATAAAAGGAAAGTTTGAGTTTTAGTCAAGCATTGGACTCTTGCTTTATGAAGTAGTGGTTGTGTGCCCTATCCTAACTTCAGAACTTTAGTTTCTTTTGTAAAATGGAAACAAATCTTCTACCTATGAGTTCGTGCCTGACCTTGAGTCAGTTAACTCTTTTTACTATATTTAACATAGCTAAATATATATATATATATTTTTGAGACGGAGGCTCAAGCTGTCACCCTAGTTAGAGTGCTGTAGCATCACTGCTCACAGCAACCTCAAACTCTTGGGCTTAAGCAATCCTCTTGCTTTAGCCTCCCAAGTAGCTTGGGACCACAGGCGCCCACCACAATGCCTGGCTGTTTTTGGTTATAGTTGTCGTCGTTTAGCAGGCCCAGGCTGGATTCGAACCCGCCAGCTCCGGTGTCTGTGCTGGCTCCTTAGCCGCTTGAGCTACAGGTGCCAAGCCTAAATATATATTTTAAAGACCCATTATGTGTTGAGTGATTTGGTAAAATATGTAACTTTAGTTCTAAGGAGAGGAATTCTGATTTTTTTTTTTTTCCTCCAGGGCTCTGTTAGGAAAGAACAGCATTAAAATACAGCCTAAAAGATTAGGCTAGTAGAAATCACATGTAATCTCTAACACCATCATGTTACTGGATAAGGAAATTGAAGCACAAAATAGTTAAATCATTTACCTGAAGTCTCATAGTGTGTGCCAGAGGTGGAACTAAAATCAGGACTGTAGGCTTTTTCATAGTGCAGATGTAGGTCTTTTCATTTTGTATATTTCTTGTTACCAAACACTAAGTTTCTAGTTCCCAGCATAAGTTGCTAAATACTTTTTCTACGTGCTTTACCCTCAGATAAAATTGGGTGTTTTTTTTTTTTTTTTTCATTGGTTTTACTTTAGGATTGCTTGCAACGTTCCTTTAAGGCCCAAGTTTTCTCCTGCCCTGCTTGTCGGCATGATCTTGGCAAGAATTACATCATGATTCCCAATGAGAGTCTACAGACTCTACTTGACCTTTTCTTCCCTGGCTACAGCAAAGGACGGTGATCTGTCTACTTCCACTATGTTGTTCCTGGTGACTTTTTGGACAATAAAGAATCTTAAAATGGGTGGGGGAGGGTGGAAGTAATGGTGGACCATATCTCACGTTCTGAAGCAGCTAATCCTCTTTCCCACATAGCCATCATTTGTGTGTGTAGTAAGAGGCCCATTTCTCAACTGTCTTTTAACTATCAAAAGGTAGTTCCTGTCTGTAACAGCTAGTTTTAATGAGTCAGAGCCTCAGCTAGTTGATATCCAAGTTACAATTTATTTTGCAACTACCTCAGGACAGAAAAGATTTATGGGGATTTTAAAAATCATTGAATAATTAGTTAAATGAAATTTTAGCTACACACTGCCTCCCAAATATTAGTTGTGCCTGGTTCTTGTAATTTGATTTTACAGAAAAGGAAATGACACTTGAGATCCTTGGAATGAATGCAGCTTCTGTAATGTGCATAATACTTTTTTTAGCGTCTCTTCCATTACAAAGTGTTTTGCAAGGACAGGTTCATTTTTTGGCCCACTTTGTGAGCTCCATTGTGCTTTTTCCTGGTGTTTTATGCAAGTTGACTACTAATGACTAATGAGAACAATAATGAATGCATTGTTGCAGCATTAGTGTAATGTGGTGTGGTTTTGCACTTAAAAGAAGTATTCAGATGCTGTAGTTGTAAATGTTTATGAAAACCCACTTCTATACTAGTCAAATTGCTTTTAGTGAGTCTCACCAGTGGTTTTACATCTGCAGAGTATTGAGGGCTGTGCTGACTTTGGAGAGGATTTAAAATTGCTTCATATTGTGATCCTAAATTTTATATTCACTATATTCCCTAAAGTATACCTTAATAAATATTTTATGATCAGAAAACTCATCTTGCTTTATTTTTTTATATTTGTCTGGCTTATATTATGGATTTTTAAGAATCATTTACTTTAGGGTTTTTCATTGTGTGTCTTTATTGAAACAGACATTTTAAAATTTTGATCTTGATAATGAGAACGAGAATGAAATCTTAAGCACTAAGGAAAAATTTCATCCTGTTTTTTAGATTTCATTCTATGCTTATTCTTAGCCAAAAGGCCAAGAAGCAATAAATTTTATCTTCAATAGGAAAATTTTTCAAAAGACCTAGTATAACTGACTTTTGTCTTAATGTCACTTTGTCACCCTAGGTAGAGTGCTGTGGCGTCACAGCTCACAGCAACCTCAAACTCTTGGGCTTAAGCGATTCTCTTGCCTCAGCCTCCCAAGTAGATAGGACTACAGGTGCCCACCACAACACTAGGCTATTTTTAGAGATGAGGTCTCACTCTCAGACTGGTCTCAAACTCATGAGCTCAGGCAATCCACCCACTTCAGCCTCCTGGAGTGCTAGGATTACAGGTGTGAGCTATTGTGCCTGGCCTTTATAATTATTTATTTATTTATTTATTTTGAGACAGAGTCTCAAGCTATTGCCCTGGGTAGAGTGTCATGGCATCATAGCTCACAGCAACCTCAAACTCTTGAGCTGAAGTTATCCTCTTGCCTCAATTTTTTTTTCTTTTTCTATTTTTAGTAGAGACGGGGTCTCGATTTTGCTCAAACTGGTCTCAAACTTGTAAGCATGAACAGTCCATCCACCTTGGCCTCCCCGAGTGCTAGGATTATAGGCATGAGCCACCACACCTGACCAAGAATATTTTAAAACATTATTTTACTCTCTGTTCTGCGATACACTTATCAAAGTCTTAATGTGACCAAGTTAGTCTTTCCACCCCTAAATTCTGAA
Organism: Nycticebus coucang; assembly: GCF_027406575.1. Classification (NCBI taxonomy): domain Eukaryota; kingdom Metazoa; phylum Chordata; class Mammalia; order Primates; family Lorisidae; genus Nycticebus; species Nycticebus coucang. The sequence continues at coordinate 72,200,869 of NC_069781.1, read as the reverse complement.
TCATATAAATAACATATTTTACACCAGTCACTTGTACATTTTTATGTGTATTCATTTAATCCTTCTGACAACTCTAAGAGGTGAATTATCAGCAGAATTGAAAGTTTAAGTAACTTGCCCAAAGGTCGTATATCAAGCCTGTGGCAGAGCTGTGCTATAAATGTGGAGCTGTGCTGTAAACTTGGCAGTCTGAATCCAGAGCTCTGGTGATCTTTACTTCGTGCTATATAGGCTCTTGCCCTTGGTTATAAGGCAAACTAGTTTCATCGCTTTCCCTGCATTCAGTTAAATTCAAAATCCGGTTTGGGAAAACACTTATAGCATAGTAATTGGAGCAATTATCACTTGGGACTAGTTATAGACACTGGAATCATTTTTATTTTGAAGTATCAAATTCAGGTAGGACCTTAAACTGAAAATGAAGCATGGCTAGGTGTGGTGGCTAAAACGCATGTAATCCTAGCACTCTGGAAGGCCAAGGCAGGTGAGTTGTTTGAGCTTAGGAGATTGATACCAGCTTGAATAAAAGCGAGATTCTGTCTCTACTAAAAATAGAAAAACTAGCTGGGAATAATGGTACACACCTGTAGTCCCAGCTACTTGGGAGGCTTACTTGAACCTAAGAGCTTGAGGTTCCTATGTATGAGCTGTGATGCCATGGCATGCTACTCAGAGCAACAGAGTACAACTCTGTCTCAAAAAAATATATATCAAGCATTACATCCTCTAGTGCTATATTCCCTCTAGCATTCATTGTTCCTGCATGAAGGGTGGGAAATGTCTCCCAGTTTTAGCTACCTGAACTGGTTTATTTCTACCACTTTTACTAGCAAAATAACTAATTTCCACGTTTCTGCTACGAATTGTCCAAACTCTGCCCTAACACAGTAGACTAGGAAAGAAAGCTGATTATAGCTTAACAAATTCATACTTCAAGAATGGCCCAAAGCCAAGCAGTATTTTATTTTTATTTTATTCTTTTTTTTGAGACATAATCTTACTATGTATCTTGGTAGAGTGCCGTGGCATCACAGCTCACAGCAACCTCCAACTCTTGGGCTTAAGCGATTCTCTTGCCTCAGCCTCCCAAGTAGCTGGGACTACAGGCACATGCCACAACGCCCAACTATTTTTTGTTGTAGTTGTCATTGGTGTTTTATTTGGGCTGGGTTCAAGCCCGCCAGCCCCAGTGTATGTGGCTGGCACCCTAACCACTGAGCCATGGGTGTGGAGCCAAGCAGTATTTTATTCTTGAACTTTTTTAGTCATCCAGTTTTTTTTTTTTTTTTTTACATAAGCATTTCAGTTTATGTCTAGAGAATGGGGACTTTTAGAAAACATAACCACAATACTATTGTCACATGTAAAAAAAATTAATAGATTTTTTTCACATCAGTTACCTAGTAAATGTTCCAATTTGTATTGTCTCAAATGTCATAGTTGATTTGTCTGAATCATGATCCAAATAAAAATTTCATCACAGTGTGATTAATTGCTGTCTCCTAAATATCTTTTAATCTACACGTATACACTCATATATTTTTTTCTTTTCACTTTTGCAGTTTGTGTGTTGAAATTAAGTTGGTTCTGAAGCTTTTCTGACAGATTTGCTGACGGAACCCTGTGGTACAAGTTTAAGACTTCTCTGTGAATTGGTAGTTAAAGTATGACCAGAATGAGATCTGACTTAAGACTTCCTCATAGGCCATTTGGTTGTCTTTTGGTGTCACGTAATATCTGCCTCCTAGTCCTAAGTCTGAAAGATGTGCTTTTTCCCCACTGGTATCTGTTACATTTTATAGTTTATGGTGATTAAGTATTCAACCACTTTACTATAAGTAGCATTTTTTTAAACATTTTTTTTTCTGATTACATAAGGCCTCTCTAGTTTTAGAAATCACTTTTAATGATTCACTCAACAAATAATGTGCATGCTAATATGTTTCAGGATATTAGGTAAACTTTGAGAAGATGACAAACATTCTCATTATGGTCACAGCTTTGTTATGACAGTTTAGGTAAAGGGGTCCTAGGTCCTACCTGTATATTTAAAATCTTCGATTTTACTATAGATCCTACTTAAGGGATCTTGTAAGAGTTGAGTAGTGATCTCTGACAAGTCCACTGTCTGCTATTTGCCCATTAGGGACCAAAGCCTTTTACCTACCATTCTTTAGGACACACGTGAATCTGAGTGAATTGAGCTTGATGGCCCAGTCACTACCAGCTTACATTAGAGTTACACTGACCTGTCCACTTTACTGGCTGGTCTCTACAACCAGACCTTCCAAATTCCTAAAGGAACTGGAATTTAGGGAGCTGGCTGGATCTGATCCTACACAGAAAAAAAAAAAAAATCACTGGATGTAAGTAAACCAAGAGCTACTTAGACCACACAGGCAGAACAAATAACTCCGTATTGGAAAAAATGAATTCTACAACTGTCTATTCAAATATGGCACTATGTTGCATTGATAGAATAGGCTGCTGTGTGAAGAGTAATTTGATATTAAAATTCCTGGAATAAAACATTGTGAAAACAAAATGGAACAGACAAAACAGAATTGGACACTGCTAAAATTTTAATTTATTGCCAAGTAATCTGTTACTTATAGATATGCCACAGTTTATTCATCTACTGATGAATATTTGGATTGTTTCCAGCATTTTGCTATTATGAATAAAGCTGTAAACCCTCATATTTGGAAATTTTTTTTTTTTTTTTTTTTGACATAGTCTCATTTTGTCACCCTCGATAGAGTGCAGTGGTGTCATATCTTACAGAAACCTCAAACTCTTGGGCTCAAGCAATTCTCTTGCCTCAGCCTTCCGAGTAGCTGGGACTACAGGTGCCTATCACAACATGTGGCTGTTTTAGATACAAGTTTCGCTCTTGCTCAGGCCTGGTTTTGAACTCCTGTGCTCAAGCAATGCACCCAGCTTGGCCTCCCAGAGTGCTAGAATTACAATTGTGAGCCACCATACATGGAAAACTCTTTAAATAATTGAACATGTACTTAACAAACAACTGATAAACTTCACTAATAGTTATTTGCTCAAGAAACATGAAGACATATTCAAAGTCGTTTATACTGTCTTACATTTCTGCCAGCAGCATATAGAATTCTTAGTTGCCCCACGTGCTCACACTAACGCCTGTTTTGTCATTTCATTATAAACCATTCTAGAGGGCATGTAGTTCCTGTGGGAGATGAGTGGCTTGTGGTAGACTACTATTCACCAGGTATTTTAGGCTTTGAAGTGCAAATGTTAGGATTGTACTTCCTAGCCTTTTGGGGGTAGGCTACCCAGTTAGCCAGTTGTGAGTAGAAATGCTATACTTCAAATGGCCTTCAGTGTTTTCTTTCCCTTTCCATGGACACCAGTAGCATTCTAGATAGCACTTTTCCGTCTGCCTAGATCCCAGAATGAGAATGATCCAGAGCCCCCAGCCAACTTGTGGATGTGTGGCCTGAAAAAGGTAAATAGGTTTTTTAGTTGTTAGCACAGCATCACCCAGCCTGGCCTGACTGATAGAAACATTCCTAACTTCTTCAGCCTACCAGTAGATATGGAATTGATTTTAGTTGGTCTTTTATCTTTATATGTAGCACTATTTTTAAACCAATTATTTAATATTCAAGTCAGTTGACTATAAGCTATTGATAAGTTGGTAGTGTAATAGGCAACCCCAATGATCCCTACCCTCCTGATCTTCACGCCCTGGTATAAATCTTCCCCTTCAATGTGGGCTGAACTTACAAATTCTCTTGTAATGAATAGAATACAGCAGGAATGATGACATGGCACTTACAAGGATAGGTGACAAAAATACTGTTATCTTCCACTTTAAGACCCTGGTCTCTTTCAGTCTGGGGGTAAATGGCTGCTATGTTGTGAGCTGCCATATGGAGAGACGCAATATGGCAAAGAATGGCTGTCTCCAGCCAAGATATAGCAACATCCTGAAGCCTACCAAAGACCACAGAAGTGAGCTTGGAAATGCAGTCTCCCCCAGTGGAACCTTGAGATAACTTTAGCCCTTAATTGTAACCTTGTGAGACCTTCACCCACAGTTACTCAGCTGAACCATTCCTGTATTACCCACAGAAACTGATAATAAATGTCTGAATCCACTAAGCTTTGGGGTAACTATGCAGCAAAAAATGACTAACAGATAGGGTGACCTTCCCTGCCAATACGGACTTCTTCCTCCAAAACTATGAATACTATTTGCTTGTCTTTAATGTGCCCCTGGTTGGATATCATCACCCTATTTACAGACTCAAAATCTTCTACAACATAGCTCCAAGTTCACTTATATTGCCAAAATATTCTTTTTCTATCATACCAAGAAATGTTAACAGTTGATAGCATTTTTGCGCTTGAGAAAATACCAGCATTTGTTAAATCTTAGTAGTAATAGAATAAGAAATGATAACTGGTAGAAGTACAATAATCCCAAGGACAATTTGCCTGGAAATCTTGTCTCCAAGTAGCTTCTAACTAGGTTCTGCCTGCTTGTCTAGAGGTCAGGAGAAAATTTTGAGGTGCTCCTCACTTTCATATACTTTTTTTTTTTTTTTTTTTGAGACAGTCTCAAGCTGTCACCCTGGGTAGAGAGCAGTAGTGCTACAGCTCACAGCGAGTTAAAACTCTTGAGCTTAAGTGATTCTCCTGCCTCAGCCTCCCAAGTAGCTGGGACTACAGGCACCTGCCACAACACCCAACTATTTTTGTTGTTGCTGTTGCAGTTGTCATTGTTGTTTTATCTGGCCCGGGCTGGGTTCCAGCCCACCGGCCTGAGTGTATGTGGCGGGAGCCCTACCCTCTAAGCTACAAGGCACCATTTACATATACTTTTTATACTGTCGGATTGCTCAAATACTTCAGAGTTAGAATTTACCCTACTTGGTGTTGGCTTAAGAAATCATAGTAAAACGCACATGAGCTTTTGGGCTTATATGCATCCACCGCTAAAGGAACCACAGCCATTCCACACCCCCTGCTCGGCGCCTGTAGCTCAGTGGCTAGGGCGCCAGCCACATACTCTGAAGGGGACGGGGGTGGGGGGGCGTTGTGGTGGTCACCTGTAGTTCTAGCTACTTGGGAGGCTGAGCCAAGAGAATCGCTTAAGCCCAAGAGTTTGAGGTCGCTGTGAGCTGTGATGCCAGGGCACTCTTCCGAGGGCGACATAGTGAGACTCTGTCTCAGAAATATAAATAAAGTAGTTCCTTGGCTGTGATCACAGGGCCCACGTGTCTGCTCTGCACCTACGAGGCCTGAGGGCGTCCAGCGCCTAGAACTGCGGTGGAGTGTGAGCCATGGGAAGGCCAGGGGCATGGGGAGGCTCCATAAGAAGTGAAAGTCAACAGGCAGAAGTTCCAGATCCTGGGCAGGAAGACGTGCCACGACGTGGGGCTGCCCGGTTTGTCTCTCGCGCTGGCCATCAGGAATGCAGGCGGGCCGCACCCCCACGTTTTGAACTTAGGGTAGCGTCCCCTGCGGGGATCGGGGCCCTCACTGGCTGGCTGCCGGCCTTGGGCCAGCTGCGTGCTTCCCTGTGCCTCAGTTTCCTCACCTGCAAAATGGAGACCATGGTAGTTAGATAGCACCGACTTAAAACTTCATGCCTCTTCTTTTCAATGAGCTGGAATGACTTTATCCTGGAAAATGATTGTCCCTCCTTGAGACCCTGCACACGCGGTTTGGAGACTCCTTCAGCTGAGTTGCCGATGCTCCGTACTTATTCTTACCCTTCCTCATTTAGACTTTGAACACTGCCAGTCGAGGGACCATGGACAGGGTTTACCTGAGGTACTTCAGAGATACTTGGAGAATGACACACTCATTCTCCCCCGAGGTACATCACCTTGTCCTTTGAGGGGTAACTGAAGCAGCATCTCTCTGGAAAGTATCATTGCTTCTTTCGGTCTTGGGCTTATGGTCCAGTCCTGGAACATTATTTACCTGCTTTTCAAATTCAGTTCAGCAAATGGCATCCTGTATGCAACTTAGGATACAATGTTCATTTTTGTTTTAAAGAAACAAGTACATTTGGAGAAATGAAGACCCAGAAAGGACAAGTAGAGTTCCTAAAGTCACACAACTGAGAAGGCTGGGTCGTGCCTTCAGATCACAAGGTCTGCAAAGCCTTTTGTGCTACCCGGAATGTTTACTTTTAAGCTGTGTTCTAGCTAATGGGACATAAAGATAAATAAGACCCGGCCCTTGCCTTCCAGGGAGCTCATATTGTCACATGGTGTGCCATCCAGATGACCTTTGAATCAAATCATCTATCAACCTTACTGCAAGGAGATGACAGCATGTGTAAGGGGCAACTTCAAACTGACTATCCCCTGCCCCAGGGCAGAAGGAAGGGTAGTATGGTCTCTAAAGCAGACATATTTGCCTTCACCACTTAAACTTCCGTTTTCTTTCTTTTTTTTTCTTTTTTTTATAAAACTGCATTTTTTGGTGGGGTGGAGGAGACAGTCTTGCTATGTCACCCTCAATAGAGTGCCGTCATAGCTCACAGCAACCTCGAACTGTTGAGCTTGGGCGATTTTCTTGCCTCAGCCTCCCAGGTAGCTGGGATTACAGGCCCCCACCACAACACCCAGATATTTTTTTGTTGCAGTTGTCATTGTTTAGCTGCCCTGGCTGGGTTCGAACCCGCAGCCTTTGTGTATATGGCTGACGCCTTAACCACTGTGCTATGGGCACCAAGCCATGCATCTTCTTTATGTAGCTTTTCTAAAGAGGAAATAATATACATCCTATCTCTGATGGTAGTTTATAAGGATTAAATGCTGTTATCTGTTCACTGGCTGAAAACTAGACAGTGCCTTGTGAGCTGGAGCAAGAGCTATGAGTTATTGGCCAAGACTTTCAGGTAAGATTTTTCTTTTTTGAAGGCAGTAGATGAGCTAATTCAAGGCATGGGGTAAGGAGAATGAGAGAGGAGGGAGGAGGGATGGGCTGGGGTGGTGACAGTGTATGGCACACCTCTTGGGGGCCGGACACAATTATTAGAGGGACTTTATCAGCAGCGCCTATGCTCAGTGGTTAGGGCCAGCTAAACAACAAGATGACCCCAACATTGTGGCGGGTGCCTGTAGTCCCAGCTACTTGGGAGGCTGAGGCAAGAGAATCGCCCAAGCCCAGAAGTTGCTGAGAGCTGTGATGCCACAACACTCTTACTGAGGGCGACACAGTAAAACTTTTCTCCAAAAAAAAAAAAAGAGGGACTTTATCTAACAAATGCAATCAGTGTAACCTAATTTTTTGTACTCTCAATGAATCCCAAACAATAAAAAATTTTAGTAACCCCCACAAATAAACTTACTTGAATTACAGATTTTTTTAACAACAACGGCCAAGAAAATGTCACAAATGTGATCTTACAAAATCCATAACTCCCTTTAAATACTTCAATTATATAAAGTACAGTCTTCCTAATTCACTTTTTTTTTTAAACAGCGTCTCCAACTGTCGCCCTAGGTAGAGTGCAATAGTGTCATAGCTCACAGCAACCTCCAACTCAGGCTCAAGAGATCTTTTTGCCTCAGTTTTTCTATTTTTAGTAGAGACGGGGGTCTGTCTCACTTTTGCTCAGGCTGGTCTTGAGACTCATGAGCTCAAGTTATCCACCCACCTCAAACTCATGAGCTCAAACTATCCACCCACCTCAGACTCCCTGAATGCTAGGATTACAGGCATGAGCCACTGCACCAGGCCTCAATTCACATTAAAAACTTTTAACTTTTTATTTCAAAGTAGTTACAGACTCAAAAAAGCTACAAAAGTAGTACAGAGAATTCCAATGTACTCACCCAGTTTCCCATTGGGATAATATCTTAGGTAATCATTGTAAGTGTTCAAACCAGGAAGTTGACACTGGCACAAGTTAATTACAAATTTTGCTTAAATTTCACCAGTTTTAATATGAACTCATTCTTGGGTCTATGTATAGTTCTGTGCAATTTTATCATGTATAGGTTTGTATAACCACTGCCATGATGAAGATAGTTCACTGTTCTATCATCACACAAAAATTTTCCTGCTACTTCTTTAGAATCACACCCTCATGTAATCAACCTAAGTGTCTGTCCATTGGTGGATTAATGGATAAAGAAAATGTGATATGGGCAGTGTCTGTGGCTCAGTGGGTAGGTCACCGGCCCCATATACCAAGGGTGGCAGGTTGAAACTCAGCACCGGTCAAACTGCAACAACAACAAAAAAAATAGCCAGGCATTGTGGCGGGTACCTGTAGTCCCAGCTACTCAGGAGGCTGAGCCAAGAGAATCACCTAAGCCCAGGAATTGGAGATTGCTATGAGCTGTGATGCCACGGCATTCTACCGAGGGCAATAAAGTGAGAGGAAGAAAGGAAGGAAGAGTGAGACGGAGGGAGGGAGGGAGGGAGGAAGGAAAGAAAGGAAGGAAGGAAATGTACAAAAAAAAAAGAGAATCACACCCTCCCTGTAACCCTAACTCAAGACAGCTAATAGTCTGTTCACCATCACTACAATTTTGTAATTTTAAGGATGATATATAAATGGAAGTACACAGATTCACAGAATACTATGTATAACTTTTTGAGATTGGCTTTTCTTTCCTGCAGCATGAAAAATGGAAGTACACAGATTCACAGAATACTATATATAACTTTTTGAGATTGGCTTTTCTTTCCTGCAGCATGGTAACGTTAACATCCACCTAAGTTAAAAATGTCAGTTTCATTTTTTGTTGAATGGTATTCCTGTTCATTCATCCATTTACCCATTGAAAACTTTGGGTTGTTCTTAGCTTGTGTGTTATAAATAAAGCTGCTGAATATTCATGTACATATTCTTGTGCAGAGATAATTTTTTATAAATTTTAATTTCTCAGTGGTGTAATTATGGGCTATATGATTTAGATTTATTAAACTAAAAGAAACTGCCATTTCTTTTTTTTTTTAGACAGAGTCTCACTTTGTCACCCTCGGTAGAGTGCCATAGCATCACAGCTCACAGCAACCTCAAACTCTTGAGCTCAAGTGATTCTCTTGCCTCAGCCTCCCAAGTAGCTGGGACTACAGGTGCCTACCACAACACCTGGCTATTTTTAGAAATGTGGTCTTGCTCTGGCTCAGGCTGGTCTGGAACCTTGTGAGCTGAGGCAATTCACCTGCCTTGGCCTCCCAAGGCTTACAGGCATGAGCCACCTCGCCTGGCCTGGTTAATGCATTGAAATAATATTTTGGTCTCTCTCACCTTCTCTCCTTCATGAGAGGGACACATTTCTAATTCTTCCGAAATGCTCTAAACTTTCCCTTTGTTCTCAAATAAAATTTCCCTTTGTAAAAAGATAAAAAACTAAGTAAGTTATTTTACTTCAAGGACTATTTTATTCTAAGTTTATTTTCAAGCTTATCTGCTCTTATTTTATAACCTCCTGTTCTTATGAATTTTAGTTTTTCATGCTCTCTGTGAACATGCAAACATACTTCTTTTGAAGTCCCTTTTATCTCTCATTTCTGATTCTTTTTTTTTTTTTTTTTAAGTGAGACTGTGTCTCACTTTATTGCCCTCGGTAGAGTGCTGTGGCATCACAGCTCACAGCAAGCTCTAACTCCTGGGCTTAGGCAATTCTCTTGCCTCAGCCTCCCAAGTAGCTGGGACTACAGGTGCCCACCACAATGCCTGGCTATTTTTTTTTTTTTTTACAGTTTTATTTTTGGCCGGGGCTGGGTTCGAACCCACCACCTCCGGCATATGGGGCCGGCGCCCTACTCCTTTGAGCCACAGGCACTGCCCATGCCTGGCTATTTTTTGTTGCAGTTTGGCCAGGGCCAGCTTCGATCCCACCACCCTCGGTATATGGGGCTGGTGCCCTACCCACTGAGCCACAGGTGCCACCCTCATTTCTGATTCTTAAGAATTCTGCAGTTTGTTGGTGCTTAGCAGTGAATTTCATTGTATTTTATAAATTTCTATCTGTGAGCTTGTCTTCTATAGTTTTCTTCTTAGAGGGTTTTATTTATAACTTGCTTCCTTTGGATAAAATTTTGATTGTTTTTGCTGAGGTTCTGTATGGTTTTCTGAAACTGAACCAAATGTTATATTTATTGAATTGTACTCCTTCACTATGCAGATAGTGTAAATTGGCTTTTGTATTTGCATGCAACCAACCCTCTTGTTGGGTGACTTTGTCTCAACCCATGGCCTAGGATGTGAAACTTGTTTCCTGCCATGACCCTGAACTAGAAGATACTCGTTTTTTAGGCCTTATTTTGGAACAGGGGTCTTTTTCCTCCCAATTCTTCATGTGCCCCATTTCTGCTCCTTACTGTCTGTTATAACTGCTGCCTCAATTATATCATCCGACCATCCATTCCCCAACATCACTGAACCTCCCCCCACCCCAATCACTTATCCAGTCCAGGCACCTCCACAGGACACATGGGTTCAAGTTCTGTGTTCCCACTTAAGTTATGCTACCTAGAGGTTTCATTTTCTTTTTTTCTTTTCTTTTCTTTTTTACTTTTTTTTTTTATTTTCACATATACATGTGTTCATTAGGCTTCCACTTTTTGCCTTCACAAAATTAAAAAGGCTTAAACTTTAACAACAATAACGATGTTTAAGATAGGGACCAGAAAAAAAAACCTCGCAAAAAACGAACGAAAACAAATACATTCAGAAAAGAAATCATATGATTGCTGCAACAAAGCATTAAGCAATAATAATAATAGTAATGCAAAGAAAGTAACATTCACATCGTCAAGTACAAATATATCTATTATAGAATGCTTTGACTCAGAGGTTCAGTATGGAGTCATCAGTTTTCTTTTCTTTTCTTTCTTTCCTTCTCTCCCCCTCCCTCCCTTCCTTCCTCCCTCCCTTCCTTCCTTTCTCTCCTTCTTTCACTCCCTTCCTTTCCTTTCCTTCCCTCCCTCCTGCCCTTCCTTCCCTCCCTCCCTCCCTTCCTCTCTTTCTTTTTTTTTTTTTTTGTAGAGACAGAGTCTCACTTTATGGCCCTTGGTAGAGTGCCATGGCCTCACACAGCTCACCCTTCCTCTCTTTCTTTCAACAGAGTCCCAAGCTGTCACCCTGGGTAGAGTGCCATATCATCATAGCTCACAGCAACCTCCAACTCTTGGACTCAAGTGATACTCTTGCCTCAGTTTTTCTATTTTCAATAGAGATGGGGGTCTTGCTTTTTGCTCAGGCTGGTCTCGAACTTGTGAGCTCAAGCAATCCACCTACCTCAGCCTCCCAGAGTGCTAGGATTATAGGTGTGAGCCACCAGGCCTGGCTTTCATTTTCTTTCTTTAGAACCTGTTTTGGGGATTTTTTGTTTATTTGTTTGTTTGTTTGTTTTTGTTAAATGAGTGGAAGAGGAGTATTTCACTACAATGCTCATATCTTCAAAGCAGGGATGGGAACAGTTCTCACATCTATTCAGTCTATATCCAAAAAAGAGTGAACACTGTCAATATTTTTCTTACATTATTTCACTTATTAATACCTTATGAAGTAAATGGTATTATCTGCATTTTATAGACAAAGGAACAGTTGAGATAGTTGTCATAGCTAATCATTAGTGGAGTTAGAATGTAAACTCAAAGATAACTAACGTGCAGCCTGACTTGAGATTCTTCTCGTTTTCATACTGTAAAAACCATAGCCTTTATTCCTAAATGCAACGGATTTCTAGGAAATACCAAAATTGTTTAAGGACTATATTGAGCCTGCTTGGCTATGGCAACTTTGTTCAGCCTCTCCTCCCCAGAATTACCTCATGCTTGGTAGCATTAGTATTCAGATTGTCAGTACTTCTCTGAATGGCAGACACTGTCCCAGGCTAACTCCTGTCTTTTTGACAAAATACAGAAATAGTGTTGATAGCTAACCCTCCATTCCCACCCTCCAATGTGGCTGACACCACATACCACACTCATTCCTTTGCTATTTGCAAGTTTATGTAACAGCCTGCCCCAACTGTCTGCTTCCACAGATAGTATTTTCCTGTCTTTTGGAATGCATTTGAAGCTGCTTCTTTTAACCAATACAAATACTTAGATTTTCTATTTCAGGGAACATTAATATTCCTGTGTAGTTATATTGCATGAGAAGTCTCGAACACAAAAAGTTATCTTTTTTTTCCATTCTTTGTTATTTTTTTCTTAATCTATTCTTTATGCCAGACTTTTAAAGAATCTTTTTGCATTTAATTCTAGTTGGCTACTTGGTCCTATTGCAGCTAGTAGCAGTTAGATCAAGTTCCCAATGGCAGCAACAATTGGGGTGGGGGGAAGTCTGCATTTTTTAGGGATGACAAACTTCACTCCTGGTGAGGATGGATTCCACCCTATTTTCTGGTTTATGATTTTGGCTGCTATTTAAAGCACTTAAAGCTTATGATTCTTACCAAGTTTTTGTTTGTTTTGTTTTGTTTTTTTCAAATGTTCTTCAGAAGCTCTTCTTCAGGAAATTATAATAAAAATGTCATACCCAGAATGTACAAATACTTTACTAGTGAAGTTAAAGAAAATGCAATAACACAAAAAAACAGATACAAAGCATATTAAAATTTCTCTTATGTCAGTTCTGAAAACCCTAGACCTCTTACAGCACCCAGAGAAATATTTCTTTCCATGCAGTTACATTTAAAAAAAATAATAATTTGGGGCAGTGCCTGTGGCTCAGTGGGTATTGGCACCAGCCCCATATACCGAGGGTGGTGGGTTCAAACCTGGCCCCAGCCAAACTGCAACAAAAAAATAGCTGGGCATTGTGGCGGATGCCAGTAGTCCCAGCTACTTGGGAGGCCGAAGCAAGAGAATTGCCTAAGCCCAGGAGATGGAGGTTGCTGTGAGCCGTGTGACACCATGGCACTCTACCAAGGGTGATAAAGTGAGACTCTGTCTCTATAAAAGAAAATAATAATAATTTGTAGTTGATTTTCTTTTTTAACCCTCCAGATCCTATTGCAGGGGTCCTCAAACTTTTTAAACACGGGGCCAGTTCACTGTCCCTCAGACCGTTGAAGGGCCGGACTATAGTTTAAAAAAAACAACTATGAACAATAATTCCTATGCACACTGCACATATCTTATTTTGAAGTAAAAAAACAAAACAGGAACAAATACAATCACGCTGTCTCATGTGGTCACGGGCCATAGTTTGAGGACCCCTCTTGGATTCAGAAGAAATTACAAGGCCGGGTACGGTGGCTCATGCCTGTAATCCTAGCACTCTGGGAGGCCAAGGCAGGTGGATTGCCTGAGCTCACATGTTTGAGACCAGCCTGAGTCAGCAGAGTGAGACCTCATCTCTAAAAATAGCCAGGCATTGTGACGGGTGCCTGTAGTCCCCTTGCGTCATCATTCTTACTGCATAGTTGGTGGGGGTGAGGGTGCCCCTTTGCCCCTGCAGGTAGAAGCAGTGAGCCTAGCAGATCAGAGCGAGAGGCCCAAGCACCAGTGCCCTTCTGGGACCAGCTGTAGAAAGAAGCTCAGCCAATGCCAGGGAAAAAGTTTTCTCTCGGGCAGCGCCATGGCTCATTGAATAGGGCGCCGGTCCCGTATACTGAGGGTGGCAGGTTCAAACCAGGCCCTGGCCAAACTGCAACAAAAACATAGGTGGGCGTTATAATCTCAGCTACTCAGGAGGATGAGACGAGAGAATTGCCTAAGCCCAGGAGCTGGATGTTGCTGTGAGCTGTGACAGCACAGCACTCTACTAAGGGCGATAAAGTGAGACTGTCTCCAAAAAAAAAAAAAAAGTTTTCTCTCAAAATGATATGGTTTGCATATAAGATGAAAGCCTGGCTAATTCCAGCCTTGTCTCTTAAAGGCCTGTAGTTCTGGAAAGTTCCCTGAATTGTGTACAAATAAAGCTGAGAGGCAATTCTTTGTCTGAATGTGGGGCACCAGGCTTTCAATGACAAATGGATGCCTGTAATCCAGATTAAGGATTTAGGTGCCACTTCTTTGTATAAGAAGCCATCAGAGATAAGTTTAGAAGCTGAAATATTAGCATTTTTAGTGATTCACAGGGCCCTGGGTCAGATGTTAGCCAGGGTTACGGATGTTTCCTAGGGCATATAAGTTTCATGGACTGGGGCGGAGCCCTTGCCCTTTATCATACTGTGTTGCAAGCTAAGGATTGCTTTGAGGGTGGCCTGTGGTCTACCATAGATGGACGTGGCTAGAGCCCAGGGCTGTGAGGACACAGAAGGGAAACCCAATTCATAGGACTGACGTATGTATCTCCCTTAGACTGCTCGTCTTTAAAACACTGCTCAAAAGTCACATTCTGCACAACATTGCGAAGGTATTTAATGCCACTATATTGTACTCCCAAGTATGGTGAAAGAGCTAGATTTTATGCAATGAACATTTTGCCATAACATGTATACTTTGCCATAATAAAGAAAACATTTTTTAACTGGGGACACATTCTACACAAAGCCTATCCAGAGACCTTGTCTTCAAGGCCTGGCATTTTGCACATAGCTTTAATAGCAGATATGGGAAATACTGGTTCCCATGTTAGTGTGCCTCTTTAAGATCAGGAATCATTCTTTCTCCAATTGATATTTCTTTTTACTTGTTGAATACATGCTAGATGGAAGGACTTGGTGCAGCACTGGGAAGCTAACAATGTTGAGATACGGTCCCTGTTTTCTGAGAACTCAGTCTAGTGAGGCAGAGAGACAAAAATAGCACACAGGAATAAAAAAACAAAAAAACATCATTTCAAACTGTCCTAAGAGTACAGGAGAAAAGTGAGTGCCAATATAGAAAATAACAGAGACAGCCTATTTCACAGAGACGTGAGGAAGGCCTTTTGGAAGTGCTGAATGGACTCTGAAAGGCCAATAGCCAGCAAAGCAAGAGTGGCTGGGGAATGATCCAGGGGGAGGACAGTGCACAGGACAGCCCCAGAGGTGTGAAAAAGCCTGACACAAGTGTTAGTGATTTAATAGTGAGGACAAATGGCTCACTTCAACTCCTTATCACCTGCATTTACCTCTAATATATTCTGGAGCAAGTAATGGATGATCCACCCTGGAAACATTGGCACTCAACTACAAACTCTTTGATAAAGAAAGCAGAAGAGAAAACTGCTCACCTCAACTATTTATTTTCATATGCTTGTCCTTCCTGAGAACAGACTGCTCCATGCCCTGCTGGCTAGCCTGTATTGAGAGCACAGCTTCCAGCGCAGGAAGGGCAGAGTCTTCAAGTTTGCAGTTACTATGGCAATGCCGTATCCTGTTTTGGCCCACAAGCACTGGAGCCAGTCAGCCTGAGTTCAAATTCTGCCTCTCCCTCTTAGCTGCTGGCAGTCTTAGGCATTTCTGGGAACCCTTCCCCACGTGTCAAATGGAATGTTGTGAGGATCAAGATCATATATTTCAACACTTAGAATAGTACCTGATACCTGAGACATATGTGTTTAATAGGTATCATTTAATTATTATATAAAAATTGAACTGCACTTCCTCTGCTTTGTTAGACTAAAGTAAATTGTTTTACAAACTTTTAAAGCAAGAGAATACTAGCTGGGCATTGTGGCATGCTCCTGTAGTCCCAGCTACTTGGGAGGCTGAGGCAAGAGGATCAATCCCTTGAGTGCAAGAGTTTGAGGTTGCTGTGAGCTTCAATGCCACAGCACTCTATCAAGGGTGATAAAGCGAGACTTGTCTCAAAAATAAGTAAATAAATGAAGTGTGAGAATAAATGAGCCACTTGCACAGAATCCAGCAGAGCACTCAGACTTTCTGTCCAATCACTGACGTAGAGCCTAGTGACACTAGCCATGTTTATTTGAGAAAGCTGTAATGTAAGGAACTGAGCAATCCAGGGTACAGCAAGTGTTCAACAACTGTTAGGTGAGGACATCTGAAGCTTTTGCTACTCTGAGGTGAAGTCATTTGTGGCCCGTGCGCCAATTGCCTGCCTGAAACTCATTCTCCCCTCTTTTAAAGTTAACAAAGTCTTTTATGTCTTCATCCTCGTATACTGTATCATCTGGTATTCACCCCAGTTCATTGAATCCTGCAGCATTGTAACCCCATTTTTTAGTAATATGAAAATGATAAATTCTACCTTGAACCATATCTCTGATAGAGGTTATTCAAGAAAGAACAAAGAAGGGGCAGAGAAGCAATCATATAGTTGAAATCTGTGGATTCAGCTGTCCTCAAAGTACTTTTATGAAGGTGGTTAGACCTTAAACATAAAATTTAAGAATTATTTCATCTGCAGATGTATTACTTTAAATACATGTCTCTTAGGCCGGGCGTGGTGACTCACCTTGTAATCCCAGTACTTTTGGAGGCCGAGGTGGGCAGATCACCTGAGCTCAAAGGTTCCAGACCAGCCTGAGACAGAGGGAGACCTCGTCTCTAAAAATAGCCGGGCACTGTGGCAGGAGCCTGTAGTACCAGCTACTTGGGAGGCTGAGGCAAGAGAATCACTTGAGCCCGAGAGTTTGAGGTTGCTGCGAGCTGTAATGCCATGGTACTCTACCAAGGGCAACAGCTTGAGACTCTGTCTCAAAAATAAACAAATAAATAAATAAAACATATCTATTATAATAAAAAGAATAAAGTTAACAAAGTCATAATTTTGTTTGGGGCAGTAGCACACCCAGAGATAAAGCTTCCCCATACTCCTTTGTAGCAAGGAGTGGCAATCTGAACCCATTCTGGCCACCTACAAGCAAGCAAACATGACTGGTTAGAGCCTCTTGGAAAGCATTTCAAAAGCAGACTTGGATGGAATCTGCCTTTTGTTCTTATTCCTTTTCCTATCTAAAGTGGGTATGTGATGCCTGAATATGCAACAGCCATCCTGAGGACATGAGGATGATGACTCTGTGTAAAGGAAGGAAGAGCAGGAAGACTAGAGGAGCAGCATTCCTTGGCTTACAGCCCCTGGACTTAAGGAGAAAAGATGAACTGCAGTCTGATTGCATTTCCACATTTGGGGTACAGTTACAAGCAGTCTGACCCAGTTCTCATAAAAGAACTCAGGTGATCTGCCCACAAAAAGGGCCAAAGTGGCCTTCACTGCTGACGAAGACACACAAGCTGTTTCTTTAGCCAGTCTGAGCCCAATAGCTCAGACATGTAACAATAGCTATTGGGTTGGGTGTTCTCCTTGAGTTCCCTCTGAATCTAGGGTATGATGGTGGTAAAACTGAAAGAACCCTTCTGTCCTGGACATTCTTCAAATTGAAAGAGGAGGACATTCTTCAAATTGAAATATATTTATTAGAACACTAATAAATGCAGATAAAAAACACCCACATACAGAAAAAGAAGAAAACACTCAAAAATGCTATTACAGATTAGGCAAGTTAGTTGGCGGAAAAGAGTCTTTAGTGTATACAAAATGTAAACATTTGCCCAGGGATTTCCCATAGACGGCATACTCCACAGGACTTATTTGGAACAAAAATGTGTCTATTGAGTCTCCAGGATAGCCTCTATAATGTCTGCAAATTTGCCACACTGAAAGTCAGAGTTCCTAAAAATTTCTATGCAACATACTAAATGGCTCCAAATGAAGGCAAGTGGTACACGTGAAAGCAGAGGACTGACTCAAATCACTCTCCCAACAAGAAGCCTCCACATGTTATGCCAGTGGTATTTACATTGACCTTGACAGAGATTCAAAGATATACATAATATATAAAACCCCTACTTGAGCCCAGGGTGGGAGATGAAATATTTCTTGCTTATCAAATCCTCCAAGGAAAGATATCAAATCAGTCCTTTGAATTTAGGGATAGAGGGTAAGAAGAGGCCCTCTTCTGTTCAGAAAATGGGGACTCATACACTTCCATGGGTGGACAGGTACAAACCAGGTGCTGATCTCCATATATGTCATCAATCCGGGCAATGGTTGGCCAGAATTTGTTCTCTGGTTTCACAAAGGGCTGCAAACAACAAAAGATAGAAATGTTATTCTGAGTGGTTTCTTTTGGGGTAAAGGGAGTGGTGAAGACATTCCCACAGCCTAAGACACTGCTAGTCCAACAAGTACTCTGAGAAACTAAAAGGCAACCCTGTGTTACTTTCTAAAGATAGGCACCGTGGCTCACGCCTGTAATCCTAGCACTTTAGGAGGCCAAGATAGGAGGATCCCTTGAGGCTTCAGAGTTGGAAACCAGCCTGAGTAAAAGACCCCATCTCTGCAAAAAATAGAAGGAGTTTTAAAAAAATAAAAATAAATATGTGTGTGTGTGTCTTACTGCTTGCCCTTCTCGCTGGTAATAACCATTATCCTGAATTTGGTAATTACCATTCTCAACATGTTTGTATACTATTAGTACACATGTTAATAACCAGCATAGAGCATAATGTGGTACATTTTTTTTATATTCAGTATAACTGCTTATATTCTGTTGGAATAACATAGTCAATTATACATACATATACACATGAGCACACACAAACACATATGCATTCTCTACTTGTATACACACTCCCTACCCTCCCACATACCCACTAATGTGTACTTATATGTATACACACTATCCAGCATGAATAAACACAAGAAAGAACATAGCATATTAGAAGAACAGAAGGAAATCCAGTGTGATTGGAATGCAGAGGGCAAGGGGATGGTTATAATGTGGTACATTTTGAAACTTCCCCATACCCCATTCAAACTGCAGAGCACCTTCTCCTCCAATTAGAATTAGAAAGGAAAGGAGATTCCATTTGGCTCCATCTCTCTTTTCATAGCAGTAGGGAACACTGTGCTCCCTCTGGGCTCCCAGACCAAAGGCCAATACACTGACACTGACCTCACCCCTGCAAGCCAATTCCTTTGCCCTCTGGTCCTCTCATGAACCCCATTTTACAAGGTGTCCCACATACAGCTTCTATAATGGGGAGACTAAGAGTGTGTACCCCTCAGGGAAGGAGACAGCCTGCACATGTGACCACCATCCGTGTTGGCCTTTCAGCTTCTCAGGAGAACTTACAAGTGGGAATGCCGCCACCTCTCTGGAATAAGGCCGGTCCCAGTGGGAGGATGTGACACACATCAGGGAATGTGGAGACATCTGAGAGAAACACACAGAGGGAAGAGAGGTCAGAACGACAGGTCTTCTGCATTCATCTCGACCGTCAAGCTTCTTATGGAGGTTCAGGGAGAGGAAGCTGTCATCTTGTCTCAGTATGGGGAATAGGAAATTGGACATTGTGAAACATGTCAAATATCAGAAAGTTACAGCAAGGAGCACATCCGCCACCCAGTAAAGTTAACTTAGCATTTTGTGATATTTGCCTCATCTTTTAAAATAAAAAAACATTTAACAACATAGTTGGAACTGACTGTATATCCCCTCCCCAGTGATAACCACTATCCTGAATTTGGTGTTTACCATTTATTTGTATTATGCTTTTATTCTATTTCTGCACATAGTAATAAAAAGCATACAGCATAATTTGACATATTATGCTCTTTGAGATGACTATTGCCATTTTTTTTTTTTTTTTTTGAGACAGAGCCTCAAGCTATCATCCTGGGTAGAGTGCCATGGCATCACAGCTCACAGCAACCTCCAACTCCTGGGCTCAAGTGATTCTCCTGCCTCTGCCTCCCAAGTAGCTGGGATTACAGGTGCGTGCCACAACGGCTATTTTTGTGGTTGCAGCCGTCATTGTTGTTTGGCAGGCCCGGTCTGGATTCCAACCCGCCAGCTCAGGTACATGTGGCTGGCGCCTTAGCCGCCTGAGCCACAGGCGCTGAGCCAACTATTGCCATTGTTAAGGACAGCCAAACTCCTGAAAGAATCAGAAGTCTCCAGAGAGAAAAGAAATAAAAGACAGTCAAAATAATCATACTGTATTCCTCCATTGTGCTGGGAAACTCACATCTAGCAAGGTACCTGTCTTCTAGCCATGGCCCTGCATGTTAACTTCATTCAGCTGGGCAGTTCTGGAACCCACCTCAGCCCCTGCCTACATCAGACTTGTCCTCTGGTCTGCAGCCATAAAGACACAACCACAGCCTTCATGGTATTCTCCATTCATGATTCTTGGATTAATGTCTAGACCTAACAAGACACTTAGGACTCTGACAGACATAAAATCAGAATGTTTCAAAAGAAGTGGGAAAATGCTTATCAAACTCTTCTCCAACATGGGCCAGAAACACTGCATAAAACCTAGGCCATTTACCAATCCAGGTCTCAGAAGTAGCTGCTCCAGTACAGGAACTTATATTTGTAATGAGTCTGTGAGGCAAATACATAAATTTTATTTATGTTATAATCTCACTACGGTGCATCAGAGACAAAGAATGTTAAGAACTCTCCAACTGGACAGTCCTTCAGCCTCCCCTCCCGCCTACGGCAATCACGGGGTGGCATGTGGGGTGATGGTTCCATAACCACATAATACTTGAGTAACTGCTGTTTCATTGCATCAGCCTGAAAGAATGTTCTCATTCTTGGCAAGAATATCGTCTTCAGAAGAGAATGTTCAGATGCCACTTTCTACTCAAAGGGATGTTTCTGTACCTTCAGTGGGTTGACCCTGGGGTCGATGCGGCCCTCCTCTACGTCAGCAATTTCCTGCCGGATGCTGATCATCGCATCACAGAATCTGTCCAGCTCCGCCTTGTCCTCCGACTCTGTGGGCTCGATCATGAGGGTCCCGGCCACAGGCCAGGACATGGTAGGGGCATGAAATCCTGCAAAGGGAGACAGGAGAACATGCCTCACTGACTTAGACCTCCCCAGTTGGAAGAAAAGTTCACATCGCCTCTTAAAAATTATTCTAAGTTTGGGCAGCACCTGTGGCTCAAGAAGTAGGGTGCTGGCCCCATATACTGGAAGTGGCAAGTTCCAACCTGGCCCCTGCCAAAAACTGCAAAAAAAAAAAAAAAATCTGGCTGGGCGTGGTGGCTCACGCCTGTAGTCCCAGCACTGTGGGAGGCCGAGGCGGGTGGATTACCTGAGCTCAGAGGTTCGAGACCTATATGACCAGCAGTGAGCCAGAGTAAGACCCCGTCTCTACTAACATCAAAAATAGCCAGACGTTGTGGTGGGCGTCTGTAATCCCCGCTACTGGGGAGGCAAGGGGACAGAGCATCGCCAGAGGAAGAACATCTAAAAAAAGAAGAAAGAAAATCAACAACAACAAAAAAAGAAAAGTACTTCAAACAAAGAATGAACAAGCAAGCTGGAATTAAAAAAAAACTTATTATAAGGAAACCATCAGACACACTTGCAAGTATATCTGGGGATTCATCTCAGCACTAGGCTGCCCAGGGCAGAGTGCAGTGGCTGCTCACAGATGTCATCACAGTTCACTGCAGCCTCAAATTGTTGGACCCAAGCTATCCTTCCACCTCAGCCTCCCAAGTAGCTGGAACTACAGGCAGCTGGTTCAGCATTGTTTCTAGAAGAAAACCAGGAAATAGCCTACTAGTCAACAATGGGAAATTGATTAAGCAAATTTTACAGAGAACCTTTATGATAAATATGTAACCATTCAAACATGTAAATTTGTTAAATTGTGTAAACATTCCAAAATATCAAGTTTATATATTAATATCCCATTTAGGGGCTTGGGGGATTTTTTTTTTTTTTGAGACAGAGTTTCACTATGCGGCCCTTGGTAGAGTGCCATGGCGTTACAACTCACAGCAACCTTACACTCTTGGGCTTAAGCAATTCTCTTGCCTCAGCCTCCCAAGTAGCTGAGCCTAATATCCCATTTTTGTAAAAAATAGTGTAATCTTATAAAATTAGTATAAAAACTAATTCTAGTAAAAAAAACAAATAAAACACAAAGTTCTTTTATATTTTATGAGAGACAATGCCTTGAAGGAAATACTATTATGTTAACATAACTTATGGCCAGAAATGAAGGAATTTTTATTTCATTATGAATGTGTTTTAGAATTATTCTGTAGTGATCATGTATTACTTGCAATTAAGAGAAATGAAATAGCTGGGCATTGTGGTGGATGCCTGTAGTCCCAGCTACTTGGGAAGCTGAGGCAAGAGAATTGCTTAAGCCCAAGAGTTTGAGGTTGCTGTGAGCTGTGATGCCATGGCACTCTACCAAGGGCAACATAGTGAAACTCTGTCTCAAAATAAAAAAAGAGGGAGAGAGAGAAATGAAAATATTATAGCCTATGAAAAGTTAAATAATGAAGTAACAAGCATGAAGAACCCTGGGCAAATGGTTTTGCCCCCATTATAGAGATGAAGAAACTTAAGTATGTCAGCATGTCAAAACAGGCTCAAAGTATTTGTGTATCTAAAATTTTTCACATGACAATGAAAAAGAAGACGTGTTCAAGAGAGAGGTTTCCTAGACAAAAAGCCAAAAGCAACTTTGTGCCATTTCTTACATTTTTTCTGTGAAACCTTTAAAAGATAAAAAACAACTCCCTGGTTGATATACCTATGAGCTAAGCTTGCCTCCAGAGTGCAATGTTTTCTAAATTCTAGTGAGCATCGACATTCCATGAGGTGCCTTAGAGCCATACCTGGATTCATTAAGGGTATATCTCCCCAAAATTTTTTCAAACATACAGATAAGATGATAATTGAGCACCCACATATCTACCACCTTGATTCTTCAGTGCTATTATTTGCTTTCCCACACATCCATCCATCCATCTTATTTTCTTTTGCATTTCAAAATACACTGCAGTCACCAGTACACTTGAATTCAATATCTATTCACATATTTTTATGATAAAATCTACAGTGAAATGCAAAACTCTTTTTTTTTTTTGGCTGGGGCTGGGTTTGAACCCGCCACCTCCGGCATATGGGACCGGCACCCTACTCCTTGAGCCACAGGCGCCGCCTGCAAAACTCTTAATTGTACCATTTAATGAGTTTTGACAAATACATACATCTGTGCCACCCAAAGCAGAAAGGGATTTAAAAAAAAAAAAAGCTGATTTCCTATTTAGGCTCTCCTCAATTCCCTGTGTGAATCAAGTTAGTCCCTGGCTAGGCACAGTGGCTCATGCTTATAATCCTAGCACTTTGGGAGGCCGAGGTGGATGGATCTCTTGAGATGAGGAGTTGCAGACCAGCCTGAGTGAGAGTGAGACCCCACCTCCACTAAAAATAGGAAAACTAGCCAGGCATTGTGGCAGGTGCCTGTAAGTCCCAGCTACTCAGGTGGCTGAGGCCAAAGAATCACTTGAGTCCAGGAATTTGAGGTTGCTGTCAGCTATAACACCACTCCTGGGGTGACTGAGTTGAGACTATCTCAAAAAACATAAAAAATAAATAAATTCAGTCCAACATACTCTGCTGTAGTGGTTCCCATGTCTGTAATCATCTGAAAAATCATTTCAGACACAAATTCCTGCCTCTGGCCAATGATCTAAAAGTCCAAGGAAGGGCTCAGTATTCTGTGAGTCTTAAAAATCGCGCCTATAGCTAGGTGGCTAGGGTGCCAGCCACATACTAGAGCTAGCAAGTTCATATCCAGCCCAGGCCTGCCAAACAACAATGGCAACTACCACAAAAAAAATAGCCAGGTGTTCTGGCAGGTGCCTGTAGTCCCAGCTACTTGGGAGGCTGAGGCAAGAGAATCACTTAAGCCCAAGAGTTTGAGGTTGCTGTGAGCTGTGACGCCACAGCACTCTACCCAAGACAACATAGTGAGACTCTGTCTAAAAAAAAAATCCCCTAGGTATAACTCAATGGCATGCATTTGTATTAAAAAAAAAAAAAAATCAGGTAATAATCAGCTGATAATTACCTTGGGAACTTCTGTCCCAAAGCAATATGCCCTAAACTTGTCTAAGAATCATGGGGTGTGGGGAGTGATCGTTAAATATACAAATTACTAGTGCTTTTCTCTAAAAATTCAGATTCAGTAGGTGTGGTGAAGACCCAGAACCTGTGTTGTTATCTTCATTGCTTTGTAATTCAGTTATTTATTCAGTCCTTCATTTGTTAAACCATATATGTGGAAGGCCTACCATGTGGCAGGCCCTTGGGTGATTCTGGACTTTGGACAAGTGTGGAAATCATTCTATCTAACATCAAAATAACATTGAGGTCAGGAGGTCAAATATGACTTGGAAATACTGGGTGGTAACCTGAATTACCACCTCTCTCTTAATCCCTCCTCAACTTCCCTGCAAATGCTATTATAGTCAGATGCGTGATCCAAGAAGTATAGCAGACCACATAGCTTATGGAAAGGAGAAGCGAGAGTTAAGCTCAGAACACGCTAACTATAAGAAACACCTGTGATATAACATCTTGCTAATATAATAACACCTTGGTGATAAGGGCATGAGGAAGGGATTCGGCTCTCCTTAACTCAAGAGCTCGGGAGACAAGAAAGATCAGTGCTTGGCAGTCTCTACACCTGTGGTGTAAATAGCCACAGGAGTGGTGAGTCAAGGAACATGCCAGATATTCCCTCCCGGGCTCGCTCACTCTGGCTCTTTCACTTCTCCTGCTTGCAGGGCATCTGCCTGGTGTCTCTAAGAAGACTGTTTCTCTCTCTCCCTTATGCTCAGGCACCTAAGGGTAATTGTTCGGGAGCAAGATAACACAGCAGTCTGTGTCTGGACTACCTGGCCAGTCCCGGACAAAGTGAAAGTTTTATCCTGAATTAGCCATGCCCAGTCACTAGCCAGTAGGTTGACTGAGAAGAAAAGAGTTCTACCATCAGGGTACAAGAGCTGCCAAAAGGAGATTTTCAGGAGGTGATTGCTAACTTTTTTCTTTGAATGAAACCTTTCTCTGGCTTTCCCATTTATTAACAGCTTAACTACATAAGAGCATTTATTCAAAAGAGGAGCAAGTTTTACACGCGGGGCTCCCGTTATGATGCAGTAGAAAAACGATTAAAGTAAAATTATAGGGTGGAGGGAAGCTCATCAGTGGGGTCATGTGCTGATTGTAATAATAATAATAATAATGAAAAGTAAAATAGGTGGCACCTGTGGCTCAGTGAGTAGGGCGCCGGCCCCATATGCCAAGGGTGGCAGGTTCAAACCCAGTCCCGGCCAAACTGCAACAAAAAAAATAGCTGGACGTTGTAGCAGGCGCCTGTAGTCCCAGCTACTCAGGAAGCTGAGGCAAGGGAATTGCCTAAGCCCAAGAGCTGGAGGTTGCTGTGAGCTGTGATGCCACAGCACTCTACCAAGGGTGACAAAATGAGACTCTATCTCTAAAAAAAATAAGAAAAAGTAAATTTTTTCTCTTTCCTTCTGATAATAAGCTGTTAAAATTCAGATAGGACTCCACACCCATCAGAAGACAACATTTTCCCCAACTAGCCTTCCTGAGAGTTGAAGCTTCCCTGATATTATTAATAATTTCACTAGGAAAATGTATTTTAATAAGAGTTGTACTAAAAGAACACCCAGGCGGCGCCCATAGCTCAGTGGATAGGGTAGGATGTCGGCCACATACACTAAGGCTGGGGGGTTCGAGCCCGGCCTGGGCCCTCTAAACAAACAATGATAACTGCAACCAAAAAATAGCCAGGCCTTGTGGCAGGCACCTGTAGTCCCAGCTACTTGGGAGGCTGAGGCAAGAGAATCCCTTAAGTCCAAGAGTTTGAGGTTGCTGTGAGCTGCGATGTCACAGCACTCTACCGAGGACAACATAGTAAAGACTTTGTCTCAAATAAAATAAATAAATAAAAGAACACCCACTAATACATAAAGGATTCATATATTTCAAAATGCTTCAAAGTGGGGCGGTGCCTGTGGCTCAAAGGAGTAAGGCGCCAGCCCCATATGCCAGAGGTGGCAGGTTCATACCCAGCCCCGACCAAAAACTGCAAAAAAAAAAAAAAAAAAAAAAAATGCTTCAAAGAAAGTTGCCCTGTGTGCGTGTGTGTGTAAACAACACACACCCATTTCTTCTTTCCTAGAAGTAGCTGAAACAGATATGCCCTGAGCAAGGGGGGTGTAAAATTCCAATGCTGTTCATCTCAAACCCTTCTGTAGGTTACTTGCTCCACTCCATTCCCCTTTACACCAGCTTACCCTTTCATAGACCTTTCTGATTACCAGGAGTGGGACAGGAGTAAGAATTTACCAGAAACACAGGCAAAGAACAGAAATTTTTTTTTTAATTTAAAATTTTAAACATCAAGATGTCTTTTCTTGGCTACTGATGGATTCAAGATGGGTATTTTAATATCTTTCAAAGGGCAGGACCAGTGCAGTCTTTTTTTTTTTTTTTTAATTGTTTGGGATTTATCGAGGGTACAAAGAGTTAGGTTACACTGATTGCATCTGTTAGGTAAAGTCCCTCTTATAATTGTGTCCTGCCCCCAAGAGATGTGCCATACACCATGACTCCTCATTCCCCTCCCTCCTCCCCTCTCTCCACTCCCTCATTCCCCTACCTGCCCCATGTTGTATTAGATCATCTACTGCCTTCACAGTGCATTCTTAAAGTTTTTTCTCTATTTGAAGGTTGCCAAGAAACCTAGACTCCTCATTTACCCCATAGATCAGTTTACTGTGGTGCCCGCACTTCTGTCTTTAACGAAGTGGCCCACAGCCACTGCCTGAATGGCAAAAGTCACTCACTACAAGGCCACTTACCATAATCCTGGAGCCTCTTGGCCACATCCACAGCCTCTATATTTGCAGACTTTTTGAAGGGTCTTGTATCCAAAATAAATTCATGAGCCACATAACCTGTTCAGGAAAATTGGTACAGCTAAAGATTAGCATCAGCTTGTTGTTTTACCCCCCAGAATGAATAAGTATTTCAGCTTTTTATGCATATCAAATGAGGATCTAGAAGCCATAAGCAAGAAAGACTGCTTTACTATTATTACAAATAAAGCTCTTCAACACAGCTCCCTACCCACCTGGGAGCCTGATTAGGGCTGATAGGGAGGTAAGACACCCCAGGTGTCTGGGGTGAGATTATTTCTACTCCGAGAACCTAAGATCTACTTGCAACAGGTAAACATGTCATCACGTTCCTTATTCCTTTATACAAAATATTTCTAGAGCTTAAGATTCATTGACGCTTTTCAGGAACTTTACCCTCAACATTAAATAACTGTTTCTTCTGTAAATATGTAAACCTATTAAACATACCACACATACAGAATTTTATGAGATTCTCTAAAGGACCTTTTGAGATTTGAGTTTTAGGCTGCAAACTGGGGATTAGAAATAGGCATAGTCAAATAGTATCCCATAAGTAGGAAGGAGCTAAGGAGTCCAAAGTCTGTGTGTCAGTTCACTTCGTTCCACCATTCCAGACCCTTTATCCAAAAAGCTTGGGACCAGAAGTGTTTCCAGATATTGTTCATATTTTGGAATATCTGCATTATACTTACCGATTGAGCACCCCTAAATTGAAAATAATCCAATGAACTTTTCCTTTGATAGCCATATTGGTGCTCAAAAGTTTTGTATTTTCAGATTAGTTTTGTATTTTCAGCCTGTACTCTCCGTGTACAGCCAGCATCTCCCCAGGATGAGTTACCCACCCATCATCAGGAATAAACCAGAAAATCAGCATATTGATAAACAGAACAATATTCCTCCTGGGAGTTTCCCAAGTTCCATGGTGTACCTACTAATGAATTTCCTTTGAGCAAAACAGTCTATTCATGAGACTGGTGTACTCCTCCCCACTTTCCTGACTCTCAGGAAAAGGAATCCCCTTGCACACACCCAGAAGGGACACAACTTCTCAAGCCTGTGAGGAATCATTCCAGTCAAAACTGGCCCCGAAGATAGTCTGTGAACTGCTGTGTTTCTTACAGAAAGAATAAATATGAAAGAACTGTTTTGTTTGAAAATAAAAGTAGGAGACCCTGAAACTTTAAATATACTGAATCTTCATATTTTAAATTTTATTTCATTTTTTAAGACAGGGGCTTGGTCTGTTGCCTGAGCCAGAATGCGATCCCATCATCATGGCTCACTGCAACCTCAAACTTTTGGGCTCAAGAGATTTTCCTGCCTCAGTCTCCTGAATAGCTGGGATTACACTACCACACCTAGCTAATTTTTTTTATTTTTATTAGAGACAGAGTCTCTCTCTTGCTTAGACTGATCCTAAACTCCTGAACTCAAGTGATCCTCCTCACCTTGGCCTGTCCCAAAGTGCTAGGATTACAGGTGTGAGCCAGCAGGTCTGGACTGAAACTACATATTTTTAAAACATGCTAACAATCATGGAGAATAAATTAATAAGGAGTGTGAAAAGTAGAAAGTTCTTTCATGGGTAACTAAACTCAGAAAAAAGTACTGAAAAGGAATAACAAGTGGAATGCTCAGGGGAAATTTATGAGAATATAAGTCCTTACAACTATTAACTTCAGGATTCTTACAAGCCCTACTATGCCATCCCACGTGGGGAATATAGCCTCAACCTTTGCACTTTCTTCTCTGAGCTTCTGGTAGCCAACTTGGACACTGTGACAATGATGAGAGACTAATGAAAGCTCATGGCTCTGAAGGACACTCAGCACAAGAGGAAGAAAGAAGGGACACAATAGGAGGACACGCTAGCTAGGACACACTACCTCTTGTCCTTGCTGATAGGACAAGAGCTTGTCTTCCATGCAGAGGTTCAGTAATAGCTGAAAGGCGCCCTCAAGCTAATCCCAACACAGAACCACTAATACCAAGACTTCATCTGCAGAGGCCCCGCCACAGCTGCGGTGCTTGGGAAGAGCACCGTTTTCTAAATGAGGTTCAGATGTTCTTTTCTTTTCTTTTTAATTTGAGAAATAGTCTCACTTTTTCACCCTAGGTAGAGTGCCGTGTCATCATAGCTCACAGCAACCTCAAACTCTTGGGCTCAAGAAATCCTCTGGCCTCAGCCTCCCAAGTAGCTGGATCTACAGGTGCTGGCCACAACGCCTGGCTATTTTTAAGAGATGAGGTCTCACTCTTGCTCAAACTGGGAGACGTTATTTTCTAAATCCATACTCTACTGCATTCAAATGGAAACTGTAGTGGAATTTCATTATCTTTCTCTGTTTTTTTTTATTTATTTATTTTCTCTATGTTTTTTTGTTGTTGATAAAAGTCTTTTTTTTAAGGCTGGGCATGGGGCTCAGGGGAAATTTATGAGACTCACACCTCATAAAAGGTGGCTCACGAAAAGAAAAAAAAAAAAAAAAGGTGGCTCACACCTGTAATCCTAGCATTCTGGGAGGCCGAGGGGGGTGGATTGCCCTGAGCTAGAGGTTCGACACCAACCTGAACCAGAATGAGACCCCGTCTCTACCAAAAAAAAAAAAAAAAAGCCAGACTTTGTGGCAGGCACCTGTAGTCCCAGCTACTTGGGAGGCTGAGGCAAGAGAATCGCTTCAGCCCGAGTTGGAGGTTGCTGTGAGTTCTGATGCCAAGGCACTCTACCAAGGGCCACGAAGTGAGACTCTGTGGCAATAAAAAAAAAAAAAGATAAAAGTCTTTTTTTGATGGGCCAGGTGTGTTGGCTCGTGCCTATAATCCTAGCACTCTGGGAGGTCAAGGAGGGTGTATTGCTTGAGCTCAGGAGTATGAGAACAGCCTGAGCAGGTGTGAGATGCTGACTCTAAAAAATAGCCGGGCGTTGTGTTGGGTCCCTGTAGCCTCAGCTACTCAGGAGGCTGAGGCAAGAGAATCACTTGAGCCCAAGAGTTTGAGGTTGAGGTTGTTGTGAGCTATGATGCCATGACACTCTATTCAGGGTGACAGAGTGAGACTCTGTCTCAAAAAAAAAAAAAAAAAAAGATGGATATGCATTTAAGAAATTAAAATGTAACTAAAACATTGAGGCCAGGCTTGATGGTTCACATATGTAATCTGAGCACTTTGGGAGGCTAAGGCAGGAGAATTGCTTGAGGCCAGAAGTCTCAGACCAGCCTGGGCAACATAGCAAGATTCTTTTTCTACAAAAAAAAAAAAAAAATAGCCAAGAATAGTCCTAGCTACTTGGGAGGCTGAGGTGGGAGGATCCCTGAGCCCAGGAGTACCAGGTAACAGTGAACTATAATTGTGTTGGTGCACTCTACCCTGGGCAACAGAGCTAGACTCTGTCAAAAACAAAATAAAACAAAACAAACTAGGATACTAACAAAGTTGTATACCCCTACTGAAGGGAACTCTGTTCAGATCACACAGTGAACTCAGTCTTCCACAAGAGTAGACAACCTATGAATTTTGTAAGTTCTTTTAAAAATGTATCATCTTACCCAAGGTAATTCCTTTCTTTCCTCATCTCACCAGAATAAATACAGTCATGCGTCACTGAGAAATACGCCATTAGGTGGTTTCGTTACTGTGTGAACATCATAGAATGCACTTACACAACCAAGATAGCATGGCCTACCACACTAAGGCTACAAACCCATATAGTAAATTACTGTATTAGAGTAGGCAATTCTAACACCATGCTAAATATTTGTGTATCTATGTCAGAAAAAGTAAAGTAGGCTCAGCACCAGTAGCACAGTGGTTATGGTGCTGGCCACATGCACCAAGGCTGGTGGGTTCGAACACGGCCCAGGCCAGCTAAACAACGACAACTGCAACAAAAAAAATAGCCAGGTGTTGTGGTGGGCACCTGTAGTCCCACCTATCTGAGAGGCTGAGGCAAGAGAATCACTTAAGCCCAAGATTTTAAGGTTGCTGTGAGCTGTGACACCACAGCACTCTACTGAATGCAACATAGTGAGACTCCGTCTCAAAAAAAAAGAAAAAGTAAAGTAACAATATGACATAAAAAATGAAAACAATGTACACTTGCATAGGGCACTCACCAGGAAGGGAGCTTACAGGACTAGAAGTTGCCCCAGCTGAGTCAGTGAGTGAGTAGTGAATAGTGAGTGAATGGGAAGCACTCTGGGACTTTATTGTATATTGCTGGAGACTTTAAAAACACTTAGGTGGCAGTAAACTTTTAAAAGGCTTCTTTCTTCAATAATAAATGAGTCTTAGGGCTCGGCACCTGTAGCTCAGTGGCTAGGGTGCCAGCCACATACACCAGAGCTGGCAGATCCAAATCCAGCCTGGGACCGCCAAACAACAATGACAACTATAAACAAAAAATAGCCAGGCATTGTGGCAGGTGCCTGTATTCCCAGCTACTTGGGAGGCTAAGGCAAGAGAATCACTAGAGCTCCAGAGTTTGAGGTTGCTGTGAGTTGTGATGCCACAGCATTCTACCGAGGGTGACATAGACTCTGTCTCAAATAAATAAATAGATTAGTCTTAGCTTACTATACTTTTTTAATTTTTAAACTTTAACATTTTTTAAGCTTTAAATATATATATACATTTATAATAGTTTATATATATTGTACAGGGTGGCCAT
This sequence comes from Nycticebus coucang, assembly GCF_027406575.1. NCBI lineage: Eukaryota > Metazoa > Chordata > Mammalia > Primates > Lorisidae > Nycticebus > Nycticebus coucang. The sequence goes on along the minus strand of NC_069781.1, from coordinate 72,169,557 downwards.
AAAGTTCATGTGCAATTTTTGTAACCATTTAAATTGCAGGCGAACTTTATGGCCACCCTGTATCTAAGAACAAATAGTATAGTACATACATAAGCCAGTAACAATCACTTGTCATCATTATCAAGTATGATGCACCATACATAGTTGTATGTGCTCTACTTTTATTTTATTTTATTTTTTGAGACAAAGCCTCAAACTGTCACTCTAGGTAGAGTGCTATGGCATCACAGCTCACAGCAACCTCTAACTCCTGGCCTCAAGCCATTCTCCTGCCTCAGCCTCCCAAGTAGCTGGGACTACAGGCGCCTGCCACAACGCCCGGCTATTTTTTGGTTCTGGCTGTCATTGTTGTTTGGCGGGCCTGGGCTGGATTTGAACCCACCAGCTCAGGTGTATGTGGCTGGCGCCTTAGCTGCTTGACCCACAGGTGCCGAGCCTGCTCTACTTTTGTAAAACTAGCAGTGCAGTATGTTTGTTAACACCAGCATCACCACGAACATAGTGAGTAACAAGCTACACTGTGATTTTTATAAGGAATACATCACTAGGCAATAGGAATTTTTTCAGCTCCATTATAATCTACTATTTACTTATTTATTTATATATTTATTTATTTTAAGACAAGGAATCTCTCTACTTTTCCTGGGCTAGTCTTGAACTCCGGAGCTAAAGCAATCCACCCACCTCTTCCTCCAGAGAAGCAGGGATTACTGAGCCATGCTCCATTATAATCTTATAAGACCACAGTGGCATACGTGGCCCATCTTTTTTTTTTTTTTTTTGTAGAGACAGAGTCTCACTTTACTGCCCTCAGTAGAGTGCCGTGGCGTCACACGGCTCACAACAACCTCCAGCTCTTGGGCTTACGTGATTCTCTTCGTGGCCCATCTTTGATGGAAACATCCTATGTAACACATGACTGGAGACTCTACACTACTGCTACTCCCCACTCCTAGTCCTTGCCTGTCACTTCTGTACTTCTCAAAAGGCTCAACAGTTTGGTTGGTACTTAAATCTCTCAGAAGAAATGGTTCATAAAGGCAGTCCTAGAGTTCATTAAAACGGATGCCTCCTACTCATCCATAACTCCAAAGTCTTATTTAGAGCTGGTAAATATAATTAAGATGAAAAATATTCTTCTTATATTGCCATTAGACATTTTAGAATACAATGTGTTTATTAAGAACATTTCTATTTTGAGCCCTCTGAAGATATAGTAGTAATACTTTTTTAGGCCCTAAAATACTAAGTCTCAAATTTTGTAATATGTTTACCAGATCAAACATGTTATAGGGATTGGGTAATAAAGTCTGTAATGACCAATCTATTTCTGCTTGGAATAAGAAGTATTACTCATTATGTAATTCTGGGGTTATATGTCAAAGCAAATGGAAATCACATGCATCTTTTTGTGCTGCAAATCCCTCAGGACTGGGAGAGTCTCTGCAAAGCAAATCTGTCACTTATGTGCTAAGAACATAATAGGTACTTGTCCCTCTCTTGTGAGACTCCACTATACCCACACCCAATTTAAATCATATTCATTGTTGTTCTGGGCATAGGAGCTCACACAGTAATCCTAGCACATTCAGAGGCTGAGGCAGAGGATTGTTTGAGGCCAGGAGTTTGAAACCATCATGAGCAAGAGTGAGATCCCATTTCTACAAGAAAATAGAAAAATTAGCTTTGTGTGGTGATGAGTGCCTACAGTTCCAGCTACATAGGAGGCCAAGACAGGAGGATCGCTTGAATCTGGGGAGTTTGAATTAGCTTGATCTATGATGCCGCCAGTGCACTCTAGACTGGGCAACACAGTAAGACCCAGTCTCAAAAAATAAATAAATAATTTTTAAAAACACTTATTTGTAATATGGTCTCAATTGCTTAAAAGAAAGATGAGAAAGAATACCAGAGTCTGTATTCCTTATTGATAGTAGCTGTGTCTAATTGATGGAACCAGGGGTCATTTAAGTTTTCTTTTGAGACTTCGTCTCATTTTGTTGCCTTCAGTAGGGCGCTGTGGTATCATAGCTCACAGCAACCTCAAACTATTGGGCACAAGCAATCCTCTTGCCTCAGCCTCTCAAGTAGCTGGGACTACAGGCACCTGCCACAACGCGCCTGGCTACTTTTAGAGGTAGGGTCTCAAACTCCTGAGCTCAGGCAATCCACCCACCTTGGGCTCCCAGAGCACTGGAATTACAGGTGTGAGCTACTGTGCTGGCCTGTCTTCTTTCTTAATGCTTCTTTAGTTTTCAAAATTTCCATCCTGAGAATATATACATTACTTATATAATCAGACAAAATAAATATTGAAGCTAATCCTTTTTTTTTTTTTTTTTTTTTTTTTTTTGTGGTTTTTGGCCGGGGCTGGGTATGAACCGGCCACCTCCGGCATATGGGACCGGCGCCCTACTCCTTGAGCCACAGGGGCCGCCCTGAAGCTAATCCTTAAAGTCAATACACAAGCAGGATCCGTTTCACAGCACACCAGCTGTATTTGAATTAATTGGTAGCTCTTGTAGATTGTTTAATACCCACTTCAGATGCATTTCATTGCACACAACTTTCTTTTCTAGTCTCTGGGGAGCATTCCTAACCAGAGTTATTCTATTTTCAAACTGTGGAACCACCCCTGTAGATACATATTTATAAGCCAAGACTAGCCTTTAAATTAAAAATCACAGATGGGGCGGCACCTGTGGCTCAGTCGGTAAGGCGCTGGCCCCATATACCGAGGGTGGCGGGTTCAAACCCGGCCCCGGCCGAACTGCAACAAAAAAATAGCCGGGCACTGTGGCGGGCGCCTGTAGTCCCAGCTACCTGGGAGGCTGAGGCAAGAGAATGGCTTAAGCCCAGGAGTTGGCGGTTGCTGTGAGCTGTGTGATACCACCACACTCTACCGAGGGCTATAAAGTGAAACTCTGTCTCTACAAAAAAATAAATTAATTAATTAATTAAAAATCACAGATGTAAACGTACACTCTGGCTGGGCCAGACAAACCAACAGCAAGAGACGCATTGTCACTGTTGCTCCAGATGGAGGTGCACTGGCTGCTGTCTTTCCCTCTGCTCCAAGCTGCTGGGTCTCTTCCCTGCTCTCATTCTGGGCCCAGAGACAATGCTCAAAATGTCTACCTTGTTTGTAGTCCCAGCCTTTCCTCTAGCAGCTTAAATCCTATTTTCATAGTTAATAAGAAAACCCACTTGCATCTTACTGAAGCCGCCCCCACCCCTTTCACTACCAAACTTACCCTAACCATGAATGTTTCCCACTAATCCATCACAATCTCCATCCATCTCCCAACCCATTTCTATCTGGCATCTGCCCCACCATTTTGCCCAAACTACTTTCAAATTTACCAAAGGCTCCCAGGAGTTAAAGATAAAAGTTCTTTTTGAGACTCGTGTTGTAAATTCAGATTTGTTAATCATACCTTAGTAAAGCTGGAAAAGTATAAATGAATAAGTAAAATAATTAAGGTCAGGCACAGTGGCTCATGCCTGTAATCCCAACACACTGGGAGGCTGAGGTAGGTGGATCACCTGAGCTCAGGAGATGGAGACCAACCTGAGCAAGAGTGAGACCCCTGTCTCTATTAAAAATAAAAAAACTAGCTAGGCATTGTGGCAGGTGCTTGCAGTCCCAGCTACTAGGGAGGCTGAGGCAGGAGGATTGCTTGAACCCAAAAGTTTGAAATTGCTGTCAGCTTGGGCGGTGCCTGTGGCTCAAGGGGTAGGGCGCCGGTCCCATATGCCGGAGGTGGTGGGTTCAAACCCAGCCCCGGCCGAAAAAAAAAAAAAAAAAGAAATTGCTGTCAGCTGTGGTGCCATGGCACTATACCCAGGGTGACAGAGTAAGTTTCTGTCTAAAAAATTATTCTTATTTTATTAAATAATACAATTAAATATAAAAATTTAATAATTAAATTAATAATTAAAACAATAATGAAACCAGCTGCTCGCTCATTACAGTCTGTCCCTCCACATTATGCAATACTCTAGGGGGGTTATGTGCGCTGGGAAATGAATGGGAGCCTCCTGGGGGCTTCAAAGAGGCACAGGGGAGCCAAGAGGAGGGATATCTAACTTCACCAGGAGAGGGGGGATTCAGGGAGGGGGTAGTCCTACAGGGAAGGACTACCTACAAGGAAGGGTAAGCAGGGATTTTGAGAGAGAGGCATTTTGACCTACAGCTGACTGCTTTGGGCATGGCAGGGCCCCCTTGCCAGGTACCCCTTCTTCTGCCCATCCCTTACGAGCCAACTGCTTGGCATGCTTTGCTTTTGTTTTTAATACTCCTCCGTGAGCCTCACCACATCAAAGACTCAGCTCTTAGTTTCTGTGCCCAGAGCCAAATGTTTCGATATCCTTTAATTTCCACAGCCCCACCAGTGAGGAGGCCACACTGAAGACTGGCTTTTTGTTCCAATGCCTCCCGTCACATCCAGGGTGACTGTTCCCGCACCTATCATCCCCTCCATTGTAAGCCTAAGACACTTACCTATTAATAAGATTTCTCCTCACACTGAACTCATGAGTAACTAAGGTCAATTGATGCTACTTCTAAGAGCATGTTCATCCCATGCTACTGTCTCAATGAATCCTGTCATTCCCTGGCTCAAAAATCTTTTATGGCTATAGTGTGGCACAAGGGTAAAGCCCAGAGCCATCAGTACCTTTGGGCCCCGAGCTGACTTCCAGCTTGCCCCTGTCTTGCTTCCTTTCCTTGCCTGTCCCGCAGGACCCCAGCCATGCAGGCAGCCCCTCTTTCTCTGGCTCCTAAGTGTCTGTTCACTCAGGCTCTCTTTCTACTCTTCCTTCCAGACCCATCTCAAATGGCTCCCAAGAAGGCTCTCAGCGTCTCCACCCAGCCTCTGCCAGGTCTGAATTTCTCACTTTCAGGGCATGCCTGTGGCATTTGTGTACACATCTCTTGGGGGCATGACTGGGGCTGTGTAGATAGGTACCTAGGATGGGCCTGCACATAGTGATGCCCCTACACTGTTAACTAAATTGAAGTTACAACCAAGAACTCTACATTTTTCTCTGGAAATGTGCTCAAAAATGAAGTCTTCCACCCATGCCAGAAAACCGGCCTAGAATAAAATCAAGATGGAGATGGAAGTTGGATACTTGCCTCTTGCACCCCTGAAAAGGACTCTGTAGTGCTTTTCTAATCGCTTGGCCATGTAGTTGGCATTTAAGATAGCAATTTCAGTGGCCTGTTTAAGGCCCTTGCCTCCCATCATCTGCAACAGAGGGAAAAAAAGCCATTATCCACTGAGCAGGTAAACCCAAAGGTTAAGATGCTACCCAAAGACTACCCCAGATAAATCCCACCCAAGAAGGAAGACAGTCAACCATAACTCTGCATTGGAGATAAGTGGAAAATCCTAACAAGGACATCTTGTCAATCCTCTCTACACCTGTAAGAATTTTTAATTTTCGGGCAGTACTTGTGGCTCAGTGGGTAAGGCGCCGGCCCCATATACTGAGGGTGGCGGGTTCACACCCGGCCCCGGCCAAACTGCAACAAAAAAATAGCTGGGCGTTGCAGCAGGAGCCTGTAGTCCCAACTGCTCGGGAGGCTGAGGCAAGAGAATCGTCTAAGCCCAGGAGTTGGAGGTTGCTGTGAGCTGTGTGATGCCACGACACTCTACCGAGGGCCATAGAGTGAGACTCTGTCTCTAAAAAAAACGGCAAAAGAAGAAGTTTTGGTTTTCTCCTTTGAATAGTAATTTTATATTTCTTTTATTTTTATTTATTTATTTATGACAGAGTCTCACTTTGTCACCCTTAGTAGAGTGCCCCCATGGGGTCACAGCTCACAGTAACCTCAAACTCTTAGGCTTAAGCGATTCTCTTGCCTCAGCCTCTCAAGTAGCTGGGACTACAGGTGCCTGCCACAACACCCGACTATTTTTAGAGATGAGATCTCTCTCTGGCTCAGTCTAGTCTCAAACAATTCACCCACCTTGGCCTCCCAGTGTGCTAGGATTACAGGCATGAGCCACCACGCCCAGCCTCATTTTTTTCTTTCTTTTTTTTTAATGATTTTTTAAAATTTCAAATAAATACAAGGGTACCAATTTTTTGGTTACAATGTTTTCGATTCTAAGATAAAGTTCAAGTTGTAGTTGAGCCCTTCACACCAGAGGTCATGCTGAACATTCTCACATTGTGTATCTTGGTGAGATCCCACCAATTGCCCTCCCTCGTTCCTCCTCCCCACACCTCTCCTCTGCCCTACACCTTGCTAGACTATATTTGTGTTTCATCACTCACGTGGGCGTGTAGTTGTCTCTATATTGGCTTCATATTAGTATTGAGTACATTTTTGGATTTTTTTTTTCTGTTCTTGGGATACTTTACTAAGAAGAATGTGTTTCAACTCCATCCAGGCAAACATAAAAGTTGTAAAGTCTCCATCTTTTCTTATGGCTGAATAGTATGCCAAGGTATACATCTGATGTGCTGCCAAAGCAAGTACTAATTTTATATTTCTTTTTGTACTAACAAAGCCTACAATGGGAAAATTTTGATTGCTGATTATTGTGTTATCTAAAAGGCGAAATAATTTTTTTGATTAAGTTTCACTGTGTTACCCCAGTTAGAGTGCAATGGTATCATCATAACTCATTGTAACCTCAAACTTCTTGGCTCAAGAGATCCTCCTGCCTCAGCTCCCAAAGTAGCTGGGAATACAGGCCCTTTACCAACACACCCAGATAAGTTTTTCTATTTTCTGTAGAGAATGGTCTTACTCTTGTTCAGCCTAGTCTCAAACTCCTCAAGCAATCTTCCCACCATGATCTCTCCAAGTGCTAGGATTATAAGAGTGAGCCTACATGCCTAGACAAAGAAAAAAAATTGATCTTAGGTTTGGGGGGGATGTTTATTTGTTTACGGTGAATATTCAGTGTCTTAATAATTGCCAGCAATCCTATGGGATTGAAGCAATTTTCTATGGTTTGTCTTCCCATAGTTCACAGTCAAGGCTATTCATGTTCAACAACTGCCAGGTTTAATCTTATCCTATTTAGTGGTTAATCATTCCCTGTCATCATATGGGGTAAATGTCATCACCAGCAAAGAGCATAAAAATCAAGATTCCATGAATTTTTATTGTCTACTTTCTTCCCAGAGTACCTCATATGTGATAGAGTTCTCAACACATATTAATATAAATTAATACAAAGCAAATAAAGCAACAGTGATATCAAAATCCAAAATAAGAAGGCACATTTCCCCAGGCTGGTCAAAGAAGAGTTTCTAGACTCAAGAACAAGAACTTGATTGATTAGAGGTTCTGCACCTGTAGCTCAAGCGGTTAGGACGCCAGCCACATACAGCGGGGCTGGCGAGTTTGAATCCAGCCCAGGCCTGCCAAACAACAATGAAAACTACAACCAAAAAATAGCTCGGTATTGTGGTGGACTCCTGGAGTCCCAGCTACTTGGGAGGCTGAGGCAAGAGAATTGCTTAAGCCCAAGAGTTGGAGGTTGCTGTGAGCTGTGATGCCATTGCACTCTACAAGGGCGACAGCTTGAGACTGTCTCAAAAAAAAAAAAAAGAACTTGAGTAGAAACCGTAAACAGAGGAATTTGGGTAGGCAAGGAGAAAGGGTAAGGCACTCCAAGGGAAAAGAATACTAAATGCCAATGTGTGGAGGGAAAAGGCATGTGACTGTCACCTGGGAATCCCTGTAGAGTTAGGTGGACTGTGTGTGACTCACCTTGTAAACCTCAAACCTGCAGGAGGCAGGACATTTTAAAAAGCAGGTTCTCAACCTACATATCACCAAGCATCTTTTTAAAAATGCTGACGGCTCAAGTCCAGCCCCGCACATGCTAAGTTTGGTCTCTTTGGAAAGGGGCCTAGGATTCCAGGCAGGCTAGTGAGAACCAGCCGTCAAGGCAGCTGGAAGGCAGGAGAGGACTGTGTGTTCTCACACTGAGAAGATCAATCTCGTAGGGTTGCAGCAGGGAGAGAAGTGGCCTATTCCAGACCTCAGGGGATAAGTAACAACAGCCTGGAATAAGAGAAGGCCCAAGGTTGGGGGGTTGCTTAAACCCTATTGTATTTATTTCATTTTCAAACTGAGATGTCTTCCAGGCATATGGCCAAACCACCCTTGGGGCATTTATTTTCTATATGTGGGAAATGTCCAACCCAAATACTTCCATACAAATAGCCCAAATTTACAGAACCCAGAGATCAAAAAGAAAATAGGAATTTGATTCTGTAAGCAAAGAAGCAATTATGCCAATTGTTTATTTCGTTACTATTTGCAAAAGAACTTGAGTAACATTTTAAAAAGCAGGTTTTAGTTTCTGAGGTATAGATTTGTTGTTCTAGCTTCCGAGAAACTTTTCTTTTCTTTTTAGAGACAGAGTCTCACCTTATCACCCTGGGTAGAGTGCTGTGGCATCACAGCTCACAGCAACCTCCAAATCCTGGGCTTAAGTGATTCTCTTGCCTCAGCCTCCCGAGTAGCTGGGACTACAGGAGCCTACCACAACACCTGGCTTTTTTTTGTCGCATTTTGGCTGGGGCCCGGTTTGAACCTGCCACCCTGGGTATAAGGGGCCATTGCCCTACCCATTGAGCCACAGGCACCGCCCCCAAGAAACTTTTCATTAAGAATCTGAAAGGTCGGGCGGTGCCTGTGGCTCAGGGAGTAAGGTGCTGGCCCTACATACCGAGGGTGGCAGGTTCAAACCCAACCCTGGCCAAACTGCAAAAAAAAATAGCCAGGCATTGTGGAAGGTGCCTGTAGTCCCAGCTACTCAGGAGGCTGAGGCAAGAGAATCGCCTAAGCCCAAGAACTGGAGGTTACTGTGAGCTATGACTCCACAGCACTGTACCAAGGGTGACAAAGTGAGACTCCGTTTCTAAAAAAAAAAAAAAAAAAAAAAAAAAAGAATCAGAAAGGTCAAGAATAGCAGCCATGGGTAGTGCCTGTGGCTCAGTGAGTAGGGCGCCGGGTTCAAACTCGGCCCCAGCCAAACTGCAACAAAAAAATAGCTGGGCGTTGGGGTGGGCAGCTATAGTCACAGCTACTCGGGAGGCTGAGGCAAGAGAATTGCCTAAGTCCCAAGAGCTGGAGGTTGCTGTGACCTGTGACACCACAGCACTCTACCGAGACAAAGTAAGACTCTCTTACTTTTCTTAAAAAAAAAAAAAAGAATAACAGCCAGCTCCATGGAGTTATCTGATAACATTTCCACAGCTGAATTTGGCGTGTTTTGTTTCAGCAAGAGCCACCCTTTATTTAACAAGAGGCACAGGTTTGGGGAAGCTGCTCTAATTAGCAGCTGTACAAGGGTTACTATCCTCCCGTCAGGTCAGCCCAGGAGCAGGGTAGGCCAGCTTGAACCAGAGCTGCAGAAAATAAACTCTGGCCCTAGTGTTTTTTTGGAGAAAGACAAAGGAAGGAAGCCTGTTCTCTAACAAAGACTATCCCCACCACCACCACCACCAGAGTCCAGTTCCACAAGCCCTAAAGGGCAAAGAGCTTTTGGAAACTACCACATAAGCAAATTTCCCCTATCTTTCATCCCAAAGAAATATACAGAGAAGTAACATATATTCCTAAAATTTATCCCAGAATCTCAACCAAGGGTAATAATTATGTGTGCTGCTTTTCACTTGCAAGGGGCTATATAAATCCTACAAGAAACCAAATGACGTGGCCAGAACATCCATATGACTCATGGAACTTAACTGTGTCTGGAAAAATATATCTGGTGTGTCAGTTTCTCTGATGTTAAACCCACTAGGAGAATCCATGAGAAATAGTGTAATGAAGAAGAGGTGAAATTATTTCTAGCTAATCTCAAAGGTCATGGAACCGCATCTCAGATCATGGATTTCTCTGTTATGAAGCCAAGAGGGAAGGCTGCAGTCCCTGTTTCCCACCCCACATCACACACACCTCCACCTGCCTACACACATTCTGAGGCCTCACCTTGATATACGCCCAGGAAATGGGCAAGATGGAACTGGAGCCCCACGGGGCTGCACTGACGGTGCCCACAGGCCAGGAATCCTCATTTAGCTTGACTGAAATGATGGGATGACTGGGCAAAAAGGGGGCAAGATGCTTCTTCCTGTATTTTTTTTTTTTAAGTACAGATTAAGAAAATGTTAAAAAGATGTAGTCCAACCAAACAGATAAGTTCTGGGCCCTCTCAGGAAGCTCTGCTCTTAGCAGAGGAATTCTGACAGTGGGAGGGACCCTAGGCAGATACTCAGAAAGTGGTCCTGCCTCCACCTGTCATCACCATCCCAGCGGCTCATCGAGAACCATGGAGAGGATTTGGCAGAAGCAGGCAGCTGTGGAACAGCATGCAAAGCTCCAAGGCAGGCCCCCTCCATCCCAGCCCCACACCCCTAAGGCATCCACAGGGCAGAGAAGGTGCTGGAGAGAGACTAGCACATGAGCACCACTCATGCACTCCACCCGCCACACAGCCAAGGCACTGGAGCTCACCCATTTACTAGAAATAATAACATCCAAAAGAAAAGCAGAAAAAGGCAGCAACTTCTAGGTCAAATTCCCAGCAACCTTGCAAACTGGTGGCTTTAGCACATCTTTGGAAGACTGAAACAGCTCAGGAAACAGCTGCTCTCACCATTATTTTCACAGGATGATTGGATTTCACAGTGTAAAAAGTTAGCAACAGCTAAGAAATATTTTTTTAGTTTTATTCTGACTTCATCCAATTATTTCTAGTAATCAGGTTTTTCTTCCTCCTTACTTATCTGAGATGTGATAATAATTCATGTTGTAAAGTATTCAGTGCTTTACACCCAACTTGCTTTCAGTATAACCATTAGCTGATTAAAAAAAAAGAAGAAATAAAGGAAAGAAAGAAACCTGCTTGGATACCTAAGTTAATTAATGTCTGTTTTGCTTCCTACTGTTGATGTTGTAGTTCTAATCCAAGTTCAAGTACAGTTCCCTATTCATTATTCTGTTAATAAACCTGTTCTGTGCACACTGGCAGCTCCATGAGGTCAAACATTAGCTTAATATAAACCTGTTGTAATTATGCTTTTCTCCGGACATGCTTTCAAACCCTCCTCTCACTGCTCCTCACCCAGCCTCTACAAGTGTCCTAGAAATGAAGGTACCCTTAAAGCCTGAAGACCTTCATGGGCCCAGGACTGGGTCATTCTGTCTCCAAAGGCATCCTGAACCAACTCACACTCCAATGGGCCCCATGCCAGGACCGCCGCCTCCATGGGGAATGCAGAAGGTCTTGTGAAGATTGAGGTGCGAGACATCAGACCCATAGTCTCCAGGACGACAGATTCCCACCTACCACAAAAAGAAAGGGCCAGATACAAAAGTCAAAAGTTAAGAGCTTGGCAAGGCTCTCCACAGTGGAGGCCACAGCTGCTGATGCTGCCCTCTCCAAAGGGAGGAAAGGCAGACAGAGACTCAGCCGTGGTGTTCACAGAAGTGTCTGTCCCCACACCGGCCCAGGTCTGTAGTCAAAACCTGGCATTCCATAGGCAAAGTGGTGGTGGTTTCTATGGAAACAGCAACTGACCATTTATCCCAATTTAGATTTAAAAACACAGGGTAGATGCGGTGGCTGATGCCTATAATACCAGAACTTTGAGAAGCTGAGGTAGGAGGATCATTTGAAGTTAAGAGTTTGAGACTAGCAGACTCGGCACCTTGTAGCTCAGCAGCTAGGGCGCCAGCCATACACACCGACGGGTTCGAACTCATGCATGGCCTGCCAAACAACAATGACAACTATAACCAAAAAATAGCCGGGCTTTGTGGCGGGCACCTGTAGTCCCAGCTACTTGGGAGGCTGAGGCAAGAGAATCACTTAAGCCCCAGAGTTTGAGATTGCTGTGAGCTGTGACGTAGTGAGATTCTGTCTCAAAAAAAAAAAAAAAAGAATTTGAGACTAGCCTAGGAAACTCTATTATTTTTATACAATAAAAAAATAGATTTAAATACAGTGTATTCCTAATTATCTGGCCCAAAAGGGAGGAAAGAAAGTGCCCCTAAGAGAAGAAAGTTCCTGTTGAAATAGGCAACTTCACCCGTGCAGTTCTACCACCACAGCTTGCATGGTCACCTTTGGGCATTATTCTTATCCTGAATGGCCTTTGGGCACAATGATGTTAGGGGCTGGAGGGCCACCAGAAGATGCTGAACTGCAGGAGAGGGGGCAAACAGATGACTCAGGTACCAGCCACAACATTCCAATTGGTGTTCCTGCCACTGTGGCATTAAGGTTATAATAGTGGCCAAAGATACAGAGTTCATTTGTGCTATTGAAGCAATAGACAACCCCCAGAGTACACATATGAAGGGAATCAGCTGAAGCAAAGAAAAGCAGAAAGAGTCTGAAGTGGTAAGGTGGAGGGAAAATTGCAAAAAGAAAAGAAAAAGGAAAAATAAAAATGAGGTGGGTCCCACCAAGGAGATTTTCAAAGAGTGGTGACACTCCTCTCCTCCAGTGGCTCCCAATAGTACATTTTTCTGTTTTTTCCTTCCTTTTTTAAAAAATTGTTTCAAGTTAATTTTAGGGTAGGAAGAATTAGGTTACAACAGTGGTTCTCAACCTTCCTAATGCCGTGGCCCTTTAATACAGTTCCTATGAGTCGCGACCCACAGGTTGAGAACTGCTGGGTTACAATGTTTGCATTTTTTAGGTAGAGTCCCTCCTTTTTTTTTTTTTGAGACAGAGTCTCTCACGTTGTTGCCCCCGTTAGAGTGCCATGGCATCACTGCTCACAGCAACCTCAAACTCTTGGGCTTAAGCGAGTCTCTTGCCTCAGTCTCCCCCCAAGTAACTGGGACTATCGGTGCCTGCCATAACACCCAGTTATTTTTCCGTTGTTGCAGTTGTCATGGTTGTTTAGCTGGCTCAGGCTGGGTTCGAACCTGCCAGCATGGGGGTATGTGGCCAGTGCCCTACCCACTGAGCTACAGGCATCACCCAGAAGAGTCCCTCTTATAATTGTGTCCTGCCCCAAGAGGTGTGCCATACCCCCCCCAACATTGTACCCTTTAAGTAGGAGCACACCCTCCCCCCTCCCAATAGCCTTTGCTCAGAGGGTCATGTTACACAGACTCTTTGTCCCCCAAGTAGTCAGGATTGGGTTCCCTGGGCCAGGATAAGTGGCTTAACAAAGGCCATGGGGGAAATCAACATCCACCTGCAGCCAGCAGAGGTGGAGTTTCTTCAGACATGGAGCCAGTGGCCTTCTGGCCTGGGGGTACTCCCAGAGAGCCGGCAGCCCCTGACAGTCTAGGGACATTCCAGTCACCCCGACTTCCTTCAACCTGTTTGCCTCCTCTGGGATCCATAATCCAGTGAAATGAGAGTATTTTGTTTGAAACTGCCAATAAAGAAAATCAACCTCAGTTCTGAATTCACTATTGTGTTGTAGATGACTCTCCAGAAGTTAGAAATATTTTTTTGACATATCCATTTTCTCGGTGGGAGCTAAGGAAGCTCCTTCCAGAATCCTCACCTGAGCATTCATATTGGCCCCGTCAAGGTAGACCTGTCCTCCGTGTTGATGGATCAGGTCACACACGTCGCTGACGTTCTCCTCAAACACCCCATTGGTGGATGGGTACGTAAGCATGATGGCTGCCAGGCTCTCCTTGTGTTTATCCACCTGTGGGAGAGCGAAAGATAGAAGGAGACAAAGGGGGAAGCTTCTTTCTTGACCCTATCCTTGCTTTTTAAAGGATTGAGAAAGATGAAGTCTTGGTCTTTTCATTCCTGAAACTATCTCAAAGTACAATGATATCAATGAAAGATCCACAGCCATTATTGCCTTCATAAATCATTCCCCAAATTAGCAAAATCCTTTTGTGTAGGTCTCTATGGTCAAGATCAAAAATAAAAACCTGTTAAGATTTGGGAATATGTTGGGCCCAACTCTAGTTATTTCAGATTTTTCTGCTTCTAAACATGTCTATTCTCAGTTAATCTCTCTCTGCTCATCTTGCCACAATTACCCCTCTTCCTCCCATTCTGCTAAAATTCCCAAAAGGAGTCTCCCTGCTTAGATAAAAATCTCCCTCATCCCCCTTTTTTACAGAAGGCAAGCATATATAAGTCATGTCCCCTTTTCTTTTCCCAGCAAATCAGAACAGGCATGTGTGAAAATGTGGGGGTGGAGAAGAAGGTCATATCCTATAATCCTATATTGCTATATTGGAGAGACTCAGTGATTGCAACTACTGGCTCAGAATACTTCAGAAAAAACTTTACAGGCCAATGGAAGGGTAGAGGCGGGTGGAAGAGATGCACAGCGTTGTTTATTCTCAGCTTCCCTTAGAAGGTAGTTACATGGGGTCCCTCATCTCTATGCCTAATAACACTGACAAAATCACATTGCTATTCCACTGATTTCCTTCCTTCTTAAGATGCAGCCTCCAGTCCACTGGTGGGAAGCAGATACAGTTGCTAAGCAACCACTTCCTGGAGGTTGGGGGTTGGGAGTGGGGGTTGGCATTGGAGGAAACTGGGCGGACTGCTGCCTGGAATTCAGCTGGGACTGGGACAGTCACAGACATTTGCAAAATGTGCACTTACAATTTCCAGCACAACAACTGAGTGCCAGGTTGATTATTAATTAGGGAAGGAGAGTGAATTTGTGCAGATAGAGGCAGACAGGTTCTGCAAGCAGTACTCTTACTACCACCATGAATAATTCATTCCGTTTCCTACACAGGCACGAATTAGGACAGGGATTCCGCCATGTTGGTGAAGGGAGGGGTCGAGTAGACCGAGGTGATGAGGAACTGCAGCCTTTCATTAGAATGCAAGAGAAGCCAACACACATAATCCATCCCTCCCTGATCCCACCACCTCTTCCCCACCCAGACTTCCCATCTGCCAAGGGAAAGCTGAGTACCATGGCCTTGAGGTGAGCTGCATCGATATTTCCATATTTATCCACCTCTACCGGCTGAATCTTCATGCCTGCCATGTGGGCACTTGCCGGATTGGTCCCATGTGCTGATTTCGGAATGAGGCAAACCTGAGGAATAGAAAGAAAGGAAGCAAGGAGGGAGAAAAAATAATCACTAGGCTGACAGTAATAACAGAAAAATCCCACAACATTCCTACAGTACAAATTAAACAGGCATCACGTGCTTTTATTTAAGCTGACCACTGATGCTTTAAAATTTGCTTCGACTCAATTATTTCTGTTATTGCAAAACAATGCCCAAAAGAAGTTTCCATATGAATCCCCAAATATTGTTTCCTACACATGTTCAGAATATTAATACAATCCACCCTTATCCCAGGACACCAAAAATAGGCCTGGGCTTATTCTAACCTTGTCTCATTTACAGTATATCGAAAGCACCTTAGTATTACATGAGATTAAAAGTTAAACTCTAGGACTCAAATGCCCACATCACAGGCTCTGAGCTCCGCTTGGCCCATCCAGGACAGATGGTAATAGTAGACATAATTCCAAGGCCTGTCAGTGCCAATAGACCAATTATGTCACCATTTACTGGATGCTTACTCTGTAGTGAATTGTTAGTTGCCATGGGAGTCATAAACTAAGTATGAAAAATGATCAAGTCTTGTCATGGGCTCACATGACTTGCTCATTGACAACATTGGCACATGATAACATAGAAATGAATGTCTGGAGTCCAGAGGTGCAGTAGAAACCTGGAATGAAAGACATACCTTCAAGCTGAAGAGATAAAAGAAAGTGCCTCAAGAACTAAGCTAAGTGAGAGCTCAAAGATGCGCTATGATAGGTGGACAGTAGGTGCAATGTTAGGCCAAATGCAAATCATTTTTCACTTCCTCCAAAGAATCATGTGAACAGAGACAAATACGCATGCTCTCGCAGAAGTGACGAATCACAAGAAAAAAGAAAACATCACAAAGTTTTCCCCAACAGAAAGTGTCAAGGAAAAGCAATGATTATCCTAAAAATAATGGTCCTACTTTTTATCCCAGAGCCAGTATTGGAGCCCCTTTGAAAAGAATAAACAGGCATTATTAAAAATGACCTCACAAAGAAAAAACTTAGCTTCCAGCTGTTTCCTCAAAAACAGTGAAGTAGCCTAATTAAGAATACGTATATTGGGCGGCGCCTGTGGCTCAGTGAGTAGGGTGCCAGTCCCATATGCCGAGGGTGGCGGGTTTAAACCCAGCCCCGGCCAAACTGCAACCAAAAAATAGCCGGGCGTTGTGGCGGGCGCCCGTAGTCCCAGCTGCTCGGGAGGCTGAGGCAAGAGAATCGCGTAAGCCCAAGAGTTAGAGGTTGCTGTGAGCCGTGTGACGCCACGGCACTCTACCGAGGGCGGTACAGTGAGACTCTGTCTCTACAAAAAAAAAAAAAAAAAAGAATACGTATGTACAAAAATAGAACTCTAACCAAAGGCAAACAAAAAGAATCAGTCTGTTCTCTGAGAGTAGGTTTGAGTCCCTTTTGAATGGTTGTTGGTCGCAGGCTGGTAATGACATGTTGTCTTCAATTCCGTGCTTAAAATCTTTCCTTCTGTAGTTAAATTTTGTTTCTTTAATTTCACAAAACCAAAGCTGGAGTCATTGTCCTTTCTCACAAAATATTCCTACCCTACAGAAGAATCATTGAATGAAATGAGCCCTTCGAGGTAGAATATTAATGAAAGAGAGGAAAAGTGAATATTAAAAATGAACATAAAATAATTTTTTAAAAACAGAGTCTTACTCTGTTGCCCAGGCTACAGTGCTGTGGTGTCAAAGCTCCTAGCAACTTCAAACTCCTAGGTACAAGCAATCCTCTTGCCTCAGCCTCCCGAGTAGCTGGGACTGCAGGAACCTGCCAAGATCCCCAGCTAGCTTTTCTATTTTTAGTAGAGCCAGGATCTCAATCTTGCTAAGGCTGGTTTTGAACTCCTGAACTCAAGCAGTTCACCCACCTTGGCCTCCCAGAATGCTAGGATGATGGACCTGAGCCACCATGGCCAACCCATAAAACTTGAGGCCAAAATTAAGGATTCATACCAAGGAAGTTCTGCTGAAACAAAAACATTTAAGTTAAAAAAAAAAAAATTCAACCATCCCTGTGGTAGGCTGAATAATGGGTCTGCAAAGATCTCCCTGTCCTGATCTTCAGAACCTATATGCATTACCTCATAATGGCAAAAGGGACTTTGCAGGTGTGATTAGGTTAAGGAGGGATGGTGAGAAGATGCTTCTGGATTTTTTTTTTTTTTTAAGACAGAGTCTCACTATGTTGCCCTGGGACAGCTCACAGCAACCTCAAACTCTTGGGCTTAAGCAATTCTCTTAACTCAGCCTCTCAAGTAGCTGGGACTGCAGGCGGCAGTCACAACACCCGGCTATTTTTTGGTTGTAATTGTCATTGTTGTTTGGCAGGTCTGAGCTGGATTTGAACCCGCCAGTTCCAGTATATGTGGCTGGCACCTGAGCCACTGAGCTACAGGAGCCAAGCCTGGATTTCTTTTTGAGACAGTCTCAATACATCACCCTGGGTAGAGTGCCGTGGTGTCACAGCTCACAGCAACCTCAAACTCTTGTGCTTAAGCGATTCTCTTGCCTTAGCCTCCCAAGTAGCTGGGATTCCAGGCATCCACCACAGTGCCCAGCTATTTTTTGTTGTTGTTGTTTTGTTGTCATTGTTGTCTAGCTGGCCAGGGCCAGGTTCAAACCCGCTACCCTTGGTGCATGTGGCTGGTGCCTTAACCACTGTGCTACCGGTGCCAAGCCGAGCCTGGATTTTTGACTAGGCTCTGTATGTATTCTCAAGTGTCTATATCAGAGGGAAGAAAGGAAGATCCGACCACCCAGGAATTAGGAGCTGACTGAAGCAGAGAGCCAGAGTGATGGGAGGAAGAGACCCTCAGCCAAAGAATGCAGGTGGCTCCAGACCTTAGGAAAGGCATTCTCTGGAAAGAACCAGCCCTGCCAAGATTCCTGGCCTCCATAACTGTGAGAAAATAAATGAGTATTACTTGAAGCTTATAACAATTTGTTATAGCAACCTTAGGAAGCTAATGCCCATTGAGGTATAAAGCATAGTGGTTCCTTGTTAGTACAGTGGTGAGTTAAAAAAGAAAGAACAGAAAAAAGTATTGGAAAGGAAAAAGGCCTCAGAAATTTTTTCAATGACTCATTTCTATGTTGCTCTTAGACATTTCTGGGTTTTTATGTACATTTAGAAAACTTATTTTCTTTCTTTTTTTGAGATAAGGTCTCACTCTGTCTCCTAGATTAGAGAGTGGAGGCAAGATCATAGTTCTCCATATTCTTCTTAGCTAAGTATCTCAGGAATGGAAGAAAAAGTATCCAATGTACTTAGCTCTACTATGAAGCTAATTATGGCTTTCACATGAAGGCTATAACCCAACTATAGCACAAGACTATGGGGAAAGGGCCAAGGAAGGGGAAGGGAGGGGGGAGGTTTTGGTGGAGGGAGGGTAATGGGTGGGGCCACATCTACCATGCATCTTAGAATGGGTACAGGCAAAACTAACTAAATGCAGAATACAAATGCCTACATACAGTAACTAAGAAAATGCCATGAAGGCTATGTTGAACAGTTTGATGAGAATATTTCAGATTGTATATGAAACCCGCACATTGTACCCCTTGATTGCACTAATGTACACAGCTATGATTTAACAATAAAAATAAATAAATTAAAAAAAAAATCATAGTTCTCTAAAACCTCTAATTCCTGGGCTCAAACAATCCTCCTGCCTCAGCTTGAGTAGATGCGACTACAGGCATGCACCATTGCAACTAGTTAATGTTTTTATTTTTTGTAGAGACAGGGTCTCACTCTTGCTCAGGTTGGTTTTGAACTCCCAACCTCAAGCAATCTTCCTGCCTTGACCTCCCAGAGTGTTAGAATTACAGGCATGAGCCACTGTGCCTGGCCCTTATTATTTTTAATAATGTCAATTTTGCTTCATTTTAAAATTTTAGTGTTGCAACCTGGTACAGTGATCAGCCTGAGCAAGAGAGAGACCCCTGTCTCTACTAAAAATCGAAAAACTAGCCGGGTGCTGTGGCAGGCGCCTGTAGTCCCTGCTACACAGGAGACTAAGGCAAGAGGATTACTTGAGCTCCAGAGTTTGAGGTTGCTACGAGCCACAGCACTCACCCATGGTCACAGAAGAAGTCTGTCTCAAACAAAAAAAAATTTAATGTTGTAAGAGAATCAGATTAGATGCTTTGGTTTATCCAAAGTAAATCCAGCTTTTTTTAAAAGCCCATTTATTTACATGAATGCTATGTTTTCCTAATTCTCCAGGGTACTAGCAGAGAACTGGCACAGATATCCCTCAAAAACTATGGAACAAGTGAGGTATCAAGAAGGAATGCTCCCATGCAGGGGAATAACACTGGTAAAATCCAACTATCCAGACAGTTTGTCTCAGGCAACTGGGAACAGAAAAATACTCTATTACAGATTTTGTGCTTTTTTGTGTGTATATGTATATGTATATATATTATATATAACTTTTCTTATCAGTTGGTGTGTTCCCTTTGTATAGAAAACTCAGTTTCTGACCAGCAAACTTGAGTTAATATTTGAATGGCAAGGTCAGGCACTGTGGCTCACACCTATAATCCCAGCACTCTGAGACCCTAAGGCAGGCGGATTGCCTGAGTTCAGGGGTTGGAGACCAGCCTGAGTCAGGGTGAGACCTCAGCTCTAAAAATAGCCAAGTGTTTGTGGCAGGTGCCTATAGTCCCATCTCCTGGGGAGGCTGAGCCAAGAGAATCGAGTTTAAGAGAATCTGAGCCCAAGAGTTTGAGGTTGCTGTGAGCTGTGATGCTCAGCACTCTACCAAGGGTGACAAAATGAGACACTGTCTCAAAATAAATTAATTAATTAAACATTTAGGACCCTGCCTGGCACATGGTAATTGCTATGTAATAACACTTGTTAAATAAATTTGTATTTTCCCAAACTAAGCTGATAAATGAAGAACTTGGGTATTCCATTTTAGGAACTTCTGAAATTTAACCTAAGAGCAAATGTAAAAATAACTTCAAAACAGCTTGAAAGGAGAACCATCAGGAACCCAGGTGGTTCTGTGGCACATGATTTCCCCACACTTCTTTCCCAAAAAGAAGGTTATATTTTGCTGGATTCCATCAGAGCCTATTGTGTGGGAACAGCTGCCTCAGACATCACTGATGTGGAAAAATCTTCCTTGATTATTTCAGTAAGTCATTTTCCTCTTCTCTAACTAAGGAAGTCGGCTTTAATTAAAATCCTTGATCCAGCAGGGCGCCAACATTGCCAGGCTTCTGAGCTTTGTGTTTCTACCAGCTCAGTGTCTGGGAGGGCTTCCTGTCCCATCTGCTCCGCTCCTCCCTGAAATACAGCACCCAGGCCCTCCCTCCTGCAGCCTGAGAGGCCTTCAGTGCCAGTAGGAGGGACAGTAGACCCAGGGGAAACATCACAGACCAGGGATGGAGAGAAGACAGAGTACTGGAAACACTGAAAGAGGAACAGGGACCATCTAGAGTGGGTGAGTCGGCTGGGTGCAGTAGCTCAGCCCTGTAATCCTGCACTCTGCAAGGCTGAGGCGGGTGGATTGCTTGAGCTCAGGAGTTTCAAGACCAGCATGAGACAGAGTGAGACCCCAGTCTCTACTAAAAATAGAAAAATTGGCCGGATTGTGGTGAGTGACTGTAGTCCCAGCTACTCGGGAGGCTGAGGCAAGAGGATTACTCAAGCCCCAGAGTTTGAGGGTGCTGTAAGCTATGACACCATAACACTGTACCCAGAGTGACAGAGTGAGACTCTATCTCAAAAAAAAAAAAGGAATGGTAAGTCACAGAAGAACTCTGCTCTGGGCACTTCCAAAGGTCTCCTATTCTTTCTCCCTGACCCACTTGGGATTGGAATCCAGCTACACTTACAGCTACTTCTTAGTGACAGCCTGGTTAATCTGGAAAATGACCAAGGGTGGGAAGCATCACAGAGTGGGAAGAATCTGTTTCTTTGCAAGTCAGGAGCCTTCCCCAAACACTGATGGAGGAGTGGGGTGGAGACGACAGGATGAGCTGCACCTTTTCCAAGGTCCACAGACTTCCTGGGCACCTCGTGGTGAAGGAAGGTAATGATGAGGAGGTCCACGGGCTACCTCAGCACATAGAATTCATGAAGGAAAAACAGAAGAGGGGCAGGGGCACACGGAATCCCTTCACTGAACAATCAAGGCTCTGAAGTTTCCTTCCTGATTCTAGGAAAGGTTCCCAGACTCTGAGGTCCCAAGAGCAATTACAGCCCTAAACTAACCCTTCCTTAGGAGGCTAAGAATTTAAACCCTCGGTGGAATGTCAGGGTCTGGTTTATCACTCCATCTCCACACTGACACACACTGCCTTGATCATGGCCAGGGATCAATTTACTTAATTCACACATGGTCTATTTTTCCAAGATCTTTAAAAATGAATTCTATTCCCAACCAAGACAAAGGTTTAGGACAACACATCTGTGGGATTAGGATGGCTAAGCAAGGAAAGGAAACTGAAAATGTTCCTTCTTTTCTCCTTTTTCAAAAGGGAAGTAAAACAATTTCAAAATTCTTTACAGCAAAATCCAGGCAACTAGCCATAACCAATCTTCCAGTTTGAATAAATCCAGGAATAGACTAAGATTGGGCCATCATCCACTCCACCACACTTACGTGGGGAGCCAAAACCACTCAGCACTTTTTTCTTGAACTCTCCTGGGACCAGAGGATGCCTCTGCCCCACTCCTAGCTCCTACCCCATGTCACGTACTAGCCATCAAAATGAAGGAATCAGAAACACAGGCCTTGCCTTCAGACACAATTTGAGACCTGTATTAGACCAACTGCTAAAGGCTCTGCCCTGGGGATTAGTGGTGCCCATCAGAGTTCCCCACAGTGGAACTCAAGAGGCAGCTGGGACCCTGGAGACCAGACTCATACCCAAAGCAAACAACAAAGCCTAAGAATCATCGAATGGAGAATTTATCTATTCAATAAATATTTTTGAGCATGCATATGACCACAACTGTGCCTAGGCACAGTAGGGGTTACAGAGGAACTAAAGCACGGTCTCTGCCCTTTGTCCAGGCCTAGGGCCAAGGCTGAGGCAAGGAGAGATGTTCACAATGGCAGCATTCCTGCCCCTTCCCTCTCTCTGCTCTCCAGAGAGAGCAGTTCCACAGCCAGCTGGCTGACTTGTACATTCTGGGTTTGAGCACAAGTCTTTTATCTCTGAATGTTTTCCCTCAAAATGGTCAAGTGGGATGCCTTAGAGTCAAGGATCATGATGTCTAGTTCAAAGAAATTTGTTTCTTGATTATATGTTCTACCAAGAAAGTTTTGGGAAGAGAATCCCCCAGAATGAAAGGGATTCTGAGAGCTGGGCCCTCTGCCACCCCACTGTGAACAGGCACCCTCTCTGTACGCACCGTTCTGTGCCTCTCTCCTTTCTGGTCTAAGTATGCTCGGATAGTGGCCAGTCCAGCATATTCCCCCTGGGCTCCGCTGCAAAGACAGGAAATGGATCAGGGCTTTGGTCTCCTGGTATCATTTACTCATTCAGTATTTACTACGCGCTGGCCATGCATTCACCAGAGCGTGATAGCCACTCTCCCAGCACTGAGGAAAAGTTCATTTAGGATCTTCCTGTAAGCCAAAAGGTCTTCAACAACCAAAGCAATAGCATCAGTTTGTGCACTAAAGCTCACCTGCTATAATATTTAAATCAAATAATATATTATTTTGAAGCAAACCTTAAGCATCAGATACCATTTCATTAGTTCAAACTTCAGTATGTAACTTTCAAAGATAAGATTTTTGAAAATGTAACTAGGCTCAGTGCCCGTAGCACAGTGGTTACGGCACCAGCCACATACACCAAGGGTAGTGGGTTCAAACCCAGCTAGGCCTACCCAGAGCAACATAATGAGACTCTGTCTCAAAAAAAAAAAAGAAAAGAAAAAATAACTACAAAATTATCATACTTAGAGCAACAAATTATAATTTCTTTTTTCTCCCTTTTTTCTTTTTACCTTTTCCACCCCTCTTCAGACAGGTAATATGCCAATGTTACAACAAGGTTCAAGGAAGGGGCATCTCACATATGAGATCATCCTCATAGTCAAGGGTCCAATTATTCCCAAAAGAGCTATGTACTTTTTTTTTTTTTGACAGACTCTCAAGTCTGTTAGCCTAGGTAGAGTGCTGTGGCGTCATATCTCACAGCAACCTCAAACTCTTGAGCTCAAGCAATCCTCTTGCCTCAGCCTCCTGAATAGCAGGGACTACTGGCATCTGGGCACTTGCTATGACAGCCAGCTAGTTTTTCTATTTATAGTAAAGATGGCGTCTCACTCTTGCTCAGGCTGGTCTCAAACTCCTGAGCTCAACCAATCCACCTGCCTCAGCTTCCCAGAGTTCTAGGATTACAGGCATGAGCTACCCAGAGCTATGTACTTAAGGTATTCTAAAAGGGATAAAGTGATAGAAAAAGAAAAAATACATATAACGTGGCATCACTTCTGCTGGTCTTGGGGTCGGCTTTCCTGGGACCTGTGTGCAGATGGCTGCTAGGGGCTGGCCACACTCATTTCCACAGCTAGTTTCACAGAAGGCCCCATTCACAGACCATCCGTCATGACTAATGTTCCAGTCAGTGATGCTGACTCAACTACAGCCTGTTCTGTAATATTTTCAGTGCCCCATGCAGGAAGGAAAGGGAAGTGAGTAATAGGTTTATTAGTTGCATTGAAAATGCCTCTGTCCTCCATCCTACACCCCCTGAGGTATATGCTACCCCTACTTTGTACACGAAGAACCCGAGGTCAGAGTGTTACAAGCCACATAGCCAGCAGTGATAGAAGGAGACTTGGGCTGCTGTCCACATACGCCGAGGCTGATGGGGTCCAGGCTGGCCTGGGCCTGCTAAACAACAATAGAAACTGCAACCAAAAACTAGCTGGGCATTGTGGGGATGCCTGTAGTCCCAACTACATGGGAGGCTGAGTCAAGAGAATCGCTTAAGCCCGAGAGTTTGAGGTTTCTGTGAGCTGTGATGCTATGGCACTCTACCAAGGGTGATGTGGTGAGACTCTGTCCCAAGAAAAAAAAAAAAAAAAAGAAGGAGACCTGGGTGGGGAGTTGGCCTGTCTTGAGGATCCACATGCTCCCTTTGCAAGGCCTTCTGCTCCTCTGAGCTCACTGTGCTCCAAGAATTGAGACAGTTGTGGGACCAAATGCTTATATTCCTACACAGAACTCTTGCTTGCGTGACACACTAGGAGGTTCAGCTAAGTCTTTATTTAAAAAAAGAAAGGAAAGAAGGAAGGGAAGGAGGGAGGGAAGAAAGGAGGAAGGAAGGAAAGAAAGATGGCTTGGAGCCCATGCACGAGGGTAGTGGGTTCAAGCCTGGCCTTGGCCAGCTAAACAACTGCAACAAAATTAGCCAGGCATTGTGGCAGGTCCCTGTAGTCCCAGCTACTTAGAAGGCTGAGGCAAGAAACTTGCTTAACCCCAAGAATTTGAGGTTGCTGTGAGCTGTGACACTACAGCACTCTATGGAGGGCGACATAGTGAGACTCTGTCTCCAAACAAGTGAAGGGAAGGGAAGGGAGCAGAAAAGTCCTGTCTTACAAGACCTGAGACACAGTTTCCTCATCACCTGCACTAAGTCAGCATTATCCCTCACTGCTCTCTTCTAGGGAAAGGCAAATACTGCTCTTCTGTTTCCTGGGCTTCTAAAAAACAGGGTCAAGTATATGTAATGTTTTTTATTTTGAGAATAAGAAAATGAAGATGCCATGCTTCATGAAACCATTCCCATCACCAGTTACCTTGTCTACCTGTGCCTATGTGCCCGCAACTGTAAAGTGGGGATGATCATTGCGTGACCTCAGAGGGCAAAAGACCTGAAAAAGTCCATGGAAAAAAAAAATAATAATAATAAAAAAAGTCCATGGAATATGCTTATCAGCCTAATTCTACCCATTCTGCAAAAAGTCAACAAACCAGCTCTTTGCCAAGGCTTACAAATCCCATGACCTATGGCCTCACTACACCTCAGTCTTCAGCCATCCTCCAACCTTCCAGGCCTTCTTCCTGAAACCCTACAAACCAATCCCTGCCTGGGAGCTTTTGTACCAGATGTTCTCTCTGCTTGGAAAGCTCCTCTCTAGATCTCTGTATATCTGACTTCCTCCGGGAGGGCTTCCCTGAAAGCAAGAATTTTATCTACCTTGTTCACAATTATATGCTGAATGCCAAGAACACTGACATAAAACTGTTTAATAGATTGGGTCAATAATTCTCTACCTCCTCTGAGCACTCATACCATGTTACTCCACCTGCTTATCCAATACGTGTAATACCAACATATACACATAACATGTACTGAAAATTACAGACCTCAGCTCAGCACCTGTAGCTCAGCGACTAGGGTACCAGCCACATACACTGGAGCTGGTGGGTTCGAACCCAGCCCAGGCCTGCCAAACAACAATGACAATTACAAAAACAAACAAACAAAAAATAGCTGGGCATTGTGGCAGGCACCTCTAGTCCCAGATACTTGGGAGGCTGAGGCAAGAGAACTGCTTAAGCCCAAGAGTTTGAGGTTGCTGTGAGCTGTGATACTAGGGCACTCTACCAAGGGCAACATACTGAGACTCCAAAAAAGAAAGAAAAGAAAATTACAGATCTTGGGCAGTGCCTGCGGCTCAGTGAGTAGGGCGCCAGCCCCATAAACTGAGGGTGGTGGGTTCAAACCCGGCCCTGGCCAAACTGCAACAAAAAATGCCAGGTGTTGTGGTGGGTGCCTAATAGTCCCAGCTAATCAAGAGGCTGAGGCAAGAGGATCACCTAAGCCCAGGAGCTGGAGGTTGCTGTGAGCTGTGATGACATAGCACTCTACCAAGGGTGACTCAGTGAGACTCTAAAAAAAAGAGAGAGAGAGAGAAAAGAAAATTACAGGTCACAGGCAGCGCCCATAGCTCAGTGGTTAGGGTGCTGGCCACATACACCGAGGTTGGCAGGTTCAAACCTGGCCAAGGCCTGCTAAAAACAACAATGACAACTGCAACAATAAAATAGCCAAGCGTTGTGGTGGGCGCCTGTAGTCCCAGCTACTTGGGAGGCTGAGGCAAGAGAATCGCTTGAGCCCAGGAGTCAGTCGGTGGTTGCTATGAGCTGTGATGCCAGGCATTCTACCCAGGGCGACAGCTTGAGAATCTGTCTCAAAAAAAAAAATTATAGATCTCACATTTATTTTGTGTGCCTGTCATCTGAATTAGATTGTGAGCTCTGAAAGTAAAGTCTAGGTCAGACACAACTCTGCATGGAGTAGTCTACAATAAACGTATAGTGGGCGGTGCCTGTGGCTCAAGGAGTAGGGCGCCGGTCCCATACACCGGAGGTAGTGGGTTCAAACCCAGTCCCGGCCAAAAACCACAACAAAAATAAATAAAATAAAATAAACGTATAGTAAATTTGTTAAAAATTGAATTCCACTCCAGCTCAGGCAATCAATGTGAATGTCTTCTTTTCTCTGATGGTAAGGGCTCTCACCAAACGCATAATATATTTACCCTATGTTCTTTTCATGACTTCATTTCAACTTGTTTTCTCGGAAGGCCAATTAAAATACAGACTAGGAATAAAAGAAGAGACTGCTCAGAGCTATGAACTAGTGATTCAAGACGAAGAAGGCAACACAGTAAACACTTGATCAAAAATGGTGGATTTGGGCGGCGCCTGTGGCTCAGTGAGTAGGGCGCCGGCCCCATATGCCGAGGGTGGCGGGTTCAAACCCAGCCCCGGCCAAACTGCAACCAAAAAATAGCCGGGCGTTGTGGCGGGCGCCTGTAGTCCCAGCTACTCCGGAGGCTGAGGCAAGAGAATCGCTTAAGCCCAGGAGTTGGAGGTTGCTGTGAGCCGTGTGACGCCACGGTACTCTACCCGAGGGCAGTACAGTGAGACTCTGTCTCTACAAAAAAAAAAAAAAAAAAAAATGGTGGATTTATTGTGCTTCAGATACTCAGAACTTTGCTTATTTCCAGAATTTTCCATTTAATATTTTTGAACCACAGTTAACCTTAGGTCATTGATAGGAAGGATAAGGGGAAACTACAGCAACAATAGCCAAGACCGTGTGTTACTGGAGGAGGAACACACACACAGATCAATGAAATAGAACACAAAACAGATACAGATGCACACAAACAAGCCTAACTGATTTTTGACTAAGTTGCAAAAACAATTCAGTAGAGGAAGGATAGTCTCAATCTCATTTGTCACCCTCAGTAGAGTGCTGTGCCTTCATAACTCACAGCAACCTCATACTCTTGGACTCAAGCTATTCTCTTGCCTCAGCCTCCCGAGCATCTGTGACTACAGGCGCCCGCCATAACACCCGGCTATTTTTAGAGATGGGCTCTCGCTCTGGCTCAGGCTGGTATCCAATACTTGAGCGCATGCAATCCACCCACCTCAGTCTCTCAGAGTGCTAGGATTACAGGCATGAGCCACTGCACCCAGCCTTGAAAAATAGTCTTTTCAACAAATGGTACTTGGAGCAATTAGACATCCATAAGCACAACCCACATCTCACAGCTTATAGAAACATTACCAGTAAATAGATTATGGACTTAAATGAAAGACATAAAACTAGGGAAAAATAATCTTTAGTGTCTAAAGCATGCTTGAAGCCAAAAGAACAAGCCATAAAAGAAAAAAACTATAATTGGGCTTCGTCATAATTAAAAATCCTTTTAAGAATGAGAGGATAAGCTTCAGAATGAGAGAAATATCTACCAGTTACATAGCCAACACCAACAGAAACAAATGCAACTCGGAAAATGATGCCATGATGTACAAACGTCAGTGTGATTAGAAATACAATGGGAGGGTCCCATTAGGATATCGGGGATTTGCTGAGTTTTCATTGGGGCTATTTGGGGGTGAGGATGGCAATGCAGAACCTTTGCACTGCCTAATAATTTGAGAGAGTTCCCTCTTTAGTGTGAATGTAGAGGAGAGAAAGGGTCTGACACTCCTCTATGGAAGCAGAAAAGGACAAGACATTCCTAGTCCCCACCCCTTAATAAGGTGTGGATGTGTGACCCAATCCTACCTACCCCTAGGATACTCCAGCCTAAAACTTCAGGAATCTGAAGTGACTGATCCAAGGAATGGGGCAGTTATGTTTCTGGCCAGGCACAGAGGCACACACATGTGATCCCAGCACCTTAGGAGGCCAAGGCAGAAGGACTGCTTAAGGCTAGGTGTGTAAAAGCAGCCTGGGTTACATAGTCAGAATCCAACTCTACAAAGAAAAAAAAAGTTGCCAGGCATTGGGGTAAGAGTATGGCTTGAGCCCAAAATTTCAAGATTACAGTGATCTAAGATCACACCACTACACTCCAGCCTACATAACAAAGGGACATCCTATCTCTAAAATAAATTAGGCCAGGTGTGGTGGCTCACTCCTGTAATCCCAGCACTCTAGAGCCCGAGGCCGGGGGGATCCCTTGAGCTCAGAAGTTCCAAACCAGCCTGAGCAAGAGCAAGACCCTATCTCTAGGCTTAGCGCCCATAGCACAGTGGTTATGGTGCCAGACACATGCACTGAGGCTGGCGAGTTTGATCCCAGCCTGGGTCAGCTAAACAATGACAACTGCAACAAAAAAACAGCTAGGCATTGTAGCAGGTGCCTGGAGTCCTAGCTACTTGGGAGGCTGAGGCAAGAGAATCGCTTAACCCCAAGAGTCTGAGGTTGCTATGAGCTGTGATGCCACAGCACTCTACGGAGAATGACATAGTGAGACTCTGTCTCAAAAAAAAAAAAAAAAAAAAAGACCCTATCTCTACTAAAACTACACTGGGGCTGGCGGATTCGAACCCAGGCCAGGCCTGCTAAACAATGTGACAACTATAACAAAAAATAGCTGGGTGTTGGGCGGCGCCTGTGGCTCAAGGAGTAGGGTGCCGGTCCCATATGCCGGAGGTGGCGGGTTCAAACCTAGCCCCGGCCAAAAAAAAAAAATAGCTGGGTGTTGAGCCAGGTGCATGTAGTCCCAGCTACTTGGGAGGCTGAGGCAAGAAAATCACTTGAACCCAAGAGTATGAGGTTGCTTTGAGCTGTGATGCCACAGCACTCTACCCAAGGTGACAAAGTGAGAGTGTCTCAAAATAAATAAATAAATTAATTAATTAAAATAAAAATTCCCCGTATTGAGGATGGTAACTATTCCAAGGTCTGACTCTGATATTTTTCTGTGCTGCCAACCTCTCTCAGGTCTTCTTACTTCTGACACTTAATTCTCCAGCTTTCCCATCAATTCATGAATTGCCCAATGACTTCCCTGTAATTTATTTCTCTCCTAAAGTTAGTTCAAGCCCTTTTTCTATTGTTTTCAGCCAGAAGCCTTTATATTGTTAACAGAGAGAATGATCTGAAAAAATAGCCAAAATCTTGTGTGTCTTTTTAAAACTTCTCACGTTGGGCGGCGCCTGTGGCTCAGTGAGTAGGGTACCGGCCCCATATGCCGAGGGTGGCGGGTTCAAACCCAGCCCCGGCCAAATTGCAACAAAAAAATAGCCGGGCGTTGTGGCGGGCGCCTGTAGTCCCAGCTACTCGGGAGGCTGAGGCAAGAGAATCGCGTAAGCCCAAGAGTTAGAGGTTGCTGTGAGCCGTGTAACGCCATGGCACTCTACTGAGGGCCGTACAGTGAGACTCTGTCTCTACAAAAAAAAAAAAAAAACTTCTCACATTATTTTTGGAAACTGAGACCTATAACCCTGCCCCAGCTGTGTTTAGGAGAGGTAGGGGAATGTCCTTTGTTCTACCTACAGGAAGTACTACAGTTGACCTGTCAAGATACAGGCCCTGGCCTCCCAGGTGGGCAAAGGTTTTGGCAGTGATGGGACCATTAGCCATGGATGACAACAGGCCCTCTTTTTCAAAAGTTTTGTTTCTCCTAACATACAGAAAAGTTGGTACTTTGGGATGAGAGTCCCCATTTTTCCTCCTTTGCCAGCAAAAAAACCAAACTTCTCTTTCCCTCTTCTCAACCACTTGTCCTGTTCTTGTGATGTGGCCTTGAGGACAGGGCTGAGCTTTTGGTAAAGATATAGCAATTATTATTAAATGCCTCCTACACCAGTAATGTGTGTTAAAGTCACTCATTCCTAGGCAGATTTAACAAAGAGATGGACCCTGTGGCCATCCTGAAGTTTCTCATACCTTCAATATCAAAGCCCTTGTTAATCTGCTAATCTTTTCAAAGATATCTGGCTACAGGCAAATTGTTCCTCTGCATCTGGGTTACCTCATTTGTCACATGGACATACTGCCACCTAACTCATAAGTGTATTTAAACTTTTATTAGCGAGGGAATATATTCATGAGATTTTTAAAAATCAAAATATATTTTTGAAAGTTAAAGAAATTGAAAGAGAAGCGGTCCTTCTCACTGCTTAACATGTTCCCAAAGATGGCTCTCTTCATCTCTCACCCTGATTTCTCTTCTTCCGGGCATTATGTTTCTTTGGGAAATGAGTCTCCAATGGAGAGGCTTACAGGACTGTGGAGCAGTCTGCCTGTGAAGCTGCACTAAGCTTGGTAGGAAAAGATTCCACAGATGATGGATGACATCAACAAGGAGGGCAGAAAAGGAGGGTAGGGGGGATGGCTAATAGCCAGGGCTTGACTCGCCCTCTCTAAACTATTTACAATTTGCACACAATGGTCATAGCTGGGGCATCAAAGGCCAGAGGAGTCCTCCCTTTTCCCTGTTCCTCCAGGTCAACTAACTCTCCAAATCAATGATGTGGATTACAATCACCTCTTGGAAAACCCTGAGACTGGGCTTTATCCCCAGAGGAAACTCTGTTTGCAGGGTGGGTAGGACATGGGACATCTGTATTCATGAAATGTTCCCCAGGTAATTCTAATGTGCAGCCAAGTCTGTGCAGCCAGGTGTGAGAACCTCTGCAACGAAACCCAGTGGTTTTCGCAGTGCTGTTGCCAAAATAGCAGCAGGAGCTTCATTTGAGTTTATGTTAGGAATGCAGAATGCAAATTCTGAGGTCTTGCTCCAGACTTACTGAATCAGAAACCCTGGAGAGTGGAGTGTAGCAATTTCACAAGCCCTCCAGGTGATCCTCCCAGCACACAGGCTATTTGACAGCCACTGAGAACCCTGTTCACACCTCAGTTTAAAAATCTTCCCAGGAAGGAGATTCTGGGAAAAGCAACAGCCAGCTACGTGCAAGATCAGTTTGCAGTTTTTTTTTTGTAGAGACAGAGTCTCACTTTATTGCCCTCAGTAGAGGGCCATGGCGTCACATAGCTCACAGCAACCTCCAACTCCTGGGCTTAGGCGATTCTCTTGCCTCAGCCTCCCCAGTAGCTGGGACTACAGGCGCCCGCAACAACGCCCGGCTATTTTTTGTTGTTGTTGTTGTTGTTGCAATTTGGCCGGGGCAGGGTTTGAACCCGCCACCCTCGGTATATGGGGCTGGCGCCCTACTCACTGAGCCACAGGCGCCGCCCCAGTTTGCAGTTTTTTTTAAAAGACAAAAAGGACTTCCTCAATCTTACAAGCCAAGTGAGCTAATAGTAATTCCAGCTTGTTTTCACTTTACATATCCATGGAAGATGTTAATTATTCTTTCTGTCTATCTGAAACATCACATCGTAACTGTAAACCAGCAATTCCTAGAATGTATTTATGACCTGGTGGATTTTTAAGAGTGGCAAAGTGAGAACAAGCTGAAGCAAGCCATGCTGGGCTCAGTAGGAAATGGAAAAGCAATTAAATATTATTTGGCGATTTTCTCCACCAAGTTGGAAGTCCTCCAGAGGTTTGTGGTTTAACAAATAAATGGGAGAAAATAGGGATAAGCTTCCTCACATTTTTCTTTCAGGCCCTTTAAGTACCCTTGGGATCTAAATGTCCTAAGGAACTGGAAAGACCAATGAAGGTTGGAAACATCAAGCAAAGTTTTCATGCCACAAGTTATAGTCATTGTCGTAATCTGTTCCCGCCACCCTCGGTATATGGGGCTGGCGCCCTACTCACTGAGTCACAGGCGCTGCCCCGGAGTTGTATTTTATGTCAGCCTGACGCTACCTGCTATCCTATCCTACGGAGCTTCAACTGGGAGCCTTTGGGAGCCTTCCTTCCTCACTTTACTTTTCAGGACTGGGGTGCTAAAGAAGACTGAGGTGAGTCGCAGCTAACACAGCATTTACAAGGAGTTTACCACTGTAAATGCGTACATTAACAAAGACGGAAGATGTCAAAACAACCTATTCTTGGCCGTGTGCAGTGGCTCACGCCTGTAATCCTAGCACTCTGGGAGGCCTGAGGCAGGTGGATTACTTGAGCTCAGGAGACCAGCCTGAGCAAAAGCAAAACCCCATCTCTATGAAAAACAGAAAAACTGAGGCAAGAGGATCACTTGACCCCAGGAGTTGGAGGTTGCTGTGAGCTATGACTCCATGA
The DNA here is from genome assembly GCF_027406575.1 of Nycticebus coucang. Taxonomy (NCBI): domain Eukaryota; kingdom Metazoa; phylum Chordata; class Mammalia; order Primates; family Lorisidae; genus Nycticebus; species Nycticebus coucang. The sequence continues at coordinate 72,137,040 of NC_069781.1, read as the reverse complement.
CACTCTACCCAGGACAACAGCTTGAGACTCTGTCTCAAGAAAAAAAAACAAAAGGCTAACTTTTTTTTGCATGAATCAATCTATTCATTATGCAAATGGGTAATTAATCACTTAAAATGATAAAGTATAGTTGGCCTCCAGGTTACAGATAAATATACGTTCCTGAAAATGTTCTTATTTTTTTCAGGCAGGGTCTGGCTCTGTCTCTTAGGCTAGAGTGCAGAGATCTCATCCAGCTCACTGCAACTTCAAACTCCTAGGCTCAAGCAGTCCTCCAACCTTGGACTTCCAGTGTTGAGATTACAAGGGTGACCCACCACACCCAGCCCTGAGTAGTCTTTAGGTCTGCTTTGTGTATAACCAGGATTCCTGATGAACATTGTATATATGTTAATACTACAATACTATAATGGCTCATATGTTGTAATAATGACACAATGTAATACTGTTAACAGTAATCCCCCTATATTGTTATAGAAACTATTTTTTAATTCAAACATAAAATATATCAAAAATTTAGACATTTCAAAAAAAAATAATAATAAAGGGGGTGGTGACTGTAGCTCAAAGGAGTAGGACACTGGCCCCATATACCGAGGTGGTGGGTTCAAATCTGGCCCCAGCCAAAAACTGCAAAAAAAAAAAAAAAGAAAAGAAAAGAAAAGAAAAAAATATAAAATAAAGGCTAACACTCACCTAATGTTCCATTAAAAAAAAAAAAAAGAAAACTTGAAAAATTTACTATCTGGTATGAAACGGAACATGTCACCATATTCTATCACTAGAGGGCGAAGTTTCTTCATTTTCAGCATTCAACACAAGTATTTTTGCATCAGGTTAAGAATTCACTCAAGTTTCACCCTTACATAACAAAAAACTAAATAATGAAGGTTTGTTTGTTTTTGTTTTTGTTTTCTTGAGACAGAGTCTCAATCTGTTGCCTGGGCCAGAGTGCAGTGGCATCATCATAGCTCACTGCAGACTCAAACTCCTAGCTAGAACTAATGATGTGTACCACCACGCCCAGCTAATTTTTTAATTTTTTTGTAGATACAGGATCTTGCTACGTTGCTCAGGATAGTCTCTAACAGCTGGCTTCAAGTGCTCCTCCCAGCTCAGCCTCTTAGAGTGTTAGGACTACAGGTGTGAGCCACTGCACCCAGCCTGAATAATGAGGTTTTAATCAAAGTATACCAATGCTTAACTTTCATGAAATCAGTTCCTTTCTATTTATAAAATGAGAATTTCAGACATGATTTTTGAAGCTACTATTAAGAGAGCACTGTGTCCTTTCATAGGAATATTCCCTCTTCCTAAAGGGTTTGTATTTTATAGGGTATTTTATTTTTATGCAATTTATAGCTTTGCTGTGTTATCCATGACCAAACAGAAAGTAGAATTTGGTTATTTGTATTATTTTATTTTATTTTTTCTGAGACAGAGTCTCAAGCTGTTGCCATAGGTAGAGTGACATGGCATCACAGCTCACAGCACTTCAAATTCTTAGATTTAAGCGATTCTCTTGCCTCCGCCTCCCCCTCAGCTGGGGGTACAGGTGCCCGCCACAACGCCCGGCTATTTTTTTTGTTGCAGTTGTCCTTGTTTTAGCCAGCCTAGGCCAGGTTCGAACCTACCAGCCTCGGTGTATGTGGCCAGTGCCCTATATACGGCCGCTGCCAAGATTTGGTTATTTTTAATCAAATCTCATTGCTTTCTGTTTCAGAAAATGAGACAATAAGCATCTCAGTTCAAAAATAACTTGATTTCTATATTTATCTTGAAATAGAGAGTCTGCCTTACTAACCAGCTCCCAGATGATGCCAGTGCTGACACTGCTTGGGGAGATCCACATGCTGAGTGGTAGAAGGGAGAGAAGAGGGGGCAGATACCAGGCCTCCTCTTCTGAAGACATCATCCCAAGACGTTAACTCACACACTGATAACATGTCTGCCTGCCTATCGTCTCTCTTTCATCTACTACCATGCAGGGAGATAGATCACAAACCCAGTGAATTCCAAATTGGGTGTACATCAGAATCACATGGTTGCTTCTTTTTTTTTTTTTTGAGACAGAGTTTCACTATGTCACCCTTGTAGAGTGCTGTGGTGTCACAGCTCACAGCAACCTCAAACTTGGGGCTTACGTGAGTCTCTTGCTTCAGCCTCCCAAGTAGCTGGGACTACAGGTGCCCGCCACAACACCCGGCTATTTTTTTGATGCAGTTGTCATTGTTGTTTAGCAGGCCCAGGCCAGGCTAGAACATGCCAGCTTCGGTGTATGTGGCCGGCATCCTACCCACTGAGCTACAGGCGCCACCCTCATGGTTGCTTCTTAAAACTAAAGGCTCTTGGCCTTCACGCCTGGAGATGATGATCAGCAGGTGTAGGATGAGAGCCCAGGAATTTGCATTCTATAACAAGTGCCCAGGAGATCTTTCTGAAGCCTCCTTCTACTTTTGAAACTCACTGTTCTTTTTAAAGTTTTTACTTTACAGACAAGGAGACTGAGGCTAGAAGTGACTTTTCAAAGTTAGTGACAGAATCAAAGGAGGAGCTAGGTTCTCATGGTCACAGTAGACTGAGACACTGCTGCTTGTTCAGAGTTAGCCCATGCGCTCCATCCTTACTCCTGGCTGTGTCATTGACAGAGTGTCTACCTAGTTTACAAAGACGCCTACAATGAACCACATCTCCCAACATTCACATGGCGTGTGCACCCTTCTCACATTCCATCAGAGCTGACCCTGTGACTTACTCTGACAGAATGAGACCACCTTGTACCTTCTAACCATGTCAACCTAGTGAGGCAGAACTGTCTAGTCAACTCACAGAATGACACAAAATAATTAACCATTATTCTAAGCCTGTATGTTTTGGCATGGGTGTTACACACAATAGATAGCTGAAACAAAAGGAAAAGCAAGGCGCTTACCTGTTTGGCTGGAAAGAGATCCGGTCGTACCCTGTGAGTTCACACAAATCTGTCTCGAGCTCTCGGAAAAGCTGCTGATATCCTTGCGCTTGGTCCAGAGGCACAAAGGGGTGGATGTTTGCAAATCCTTTCCATGTGATAGGCTGAAAAGCAAGAAAGGAGCAAAAATATACATGTACATATTGTGATAACAGTAACAACAAGAATTTTAATACCGATGAATAATGATGATACTAAGAGCTAAGATAAAGAGTACCTACCATGTGTTGGACACTGTTATAAGCACTTTAAATATATTAATTCATTTAAGTCTCATCACAATTCTTATCTTCATTTTACAGGTGGGACATAGAGGCCCCAAAAAGGATTCTAAAAATATAATAGAATCTCTGTAAGTTGGCCACCCAAGGACTGTAACAAACTGGTCAACATATGGAGGTGGTCAACATAAGGAACTAGGCCTACTGTAGTGATATGTACGTGTGGCGCATGTCCACTCTATAAAAATTTAGGTCAACATAAGGAGGTGGTCAACTATGCAGGTTCTACTAAATAATCTTTTCCTACATTTTCAGGGGAAAAAAGGCCCCAAAGTTAGCTTGTTTTCATGAAATACCAGGAGTTGCTTCATGTATGGTTTGATGAAACTATCAGATACCACATGTTATTCTTTTTCTGCATTAAGCAGAACAAGAAATCAATATAACAATGAATGGCGAAAACCCTACTTACCACAATACAAAATATTTTCTTTTCCCTGATATGATTTGTCATATAAGAATAAACCTAAGAGGCCTTTGGATCAATGAAAATAACATTTTTTGAAAAGGAATAAACCTAAGAAATAAAAGGCAAGGAGAAATTTTCCTAAAATAGATCCTGGCCTAGAAGAGAAACTTGCCAACCACAGCAGCAAGTTACACAAATCTTGTATTGACTCGAGGAATAAATTTAAATTTCAAATCCCAACACTTCTGTAAAGGGATTTCTAGAAAGAAGGCTTAAGGTTCTTAATTCTACTTGAGGTAACAAACTACAAACCATTGTGCCTGACCTAATGAAGCTTTTAATGACAGGTCTAAAATGGGGGAGGGGAGAAGGATAGAAAGGCATAAACACAATATATTTAATTAATTTTTTAAAAAATAATTTTACCTATAAATGTAAATGACCAAGTGAGAAATATAGGGTTTCCTCCAAGACTGGTGAATAACAAGGCAAAGGATTATTAAAGTAGTTGTTAAATCACAGTCCCAATGGATTTAACCAGTTACAGGCTTATGCAGAGGCTAGAGCACTGCCCCTATTAAAGTACCCTCTTAATAGAAGTGACCTACTTACTGTGAGTTCAGATGAACTATTAAGTTTCATGGTGCATGATCCCTTTAAGAAGCAAATCCAAAATGAACCATATTAGTGATTTCCTATACAGTCCAAGGATCAATCTTCATATTTCCCCACAGGCCCAGCCCTTTGCCCCCTGCAGCACATTACACAACCCAAAGAGTGGGATTGGGGGGAGGGCTGAAACAAAAAAAGCCACAAATAACTACCAGTGGAATCATGCTATGAACAAGGGAAATGTCTTTGTTTTCCAGTTTCTTCATATATCGGACAATATTTGTTTCTGAGTGATAGCTGTGAACAGAAACCACATAATTAGGGCCAATAAAATTAGGTAAGAGTCCATTAACATCCTCCTGATAGATAAGACACATTGACATCTTCCTTCAAAATACAGATAAATTTTGACTATAGGCCACCTGTCAACTAGACATCAGAAAGAAGGGTGCAGAACCCCCTGGAACCTTAGAGGATGCCCTAAGACAAGATGCTGCCTGTGGACATGAGAAGAAGGTAGGGAAGGGGAGGACACAGGACTCCCAGGAATGAACTTCACCCTGGCAACTCTACATCCAAACTCCCCTTTTCCTGACAGTGCTGAGGGAGCAGAGCCACAAGGAATCTCGATGTCAGGAATAGGCCCCTATGACAAGGCATCAGTGAGTCACGGCTGACCCACAATAACCTAGGCCATATCACAGTCGGAGCTCCTGAATGCACTCTCTAGCTTATTGCCACAGCACAAGAAGCAGAAGTCACACAAGACCCACAAACCTGTTGAAGACTTGGTGTGTGAGGAACGGGCTGGACCTCTTGAGTGTAGACCCTGGAATACCCCTTCGCTCCTCTCCCATGCTTTCAGCAACCAGCTCCTGTGGAGAGACATAGCAACTAACGGGTGGGAGCCACTTCTGGAGCCAGAGATGGACATACAGGCTTCTGAACTGCTGAGCCACAAAACACTCAAAATGGATCAAAGACGTAAATTTAAAAGCTAAAACTAAGCTCAACGCCTGTAACTCAAGCAGCTAAGGTGCCAGCCGCATACACCAGAGCTGGTGGGTTCAAATCCAGCCTGGGCCTACCAAACAGCAATGACAACTACAGCCAAAAAAATAGCCAGGCATTATGGCTGGCGCGTGTAGTCCCAGCTACTTGAGAGGCTGAGACAAGAGAATCACTTAAGCCCAGGAGTTGGAGGTTGCCGCGAGCTGTAATGCACTCTACCCAGGGCAATAGCTTGAGGCTCTGTGTCAAAAATGAATAAATAAATACATAAAAGCTAAAACTACTGCTAGGCCCGATGACTCACACCTGTAATCCTAAGCACTCTGGGAGACTGAGGCAGGTGGGTTGCTTGAGCTCAGGCATTTAAGACCACCCTAATCGGGCGGCGCCTGTGGCTCAAAGGAGTAGGGCGCTGGCCCCATATACCAGAGGTGGTGGGTTCAAACCTGACCCCGGCCAAAAACTGCAAAAAAAAAAAAAAAAGACCAGCCTGAGCAAGAGCAATACCTTATCTCTACTAAAAGTAGAAAAAAACAAAACAGGCCAGGCACAGTGGCTCACACCTGTAATCCCAGCACTTGGGAGGCAGAGGTGGGTAGATTGCCTGAATTTAAGAGATGGAGACCAGAGTGAGCCAGAGTGAGACCTTGTCTCTAAAAATAGCTGGGCATTGTGGCAGGTACCTGTAGTTCCAGCTACTTGGGAGGCTGAGGCAAAAGAATCGCTTGAGCCCAAGATTTTGAGGTTGCTGTGACCTAAGACACCACAGCATTCTACCAAGGACAACCAAGTAAGACTGTCTCCAAAAAAAAAAAAAAAGTCAGGCATCGTTTCAAGTGCCTATAGACCCAGTTATACAGGAGGCTGAGGCAAGAGGATCACTTGAGTCCAAGAGTTTGAGGTTGCTGTGAGCTATGATATCCTAGCACTCTACACAGGGTGACAGAGTGAGACTCTGTCTCAAAAAAAGTTAAAACTACTGAAATTGTATAAGATCTGCATGGCCTTGAATTTGGTGATGGAGTCTCAGATGACACTAAAAGCATGATCAATAAATGAAAAAGTGCCAGTGCAGTGGCTCACGCCTGTAATCCCAGTACTCTGGGAGGCCGAGGTGGGTGGAATGCCTGAGCTCATGAGTTGGAGACCAGCCTGAGCAAAAGCAAAATCCTGTCTCTACTAAAAATAGAAAAACTTTGGCTCAGCGCCTGTGGCTCAAGCAGCTAAGGCACCAGCCACAGACACATGAGCTGGCGGGTTCAAATCCAGCCTGGGCCTGCCAAACAACAATGATGGCTGCAACCAAAAAAATAGCCGGGCGTTGTAGCAGGTGCCTATAGTCCCAGCTAGTTGGGAGGCTGAGGCAGGAGAATCGCTTGAACCCAAGAGTTGAAGGTTGCTGTGAGCTGTGATGCCACAAAACTCTACCCAGGGTGACAGCTTGAGGCTTTGTCTCGAAAAAAAAAAAATAGAAAAACTGAGGTAAGAAGATTGCTTGAGCCCAAGAGTTGGAGGTTGCTGTGAGCTATGATGTCACTGCACTGTACCCAGGGTAACAGCTTGAGACTCTGCCTCAAAAAAAAAATAATAATAATAACATAAAAATAACAAAAAAAAATAACATAAAAAATAAACAAAAAAGGATAGATAGAACTGGATTTCATGAAATTTAAAGTGTCTAGGGCAGTGCCTGTGGCTCAGTGAATATGGCACCAGCCCCATATGCCGAGGGTGGCGGGTTCGAACCCAGCCCCGGCAAACTGCCACAAAAAAATAGCTGAACATTGGGGCAGGTACCTGTAGGCCCAGCTACTCGGGAGGCTGAGGGAAGATAATCAGCTAAGCCCAAGAGCTGGAGGTTGCTGTGAGCTGTGATGCCACAGCACTCTATTGACTCTATAAAAAGAAAAAAAAAAGAAAGAAAGAAAGAAATTTAAAGTGTCTGCATCAAAGGACATTATTAAGAGTGTGAAGAGATAACCCACAGAACAAGAGAAAACATGTACAAATATATCTGGTGAGGGGCTTTGTCTATCCAGAACACATAATTAAATCCCTGGTTTACTCCTCATCGCCCAAGCTGCCGGTATGGCCACCTTGAGCCCTCAGTGGGTGTTCCAGAAACACTGCTCAAATACGTGGTACAAATATCTGACTAAAGTTAGAGAAATTCAGGAAGGAAGGAGTTTAGTCAGCTGGGTTTATTAATAAAAGATTAAAAGAGAATATTGTGATTCTTCTTTGATAATTTACCCTTGTTATCTGGCTTAATCCCTTGAAGTTCTTTTTCAAAGAAAGCACAGACAACCAAGACAGCTCTACTCAACACTCCAGAAGGTATTCCTACTTCTATAATAAATGCTTCTTTTCACTGATTCCTTCAACAAATACAGGCAGTCCCCGAGTTGCAAACAATCTGATACAACTCATACTTATGAAATGAAGGGAGGTTATTGCAGTAAGTCCCCACATTACAAACATCTGATTGACGTACGACTCACACTTACAAACAGGCTATTATAGCTAATATGTAAATGTACCTGTTCCAAATTCTACTTAAAAACAAACCCACAGAACCCATCTCATCTGTAACCCGGGGACTGCCTCTATTTCCTGAGTGATCACTGCACACTAGGCAGTGTAGGGTGCTGTGACTGACACCTGGCTGCAGATCTGGGCAGCTGCTGACCACTCTCTTTCACTCTACCCATGGAGTGGAAACTCTCGCTTGTAGCTCTTGCTTCATTCTTTTAGAAAGCAATTCAGTCACACTGAACTGCCTATATAATGCTCCTGGGATCTCTCTCCTAGCCTTTATAGCTGCTTTTCCCAGTGCCTGGAACATCCCAACCCCATCTTCATTCTCCCCATTGTTCCATCTTGGTGTATACCTGCTCTTTTTAGGACAATTTTACTTTCAAGTCTTGGTGAGGAGCATGTCCTCTGTCCTCACAGAACATCTTTGCACACTGCCCATCACAACATATCACTTGAGTTGTGTTTGCTTTTCTGGATCTTCATTGGACTATAAAGGGGGCAGGAAGAATGTCTACCTTACCACCATGTTTTCAAGGCCTAGCATGGTACCTGGAACATATTAATTAGGTCCTCCATATTTATTCAATGAATTAATATCATAACTACTCCAGAGTTAGACGTATCCAAGATGCCAATGTTGTGAGTCACCATTTTAGAGACAGTTCCAATGAAACACCATTCATGGTTCTTCCAACTAGCGTGGATACACAGTTCTGGCTGGGGACCTATAACAGTGACCGCCAGCTGTTGGCAGTCACAATAGCAAGGTGATTAATTTTTTTTTTTGTAGAGACAGAGTCTCACTTTATGGCCCTCGGTAGAGTGCCGTGGCCTCACACGGCTCACAGCAACCTCCAACTCCTGGGCTTAAGCGATCCTCTTGCCTCAGCCTCCCGAGTAGCTGGGACTACAGGCGCCCGCCACAACGCCCGGCTATTTTTTGGTTGCAGTTTGGCCGGGGCCGGGTTTGAACCCGCCACCCTTGGTATATGGGGCCGGCGCCCTACCGACTGAGCCACAGGTGCCACCCTCAAGGTGATTAATTTTAAGAGCAAGCTGCAAATATTTTACCTAGGTCCCTTTTCCCCACAGTCAGATCCACAGTAGGGTGGACTCTATGACCCCACCTCTAACAGTCATTGTGAGGAATGCCTGCTTTTATTTTACTTACTGCAGATGATTCACAGCCAAAGATCCACAATAAGTCATCCAGATCTTTTTCATTGACTGTTTCATCAAGAGAAATACCAAGCTATAGAAACAAAACAAAATAGAAAACATAGCTTTACACTCCACAGCTGTGAAGGAATCCCAAGAAAGGTCAAAGAGGAGAGGGTACTGAACAAACTATCCAGCCAGCCAAATAGCAAGGTGCCATTATATTCAAGTTGACCCTTAGGGGAAAGCAAATAGACGAGTCCCAGACTCCCTAAGGTTTAGAGTTTTACTGGCTACCTCTAGTATTTTTTTTTTGAGACAGAGCCTCAAGCTCTGGCCCTGGGTAGAGAGCTATGGCATCACAGCTCACAGCAACCTCCAACTCCTGGGCTTAAGCGATTCTCTTGCCTCAGCCTCCCAAGTAGCTGGGACTACAGGCGCCTACCACAACACCCGGCTATTTTTTGGTTGTAGTTGTCATTGTTGTTTAGCAGGCCTGGGCTGGATTCAAACCCGCCAGCTCTGGAGTATGTGGCTGGCACCTTAGCTGCTGAGCTACAGGAACCGAGCCTAGACTTTTTTTTTTGACATCAGAGTTTTACTGTCAGCTCAGTAGACTCTTGGGCAGAGTTTGAGGTTGTTGTGAGCTGTGATGCTACAGCACTCTCCCTAGGGCAACATAGTGAGACTGTCTCAAAAAAAAAAAAAAAAAAGAGTTTTACTGTGTCATCCTCAGTAGAGCACTGTGGCATCACAGCTCACAGTAACCTGAAACTCTTGGTCTCAAGTGATCCTCTTGCCTCAGCCTATCAAATAGCTGGGATAACGGGATTCTGCCACAACCCGCAGCAATTTTTAGAGATGGGGGTCTCGCTCTGGCTCAGGCTGGTCTTAAACTCCTGAGCTCAACCAATCCATCTGCATTGGTGTCCCAGAACACTAGGATTACAGGTGTGAGCCACCACACCCGGCCTCCACCTCTGGACTTCTAACAATCCCTAGGTGACAAGACACTCTTAACTGGACCTAGATAGGTTGACTTTTTGCTTCCCTTAACTTACTGTATTATATAACTTTATCAGAGCTTTTATCTGAAAAAAAAATTATATTCTAAATAAGGTGTACTATGAGGAAAATAACTATGTATGTGCCTCTGAGTCCCATATATTAAAACAGAAATCTTAAGGAAAGTAAGATGAATTATCTTTTCTATTTTTTTTTTTTTTTTGAGTCTCACTCTGTTGCCCAGGCTAAAGTGCCATGGCATCACAACAACCTCAAACTCCTGGGTTCAAGTGATCCTTCTGCCTCAGTCTCCCAAATATCTGGGATTACAGGCGCCCACCACAACATCTGGCTAATTTTTCTATTTTTAGTAGAGACAAGGACTTGGTCTTGCTCAGGCTGGTTTTGAACTCCTGAGCTCCAGCAATCTACCCACCTTGCCCTCCCAGAACACTAGGATTACAACATGAGCTACCATTCCCAGGCAGGGAAAGCAAAGGATGAACTTAACCTTAAATGAAAAGGGCACAGTATTACATATTGAAAGTGAAACTTCTCTTCAGGTCTTGTAGCTCAGTGAGTAGGGTGCCAGCCACATCCACCGGGGCTTCTCCATGGCACTCTACCCAGGGCGACATAAGGAGACTGTCTCCAAAAAAAAAAAACTGTGCCTCAATTTCTAATGCAGACTTTTTAAAAAATAAATAGGATACCTTTTTTTTGTTTGTTTGTTGTTTGTTTTTCTAGAGACAGAGTCTCACTTTGTCACCCTCAGTAGAATGCTGTGGCGTCACAGCTCACAGCAACCTCCAACTCCTGGGCTTAGGTGATTCTCTTGTCTCAGCCTCCCGAGTAGCTGGGACTACAGGTGCCCGCCACAACACCCGGCTATTTTTTTGTTGCGGTTGGCAGAGTCTGGGTTTGAACCCGCCACCCTCCGTATATGGGGCTGGCGCCCTACCCACTGAGCCACAGGCGCCGCCCAAATAGGATACCTTTTAATGGGAAATTCATGAGAGAATTGGTAAAAAATAAATAGGATGCCTTTTAATGGGAAATTCATGAGAGAATTGGTAAAAAATAAATAGGATACCTTTTAATGGGAAATTCATGAGCGAATTGGTAAAAAATGACTTACTGTGCCATCCTTATAAAGCCGAAAATTGATTTGCTGCTGAGCAGCCCTGTCCAAGACCTCCTTCATTGAGCAGCCACACTGAACCTTCAAGGTGTCAAAGAATAAATTGTGCTGGAGTTGATGCCCTGCTCGCTTGAGACCTAGACAAGATGGGAGAGAGTCACCAATCTCCGACCCAGAAGCCTGCTTCTGGCAGTGATATTTCACAGAGAAATAAAGAGGTGAATTTCACTGTAGTTCCTGGTCCTGCCCAGTGTTTTGGTGTCTGCTTTGAAAAAAATGAAACATTTTTATTACTATGCTAAGGAAAACTATGACCATTGTGTGTGTGTGTGCACGTGTCTGTGTTATATCAAATGTTTATATATTTCATTACTTTCCTTAATAATTAAACTATACCATGAGCATCTTTGCTTTCCTAAGATTCATATCTATATATCCATCTATATGTGTGTGTGTGTGTGTGTATATATATATATATATATTTGTTTGTTTGTTTGTTTGTTTTGAGGCAGAGTGCATTGGCATCATCACAGCTCACTGCAACCTCAAACTCCTGGGTTTAAGTGATCCTTCTACCTCAGCCTCCCAAGTAGCTGAACTATAGGCATGTGCTAAAAGACCTAGATAATTTTTCTATTTTTAGTAGAGATGGAATCTCACTTCTCGTCAGGCTGGTCTCCTGAGCTCAAGCAATTCTTTCACCTTGGCCTCCTTGGCTGCTACGATTATAGGCATGAGCCGCCATTCCTGGCAATATCTGTATTATTTTTAATAGCTATATAATAGTCAAATAAACAGATATGCAATAATTTAATCATTATTATTTACGCTGGTTTAAGATTCGGCTTTTATAAACAATGTTTCAATGCACATTCTTTACAACTTTATCTGATTATTTACTTTAGATAAATTCTAGCAGTAAAATTTCTGGAATTTTTTGTTGTTTTGTTTATCAGCCCAGGTGAGGCTGGAACCTGTGGCCCCTGGTGTGTGGTGCCAGTGCACTAAGCACTGCCCTGCAGTAGCCAACTCTCAGTAGAATTTCTGGATCATATTATAGGGATATTTTTAAAGCTTTGGATACTAGTATTTGAGTGCCAACTATAAAAGTCATACTCATACAGTAGCAGCATTCTTCTTAATTTTTGCCAATGTAATAAAAAAATATTATTTTAGGCTGGGCACAGTGGTTCATGCCTGTAATCCCAGCACTCTGGGGGGCCAAGGCAGGTGGATTGCCTGAGCTCACTGGTTTGAGACCAGCCTGAGCCAGAGCCAGAGTGAGACCCCCCTCTCTAAAAATAGGCGATCATTGTGGTGGGTGCCTATAATCCCAGCTACTCGGGGGGCTGAGGCAAGAGAATCACTTGAGCCCAAGAGTTTGAAGTTGCTTTGAGCTATGACTCCACAGCACTCTACCAAGGGCAAAAAAGTGAGCCCAAGCCCAACCTCAAACTTGGGCTTGAGCGATCCTCTTGGGTCAGCCTCCTAAGTATCTGGAACTACAGGTGCCTGCCACTACTCCTGGTTAGTTTTTCTATTTTTAGTAGAGATGGGGTCTCTGTCTTGTTCAGGCTGGTTTCAAACTCCTGAGCTCAGGCAATCCATCTGCCTCAGCCTCTCAGAGTGTTAAGATTACAGACATGAACCACTGTGCCGGCCTATTTTATTGTTTTAATTTTCATTACTTGGATTAATACTGAGGTTAAAAATGTATGTGTTTGTTGGGCAATTATTTTAATATTTTAAAATTATATTTAATATATTTTGCCCATTTTTCTTTTTTTTTTTGAGACAGTGTCTCATTATGTCACCTTCAGTAGAGTGCCATGGCATCATAACTCACAGCAACCTCAAAATCCTGGGCTAAAGCAGCTGGGACTACAGGTGCCTGCCACAACACCTGGCTATTTCTTTGTTGAGTCGTTGCAGTTGGCCCTGGCCAGGTTCAATTCCATCAGTCTTGGTGTATGTGGCTGGCAGCATAACCACTGTGCTACGGGCACAGAGCCAATTTTGCCCATTTTTCTATCAGAATATTAATTTTTCTTGTATTTGGGGGAAAGTGAAGAGTTCTATATACAAAAAAATATTGGCAATCAGTCTATCATAGATGTTGAAAATATTTTTTCCAGGCTCGGCGCCTGTGGCTCGAGCGGCTAAGGCACCAGCCACATACACCTGAGCTGGCAGGTTCGAATCCAGCCTGGGCCTGCCAAACAATGATGGCTGCAACCTAAAAAAAAAATAGCCAGACATTGTGGCGGGTGCCTGTAGTCCTAGCTACTTGGGAGGCAGAGGCAGGAGATTTGCTTAAGCCCAGGAGTTGGAGATTGCTGTGAGCTGTGTGTGATGCCACAGCACTCTACCCAGGGTGACAGCTGAAGGCTCTGTCTCAAAAACAAAATATTTTTCCAGTTTCTCCTTTCATTTGTAATTTTGCATATTAAACATATAGCAAGTTTTTCATTTTACTCAAATTTATCAGTCTTGTTATGCCTCAAAAGTTGTTTTTTTATTTTTTTAGAGACAGAGTCTCACTTTGTAGCCTTTGGTAGAGTGCCGTGGTGTTACAGCTTACAGCAACCTCCAACTCTTGGGCTTAGGTGATTCTCTTGCCTCAGCCTCCCAAGTAGCTGGGACTACAGGATCTCGCCACAATGCCCAGCTATTTTTTTGTTGCAGTTTGGCTGGGCAGGGTTCGAACCCATCACCCTCAATATATGGGGCCTGCGCCCTACTCACTGAGCCACAGGGGCCACCCATGCCCCAAAAGTTTTAAAACAGATAACCAACTCACCTTCAGACAAAATCAGAGTGGCATTATGTACCCTCTTAGCAATGTGCTTCAGCCCATGGGAACCATGGTAGATTGCAAACATGGCAGCCATATTTGCCAAGAGAGCCTAAAATGATAAGAAGATTTAAAGAATCAAGTTCATGCATGAATGTGTCATGCCAAAAGAAAAAGAGGAGGAGGAGGAGAGGAAGAAGGGGGAAAGGAAGAGGAAGAAGAGGAGGAGGAAGAAGAATCAAGTTCAATGATGTCATGAAAGACAGTAAGAGGGAGGAATTACTTGACCTGGGATGCCAAAATTAAAAACAGGTACAGAATAAAATGACCACATCTCCTGTATTTTCCACACTAGTTTGGGCCCAGTTATAACCTGAGGGGAAATAACAGCATCCAAGATGCCCCAGACTTATATACTATATAAAACCTTCGGGCGGCACCTGTGGCTCAGCGGGTAGGGCGCCGGTCCCATATGCCGGAGGTGGCGGGTTCAAACCCAGCCCCGGCCAAATTAAAAAAAAAAAAAAAAAAACCTTCAAATTTTACAGTTATGTTGGCTCAGCACCTATAGCACTCTGACTATGGCACCAGCCACATGCACCAAGGCTGGCGGGTTCCAGCCCAACCCAAGCCTGCTAAACAACATGACAACTGCAATAAGAAAATAGCCAGACATTGTGGCAGGCGCTTGTAGTCCCAGCTACTTGGGAGGCTGAGGCAAGAGAATTGCTTAAGCCCAGGAGTTGGAGGTTGCTGTGAGCTGTGACGCCATAGCACTCTATCCAGGGTGACATAGTGAAACTGTCTCAAAAAAAAAAAAGGGCTTCATCCATGCAGCAGCATCATGTCACCCACAAGGAGGAAGATCTGGCTGCCACCAGACATTGAAAAGCAATATTTAATGTTGGAAGGCAAGGGAGCAATAAAGACCTAGGGGATGGGCGGCACCTGTGGCTCAGTGAGTAGGGTGCCGGCCTCTTATACCGAAGGTGGTGGGTTTGAACCCGGCCCCGACCAAATTGCAACATAGCCAGGCGTTATGGCGGATGCCTGTAGTCCCAGCTACTTGGGAGGCTGAGGTGAGAGAATCACCTAAGCCAAGAGCTGGAGGTTGCTGTGAGCTGTGATGCCATGGCACTCTACCAATGGCCACAAAGTGAGACTCTGTCTCAAAAAAAAAAACCTCGGGGATGGGGATAGCAAGATCTGAAGATTTCACACTTAAACATTTCATCAAAAATAAAAGCAGCAGGCTCAGTGCCTGTGGCTCAAATGGCTAAGGTGCCACAGGCGCCACATACACCTGAGCTGGCGGGTTTGAATCCAGCCCAGGCCTCCAAACAATAATAATGGGTGCAACCAAAAAATAGCCGTTGTGGCAGGCATCTGTAGTCCCAGCTACAGAGGCAGAGGCAGAGGCAGGAGAATTGCTTGAGCCAAGGACTTGGAGGTTGCTGTGAGCAGTGATGCTACAGCACTCTACCCAGGGCGACAGCTTGAGGCTCTATCTAAAAAAAAAAAAAATTAAAAAATTAAAAATAATAAAAGCAGCAGAGTGGCTCCCATAGCTCTGGTGCATAGGGCGCCAGTCTCATATACCCAGGCTGGCGGGTTCAAACCAAGCCCGGGCCCTAAACGACTATGATAACTATAACAAAAGAATAGCCAGGAGTTGTGGCAGGTGCCTGTAATCACAGCTACTTGGGAGGCTGAGACAAGAGAATCGCTGAAGGCCAAGAGTGGTTTGAAGTGCTGTGAGCTGTGATGCCAATGCACTCTACAGAAGGCAACATAGTGAGACTATCATAAAATTAAATTAAATTAAATTAAATTAAAATTAAAATTAGGCTCGGCACCTGTAGACTAGTGCATAAGGCGCTAGTCACATATACCCAGGCTGGTGGGTTCGAACCCGCCCTGGGCCTTCCAAACAACAATGACAACTACAAACAAAAAATAGCCAAGCATTGTGGTCAGCGCCTGTAGTCCCAGCTACTTGGGAGGCTGAGGCAAGAGAATCACTTAAGCCCAAGAGTTTGAGGTTGCTGTGAGCTGTGATGCCATAGTAATCTCCCAAGGGTGACATAGTAAGACTCTGTTTCCAAAAAAGAAACAAGATCTTGTCTCTATAATAGAATAAGATAAAATAAGACAAGATAATATCTAATCAACGATGAGATAACCCTATCAACGATGCAAAACTAAAAGAAGTCTAGTGTGCACCCTGCAATGCTGGGGTGGGTGGGTGGAGGAGACTAGGATGGAAAAGAATATGAGCATGGTTATGGTGGCTCATGCCTGTAATCCTAGCATTTGGGGAAGCTGAGGTGGGAAGATTGCTTAAGGCCAGGAGTTTGAGACCAACCTCAGCAACACAGAAAGACCCTGTCTTTACACAAAACTTTAAAAATTTGCCAGGCTACTTGGGAGGCTGAGGCAGCAGGATTGGTTAAGCCTAAGAATTTTTTCTCTTTTCTTTTTTAGTAGCTGGGACTACAGGCGCCCGCCACAACGCCCAGCTATTTTTTTGTTGTTGTTGTTGTTGCAGTTCAGCCGGGGTGGGCCCGAACCCGCCACCCTCGGCATATGGGGCCGGCGCCCTACCGACTGAGCCACAGGTGCCGCCCCAAGCCTAAGAATTTGAAGTTGCAGGTGGAGTCTGTGGTTCAGTGAGTAGGGCGCTGGCCCCATATATCGAGGGTGGTGGGTTCAAACCCAGCCCTGGCCAAACTGCAACAACAAAAAAAAATAGCCGGGCTTGGGCAGCGCCTGTGGCTCAGTTGGTAGGGCGCCGGCCCCATATGCCGAGGGTGGCAGGTTCGAACCCGACCCCGGCCAAACTGCAACCAAAAAAAAAATAGCCGGGCGTTGTGGCGGGCGCCTGTAGTCCCAGCTACTCGGGAGGCTGAGGCAAGAGAATCGCTTAAGCCCAGGAGTTGGAGGTTGCTGTGAGCTGTGTGAGGCCACAGCACTCTACCGAGGGCCATAAAGTGAGACTCTGTCTCTACAAAAAACAAAAAAATAGCCGGGCTTTGTGGCAGAGGCCTGTAGTGCCAGCTACTCAGGAGGCTGAGGCAAGAGAATCGCCTAAGCTCAGGAGCTGGAGGTTGCTGTGAGCTATGTTACGCCACAGCACTCTACCGAGACTCTGTGGAGACTCTGTCTCCACAAAAAAATTCGTAGACCAAATTTTTGACCAAAGTACACTACTTAAACATTAATTTCTAATTCAACTTGTTAATATGTTGTTTGGGATGTTGTCACTCATTTATAAGTGAAATACGTTTGTAATTTCCCCCTTTATAATAATATATTCTCTAGCCGGGCATTGTGGTGGGCGCCTGTAGTCCCAGCTACTCGGGAGGCTGAGGCAAGAGAATCGCGTAAGCCCAAGAGCTGGAGGTTGCTGTGAGCCGTGTGACACCACAGCACTCTACCCGAGGGCGGTACAATGAGACTCTTTCTCTACAAAAAAAAAAAAATATATATATATATATATATATATATTCTCTCTAATTTTAATATCAGGTGTTCCCAGATCAAGTAGAATGATTTTGAAGTATTTCTTCTTTCTCTATTGTCTATAAGATTTGGCATGATCTGTTTTTTGAAATTATCGTTTACTTTTATTTATAAATATTAGTTGTCTATTTTTTGAAACTTAAAAAAAATAATAAGAAGAAGTTAACTGACGACTCCATACTGAATGTCAAAGTCAAAGCATCTTAGGCAAGTCTCCTGTCTCAGCCTCCCAAGTAGCTGGGACTACAGGCACCTGCCACAATGCCCGGCTACCTTTTTGTTGCAGTTTGGCAGGGGCTGGGTTTGAACCTGCCACCCTCAGTATATGGGGCCAGCGCCCTACACACTGAGCCACAAGCACCGCCTGAGAAAACATCATTTTAATAACCGCTAAAAAAAATACAGACCTTTTATACCCCAAGTTAAGTGATGGAATATCTGCTCTATACCTGAACTAGAAGAAATTAAGAAGCAAGAACATAACTTTTTTTTTTTTGGCTACAAAGTCTCACTTTGTCACCCTTGGTAGAGTGCCGTGGTGTCATTGCTCACAGCAACCTCAAACTCTTGGGTTCAAGTGATTCTCTTGCCTCAGCCTCCTGAGTAGCTGGGACCACAGGAGCCCACCACAATGCCTGGGTATTTTTAGAGATGAGGTCTCGCTCTTGCTCAGGCTGGTATCCTGTGCCTATGAGCTCATGCAATCCATCCACCCCAGCCTCCCAAGTGCTAGGATTATAGGCGTGAGCCACCATGCCCAGCAGGAATATAACTTTTGTTCATTGCAGACAGCTCAAGATCACCTGAAAAATGAAACCTGAAGCAGAAAGCTGAGGCCCTAAAAGGACTTACGATCAGACAGACTTTTCTGGAAGAACATGGGCAAAAGGGACAATGCAAGAGAAGTCAGCTGCAGAGGATGGAAATCACATGAGCAGAGAATTCAACAAATGGGCGGTAAACTACAGGAACTAGAGGCAGCCTATAAAATTGACTTATTCTTCAACAGAAAAATATCCAGTGACAACTGGCTGTGATATAGAAAGTGCTCTAACCTGAAAAGAGGCAGCACCTTCCTAAAGAAAAACAACCGACTTAGTTCAATGTAAGCATTTCACATTGTATATTGAAGCAGTACCTTGAACCCCATAAATGCATCAATGTACAAAGTTATGATTTAATAAAAAGCAATTAAAAAAAAAAAGAAGAAGAAAAAGAAAAACAACAGAGAAAGTGCTCCAAAGACCTGCAGTGCAGGACCAACCATACGAAGACCTCATTGTCCACTGCCTTCCTACAGAGGCTTTCTAAAACCCAGGAGTGGTTCCAGCAGCAAATGCCCCCAGAGAAAAGAGCATCACACCTCCATTGCCATGTCTGTGAGCTCTCTCTCTCTGACCCTTACAGAAAGAGACACACCTAGAGTGGACCCTGTGCTCAGGAGTGGTCTTCCACCTGATCCTAGGTGTTGGCAGGGTTTCAAAACCCTCTGAGTCAGGAGGAAGGAATAACAGATTACCTAGGCTGTATAGCGTATACTATTCAGGTGACGGGTGCACTAAAAGCCCAGACTTCACCACTATGCAATATACATGTATACATGTAACAGAATTCAACTTATACCCCTGAGTATTTTTTAAAAGTTTTAAAGAAGAGGAGAAAAAGCAACAAATGCTGTGATGCAAGCCCTGGAGCAACTTCAAGGATGGTTGGAAGTCCAGGAAGCCCCTCCTCCTTTAGCTCTTTACCCCATCCATCTCCGGAGGGCCTATCCTGAACTCCCAGAAAGAGTGCCTGTGACTACCACCTACTGGCCAATATGGGCGGTCCCCTCAAGCTGTCACCTCAAGTGCCCTCAATTTGCTTTCCTCAAGTGTCCTCATCCCGTTGCTGGAGAGCCTCTGTCACAGCCCCAAAAGAAGGGGCTCCATCTCCACCCATATGCCCTATGGCCAAGAACAGGAGAGATTCTGATCAATCCCCATCTTTTATATACACTACCCATAAAATACACATTAATAGAAAGGAAAGAATGGCCTTTTGTCCTTTCTTTAAAATCAATCTATTCATGTTTTAAAAATGTAATTTTAGGTAAAATAGAAACTAATAATGTTATTTTTAAAATATGAAAACACGTCTTGTAGGTGAAAGCACCATGACAGAGTTTGACATTTCGCACGACGCTGCAGCTGGGTGTCTTGGAGCTGATGATGTGACACTTGAATTAGTTTCAGTTGAAGAGAAGTAGAGGAGGGGCGGCGCCTATGGCTCAGTGAGTAGGGCGCCAGCCCCATATACCGAGGGTGGCAGGTTCAAACCCACCCAGAGCCAAACTACAACCAAAAAAATAACCGGGCATTGTGGCGGGCGCCTGTAGTCCCAGCTGCTTGGGAGGCTGAGGCTCAAGAGAATCGCGTAAGCCCAAGAGCTAGAGGTTGCTGTGAGTCCTGTGACGTCATGGCACACTCTACCGAGGGTGGTAAAGTGAGACTCTGTCTCTACAAAAAACAAAAAAAAAAAAAAGAAGAGAAATGGAGGAGCCATAGAACATTAAGGATGAATTCAGGAAGGTCTGAGACCATGGAAAACTTGCCTGCTCTCTACACTATTTTCCAAGGAGAGGTTGCTATGGTAACAGACTATGGAGCCTTTGTCAAAATCCTAGGTTGTCGGAAGCAAGGTTTGGTCCATCAAACTCACATGTCATCCTGTCGGGTGGATAAGCCCTCTGAGATAGTAGATGTTGGAGACAAAGCATGGGTGAAGCTTATTGGCCAAGAGATGAAAAATGATAGAATAAAAGTATTCCTGTCCATGAAAGTTGTCAACCAAGGGACTGGGAAAGACCTTGATCCCAACAATGTTATCACTGAGTAGGCAAGAAGAGAGGAGGAGGCATTCCTTCCAGGATTACACTGGGCAGAACATCACCCTCAAGGCTGTCCTGAACACTACCTGCAAGAAGTGGGGTTGTAAAAGCCACTTTGCAAAAGACTGTTTCATGCAACCGGGTGGGACCAAATACTCTCTGATACTCTACCTGACGAGGAAGAAGAGGAGGAAGAAGCAAAGTCAGCAGAGTTTGAGAAGCCTGACCCCATGAAAAATTCTTCTAGAAAAAGAAAGAAAAGAAAAAAACAGAAGCGTAGAGACAGGAAGTCATCTGACAGCTCAGACTCTGAGAGTGATACAGGCAAGAGGTCAAGGCACACATCAAAAGACAGCAAGGCAGCAAAGAAGAAAATAGAGAAAAAGAACCATAAGAAGAAGCACAAGGAGAGAGAGTAGGAAGAGTGCGGAGAGTGATTGTGACCTTGAAAGCCCTGGATCCTCAAAAGACTCAATAGTGAGAATACGGCTTCCTACCCTGTTAACGTCACTCCCGTGGGAGATGGCTTCCCTTCACGCAACAGGCAGGTCTGGGAACTAGAGCTCAAAAGCAGCTGCCTGAATGAGTTGTTTCCTTATCACTCTTGGTCCCTTTGCAAGTGACCCCTGCAGCTCACACATTCATTCATCCAAGTTCCTTCATTCAGCAGGAGGTCCTAGTGCCTTCTCCAGCTGTCACTGCCAGAACTGGATTCCTACACGGGAGTCCAGGTTAGAGCCACAGGGACTGCTGTGGAGGTAAGTCTGGCTGTAGTTGGAGACTGATTAACCCCTTCCTATTGGTCTTTTGGGGCTGATTTGGTGGGTGTTCTCTGTCACATCCAACACGGGGGCAGAGGGAGAACGTGTTAAGAAGTGGTGCTTAACTCTTTTCATCCCCCCCAACTTGGTTCTACGGTGCTAGAAGTGACAGCAGTGGCTACAGCCAGAAAACAATCATTTGCAGTGTGACTTAGCTAGTATATGACATTCCAGAGGACCACTGAATCGGACAGCTGAAACCAAGATCATTGTTCACTTTGTATTTTACTACTGTGTGAGTCAGTTGATTCTACTTCAGGTCCCCGCTTAAATTCCTGGCACTAAAAGAAAATAATAATAATAAAAATAAAATATGAAAACACCTGTGATGAAGCAAGTGCACAGGCAAAGGGTGTGCATTAACAGAACACCAGTAAAATGCACTGTGCACATATTTTGGTTCCGAAAACCATGAGGCTTCTCTACCAATAAGACTTCGCCATTTCTGGTGCACCCACTGCTCGTAGGTGGTGAACAAATGAACATAAGTGTGAACAAACGAGTAGCTCATTTACGTAGATGAAGGCATTCAGTGGTCAGGCCACATGTGATCTACCTGAGCTGTACAGATGTTGCTGGTAGCCTTATCTCGCCGGATATGCTGCTCCCTGGTTTGAAGAGCAAGACGATACACTTCTTTCCCAGTGACGTCTCTGGACCAGTAACAACGCATCCAGTTAGAACAGACAGCACCAGGAGTCACCATAAACAGATCTACTTCTTTCCTTCCCAGCTTGAAGTGAATTCAGCAAATGTACTTGGATGTCAGTTTGTAAAGAAACGATTCCCAATCCATCAACTCCCATGTGCACATATATTAGTAAAAACCAACAGAAAGCAAGACGGGAGGGAGGTGACAGGGAGGAATAAATTCACACCTAACAAGTACAATGCACACTATCTGGATAAGGGGTACTCTTATAACTTTGACTTAAATTGTACAAAGGCAATTCATATAACCAAAAAATTTGAACCCCTGAAATATTGTGAAATAAAAAACAAAAATAAATAGTGATAGGTGCGGTGTACCCTTTCACATCTGTAATCCTAACACTTTGGGAGGCCTAGGCGAGTAGATTGCCTAAGCTCAGGAGTTTGAGATCAGCCTGAGCAAGAATGAGACCCCTGTCTCTAAAAAAAAAAGTCAGGGGCGGCGCCTGTGGCTCAGTCGGTAAGGCGCCGGCCCCATATACCGAGGGTGGCGGGTTCAAACCCGGTCCCGGCCAAACTGCAAACAAAAAAAAATAGCCAGGCGTTGTGGCGGGCGCCTGTAGTCCCAGCTACTTGGGAGGCTGAGGCAAGAGAATCGCTTAAGCCCAGGAGTTGGAGGTTGCTGTGAGCTGTGTAAGGCCACAGCACTCTACCGAGGGCCATAAAGTGAGACTCTGTCTCTACAAAAAAAAAAAAAGTCAGGCATTGTGGCAGGCACCTATAGTCCCAGCTACTTGGGAGGCTGAGGCAAGAGGATTACCTGAGCCCAAAAGTTTGAGGTTGCTGTGAGCCAATGATGCCAGAGCACTCTACGGAGGGGGACAAAGTGAGACTCTGTCTCAAAAATAAATAATAAAAATAAATACTATGTAAAATTAAAAAAATAATAATAAAGAAACCATTTCCATGGCTCGGCACCTGTGGCTCAAGCAACTAAGGCACCAGCCACATACACCTGAGCTGGCAGGTTCGAATCCAGCCCAGGCCCACCAAACAACATTGACAGGTGCAACCAAAAAATTAGCTGGGCGTTGTGGCAAGCGCCTGTAATCCCAGCTACTTAAGAGGCAGAGGCAGGAGAATCGCTTGAGCCCAGGAGTTGGAGATTGCTGTGAGCTGTGATGCTACGGCACTCTACCCAAGGTGACAGCTTGAGGCTCTGTCTCAAAAAAATAAAGGAAGAAAGAAAGAAACCATTTCCAAAATTTCCTCTTCTAAACAGGACTAGTGGTTTTTAGTTTATACTTTGAGGCACTGAGATATATACAATAATGAGAATAAAGCTAGGAGTCTTAAAAAGAACTTTTCCAAGAATTCCCCAGCCTAACATAATAATGATGATTGAGGATTAAATTTCTACTCTGAGCTTCTTAACAGATGCCTGTAAACGGGAAATATCTGACTAACTAGAATGTCTAGACAGTTGACCTTCCAGGTCTACAGATTCTACACCCAAGGATTCAACAGAATTTGGATAGAAAACATTCAGGGGAAAAAAAATGCCAAAATAATTCATATAACAATAAAAATACAAATAAAATGCAATGCAACTATTTAACATGGCATTTACAATGCATTAGGTATTATAAGTAATCTAGGGATGATTTAAAATATTTGGGATGATGTATACAGACTATATGTGAATATTACACCATTTTATATAAGGGACCTAAATATCTGTTGATTTTGGTATCTGAGGGAGTTCCTAGAACCAATTGCCCATGTACACTAAGGGACAACTGTATTAGAAATAGAACTATATGGGTATTAAGAAAAAGAATGGGGTGGCGCCTGTGGCTCAGTCGGTAAGGCGCCGGCCCCATATACCGAGGGTGGCACGTTCAAACCCGGTCCCGGCTGAACTGCAACCAAAAAATAGCCGGGCGTTGTGGCGGGTGCCTGTAGTCCCAGCCACTTGGGAGGCTGAGGCAAGAGAATCACTTAAGCCCAGAAGTTGGAGGTTGCTGTGAGCTGTGTGATGCCACGGCACTCTACTGAGGGCCATAAAAGTGAGACTCTGTCTCTACAAAAAAAATAAAATAAAATAAAATAAAAAAGAAAAAGAATGTAGGCTCGGCACCCATAGCACAGTGGTTAGGGCACCAGCCACATGCACCAGGGCTGGTGGGTTTGAACCTGTCCTGAGCTTGCTAAAACAAAAAATAGCCAGGCATTGTGGCAGATACCTGCAGTCCCAGCTACTCGGAGACTAAAGCAAGAGAATTGCTCGAGCCCAAGAGTTTGAGGTTTCTGCGAGCTGTTATACCACAGCACTCTACTGAGGGCGACATAGTGAGACTGTCTCAAAAAACAAAAAAGAAAGAAAGAAAAAGAAAAAGAAGGTAGTAGTCTTACCACTTTTCCCTAACAAAATTGTTCCTTCTGAAATACAATTAAAAAAAAAAAAAAAAAAAAAAGGCAGTGCCTGTGGCTCAAGGAGTAGGGCACCAGCCCCATATACCAGAAGTGGTGGGGTCAAACCCAGCCAAACCACAACAAAAAAATAGCCGGGCATTATGGTGGGCACCTGTAGTCCCAGCTACTTGGGAGGCTGAGACAAGAGAATCACCTAAGCCCAAGAGCTGGAGGTTGCTGTGAGCTGTGATGCCCCAGCACTCTACTGAGGGCAACAAAGTAAGACTCTGTCTCAAACAAAAAAAAAAAAAAAAAATCCATTATAAAAATCAGCTGACATGTAATGTCACAAACTTTTTGAATTAGAAAGTCTGTATATTTTCTTAATTGACCCAACATGGCTCAGTCAATTCAGAGAGAAATCAATATCTGTGATCAGGAAGAGGAACAGAGGGGCGCATAACCACAATAAAAGAGGAGAAACATGAGTTGCTTTACCGTGTTACGCCCACCATTCTTCCAGGCATCATCCTCACCAAGCTTTGTCTGACAGCAAAAAAGGCTGCATGTGGTCCCCCATAGCCCAGCGGCACTCCAAACCTCTGTGAGCTGCCCAGGGCAATGTCTACCCCAAATTCTCCAGGAGGCCTCAAGATGCACAGAGCTAAAAGGTCAGTAGCACAGCATGCCAGGCTCTAGAAAGGAAACAAGAACAAAGAGACGAGGTTGCTACCTTTCCCAGACAGCAGGGGGAGAGTGGTAAATTATCTCAACCACAGAGAGACTGGCAGAGTGGATTCATAAGTCTGCGAACTCCATTTGCTCATTCATTCATTCAACAAATATTTACTGAATGCCTCCCATGTGCCAGGAATCAGTGAGCAAAACAAACTCGAAGAATGGAGGAAGGAGAGTTTAACCATTCCATGTGATAATCATAAAGAAATGAACAGCACACCAGAAGACAGGCAGATAGATAAGTAGAGAGGTTTGCCTACCCCAGTCTGATGGGCTCTTTCCACGAGTTCTGTAAAGTCTTCTACCTTCCCTTCTGTGTCTGGGTACTGGAACAACACTCCACTGACATCTTTTCCACTGAAATCCATTTCATGGGGTAACTTCAGCTCAATGAGAACGCCAGCATATCTGGAAAGACAGAAGACAAAAAACAATCCTGCTTTCAGTTTACAAGGGAAAATTAATGACGTAAAGTTTCTTTTCAGTGAGATAGTCTTCATTTTCTGTGGCCCCCTCTGTGGCCTCCAAGCCCACTCCATCCCACCCCTGGACCATCAGTGGTAACAGAGCTTCACAGTAACTTAAATATATTTAACAGCTCGGCTTCTGTTGCTCTCTCCTACCCCTACCACTCTCTCTCCTTCCACCTGTCCTGACACTCTGCTCCTGAAAAAGAATCAGGATCATCACTTCCTAGGTGATGATCAGAACCAATACCTGTCACACCAGACCCGTCACCACTTTCCCCTTGATTAGTCTTAAGTGACCAGAAAGGCGTCAGTAAGCAAGGAAGGATTCCTTAAATTCTTAAAGCTATCTAATGCCAATCGCATTGTCAGAAAACCCCCTTTGAAGGGACGGTGATATTGGTGGAGGAAGAATATCCAATTTTTTTTTCTTTCTTTCTTTCTTTTTTTTTTTTTTTTGAGGCAGAATCCTTCTCTGTTACCCTGGCTAGAGTACTATGGCCTAGCTCACTGCAACCTCAAACTCCTGATCTGAAGTGATTCTCTTGCCTCAGCCTCCTGAGTAGCTAGGACTACAGGGGCTCACCTCAATGCCTGGCTGACTTTTCTATTTTTAGTAGAGATGGGATCTCATTCTTGCTCAGGCTGTTCTTGAACTCCTAAATTTAATTAACCTACTTGCCTCGGCCTCCCACAATGCTAGGACTATAGGCATGAGCCACTACACCTGGCCAATGCCCAACTTTTATTAAGAAGAAAGCAAATACTTGCAAGTGGTGGTTGTGCTGGGTTAGTTTTAACTGATTAAAGCACTAAACAAATACAATACACTTTAAACTACATCATACAATACGTAGGTATGGTGTACATGCCCTATGCAATGGTTGTAGGGAACACACACAAAAGCACGATACTATGACACTTCTATGTGAGTTCCATTTTTGTCACTGTTTTTCAAACTTTCCAAAACACCATTGAAATAACTTTTATATTTTTGGGCGGCGCCTGGGGCTCCGTTGGTAAGGCGCCAGTCCCATGTACCGAGGGTGGCAGGTTCAAACCCGGCCCCGGCTGAACTGCAACCAAAAAATAGCTGGGCGTTGTGGCGGGCGCCTGTAGTCCCAGCTACTCGGGAGGCTGAGGCAAGAGAATCGCTCAAGCCCAGTAGTTGGAGGTTGCTGTGAGCTGTGTGAGGCCATGGCACTCTACTGAGGGCCATAAAGTGAAACTCTGTCTCTACAAAAAAAAAAAAAGAAATAGACTTTTATATTTTTAATTTTCTTTTTACAAAAGAAAGCAAAAAGTTCATAACTTACTTAAAGCAAAGATAACTATCTATTTTCCCATCAGTTCTGACACAGTTTACTTATTAGAGAGAGATCCCTATAAGAATAGTGGGAGGGAAAGAAAAACTCAACAACCCCAATGAAAACCAGATTTACTTTCAATCAGTTTGGAAGTGAAAAAAAAAAAAAGAAAGAAAGAAAAACAACAGCTGATCCCTGAGTTCAAAACACAAATAAAATCAATTACTTGGCTCGAGTTTGGATGACAGCTATTGTCTGTGGGTGGCAACGAGGATCAACAAAAAATTTCCTCCTTTTGTTGTACCTGTTGAAAAGAAAAAGCACATTCAAACATAAACATTTAAGAAATCACACTAAATTTTTTTTAATTTTTTTAGAGATAAGGGTCTTGCTATGTTGCCCAGGCTGGTCTCAAACTCCTGGCCTTAAGCAATCCTCCTGCCTCTGCCTCCCAAAGTGCTAAGATTACAGGTGTGAGTCACCATGTCTGGATGAAAATCAGACTAACTTCTAAAAATGCAAAGCAAACGTGTTACTTATGATAAGTCTGAGCATAATATAAAAATAGAGTTGTTAGGGTGACGCCTATAGCTCAATGGGTAGGGCATTGGCCACGGAAACCCAGGCTGGCGGGTTCGAGCCAGCCCAGGACAGCTAAACAACAATGACAATTGCAACAAAAAAATAGCCAGGCATTGCGGTGGGCGCCTGTGGTACCAGCTACTTGGGAGCTGGGACAAGAGAATCACTTGAGCTCGGGAGTTTGAGGTTGCTGTGAGCTGTGACACCATGGCACTCTACCGAGGGCGACATGATGAGACTCTGTCTCAAAAAAAAAAAAAAAGGAGTTGCTAATAACTAATTACATTTACTGATTAGAATTCTACTTAAATTCAATGCTCATTCTGATCTCATTTAGCAAAATCAAAGTGTAAAAAAAAAATACCATGAGGAAAAAAGAAAGAATAGCAAAAGGTAGTGACTAGATATAAGTGAAAATGTAATTGATCTTCTAAATGAAAACATTTTAGAGATTATCTAAATGCACCACAAGAGACAAAGGATTTAGATAAGCTATGAGGTATGCAGGGCTATATGGCTATTAAAGGAGCAGAGTTGGGTGGAGGACCCAAATCCTGGGAGTTGTCTAGCAGCCCTTGATTTCAGAAAACAAAACCTGTGGGAACGCTTCATGTATCATGAGCACATGAGCATAAAAGGAGAAGGTGGGGATGGGTACATACACGTTGTGTGCAATGAACAGTCATTCCTCCAGGGGACCCAGACCGGGGAAAAATGCTTTACTTTTCATTATATCCCACTCAACTATTTGAATTTGTTTTCACTACATATAGGTATTAATTTTATAATAAATATAAATTTAGCAGAGGAGTAAGGAGAGTTGGAGAGATATAAAAGTGATTAGTTATCCAATGCACAATGCTATTCACAGTCGGAACGTAAATAAATCTGGAGAAATGGGCTATCTAAGCCTGAGTGACCTGAATTGGAAGGTAATTTTTAATTGAAGATAAGTAAGCACACACTTAAGTTCTTCAGGCTGTTTTTCCAGGGTAAATCTAAATGCAAGCCTGAAGGAATGAGAAGTAAAAGAAAGCAAATTGGCTCAGCGCCCATAGTTCAGTGGGTAGGGTGCCGGCCACATACACCGGGGCTGGCGGATTCGAACCCGGCCAGGCCTGCTAAACAATGATGACAACTACAACCAAAAATAGCTGGATATTGTGGCAGTTGCCTGTAGTCCCAGTTACTTTCAGGTTGAGGCAAGAGAATCACTTAAGCGCAAGAGTTAGAGGTTGCTGTGAGTTGTGACACCATAGCACTCTACCCAGAGCGATATAGCAAGACTCTATCTCAAAAAAATAAATAAATAAAAGGAAGCAAATTAAGCATTTACAGAGTGTGATTAACTGCTGGACTCTAAGCAGTTCAGAATAAACCCTGAACCAACAGTTAGAAAGCCCTAGGCTTTGTCAAGTGTGAGATGAAGGCTTTTCCTTAGAAAAAGATGGAAGATATCTTAACCGCTAGCTGCTAAAGTTTTAAGAAATAATAAAAAACAGTAATAATTTTTTAAAGGTGGGAGAGGCAGGGCAGGGTGGCTCACGCCTGTAATCCTAGCACTCTGGGAGGCTGGGGCTGGAGGATCCCTTGAGCTCAGGAGTTTGAGACCGGCCTGAGGAAGAGAAAGACAGGTCTCTACCAAAAATCGCAAAACTAGCCAGGCGTGTGGCAGGTCCCTGTAGTCCCAGAAACTTGGCAGGTTGAGGCAAAAGGATTACTTGAGCCCAAGAGTTTGAGGTTGCTGTGGGCTATGACACTATGGCATTCCACCAAAGGCAACTATGTCTCAAAAAAAACAAAAATGGGAATGCACATGAAGCATTATTAATAAAAGTAAAAGGTGGAACCAAACTAAATATGTAAGAATAAAAGCGAGGTGAAATAAGTTATGGATCTTCCATGAAAGTGAGTACTACCATGGAGACAATAAGGCACATTCTGTAAAGCCAATTAAAGAAATGTGGAAATATTCACATTAATTTGTAAAATGGAAAAAGAAGACAAGTTATCAAACATTAAATACAACCTAAGAACAATGTTCTTCATAGGAGGTTCGGCCAGTCCTACTCAGTATCAATTCTTCTCTTCACCCCAAGTAACAGAACCACAATATGTAAGGGGCAACACTTACCCCACATAAAAAGATGACTGTCCTGGACGCCTGTAAGAAGGGGTTGGCCAGTGAAGTATAAGTGAAAGTTGTTGAATAGAGACTTCCAAAAAATGCTTTGAGGAGGACTCACTTAGCTAGAAGTCTTCCTTAGCCTTCCCTTTTTCTTGCTGGGTGCAGATGACACAGCTAGATTTCCTGCAGTGGTCTTCTGACCGTGAGAATTAAAGCCTCACCACGATGGCACAGCCAGGGCGGCATGGGTCCCTGGTAAAATCTCTGGTTGCCATGATGCCCCTGAACTTAACATTATGTACAAAAAACAAAATGTCTTTCTTACATAATGTTAGACAATAGTGGCTTTTTTTTTTTTTAAATAGTCTCACTCTGTTACCCTGGGTAGCATGCTGACGTATCACAGCTCACAGAAACCTCAAACTCTTGGGCTCAAGAACTCCTCCTGGCTCAGCCTCCTGAGTAGCTAGGACTACAGGTGCCTGCCATGAAGTTTGGCTAGAATTTCTATTTTTATTACAGATGGCATCCTGCTCTTGCTCAGGTTAGTCTTGAACTAAGCTCAAGTGATCCACCAGTCTCAGCCTCCCAGAGTGCTAGGATTAAAGGTGTGAATCATTACGCCCAGCCAATCGTGGCTTTTTAAAAACCACTATTATTTCAGTTCTTTTCCTGACCTCAGCTAACTCAGCCAGGGCACCCATGCTGCACGGCAGGAGTGTGGCGGTGAGCCCTCGCTGGGAAACCCCAGGCTGAGCCCTCACCTGCTGCACAGCTGCATTGCCTCTGCAGCTGCAGTCGCCTCATCCAACAGGGACGCGTTAGCCATGTCCAAGCCTGTGATGTCACACACCATAGTTTGATAGTTGAGTAAACTCTCCAGTCTCCCCTGAGACACTTCTGGCTGGTATGGAGTATACTGGGTGATCCTGTGGGGGAAACAAAACCCATGCCCAAGCTTCACTCTGCTGTTCAGCTCAGAGTGCCTCCACTTTAGAACTCGGTACCTGAAAATTGTTTGCCTCTCTTGAGAACTTTTGTAAACAATTTCAGAATTAAATCATAGAAACATTCTTCTTTTTTTTTTTTTTTAGAGACAGAGTCTCACTTTATTGCCCTTGGTAGAGTGGTTTCACAGCTCACAGCAACCTCCAAATCCTGGCCTTAGGCGATTGATTCTCTTGCCTCAGCCTCCTGAGTAGCTGAGACTACAGGCGCCCACCACAATGTCTGGCTATTTTTTTTCTTTCTTTTTTAGAGACAGAGTCTCACTTTATCACCCTCAACAGAGTGCCATGGCATCACACAGCTCACAGCAACCTCCAACTCCTGGACTTAGGCAATCCTCTTGCCTCAGCCTCCCAAGCAGCTGGGACTACAGGTGCCCGCCACAACACCTAGCTATTTTTTTGTTGCAGTTTGGCCGGGGCCAGGTTTGAACCCACCACTCTCAGTCTATGGGGCCAGCATCCTACCCACTGAGCCATAGGCGCCGCCAGAAACATTATTCTTTGAGGATAATTAGAACTTATTTTTCTATACCTCTGTTTTTTTTAATCTTACATCACTATTTTAATGATGGTCCTTAAAACCCACTGGAGACTACCTATGACATTATAAAGAAAAATTTCACTTCTTATTATTTTCTTTTTTTTTTTTTTTTTTTTGTGATTTTTGGCCAGGGCTAGGTTTGAACCTGCCACCTCCGGCATATGGGACCGGCGCCCTACTCCTTGAGCCACAGGCGCCACCCACACTTCCTATTATTTTCCTCTTGATAAAAGAAAACATCACTCATTTTCTTTTCTTTTCTTTTTTTTTTTTTTAGAGACAGAGTCTCACTTATCACCCTCCGTAGAGTGCCGGGGCGTCACACAGCTCACAGCAACCTCCAACTCCTGGGCTTAGGCAATTCCCTTGCCTCAGCC
Organism: Nycticebus coucang; assembly: GCF_027406575.1. NCBI lineage: Eukaryota > Metazoa > Chordata > Mammalia > Primates > Lorisidae > Nycticebus > Nycticebus coucang. The sequence continues at coordinate 72,105,692 of NC_069781.1, read as the reverse complement.
TCCAGAGTAGCTGGAACTACAGGCACCTGCCAGCCACAATGCCTGGCTATTTCTTTGTTGCAGTTTGGCCGGGGCCAGGTTTGAACCCTCCACGCTCTGTATATGGGGCCGGCGTCCTGCCCACTGAGCCACAGGCGCCACCCGAAAACATCACTCATTTTATAACAGGAAAGGATCCAAGAATCTAATATCTTGACACTTAAAACTCTTCTTTTTTTCTTGATCTGCATTTTTATCCTAATCAAGAGAAGTTCTATGTGCTAAAGATTTAACAGAAGTCCATTTAAGAACTCTCTCTATCCCATTACTAAGAGCCTATGGAAGTTAACTCCATGACTACCAAAATTTCAGGATACAAATGATTAGAAGGCAGAAGAGACATAGATTATAATTTTATGTCCTCCAGTTGTTAGTCAAGAATGTGGCTTCAGATAATGTGAGTTAGCCAACTTATTTCCTTTACCCTTTTTGAAATTCCTTCATTCCTTTACCCATACTACAAATTTTCTGCCTTATAAATGACAAAAACTATTATAGGTTCATAAGCAAGATGAATAGTCCCTGATTCTAATAGAGGAAAAGACACTAATTCAGACTAATACATGTTACAAAGAAAATAAAATAAGATGATTAAGATAGAGGGGTGCCTGAGCGCTTTTGATGGAGCTGCCATGTTTTCTTTTTTCTTTTGAGACAGAGCCTCAAGCTGTCACCCTGGGTAGAGTGCAGTGGCATCACAGCTCACAGCAACCTCCAACTCCTGGGCTCAAGCGAGTCACCTGTCTCCGCCTCCCAAGTAGCTGGGACTACAGGCGCCTGCCATGACGCCCAGCTATTTTTTGTTGCAGCCATCATTGTTGTTTGGTGGGTCCAGGCTGGATTCAAACCTGCCAGCTCAGGTGTATGTGGCTGGCGCCTTAGCTGCTTGAGCCACAGGCGCTGAGCCGAGCTGCCATGTTTTCACCGAAAATCCACTTACACCAAGTACCACCAACGTGGGTCAGCTCTGAGGGCATGCACCTGCCTGGGACTGACATTTGTTTACATCTCTAATGTCTGCATACTAGTTTAAGGAAAAAGTTTTAGGTGTTTTATTCCGTTTCATTTTGCTTTTCATTTCTTCAAGCCTTTTCCTTTCCCTCCTGTTATGGTAACCATATTTAGGATCTAAATATCTATATCCTAATAACTATATCACCTAATAACTATATTAGGATCTAACCATTTTTTTTTCTCTGTTCTTTTTTGAAGGTTTCAAAACAAATTATCTTCTCTTCTTTGAGGGAAAGTGGGGAAGGGGTTTTATCTTTCCAAGGAGTATAATGTCAAGACTTTGAAATAACTGTTGAAACTTGTTGGTGTAGGGTGGTGAATGTGTGTGTTTGTGTACACAGCAGAATCAATTTTTGCTTCAGTTAACTCCTTGAACAGCCTGGCTTAGCAACTGTAAATTAGTTTGCTACATTCCGACTGGGAGGTGAACTGGAATGAATAAGGCACACAATACATAGTGCAGGCCAGTATAACGGGAATCTGAACAAAAACAGGGTTAAAAAAAGGCATAGAAAACTGGCAGTTGTGATCTCAAATCAGACAAGACCTTCACACATGACTTGCGACCATGAAGAGAGATGCACTATAAGTGGAATGATGAAATAAGTTAGATAGCATGCATGTAATACTGTGCACTCGTTGAAAATGTGCTTTAAAGAATATTTCCTGGGCAGCGCCTGTGGCTCAGTGAGTAGGGTGCCAGTCCCATATACTGAGGGTGGTGGGTTCAAACCCGCCCCAGTCAAACTGCAACAACAACAAAATAAATAGCTGGGCGTTGTGGCGGGCACCTATAGTCCCAGCTACTCAGGAGGCGGAGGCAAGAGGCCTAAGCCCGGGAGTTGGAGGTTGCTGTGAGCTGTGTGATGCCATGGCACTCTACCAAGGGCGATAAAGTGAGACTCTGTCTCTACAAAAAGGAAAAAAAAAAAAAAGAATATTTCCTGACAGGGAAGATGCTCACTGTAAGTTAATTTAAAATTAAGATATAGGGCGGCGCCTGTGGCTCAGCAAGTAGGGCACCAGTCGCATATACAGAGGGTGGTGGGTTTAAACCCAGTCCCAACCAAACTGCAACAAAAAATAGCCGGGCATTGTGGGAGTGCCTATGGTCTCAGCTACTCGGGAGACTGAGACAAGAGAATCGCCTAAGCCCAGGAGTTGGAGGTTGCTGTGAGTTGTGACACCACAGCACTCTACCATGGGTGATAAAGTGAGACTCTGTCTCTAAAAAAAAAAATTAAAAAATTAAGATACAAAATACTGACTGGACATCTGTAGCTCAAGCGGCTAAGGCGCCAGCCACATACACTAGAGCTGGCTGGTTTGAAACCAGCCTGAGCCTGCCAAACAACAATGACAACTACAACCAAAAAATAGCCAGGCACTGTGGCAGGCGCCTGTAGTCCCAGCTACTTGGGAGGCTGAGACAAGAGAATCACTTAAGCCCAGGAGGTGGAGGTTGCTGTAAGCTATGACACCATAGCACTTCTACCCAGGGTGACAAGCTTGAGACTCTGCTAAAAAACAAAACAAAACAAAACAAAAACACATTCATAGACCTTTTGCAAAAGTCTCATAGTTCTATTCAGATAATACTAATTATATTTCTTTCTTTTATTTATTTTTTTAATTTTAATTTAATTTAATTTATTTATATATATATATATTTTGAGACAAGAATCTCTCTCTGTGGCTCTGGGGTTGAGGGCTGGGGTTCTCATCATACCTCACAGCAACTTCAGACTCTCAAGCTTAAGATCCTCTTGCCTCAGTCCCAAGTAGCTGGGACTACAGATGCCCACCACAATGATCAGCTAGTTTTTCTATTTTTAGTAGATAGTGGGTATTGCTCTTGCTCAGGCTGGCCTTGAACTCCTGAGCTCAAGCAATATACACATCTCAGGCTCCCAGAGTGCAAGGATTACAGGCATGAGTGCCATGCTAGGCCAATATTAGTTATTTCTACTTGAAAACTATTTTTGAAAAAAAGAAAAAGAAAACTACTTTTGGCTGGGCATAGTGGCTCATGGTTATAATCCTACCACATTGGAAGGCCAAGGTAGGAGGACTGCTTCAGGTTAGGAGTTTGAAACCAGCCTGGGCAACATAGTAAAAACCTTTCTCTACAAAAAGTAAGAACAAACAAATTTTTAAACTCTAAAAACTACTTATGCTGGGCAGCGCATGTGGGTCAGTGAGAAGGGCACCAGTCCCACATACCAAGGGTGGTGGGTTCGAACCCAGCCCCGGCCAAACTGCAACAAAAAATAGCCGGGTGTTGTGGCGGGTGCCTATAGTCCCAGCTACTCAGGAGGCTGAGGCAAGAGAATCTCCTAAGCCCAAGAGCTAGAGGTTGCTGTGAGCTGTGACGCCACAGCATACTACCAAGGATGACAAAGTAAGACTCTGTCTCTAAAAAAATAGAAATAAATAAAAACTACTTATGCAGGCTTGGCGCCTGTGGCTCAAGAGGCTAAGGCGCCAGCCACATACACCTGAGCTTGCGGGTTAGAATCCAGCCCGGGCCCGCCAAACAACAATGATGGCTGCAACAAAAAATACCCGGGCATTGTGGCAGGCGCCTGTAGTCCCAGCTACTTGGGAGGTGGAGGCAGGAGACTCGCTTGAGCCCAGGAGTTAGAGGTTGCTGTGAGCTGTGATGCCATGGCACTCTACCCAGGGCAACAGCTTGAGGCTCTGTCTCAAAAAAAAAAAAAAACTACTTATGCAAATTAACCACAGCCCATGATCCCTTTACATTCCCTACCCTTCCTCCAACAAGAACCTCAAATAGCTTTTCTTCCTGAATATTCTTTTTTTTTCTTTGAGACATAGGTGTCATAGTTCACAACAACCTCAAACTCTTGGGCTCAAGTGATTCTCTTGCCTCAGCCTTCCGAGTAGCTGGGACTACAGGTGCCCCACCACAACAACCGGCTATTTTTAGAGACCGAGTCTCACTCTTGCTCAGCCTATTCTACAACCCATGAGCTCAGGGCAATCAACCTGCCTCAGCCTCCCAGAGTTCTAAGATTACAGGTGTGAGCCACCACATCTGGCCTTCCTCGATGTTCTTATTCCTTCCAAGATACCACTATTCTGCCAATTTGTGGGGAAGAAATGTCCAAAAAAAATTTTAGTCTAAATAATGACCATTTCAGCTCGGCACCTGTGGCTCAAGCAGCTAAGGCACCAGCCACATACACCTGAGCTGGTGGTTTCGAATCCAGCCCAGGCCTGCCAAACAATGATGGCTGCAACCAAAAAATAGGCATTGTGGTGGGCGTCTGTAGTCCCAGCTACTTGGGAGGCAGAGAAAGGAAACTCGCTTGAGCCCAGGAGTTTGAGGTCGCTGTGAGCTATGATGCCACAGCGCTCTACCCGGGGCAACAGCTTGAGGCTCTGTCTCAAAAAAATAAATAAATAAATAAATAAATAAATAAATAATGACCATTTCTCATTGATCTTCCTTCCGATGTATATCCATCTCTTCATTTTTGTTGCCTTATTGGCCTAACACAGTGCTAAAAATTGGAAATTAAGGCCGGCGTCTGTGGCTCAGTGGGTAGGGCGCCGGCCCCATATACCAGGGTGGCAGGTTCGAACCCAGCCCTGGCCAAACTGCAATAAAAATAGAAAAGTAATATTTGTAATACAAATGTATATTTGATTCCACTATTCAAATACTCTTCCTGGCACCCTATGCCTGGAAGAAAAGTTCCCAAACTTCTCAAGCACAACCTTCATAACTGAGACTGTCATGTCCCTTATATCACAGACTTCGAGATTTAGCATTTTCCTCCTTCCCTGTTCAACATTCCTCTCCTGTTTCAACCCTTTTATAAGTGTAAGGTTAAGTGAATGTTAATTAACACTTCTAAAGCCCTTTAAAATTGTTGTCTCACAAACTGACAAATATATTATCTCCCTCCTTTTAGCTGTAAAATTCTTCCAGAGTCTATGGTTTGTTTTTTTTTTTCTTTTTTTTTGTAGAGACAGAGTTTCACTTTATGGCCCTCGGTAGAGTGCCATGGCGTCATACAGCTCACAGCAACCTCCTACTCCTGGGCTTAAGTGATTCTCTTGCCTCAGCCTCCCGAGTAGCTGGGACTAAAGGCGCCTGCCACAACGCCCGGCTATTTTTTGGTTGCAGTTCAGCCAGGGCCGGGTTTGAACCCGCCAACCCGGGTATATGGGGCCGGCACCTTACCGACTGAGCCACAGGCGCCGCCCGTCTATGTGTTTTTTATACTGGTAAAATAAAACAGGCATTACAAATCTTAACAATAATCTATTAAAGGACTTAGTGCATGTAACTGTAAATGACGGAAGGAAGGAAGGAAAACATTGAAGGAAGGAAAGAAGACTTCTTACTTCGGTTAATCTCAGCACTGAGGATAATAAACAAAGCCTCATTTCAGGAGGAAAAAATGCTATCAAAGGGTCTACCTGTCACCACGCATACAAGAATTTGTCTCAATTAGGTAAAACAAAGTGATAGAAAAGTGTCATCTATAACGTCTATGTGCCAGCTGACAAAACAACTCAAATTGGTTTGTTTCTAGATATTTTCATTATTTATAAAAGTAACTGTATATCCAAGGCAGTTAGTTCAGTTCAAATAAGAGGCTTGATATATTTGACATGGCATTAACATTTACCCTAAGATAATCCATATTCTATATCAGTTGTGTTGTGACTTCCTTTAGGAAATGGGAAACTGAAATACCCTTATTTTAATACTGGTGCCAAAATTATACAAAACAGAAAGAGCCACAGAGGAAATGTAAACACTCTGACACTAGTTACTTTTTTATCAGCAGTTGAAAATTCAAAACAGTGGACATCATAAAATAACTTCTAGATCTGATGTAAATGTTTAAGAGGCAAAATGTTTGTATTCTTTCAAGACGACATTGTCCATTTATTTTCTTCTCACGTCACCGGATTTTGTTGGGTTCCATCTCTATGGAAACCATTCAGAAAGTGATAATGTGAAGTCTACCACCCACGTGTGCACAGGCCTCCCTATCAGGGCTGGCAGAGTACAGTATCATTGTCTGGTTCAGATCAGCTTTCCCAGAACGCAGAACAGAAAGAAACAATATTTAAAAGGCACCCCAAAAATAGAATCTGAAAAGCAAAGCAACATTATCTTCCTCTCAGAATGCTGGCTGCTCCTAAAGTAAGCGAACATACCTACTCATAGCCAGGAAGCAATATGGTGAATATTCTGTACAGCCACCAAGACTAAAGGCTGTTGGCCACTATTCAGATGGCTGGAATGCCACAGCCCATTCATGTACTTTTGAGGCTTTTTTTTTTCAGGGGGAAGAGAGGCCATTTGTTTTTGAAATCAACCTTGGAGATTACTGTTCAAGCTTGTACCAATGCCACAAGGAAAAAGAAGCACTCAGCAATGCAAACACATTCACATACATACACCAAAAGCAGGAAACTGGGTATGTGATTTTCGTATTCTCTTTCTCTCTCTCTTTTTTTTTTTTTTTTTGGAGACAGAATCTCACTGTGTTGCCCTGAGTAGAGTGCCGTAGCATCACGGCTCACAGCAACTCAAAGTCTTGAGCAGTCTTCTTGCCTCTGTCTCCTGTTTAGCTGGGACTATAGGTATGTACCACTATATCTGGCTAGTTTTTCCGTTTTTAATAGAGACCGGGTCTTGCTCTTGCTCAGCCTGGTCTTGAACTGCTGGAAGCTCAGGCAGTCCACCTACTTCAGCCTCCCAGTGTGGTAGGATTATAGGTATGAACTGCTGCACCTAGCCTTTTTAAAGGAGAGTATATTGAACCTAAAAGCTCTATACAGGGACAGCAATATAGGAATGATTGATTATGCCAACAGATCTGACTCTATAATGATATGACACAAATAACTGTGCCTAGTATAAAGTACACCCACCCAGCAGGATTATGTATTTATTGAAAAGCAGACAAGAGGCTTGGCGCTCATAGCTCAGTGGTTAGGGCGCTGACCACATACAACAGGGCTGCCAAGTTCAACTCTGGCCCAGGCCTGCTAAAACAAAAGTGACAACTACAACAAAGAAAATAGCTGGGCATTGTGGCGAGCGCCTGTAGTCCCAGCTACTTGGGAGGCTGAGACAAGAGAATTTCTTTTTTTTTTTTTTTTTTTTTTTGTAGAGACAGAGTCTCACTTTATGGCCCTCGGTAGAGTGCCGTGGCCTCACACAGCTCACAGCAACCTCCAGCTCCTGGGCTTAAGCGATTCTCTTGCCTCAGCCTCCCGAGTAGCTGGGACTACAGGCGCCCGCCACAACGCCCGGCTATTTTTGGTTGCAGTTTGGCCAGGGCCGGGTTTGAACCCACCACCCTCAGTATATGGGGCCGGCGCCTTACCAACTGAGCCACAGGCGCCGCCAGACAAGAGAATTTCTTAAACCCAAGAGTTTGAGGTTGCTGTGAGCTATAATGCCACGGCACTCCACCAAGGGCAATATAGCGAGACTCTGTCTCAAAAAAAAAGAAAGAAAAGACAAGAGATGAAAAGTTTTGATCAGGGGCGGCTCCTGTGGCTCAGAGGGTAGGGTGCCAGCCCCATATGCCAAGGGTGGTGGGTTCAAACTGGGCCAGGGCCAAACTGCAAACAAAAAAATAGCTGGCCGGGGCGGCGCCTGTAGCTCAGTGAGTAGGGCGCCAGAACCCATATACCGAGGGTAGCAGGTTTGAACCCAACCCCGGCCAAACTGCAACAAAAAATAGCCAGGCATTGTGGAGGGCGCCTGTAGTCCCAGCTACTCGGGAGGCTGAGGCAAGAGTATTGCCTAAGCCCAAGAGTTGGAGGTTGCTGTGAGCTGTGATGCCATAGCACTCAACTGAGGGTGACAAAAGTGAGACTCTGTCTCAAAAAAAGAAAGAAAAGAAAAATTTTGATCAAATTTTAAAGATTCGGGGAGGTGCCCCAGTGGAGGAGAACAGCGAGCCGGCTTCCTCAAGCCCAAGGCAGCACAGGACTAATCCAGGTCCCCGCAGGTCTCCGTGTCTGTTCCCGGCACTCTGCGAGGCCTGAGGAGGAGCAACCTGTCCAGAATCTCTGCAGGATACAAAAAAGAGGGGAAATCTCAACATGGAAAAACTCTACAATGAAAATGAAGGAGTGCCTTCACACCACCAAATGATGGAAAATGAGGAACAGCCACAGCATGAAGGAAAGCTAGAAAGTCTGGAAAATAAGAATTTAGAAAATGAAGGAAAGACAGAAAACAAAGGACAGACAGAAGATGAAGAAATAGAGAATAAAGAAAAATCAGAGAATGAGGGAAAGGCAAAAGAAGGAAAGCCAGAGAGTGAGGGGAAGTCAGAAAGTCAGGGAAAGCCAGAGGCAGAAAATCCAGAGAGTGTTGGAAAGCAGGAGCAGGAGAGAAAACCACAGAGTGAGGGAGAGGCAGAAAATCCAGAGAGTGTTGGAAAGCAGGAGCAGGAGAGAAAACCACAGAGTGAGGGAGAGCCAGATAGTGAGGAAGAGCCAGAGAGTGCAACAGGGGCTGCAAGAAAGCGTCCAGCTGAGGATGACATACCCAGGAAAGCCAAAAGAAAAACCAACAAGGGGCTGGCTCAGTACCTTAAGCAATATAAAGAGGCCATCCATGATATGAATTTCAGCAATGAGGACATGATAAGAGAATTTGACAATATGGCTAGGGTGGAGGAGAAAAGGAGAAAAAGCAAACAGAAGTTAGGGGCATTTTTATGGATGCAAAGAAATTTACAAGACCCCTTCTATCCCAGGGGCCCAAGGGAATTCAGGGGTGGCTGTAGGGCCCCAAGAAGAGATACTGAAGACATTCCTTATGTGTAGGGTCCATGCAGGCATTTACCAGGCTCTGTGCTTTAACCTTACCATTTTGCTTTAGGCACCTCTCTTATTATCAGCAGCCTTTTAACTCAACTGCAAGGTTTGCTTTAGATTTCAGTAGCCAATTTTCACCATGTTCATTGCAAAGATGTCATGATTCTTGAAAAAAATAAAGCAGCTTATAATGTCAAAAAAAAAAAAAAAAAAAAAAAAAATTTTAAAGATTCGGGAGTGGTTAGGGTACAGGGAGTGTAATGGGTGGGACCACACCTACGGTGCATCTTAGAATGGGTACAGGCGAAACTTACTAAATGCAGAATACAAATGCCTACCTACAGTAACTAAGAAAATGCCATGAAGGCTACGTTGAACAGTTTGATGAGAATATTTCAGATTGTATACGAAACCAGCACATTGTACACCTTGATTGCACTAATGTACACAGCTATGATTTAACAATAAAAAAATAAATAAATAAAAATTTAAAAAAATTTTAAAGATTCATTGATTTGGTGCATTTACTTGAGTATTTCTTTTCTTTTCTTTTTTTTTTTTTTTTTGAGACAGTCTCAATATGTTGCCCTCGGTAGAATGCCTCAAACTCTTGGGCTTCAGGGATTCTCTTGCCTCAGGCTCCCAAATAGCTGGGACTACAGGCACCCACCACAAGGCTTAGCTATTTTTGTTGTTGTTGTTGCAGTTGTCATTGTTGTTTAGCTGGCCCAGGCAGTGTTCGAACCCACTAGCCTGCGTGTGTGTGGCTGGCGCCCTAACCATTGAGCTTCAGGACCACTGCTTGGGTATTTCAAAAGCTAACTAAAATTAGTTTTTATATAAGCTAACCTGAAAGACAATCTCTGCACCTTGCTATAAATACCTTTGAATGACAAAGAATATCACTTACTCTTTCTCACATCTTAATGGTCCTACTAGAAATTAAAGTTATCTCTTTTAAAAACTAAATTTTAAAAATCACCTAGGAATTACCACCACCCTCCTTCATGTTTGGTTTATTTCTTTACTAGAAGTGATTAAGGGTGCACCTTTATTTTCAAACACAACCTCTTCCTTTCAAGATTAAGCTGGGTGTGGCTCAGCACTCGTAGCTCAGTGAGTAGGGCACCAGCCACATACACCGAGGCTGGTGGGTTCGAGCCTGGCTCCGGCCTGCTAAACAACAATGACAACTGCAACCCAAAATTAGCCAGGCATTGTGGCAGGTGCCTATAATCCCAGCTACTTGGGAGGCTGCGGCAAGAGGATCTCCTAAGCCCAAGACTTTCAATTTGCTGTGAGCTGTGATGCCATAGCACTCTACCGAGGGCAACATGGTGAGACTCTGTCTCAAAAAAAAAGAAAGATTAAGCTGGGCTCACACTTGTAATCCTAGCACTCTGGGAAGCCCAGGCAAGTGGATTGCTTGAGCTCAGGAGATAGAGACCAGCCTGAGCAAGAGCAAGCCCCCTCCCATCTATAGTAAAAATAGAAAAACTAGCTGGGTATTGTGCCCAGCGCAGATAGTCCCAGCTACTCCAGAGGCTGAGGCAAGAGATTATCTCCCAGACTCCAACACTAACTTGCTGAGTTAGCTCAAATACAGCCTAAAATCCCAGAGTCTACAAAGAGGAACAAAGCCCTGAATCTTCCCACCTGTACGTTTCAGAACTTGCTCAAAGCCAGCACAGAAATTTAATCAGAGAGAGGAAGATATTACCACCATCCACAACTTAGAGTACTAGAAGATTTTATGGGAATAGAACTGGGAAGAAACTTCGATTTCCTCAACATTTGAGCAAGGAAATTTCCCAAGGCAGAGAAACCTGGCAGGTTCCTAGAGATTAGAAACAGTTCCAAGGGGTGTCGGTGTGCAGGTTCTGAGATCTCATGGGGAAAAGTGGAGGGTGTGAGAATCCCACAAATCAAAGGACTCCTGCTCTTTAGCCAAGAGATACATTACCATCCTGAGTTCTCCAGTAAGTTCCGCAAAATTGTCTGCGGCACTGAGCAGTTATAATAGCCCATGCCAATATACGATCTCCAGATCTGGTTTTTGCTTGAAATGGCATGCAGAGTTGCAAGGATTTCATTTTCACCTGATTGTGGGAAAGAGAGAAATGTTACAAGAGAAAATGTCTCAGAATGGATCCCTAATTACAATTTCAAATCCTCATTTTAAGATTTATATGAGAATAGAATAGCTACATGAAACTTGTAAGAATCATCCATCCAACAAACACTAAGTAATTAATGTATGTGGAAATCTGAAAAATATCCCCACTCAATTTCTCCTCAAGGTTTACCCCTCACAACTGTTCCATTCTTCTTTTTTTGGCTCTATTTCCAATATTGCCCAAGTTTAACACTTGCCTTCTTGCAAATTTCTTCTGTTCCCTTTATGTTTCTGTTGTGTTTATTCTAAATAAGAAATTCTATCTTGCTCTCAGTAAAATACTGTGTTTTCCCTTTTAAATTGCCTTAGACTCTGTGGAAGCAGGTGTGGTTTCAGTTTTAAATCACACTCAACTGGCAAGGTAAGGCAGCCCATGCCTATAATCCTAGCACTCTGGGAGGCCAAAGCAGAAGGATTCCTTGAGGTAAATAGTTTGAGACCTGCCTAAGCAAGAGTGAGATCCTGTCTCTATTAAAAATAGAGAAATTAGGCTTGGTGCCCATAGCTCAGTGAGTAGGGCGCCAGCCACATACACCACATACACCGAGTCTAGCCTGCTAAACAACAATGACAACTGCAACCAAAAAATAGCCGGGCGTTGTGGCAGACACTTGTAGTCCCAGCTACTCGGGAGGCTGAGGCAAGAGAATGGCTTGAGTCCAAGAGTTGGAGGTTGCTGTGAGCTGTGAAGCCACAGCACTCTACTGAGGGTGACAAGTAAGACTCTGTCTCAAAAAAAAAAAAGACCCATATGCAGTTATAACCAGCATTTCCATTAAGACATTTAGGTAATTAAGTAAGAAGCATAAAAAATCTTGGCTGCAGTATATAATGACAATACGTGGATATAAAAACAAGAATAAAATAATAGCATTTGACTTTTATTGAACATTGTTCTGCCAGAAAATATATCAAATTCTCTTCATACAACCTAGAAAATGTAAATTGAAGAAGATCACTAGCCCAAGGTCACACAGCTTTAAATGAAAGGACTCTTAATCCGGTCTCTCCAACTCCCAATTTCACTCTTTAACTCATGGGGCAAGGTAAAGGTCTGCTTCACGTATAACACTTATACTGAAGGGCACTTTTTAGGTACAAATGACATTCTATGGTTCATTCTCTGCACCTCTGCACATAGACAAATCATGCTACTAAAAGTTTAACAAAAATTTTAAGGACGACTTAGGAAAATTTCTGGCTTCAAGATATTAGGGACTCAGTCACTTAAACCTTAGAACTGATTGATTTTATTCTTGCTCTATTATTAGGCCTACTGGACTCTGAATATTATTTTCAGTCTTTCTTTTTTTCTTTGAAGCAAGAGCCTCAAGCTCTTGCCCTGGGTAGAGTGCCATGGCATCACAGCTCACAGCAAACTCCCACTCCTGGGCTTAAGCGATTCCCTTGCCTCAGCCTCCCAAGTATCGGGGACTACAGGCACCCGCCACAACCACCCAGCTGTTTTTTGGTTGTAGTTGTCATTGTTTGACAGGCCTAGGCTGGATTTGAACCCACCAGCTCTAGTATACATGGTTGGTGCCTTAGCGGCTTGAGCTACAGGAGCCACCCTATTTTCAGTCTTTCTTTGTCCTCAAGGAAACACTTTCACCCTCCTCCTCAGCCCCCTGCTCCCACCCCAGACATGATCACATGAAATAAATTCACCAGAGATACATTACTTTGGCAGAGTAGATGAAGAAAAGAGAAGACATTCATCATGCCCCCTAGAAGGGCTCAACTTCAATGTGAACTTTACCTTAGAATTGAAAACAATGTAACGGCTCAGCTCAAGCGGCTAAGGTGCCAGCCACATACACCTGAGCTGGCGGGTTCAAATCCAGTCCGGGCCCGCCAAACAACAATGATGGCTGCAACCAAAAAAAAAAATAGCCGGGCGATGTGGCGGGCGCCTGTAGTCCCAGCTACTTGGGAGGCGGAGACAGGAGACTCTGTTGTGCCCAGAAGTTTGAGGTTGCTGTGAGCAATGATGCTATAGCACTCTAACCAGGGCAACAGCTTGAGGCTCTGTCTCAAAAAAAAAAAAAAAGAAAGAAAGAAAGAAAACAATGTAACCTAAACATTTGTACCCTCATATTAATTTGAAATTTAAAAAAAAAGAAAAGAAAATACAGTTTTCTGAGAATCAGTTTCATGAGTCATTATAATCCACTGCCTTATAGATAATCTTGACTTCTTCCACTAAAAGTTTAAGAAATGAGTGAAAAGGGCCGTGCCTGTGGCTCAAGGAGTAGGGTGCTGGTCCCATATGCCGGAGGTGGTGGGTTCAAACCTAGCCCTGGCCAAAAAAAAAAAAAAAGAAAAGAAATGAGTGAAAAGACAATAAGTCTGGGTGGTGCCTGTGGCTCGGTGAGCAGGGCGCCAGCGCCATATACCAAAGGCGATGGGTTCAAACCCAGCACCGGCCAAACTGCAACCAAAAAATAGCTGGGCGTTGTGGCAGCCGCCTGTGGTCCCAGCTACTCTGGAGACTGAGGCAAGAGAATTGCCTAAGCCCAGCAGCTGGAGGTTACTGTGAGCTGTGATGCCACGGCACTCTACCGGGGGTGACAAAGTGAGACTCTGTCTCTAAAAAAAAAAAAAGAAACAAAAGAAAAGACAGTAAGTCCACAGCTGAGGAGATAAGGATGGTATCCTTAGGAACAACCATGCAAGGAATCCAGTCATTTCCCGTGTAATCTCGGGGCACAGTGATTCACAAGCCCAGTAGGAGGGGAAATTAATTAGCAGTGCCTGGCAGGCGAGACCAGCTTCAATTAAGATCCTCCACAAGAGGGACAGGTCCTTACCCTACATCATGCCATCAGGACAAAGGGTCCAGCTCTCAATGAGAACAATTTCTGAAGGGCTTTGCCTGTCAAATCGGGAGGTTAGCCTTTGGAAGTCAGAGTGTTTCCCAGCTGCAGAATAATGATTCTTCCTACACTATAGAACAGTGGTTCTCAACCTTCCTAATGCCACGGCCCTTTAATACAGTTCCTGTGGGTCACGACCCACAGGTTGAGAACTGCTGCTATAGAAAGATGATTCTATTGGTGACGTGGAGAGGGCACAGAGAGGAGACCCTGGGCACAGGAGATGTGGTTCATGACAGTCAAGGAGAGAGATTGTTAAGGGGAGTGTTGTGGGTTAAATTGTGTCTTCTAAAATGATATGTTGAAATGCTAACCCCTGGCTCGGCGCCTGTGGTTCAAGCAGCTAAGTCGCCAGCCACATACACTAGAGATGGCGATTCGAACCTAGCTCGGGCCTGCGAAACAACGACAACCTCGACCAAAAAATAGCTGGTGTTGTAGCAGGTCCCTGTAGTCCCAGCTACTTGGGAGGCTGAAGCAAAAGGATCGCTTAAGTCCAGGAAATGGAGGTTGCCGTGAGCAACCATGATGCCATAGTACTCTACCCAAGGCGACAGCTTGAGGCTCTGTCTCAAAAAAATAAAAAAAGAAAGAAAGAAAGAAAAAAAAAAGAAATGCTAACCCCTGGCACCTAGGACTATAATCTTATTTGGAAATGGGGTGTTTATTTATGTGATCAAGTTAAAATGAGGATCATGCTGGATTAGGGTCAGCCCTAAAAAAATCCTATAACTGCTATCCTGTAAGAAGCAGGAAATTTGGACACAGACACACACACACAAGAAGAATGCTATGAGACACAGAAGCAGAGACTGGAGTGATGGAGTGGACTCGACTAGCCAAGGAATGCCAGAGATCGTCACCCACCACCAGACCCCAAGGAGAGGGGCACGGAACTGATTTGTCTTCAGAGCTGCCAAAAAGGAGCCAGCCCTGCCAACACCTTGATTTCTGTTTTGTTTTTGAGATAGAGTCTCATTATGTCACCCTTGGTAGAGTGCCGTGGTGTCACAGCTCACAGCAACCTCAAACTCTTGGGCTTAACCAGCAGTTCACAACCTGTGGATTGTGACCCACAGGAACTTTATTAAAGGCCCACAGCATTAGGAAGGTTAAGAACCATTGGCTTAAGCGATTCTCTTGCCTCAGCCTCCCAAGTTGCTGGGACCACAGGCGCCCATCACAACGTCCGGCTATTTTTGTTGTTGTTGTTGCAGTTGTCATTGTTGTTTTAAGTGGCCTGGGCTGGATTGAACCCGCCAGCCTCGCTGTATGTGGTGGCACCCTACCCACTGAGGCACAGGTGCCACCCCTGATTTCTGACTTCTAGCCTGCAGAACTGTGAGAGAATAGACTCCTGTTGTCTTAAGCCACTCAGTTTGTGATGCTCTGTGATATGACGGCCTTAGCAAACTACTAAAGGAAGCTGTATCAGCCCATGTTAGGAGAGGCTGTGTTATTACTCTTGGGCTTTGCTGGCCAGATAACCCACACTCACAGGCTCACGTGAATTTCAGCATTTCACATTTTTCCACAAGTTGTTAAGATTCTACAAGCAGAAGTAATCAACCCAAATAGCAAGTACTCTTCACTAAACAGCCTTCTTAGCCTCTGGCACAAGAGAATGGGCACTATAGTTCTGGAATGTGTGGGAAGTCTGTGCAGAGAAGTGCAACAAATTTCCCTGCTGTCCCTCTATGACTCAGGTCAACCCAGCAGAGCCAATTATCCAGCCCAGTGGTCTACACTGGGTGCTGCTGGCTCATTCTCATAGCCTGACCTGGAGAAGGAAAGCAATACAGTCCTGCAGTCCTGTTGTTTCATAATCTCCAGACAACCATCCATTAAGCTGGTTGACATAACCAAGTTAATGGCTGATTTTTAACTGGCTCCATGCATGGAGGAAAATAATGCTATGGTAGTCGAAATAACTAGAAATAGCTAAATGGAAATTGCTTAGAGCCAAAAGGATTATTTAAACCAAGGTCCTCACAGTCAAACTGCCAACATAATTCTTCCAGTGAAGGAATCTCCCCACACCCCTATTGCAGGAGACATAATAAGATTAGAGAGATACGAATTTGGCTAGTGTCTCGCACTAGGTCAACTTATCTGAAAAATACACTTCAAGGACTCAGATTCAGGAGCAAGTCACAGAAATGACAAGAACTCCAGATCAATGCTGGAATCTGAGGAGAATCCTGAACTATTATAAAACCAAACTCCAGATCTCTCTCTCTGGGAACACAAGATGCCACCTCCTGCCTTCCTTCAGCAAAAAGCTACTGCTTTCCTGGCACGTGTTGGTGCTCAGATGCATTGTTTTGATTTTGCTTCTGGACCTTTGTTCTCATAGTAAAGTTCTCCTTCCTATGGCTTATTTTTGACTCCTGTGGTAGTGGCCCTCCCTAGCCATGTACGCTAATTCCCACAGATGTGAAAGAGAGTTAAAGTTTTTACTATGGGTCTGAACCTGGGACTACTCCTGGGAAGGAGGAAGTGGGTGGGGATGGGGTCCCCCAAGGGAAGAGGGAGGCTAGGACCCTGGGAAGGGAGTGACAAGCAGCTCCACAGGACCAGTCTAGAGGAAAAACTAAGCCGTGAGTATTGCAAGGTGATTAGTGGTAGCCTTTTTTTTCTCCAATTGCCAGAAGGAACAGGAGGACCCAGATGGCACCTACCACTTAGAAGGGAAAGGAAACAGGGTATGAGGAAGCTCACAAAATGTTTATAAAATTTTTCCAGCTTGTTAAATAGGACATAGGCACTGTAGGATCGACAAGCCTTGCTTCCCACGCATGACTTTTTCTATTATGATTTTCTTTAGTGATCATAGATTTTTCATTTTTATGAAATCATTCTGTGCCAGGTGAGTTAACAGAAACCTCAGAAAAGGGAGCCCAAGGAAAGCCATCCCAGGGGCATTCAGAGGTGGCCACAGTGGGCCCAGTACTAGCCCTCTGCTCCTAAGAACTTCTTCCTGGGCTCTCTCAGCTAGAAACTTCCATCTCCAGATTGGCAATTTTGGCTCAGCACCTGTAACACATTGGTTAAGGTGCCAGCCACATACACCGAGGCTGGTGGGTTCGAACCCAGCCCAGACCAACTAAACAATGATAACTGCAATAAAAAACAGCCAGGCATCATTGTGGCAGGCGCCTACAGTCCTAGCTTCTTGGGAGGCTGAGGAAAGAGAATCACAAGGGTTTGAGGTTGCTGTGAGCTGTGACGCCATGGCACTCATAGTGAGACCCTATCTCCAAAAAAAAAGATTGGCCATTTTTATACTTCTGTGTCTTTATAATTAATTATTTTGGGCTGGGGGCAGTGGCTCACGCCTGGAATCCTAGCACTCTGGGAGGCTGACATAGGTGAATGCTTGAGCTCAGGCCAGAACCTGTCTTTTTTTTTTTCTTTGCAGGTTTTGGTCAGAGCTGGGTTTGAACCCGCCACCTCTGATATATGGGGCCCGTGCCCTACTCCATTGAGCCACAGGCACCGCCCCCTGTCTTTTTTTTGAGACAGAGTCTCACTATATCACCCTCTGTAGAGTACTGTAGTGTCACAGCTCATAGCAACCTCAAACTCATAGGTTTAAGCCATTCTCTCACCTCAGCCTCCCAAGTAGCTGGGACTGCAGGCGCCCACCACAGTGCCTGGCTATTTTTTTGCTGCAGTTGTCATTGTTGTTTAGCTGGTCCAGGCTGGGTTAGAACTTGTCAGCCTGGGTGTATGTGGACAGTGCCCTATCCACTGAGCTATGGGCACTGCCTGAGACCCTGTCTTTACTTAAAAAAAATAGAAAAATCAGCCGGGTGTTGTGGTGGGTGCCTGTAGACCCAGCTACTGGGGAGACTGAAGCAAGAGTTTGAGTTTGCTTTGAGATATGATGCCACAGCACTCTACCGAGGACGACAGACTGAGACTCTGTGTCAAAGAATAATAATTATTGGCTCGGCGCCTGTAGCTCAAGCCACTAAGGTGCCAGCCACAGACACCAGAGCTGGCAGGTTCAAATCTAGCCCAGGCCTGCCAAACAACAATGACAACTACGAACAAAAAATAGCCAGGCATTGTGGTGGGTGCCTGTAGTCCCAGCTACTTGGGAGGCTGAGGCAAGAGAATCGCTTAAGCCCAGAAGTTGGAAGTTGCTGTGAGCCGTAATGCCATGGCACTCTACCCAGAGTGACAGCTTGAGGCTCTGTCTCAAAAACAAAAATAAAAAATACAAGATAATTATAATAATAATTAGTATTATTAATAAATGTTATTATTATTTTGTTCTTCCTTTAGGCCACTTGTACTTTTTAAAATCTCAAGCGGTTGCATTCAACTGTGAAAATCATCGGTACTACTATGGGGGATGCTAATTCTCCTGGAGAATGTGAAAACCTCCACCTCTTAGAATGGTGGAGGTCTGAATTTTTCTTTCACCAGAAAATCCATTGTTTCAGATGTCCCAGAATAGCTGTCCTGGAGGTAATGAGCACAGGCATAAATAAAGGGCAAAATATTTATAGATAGGACCCAGAAATGTAAATATGGTCTCAAGTGTAGGGAACCTAGGACCTTAAGGAAACATGGGGTGTTCCTGGTCTTCCGACTGAAACCACATTTCACATTACAAACAAAGGTACAGCAGAGAAAAATGAATCTTTTCTTGTTTCCTTTGGTGCTTAAAAAAGGACAATCTTGAAATCACAAGCTGCAGGTTCCCCCACCTCTTCTCAAGCACCTGTAAACTCTGCCCCACCCAACTTGAAGATAACATAAACTTTCCCAGTTAGCCCTCATCAAAGCCTTGTCTTTATGCCCAATTTTAACTTCTTGAGAAGAAAGGGAGTTAACAGAATGAGCTGTCCCCTGTACACCAAGCTAAGGAACACTCTTGAGCCATCCATCAAGAGTCCGGTAGGTAGGTGTCTAGTCATGCTTCTGAAAGTGGAAATGGTGTGAGAAGCCTTTCCCATTCACTCATCCCTTGATCATCAGGACTAAACTTTCTGGCCTGAAACCAAGACTGTCTGTAACTTGATCACCTGAGAGTTAAGCTACTTCTTACTGTGAAAAACATCTAACACCTCAGGCTTCCCCAGCCTCAAAAAATAAAAGGAACTCCTTAAAAACACAGATTAGTGATTGTCTGAATTGTTTCAAATGTTTGTTCACCGGTTGCCATTTCTCATACCCACTTGTGAAACCTCCCTTTGGCCAAATGTACACAAGAACCAACCTACTGTATTCAGAAGTCCAGAGTTTGAGTTACTTCGAAGTCCAGACAGTAATGGAGGGAGAGAAAGAGAAAAAACAGGGAAAAGTCCACAATCAGAGGTCTTCCTGCTGAACCTACCTAACTTTGAACTGAGCAGAATCCGGCCTGTAAGCGCAAGTTTAGGGGCATGACTGGATCTAAATGAAACCCCAGATCCTAACTAAACATACAATACCCACCACTGCACTTTCTTCTCCCCTAGAAAAGAGCTCCCTTTCTAGAGAAAATAGTCCTTAATTCCAAAGTGGCAGCCTTCCTCCCCTACCTAGTAAGAGAAGGATGGTAAAAAGTCAATTGTGGGTTGTAGAGGGTGGGTCTGAAAGGTAATTAAAAAAATAATAGAGGCAATTGTGCCATCCAAACCTTGTGCTGCACAACCTTAGGAAAAATCTGTGTATTAGGAATGGAGAGGAGAAGGAAACCCGATTTTCCCCCAGAGCACATCTCATAGCTGTGCACTCTCTTCACCCTTCTCCTTCCAACCTGACAAACATCTTGCTCCTGTGCACAGGCCTGATTCTTGTACCTGTCTTCTGGACAATACAATGAAACTAACCAAGGGGAAAACCAGACAAATGAGAACTGCTGTTTCCATCAAGAAGCACTTGGGGGGGTGGCACCTGTGGCTCAGTCGGTAAGGTGCCGGCCCCATGTACCAAGGGTGGTGGGTTCAAACCCGGCCCTGGCCGAACTGCAACAAAAAAATAGCTGGGCGCTGTGGTGGGCGCCTGTAGTCCCAGCTACTTGGGAGGCTGAGGCAAGAGAATTGCTTGAGCCCAGGAGTTGGAGATTGCTGTGAGCTGTGTGATGCCATGGCACTCTACCGAGGGCCATAAAGTGAAACTCTTAGTCTCTACAAAAAAAAAAAAAAAAAAGAAGCACTTGGGGGGTGGTGCCTGTGGCTCAGTGGGTAGGGCACCAGCCCCATATACCGAGGATGGCAGGTTCGAACCTGGCCCTGGCCAAACTGCAACAAAAAATAGTCGGGCGTTGTGGCGGGTGCCTATAGTCCCAGCTCCTCGAGAGGCTAAGGCAAGAGAATCGCCTAAGCCCAGAAGTTGGAGGTTGCTGTGAGCTGTAACAGCACAGCACTCTACTAAGGGCGATAAAGTAAGACTCTAGCTCTTAAAAAAAAAAAAGAAGAAGAAGAAGCACTTGGGGACAAGCTGTCATCTTGCAGATCCTTGCCTACTGCTCTGGGGTCAGCCAGGCAGCCGGGCAGCTGGACAGCTGGGCAGCAGGCAGCCAGGCACCGTGCACTATTTTGCACTCCCAGCCGTAAAGGAACTCAAGCAATCATCAGGAACCTAAGCAGTAAGTTGTTTTCTTGCTTGCTTCTGACCCTGCTTGTTCCTCTGCCTCAGAACATTGCATAATGTACCAAGAACAGAGTTCAGTGGCTTCTTAGCACCACTTTCTAAGAATCCACAGGTGAGGACCCACTCCAACTGCTCCTGCTTCTCGGAATTCCGAAGGAGTGCTCCACACAAAAGGAATTCCACAGAAGAGCCTTTCTCACAGAAGCTCCCTTGCAACTGTGCCTAAAACACCAAGAATTTTGGATCAACAACTACACCAAATAAATGCTTTCCAACAGGAATAAGACAATTTAGCTGTCAAATACTCAATTTCTATGGCAAGGTTTTAATTTGCTATATAAGCATACATATACATTTTGTACATTTACACAAAAACCGGAAAAATGCCATTGAAATGGATAGGCAGACTGTATGACTCAAGATATCTGCCACGCGTAAGCACATAAACACACACACTTTGTTTCCTATAGACACATTGTTACTCCAAGCACAACTCTTAATACTTGTATTTTGGCCTCAATTATGAAGAAAAACATATCCATGCTTTGTTTTTGCTTTTTCTACAATCTAAAAATGCGATGTCCAAGATTCCACACAGTGAAACGTTATGTTATTATTCATATTTTCAAAAGTAAAAATAGATACATGTGCATGATTATATATTAACAGAACATCTTTGAGATGATTCATAAGAAATTGATAATAGAAGTGGGAGGTAGTCTTGCTTTTCTCTGAATATCTTTTTGTGCTTTTGCATTTTGACCAATGTGCCTCCATTATTTATTCAAAAATAAAATTAAAATTGTATGTCTCAAGTGAAACTTTCCTTGTAAAATACATAGGTGAAGATCCCAATGCTGGCAGTCCATCCACAGAGCATATTCTGGGCAGCCCAGCCAGCAGCGCCTTGCAGGGAGCAGCCACCAAACAGCATCAAGGCCTCCTCTCACTCCTCACCCCCGATGTGCTTGGTAAGACACTACGAAAAAGTCTCCAAGGAAATCATCAGGACTGAAAACCAACACACTCACATTTGAATTTGCCCAGACAATGTCACTAGTTTGAGAAAAGCCTTTCTCTGCCACAGGCTGACAGGGAGAGCTGGGGCCAGAATGTAAGGACAGAGACTGCCTGGGTAGATTTTTCTTGCCAACAAACAGACCCTTGGCTTCAAAGTTGCACAGGAAACCATGAGGTGGGGCTGGGGTGTCAATTAAGATAAACAGACCATGAATGGCAGCATGTCAGGAATTTCTGATTTTTTTGAGTGGAAGCCAGAATCTGGATACAAATTCCATCCTCATGCTCTGCCTTTCCCTAACATCACCTGGGCATTTACAGCACTCCTTCCCTGCCCCCATGACCACCTAGCTTTAAGCTTTGACAAATTCAGTTATTTGTCAAATTTCCTCCCTGGGCAGAGAAGGGTTTGTCCCTAAGTCAGTTGTATCACAGAATTCGTTCATTCCTGGGAGCCGAGCCAATCCATATGCTCAACATCGTGCAGAGTGGAAATCCTTTGAGGCCAGAAACAGTGGCTCATGCTTATAATCCTAATACTCTGGGAGGCTGAGATGGGAGGATCCCTGGAGTTCAGGAGTTCAAGACCAGCCTGAGCAAGAGTGACACCCCATACTACTAAAAATAGAAAAATCATCCAGGCATTATGGAGGTGCCTGTAGTCCCACCTACTCAGGAGGCTGAGGCAGGAGGATTGCTTGAACCCAAGAGTTTTAGGTTACTGTGAGCTAGCTGACATAGTACACTAGCCTGGCACAACATAGTGAGACTTTTTGTTGGCTTTTTTTTAGTGAGACTGTGTCTCAAAATGAAAAAGAAAAAGAAAAGAAAACCCTTTGAGACCAGCAGGGCAGTACCACGGGTGAGGACGAGGTCAGGGCACACCATGCATACCTTGTGTGGGACTTCAACTGCCCTCACCCTAATCCTGCCAGGCTGTTCCCCACTCAGCCAATTAATGCCCAAACCCCACTCAGACCTGCATGACCCCAGGCTTAGAGCCTTCCGCAGGACACTGCCACCCAAAAGGAACTGGAGCATGTCTTGAGTTTCTGATGACTCCATGGTCCCTCATATACATGTAAGTGGGCACTCCCCACAGTGCTTCCTGCTCACCAGCGGTGCACAGCTGCATGGTCCTACCAGCCATGGGGAAACCAGGACAGCACCTACCGTGGGAGGCAGAATAGGGGACACTATGTCTGTTATTCCATTCCTTGGACTTGGACCATTCTCCTTTCTACAAGAGGCCTCTTTTAGTTTACTTTCTGAATGCTTTTAAAGAAACATACGGAGAGATTAAAAATCATAATATTTATCTGGAACACAAGTTGACCTATGTAATCAAGCCAGATGGTTAGTTTGAAATGGCAATCAGTGGAAGTCCCGGAGTATTTGTTTTTCCTTTTTGCTGCCCTGAGGATACATCATTATGTCCTGCAGAGCAAAAACAAGAAGAGAAGGTTACGTTCTAAGAGTCCTACTCAAACAGTTTATCATGCTTGGGAGAAAGATAATTTTCTTTATTTCTTTTTTTGTGATAGAGCTTCACTCTCTCATCCTAGGTAGAGTGTCATGTTGTCATCATAGCTCACAGCAACCTCAGACTCCTGGGCTCAAGCAATCCTCTTATCTCAGCCTCCCCAGTAGGTGGGACTAAAGGCATGTGCCACCGTGTCCTGCTAGTTTCTCTATTTTTAGTAGAGATGGGGTCTCACTTTTGATCAGGCTGGTCTTGAACTACTGAACTCAAGGGATCCTCCCACTTCAGCTGTCCAGTGTGCTAGGATTACAGGTGTGAGCCACCATGCCTGGCCAGAAAGATAATTTTTTTTTTTTTTTTTTTGCAGTTTTTTTGGCCGGGGCTGGTTTGAACCCGCCACCTCTGGCATATGGGGCTGGCTCCCTACCCCTTTGAGCCACAGGCGCCGCCCTCAGAAAGATAATTTTTCATAGATCAAAGTCATATGGAGAAATTTGCACTCCAACCCAGAATCTTTCTTTTTTTTTTTGAGACATTGTCTCACTTTGTCACCCTTGATAGAGTGCCATGGCATCATAGCTCACAGCGACCTCAAACTCTTGGGCTTAAGTGATTTTCTTGCCTTAGCCTTCCAAGTAGCTGGGACTACAGGTGCCCGCCACAAGGCCCAGCTATTTTTAGAGATGAGGTTTTGTTCTGGCTCAAGCTGGTCTCGAACCTATCATCTCAGGCAATCCACCCTCAGCCTCCTCCAACCCAGAATCTTACAAGTAAATTGTAAGCTCTTTGTGGGCAGGGGCACAGCAGATTGCTATGCACACAGTAGGTGCTGAGATGTATAAACCAATGTTCACTGAAAATTCACACTCTTACATACAGCTAGCTCAATATTCCCGGTAATTCACTTCATCACAGAATCTGAGATGACAAATCAATGAACAAACTATGTGGGAGACTGAGCACCATGCTTATAGGAGCAGTCGCTGGTTCTCCAGGGAGGTACTGGGAGGGGGACAATCTCCTGGCCAGCGTGGAGATGTTTTGCAGCCTGGAGATAAGCCCTCAAGCAACTTAGTGCTCTAACGTGGTTGCTCGTTGGTAAGCAGGTGTTGGACTTTAAACATCTGTGGTGCTGGAGGGTGGGAGTTGAGCAGGGGAACGAGCACATAGCGATCCTTAAGCACGGTACCTTGTACGTGGGACTCCCCACACCTGTGGTATAGTGTTTCAATAAATACCTGCTGCAGAGGTACCTTTCCGCTCTCTAGCAGCCACGAGGGAGGTTACTTGGAGGCGGGGCTCTCCTGCACCTCCGGGGAGCCCACCTCTTGCAAGCTTGTACTTTCAATCTGCCTACTGGCTGTTGCCTGCTTGGGGCCCCAGAGACCACAACAGCGACGACAAAACTATACTCACATTTAGTTCAACTGCATCCCTAACAGCTCTGTGTGCTTCAGACAAACATTTATAAATGGAAATCTGGGCGGTGCCTGTGGCTCAGTCGGTAAGGCGCCAGCCCCATATACGAGTGTGGCGGGTTCAAACCCGGCCCGGCTGAACTGCTGAACTGCAACCATTGTGGCGTGCGCCTGTAGTCCCAGCTACTCGGGAGGCTGAGGCAAGAGAATCGCTTAAGCCCAGGAGTTGAAGGTTGCTGTGAGCTGTGTGAGGCCACGGCACTCTACCCAGGGCCATAAAGTGAGACTCTGTCTCTACAAAAAAAAAAAAAAAAAAAAGGAAATCTGCAGCTATTAAGGAAGTTCTGGGCAAGGTGGCTCATGCCTGTAATCCTAGGACTCTGGGAGGCTAAGGTGGGAGGATCCCTTGAGCTCAGGAGTTTAGCCTAAGCAAGAATGAGACTTATCTCTACTAAAAATAGAAAAATTAGCCTGGCACCTTGGGAGGCTGAGGCAAGAGGATCTCGTGAATCCATAAGTTTCAGGTTGCTGTGAACTGGGCTAATGCCATTGCACTGTAGCACCAACAACAGAAGCGAGACTGTCTCAAAAAAGAAAAAAATGGGCTCGGCTTGCATAGCACAGCGGTTACAGCGTCAGCCACATACACTGAGGCTGGCAGGTTCGAACACAGCCCGGGCCAGCTAAACAACAATAACAACTGCAACAAAAAAAATAGCTGGGTGTTGTGATGGGCACCTATAGTCTCAGCTACTTGGGAGGCTGAGGTAAGAGAATCACTTAAGCCTACGAGTTTGAGGTTGCTGTGAGCTGTGATGCCATAGCACTCTATCAAAGGTGACATAGTGAGACTGTCTCAAAAAAGAAAAGAAAAAATAAAAACATTGCAAAGCACGGTGCAATTCAATGTGGTGGAAAGAGGACATAAAGAACAGAAGTGGGGCAGTGCCTGTGGCTCAGTGATTAGGGCGCCGGTCCCATATACCGAGGGTGGCGGATTTAAACCCGGCCCCACCAAACTGCAACAAAAAATAGCTAGATGTTGTGGCGGGTGCCTGTAGTCCCAGCTGCTTGGGAGGCTGAGGCAAGAGAATCACCTAAGCCCAAGAGTTAGAGGTTGCTGTGAGCTGTGACACTATAGCACTCTACCAATGACAACAGAGTGAGACTCTGTCTCTGAAAAAAGGAAAAAAAAATGAATGTAAATCAGAACATAGCAAGCAGCTTTCAATCTTGTTGTCTAACACCCCAGGTTCACAGGTTTGTCAGAGTTTACAGGAAATGTGGATGGGGCTACCTCACCTCTTTGCAAACCCAGTTGACCTGAGCTGACTAGTGGACCTTGAAGTCCTCACTTCTGCTGAACTCAGTCACCACGTTTCTCTGTTCTTGTTCCCAGATCACTGAATGGTACTGGAGCGAGGAGGTCCTCTAAGACCTTACAAATTCAGTTTCAATGGGTCCTTCACACAGGTTGTTCTAGATAGAGTCTTCACCACCCAGAGGCACACAATAGCTCTTCTGAAATTCCCATATCCCTGATGTTCAGTCTCATCCTTCCAGGCTCTCATGCAGAGAGATCATCAGTCAGGCAGCCCTCAGAGACACCCCCTCAGAGAGTCCTTGTGTCTTTATGTGGACTTTCTTCCCTCTGTGCCTTAAGAAAGGCCCAGAATATGACACGGGCCAGAAACACACACACACACCCCCGCGTGAAAACTTACCATCCTGACCAATGACTTCAGCTCAGGCTGCTCTGCCTCCCTCCTTCCACTATACTATTTCCCGTCTTCCTGGCTTTTACTTTCTTCCCTACACTCCATCCCTGGGAAATTTCATTTATTCCCAGGAATTCATTCAGAACATTCACTAAAACTGCCACTCCATCTTTTACCTCTTTCGAGTTCTAGTTTCTACTTTCCAACTCCTGCTTCAACTTTTCCAAATGCAGTTCCCATGAGAACGTCAAACCCAATTCTGCTCAAGAAGGACTTTCCCTCTCTGTCAATGACATAGCCATCACCCCAAGACACCCAGGCTAGAAACAGACTGACAGCCCCACCTGCTGCCCCTCTGGATCAACCACCACATTTGCACCAAAACCATGCTTGTCATGGGTTGCTGCAGCCAATGACTGCCCAGCAGAACTAACTAGACTGCAGACTCAGTCTCTTGAGACTTGAGAGTTCTCCAGTGGGTGACTATAGTTCAAGGACTCCCTCTTGGCCTGATTAAAACATTCTTACTTCTAGGTGGCGCCTATGGCTCAGTGAGTAGGGTGCTGGCCCCATATAACAAGGGTGGCGGGTTCAAATCCCGCCCCGGCCAAACTGCAACAAAAAATAGCTGAGCGTTGTAGCCGGCACCTGTAGTCCAGCTACTTGGCAGGCTGAAGCAGGAGAATTGCCTAAGCCCAAGAGCTGGAAGTTGCCGTGTGGTGTGACGCCACGGCACTCTATCAGAGGGTGATGGAGTGAAACTATGTCTCTAACAAAAACAAAACAAACATCTAACATCTGTGCTGCCTTGTAAGACTATTTCTACCCAATTTTCCTTCTATCTCTCTCCCTTTCTGCCAGAGTCAGATCTACTTTAGTCTGAAGGTTCCCATTCCCAATAACTTTCTTCCATATTTAATATCTTGATGTTTTGGGCAGTGCCCATGGCTCAGTGGGTAGGGCGCCAGCCCCATATACCGAGGGTGGTGGGTTCAAACCTGGCCCTGGCCAAACAGCAACAAAAATAGCCAGGCATTGTGGCGGGCACCTGTAGTCCCAGCTACTCAGGAGGCTGAGGCAAGGGAATCGCCTAAGCCCAGGAGTTGGAGGTTGCTGCGAGCTGTGTGACGTCACGGCATTCTACCGAGGGCCAAAAAGTGAGACTCTGTCTCAAAAAAAAAAAAAAGAAAAAGTCTTGATGTTTACTTCCTGGTAAGCCAGAACTAATGCGCATTTAACATCTCACATCTAAACTGTCCAATAATCTCCAAGTTGGTTTACCTGCCTCTGATCTCAGAGGCATTCTGCAAAATATAGCATGAATTCTACCACTTCCCTATGTAATAACTTTTATTTTTTACTTCTTTTCCTTTAGTAGAGATGGAGTCTCACTGTGCCGTCCAGGCTGGTCATGAACTCCTGGGCTCGTTCCATTCTCCTGCCTCAGCCTCCCAAATAGCTGGGATGCCAGCCCCTGCAGCTGGCAGGGAATAGCTTTTAATGTCTCCCCATTACTTAAAGGGGGAAAAAATTCCCTATGGATGATCCATCCATACTGCCGTCCCATACTTTGTTTTCCATGCCCCTCTGCAACCTAATGTTCTACTCGTGTGGTCTGTTCACTACCCTTCAAATAACCACCTATTTCTACACTTCTACATCTCCTTATGCCATAACCTCAGCCAAAGCACCCATCCTATTTGCAAACCCATAGAACTATTCAATACCTACCTCCCTAACAGATATAACCTAAAAACAGGGATTATATCTTTATCATCTTTAACTTCCTGACTCTATACACCCAGAACCTAAAGCAGTATCTTATCTTCCACAGAAGCCTCTCAATAAATATGGACTAGGACTGGGCACAGTGGCTCATGTCTGTAATCCCAACACTCTGGGAGGCCAAAGTAGGAGGATCACTTGAGCTCAGGAGTTTAAGACCAGCCTGAGCAAGAGTGAGACCCCATCACTATTAATAATAGGAAAAACTAGCCCTGCATTGTGGTGCACACGTGTAGTCCCAGCTACTTGGGAGGCTGAGGCAGGAGAATGGAACGAGCCCAAGAGTTTGAGGTTGCTGTGAGCTATGACGCCAAGGCACTCTAACCGGGGGTGACAGAGTGAGACTTTGTCTAAAAAAATAATAATTAAAATTAAATGTGGAATAGAAGCAGATGGAAGAAGCTATAGGAAGTGATTTCGTAATAGTAGCTCAATAACCTACTGCTAACAAAAGTCAAAGACTAAAACGCTGAGTGGTCCAGGGCATCTTATGTGTGGGCAAATGGTCCTTAATAGTTGTAGGATATTATTTAGAAATAAACATATCCTACATCAAGCACACAAAGTGAACTCAGTGTGAGTTTAAAATGGCTTGCTTTTTTTGCAGAGGCTTAAGGGACCTGGGCCCCCCTGGGACACAAGCAGAGTTAGCTTGCCTGGAGTTAAAAATTCCACAAGCCCATTCTCTGAAGCTGTGTGCCCTGTGAAGCCTGAGATCAAAGGGCTTGCCGACCTTCCTCAGAGATACAGGCCAGAAGGTTGACGTATGTTAACAACATATTGTCAGAGGTCTATAGGTGTTCTGCCCTGAGGAAAAGACACAGTCGTTACTTCATACTGAGTAAACTGAGTGAAAGCTTGAAGATACTCTTCCATTAACTCTGTCCCCCTGTGGCTACTTTCTTCTTTGTGATCTTTATTTAGATACCTGCCCAGAGATTAGTCAGTGTCTAGAAGAAGATGTTTACTACAGAAGTGATTGTGTTGATATGGTAATAGGATATTTCCTTTCAAGTTAATTTCAGATAGGTAAAATGAGGTAATGGTGAAACTAACAGATGATAGATTAAGTGTGTACGTGACTAGAAAGGTATAAAATCAAAACCCTGAATAAAGAATTTTGCTGCACGCCATCCCATACCGTGTAGTCAGTTTCTTGACTTAATAATTACAGGAGCGAGTTTATACCCATGCCAAAGCTGCTGTTCGTTCGCGTCTCCAGTCACGCAACAATAGTCCTCAAGAATAAAGTCAAATTGGCTCAGCACCCATGGCTCAAGCGGCTAAGGTGCCAGCCACATACACCTGACGTGGGGGGTTCGAATACAGCCCAGGCCCGCCAAACAACAATGATGGCTGCAACCAAAAAAATAGCTGGGCATTGTGGTGGGTACCTATAGTCCCAGCAACTTGGGAGGCGGAGGCAGAATGGCTTGAGCCCAGGAATTGGAGGTTGCTGTGAGCTGTGATGCCATGGCACTCTACCCAGGGTGATAGCTTGAAGCTCTGTCTCGGAAAAAAAAAAAAAAAAAGGAATAAAGCCAAATTTATTATAGTACATTGGTTTTATTTTGCTAATACTATTTTTTTCAAGTTCTATAAAATTCATTGTCATTTAAGATAGGAAGTGTCAGCCAAGGGCCGTGGCTCACACACCTATAATCCTAGCACTCTGGGAAGTGGGAAGCCCAGGTCGATAGATTGATTGAGCTCAAGACTTAAAGACCCGATTGAGCTCAAGACTTAAAGACCAATCTGAGCAAGAGCAAGACTCTGTCTTTATTAAAAATAGAAAACATTAGGTGGGTATTGTGGTCAAGGCCTGTATCCCAGCTACTCATGAGGCTGAGGCAAGAGGTTCTTTTGAACCCAAGAGTTTGAGGTTGCTGTGAGCTATCACACCATTGCACTCTACAGAGGGTTTCAGAGTAAGACTCCATCTCAAACAAATAGTCTATTTAAAAAAAAAAATATCGGGCGGCGCCTGTGGCTGAGTCGGTAAGGCGCCGGCCCCATATACCGAGGGTGGCGGGTTCAAACCCGGCCCCGGCCAAACTGCAACCAAAAAATAGCCGGGCGTTGTGGCGGGCGCCTGTAGTCCCAGCTACTTGGGAGGCTGAGGCAAGAGAATCGCTTAAGCCCAGGAATTGGAGGTTACTGTGAGCTGTGTGAGGCCACGGCACTCTACCCGAGGGCCATAAAGTGAGACTCTGTCTCTACAAAAAAAAAAAAAAAAAAATATCGTAGGTGCAAATTTGTTTACACTCCTCCTTTTGAAAGATGAAAATTAATTCCTTTTCCCTTGAATGTAGGCCCGAGATTTAGTGACTGACTCTAATAAATAGAGTGTAGAATAAGTGATGCTATGAGACTTCTGAGACCAGGTCATAAAAAATGATAACTTCACCAGGCTTTCTTCCTCTCTTGAATCACTTGAGATCCAGGAGTCTAAAACCAGCCGGGGGGGTGGGGGTGAGGTGGGGTGGGGGAGTTGGGGGGAGGGCGGTGCCTGTGGCTCAGTGGGTAGGGCGCCTGCCCCATATACAGAGGGTGGCAGGTTCGAACCTGGCCCTGGCCAGGTAAAAGCAGCAGTGGAAACTGCAACAAAAAAGCCAGGTGTTGTGGCAGGTGCCTGTAGTCCCAGCTACTTGGGAGGCTGAGGCAAGAAAATTGCCTAAGCCCAGGAATTGGAGGTTGCTGTGAGCTGTGACGCCACAGCACTCTACCAAGGGTGATAAAGTGAGACTCTGTCTCTAAAAAATACACACACACACATATATAGAAAAATAAAACCAGCCTGGACAACATAGTCAAGACGCCATCTCTACAAAAGGTAACAAAATTAGTTGTGTGTAGTGGTGCATGCCTATAGTCCCAGTTTCTTGGGAGGCTGGGAAGAAGGATACATTGAACCTAGGAGTTTGAGGCTTCAGTAAGCTAGGATCACACCACTGCATTTCAGCATGACTCTTAAAAAGAAAAAAATGATACTTCATACAGACTGAGATTTCTAGTTGGCATTCTAGCTTTAAAAAGAAGATGGCTACAGCTCCAGCCATATACACCGAGGGTGGCAGGTTTGAACCCGGCCCCGGCCAGCTAAACAACAAGGACAACAGCAACAAAAAATAGCCGGGCATTGTAGTCACAGCTACTCAGGAGGCTGAGGCAAGAGAATCACTTCAGCCCAAGAGTTTGAGGTTGCTGTGAGCTGTGACAGCACAGCACTCTACTGAGGGCGACATAGTGAAACTCTGTCTCAAAAAAAAAAAAGAAACACTGGGCCAGGTGTGCAATGGCTTATGCCTGTAATCCCAGCACTCTGGGAGGCCAAGGCAGGTGGATTGCCTGAGCTCACGAGTTCAAGACCAGCCTGAGTTAGAGCGAGACCCTGCCTCTAAAAATGGCCCAGGCTAGTTGTGCCAGTCACCAGTAGTCCCAGCTACTTGGGAGCCTGAAGTAAGAGAATCACTTGAGCCCAGTAGTCTGAGGTTGCTGTGAGCTATAACTCCACGGCACTCTCCCGGGGGTAACAAAGTGAGAACTCTGTCTCAAAAAGAAGAAGAAGAAGAAACGCTGGTTATAATTTATTTTAGAATTAATTGTTTTTAAAATAAATATTTTTGGGCAGTGCCTGTGTCTCAGGGGGTAGGGTGCCAGCCCCATATACCGAGGGTGATGGGTTCAAACCCAGCCCTGGCCAGCTAAAACAGCAGTGGCAACTGCAACAAAAAAAGCTGGGCATTGTGGCGGGTGCCTATAGTACCAGCAACTTGGGAGGCTGAGGCAAGAGAAGCGCCCTAGCCCAAGAGATGGAGATTGCTGTGAGCTATAATGCCACAGCACTCTACCGAGAACGACAAAGTGAAATTCTGTCTCAAAAAAATAAATAAGTAAATAAAATAAAATAAACATTTTCGCCCCTCTACTTAGGATATATTTCTGAATATTCTCTAATGATTGACAGCATAATTGTTCTAAGAGGCCATCAATGATGATACTGCAACAATAAGTACTTCACTAATTCTGCTTTCCATAGTCCATTTTTGTCATTTCCTTTTTCTCAGGGAAGGTACTGCCTTTCCTTGAGTTTTTTCCTTAACAGATTTACAAAAAACATAGTCAATGCTGAAATATCATCTTTGCTCCCAAAAGAAGGTTTAGTTCAACTCCTAACTCTGTTTTAGAAATCCCTGTTTTTCTCTGTGTCTCTCTTCATGACTTTTCTGAACATTCATGACATTTTACACACAGTTCTCATGGCATCTGGAACTTTCTAATCTTCTGACTTAATTTATTAAGAAGGTGAGATGTCAGTTCCTTGAGGACAGTTACTATGTTTATTCAAATGTATGTTCCTCATAGTGCCTTGCAATCATAGATGGTCAATAAACATTTAACCACTTAGGCTACAGGGAGACTCTCCAAGGTATCAGTTTAGCAGGTATCCACCTAATAGGAATTAATGACAATGTAAGGACAAGACAGAGTCTGTTATGATGGACTGAATATACAAATGGACAATGGCCAGACCATATTTAAACACAGAACTTTACTCGTACCTATTCAGGAAGCTAATCACTTTATAATAAACAATCCAGGAAGCCAAGCTGCTACAATTAGACTTTCAGAAAGCCACATTGCTCTCTGTAGGGACAATTCAGGAAATTGAATATTAACTTCTATAACAATTGGACACAAATGGCCAGAATTTGGTTAACACCTGAAAGCTTCCCTAGTTTTTGTATGATTTCCAACTGAGGACCAACTAGACAAAAGCTAAACGTGTACTCGTAATCACATGGGATGCCCCATTTCCAGTTAACCCTCAGACAGCTTCCCCTTGTCAATAACCTCCAATCAGGACATCCTGAAGCCTTCCTTCTTTACCCACAATAAAAGGTTCTTCACTTCTGCCAAAATTCAAGTCTGACTCCCTTGATATAGCCAAGTTCAGAATATACAGCCTTTGCTCTTCTATTTGGCTGACCTTCATTTATCTCCACAGTTGTTTAATGAAAATCTATTGGAATCAGCCTAGTTAAATAAAGGTGAAATAATTCCAAGGAGCTGGGAATTTCAAGGGAGAGCCACGTCGCAGACTGGGCTATAGGCAGGACCTGCTGACCGGCAACATCCAGCTGGAAGACAACTGATAGCCACAGTGTTGGAACAGCTGCCTGGCTCTAGGTGCCCTTCTGGTCAGTTCAGCACAGGGCCCAACCTGACTGGGGTGACAAAGTCACTACCCACAGCTAAGTTACACAATGTCCCCTCCGCTCTGCTCACGGCCTTCCATTAACCCTTAGTTAAACATCACTCTAAAAAAAAAAAAATCACTCTAGAACACTCAGTTTGCACAAGTCCACTAAAAGTCTCATTCTGACAACTCAGCTTTGCAATTGTAGTTAGAGGGTTTAGTCTCTCCGCTCTCTTCCACAGCAATGTGCAACTTCATGTGAATTCTAATACCTGCGGCTTCTGTAAGGTTAGTTCGATCTAGTTTGGTCTAGTTACCTTGAGATGACATCACTGCAAAGATAGCATAGTTAGGCATACCACACCTAAAAGTGATTGACTTGTTTCATAAAGTGCTCTTAATTTTGTATTAATTATAAAATGACTACACAGTATTATACAGAATCCAAAACATGAAAAATAATGAAATCTAAATTTGGCTTGGCACCTGTGGCTCAAGCGGCTAAGGCGCCAGCCATATACACCTGAGCTGGCGGGTTCAAATCCAGCCTGGGCTGCCCAAACAACAATGACAGCTGCATCAAAAAATAGCTGGGCGTTGTGGCAGGTGCCTGTAGTCCCAGGTACTTGGGAGGTGGAGGCAGGAGAATCGCTTGAGCCCAGGAGTTGGAGGTTGCTGTGAGCTGTTATGCCATGGCACTCTACCCAGGGTGATAGCTTGAGGCTCTGTCTCAAAAAAAAAAAAAAAAAGAAATCTAAATTCATTCAGCTGGGCAAGGTGGCTCATGCCTGTAATCCTAGCACTCTGGGAGGCTGGGGCGGGTGGATTGCTTGAGCTCACGACTTTGAGACCAGCCTGAGCAAAAGTGAGACCCTGTCTCTACTAAAAATACAAAAACTGAGGCAAGAGGATCGCTTGAGCCCAAGAGTTGGAGGTTGCTATGAGCTATGACGCCACAGTACTCTACCCAGAGTGATAGCTTAAGACCTTCTCTCAAAAAAAAAAAAAAAAGCAGCTTGGTGCCCATAGCACAGTGGTTATGATGTCAGCCACACACATCGAGGCTGACAGGTTCAAACCCATCCTGGGCCAGCTAAACAACAATGACAACTGCGACAAAAAATAGATGGGTGTTGTGATGGGCACCTGTAGTCCCCGCTACTTGGGCAGCTGAGGCAAAAGAATTGCTTAAGCCCAAGAGTTTGAGGTTGCAGTGAGCTATGATGCCATGGTACTACCAAGGGCGACACAGTAAACTGTCAAAAAAAAAAGGCAATCTAAATTCACTCATAAAGGCACCGTTCAGAGAAACCAGTGTTCCCACGACATTTATCTTCATCTTGTGCGTGCGTGCACATGTGTATTTAAGAGTGTATGTGGCCAGAGAAGGGGGAATTCACTTGAATAGGATGGTGAGGTTTTGACCTGAGTCGCTTAGCTTGTTTCTCTGAATAATGACTTAGTAGAAAGCCAATTCATAATCAGGGTAATTTTTTCAAGGTACATTCTTAAGTGTACAAAAGGCAGGGGAACATTCTCAGTGATTGAAGAACTACCTGTACACTTCCCTGATTCTGTTGGGCCATTCTGTCCTGTACACACTGGTCTCTGTGGCTGCAGTCCCGCCTTCCCCCTTCACTCCCAACAGCCTTCTCCAGCCTCTGCTCATCCTTCAACAGGCAGCCTCCATACTGTACTTCCACGACCCCTTCCCTTGTCCTGGCAGCAGCCTGGGTGTTCCATACCTGTGGGCTCAAACAGCCACTTTTCCACAGGGGAAGTTGGCATATAGCAGAGTGATTCCATTCTTCCTGGGTTTGCGTACATCTGGAAAGTGAATACCTCAGGGAAGTCAACACAGGAGTTCCCTACTCTGTACTGCCACTACCTTGCACAGGACACAATGAAGGCAGTACAGAGTGGTGGCTGGAGTGTGGAGAGGTGGACTTCCTGTGTTTGAATTCTGCCTCCACAGCACACTAGCTGTGACCTTGGGCAAGTTAGATCTACTGTGTATACCATGTTTTTTGCATTTTTCTTTGTTTTTTGCATTTTTTAAACAAAAGTGTTAACACTAGTTTCCTCATAGGTTTGTAATAAGGATTAAATAAATTAATGTATGAAAATGCTATAAAGAGTGCCAGCGCATATTAGGCATCACAAAAATGTCTGAGATTATTGAATTATGCAAAAGAACTAGGCAAGTATCTCTTAACAACTCTCACAATCTGTACTTAGCATTGACAACATTTTTTTTTTTTTTGTAGAGACAGAGTCTCACTTTACTGCCCTCAGTAGAGTGCTGTGGCCTCACACGGCTCACAGCAACCTCCAGCTCCTGGGCTTATGTGATTCGCCTGCCTCAGCCTCCCGAGCAGCTGGGACTACAGGCGCCCGCCACAACGCCCAGCTATTTTTTTGTTGCAGTTCGGCCGGGGCTGGGCTTGAACCCACCACCCTCGGTATATGGGGCCGGCGCCCTACTCACTGAGCCACAGGTGCCACCCAGCATTGACAACATTTAAGAGTCTTAGAACTGGGCGGCGCCTGTGGCTCAAGGAGTAGGGCGCCGGTCCCATATGCCAGAGGTGGCGGGTTCAAACCCAGCCCCGGCCAAAAAAAAATCACAAAAAAAAAAAAAAAAAAAAGAGTCTTAGAACTAGGCCGGGCATGGTGGCTCATGCCTGTAATACAAACAACTGGAAGGCTGAGGCAAGAAGATTGCTTAAGCTCAGGAGTTCAAGACCAGGCATTAGAAGCTGAGGCAAGAGAATTGCTTAAGCCCAAGAGTTTGAGATTGCTGTAAGCTATGACACCATGAGATTCTAACAAGGGCGACAAAAAAAAAAAGTCCTAGAACTAGCTCTTATTACAGTTCTCTGTGTACAGGGCAAACAAATGTTTGGTTCTGATTCCTGTCTGACTACAATAGGCATGCACATGAACCATGCCACTTTGCAAAATTAAATGGAAATGCTACTACCAGGTTATATGTACAAATGTGATCTCCCCACGTGGGGAACATTCATAATCATGACATGTGCACACCTTAAGAGTCAAATATTCGGGCGGCACCTGTGGCTCAGCGAGTAGGGCACCGGCCCCATATATCGAGGGTGACGGGTTCAAACCCAGCCCTGGCTGAACTGCAAAACAAAAAAAATAGCCGGGCATTGTGGCAGGCACCTGTAGTCCCAGCTAATTGGGAGGCTGAGGCAAGAGAATCACCTAAGGCCAGGAACTGGAGGTTGCTGTAAGCTATGTGACGCCACGGCCCTCTACCAAGGGCGATAAAGTAAGACTGTCTCTACCAAAAAAAAAAAAAAAGAGTCGGGTGGCGCCTGTGGCTCAGTCAGTAAGGCGCCGGCCCCATATACCGAGGGTGGCGGGTTCAAACCCGGCCCCGGCCAAACTGCAACCAAAAAATAGCTGGGCGCCTGTAGTCCCAGCTACTTGGGAGGCTGAGGCAAGAATATCGCTTAAACCCAGGGGTTGGAGGTTGCTGTGAGCTGTGTGAGGCCACGGCACTCTACCGAGGGCCAGAAAGTCAGACTCTGTCTCTACAAAAAAAAAAAAAGAGAGTCAAATATTCATGCCTTCTGGATGCCTCCTCCTCCCCTCTGCACCAGCCCCAGCCCACTATTCCAAAAGTCAGCTTTGTTGGAGAGCATTCCAATTCAGGGCAAGGAGGGAGCAGGAAGGGAACTCCTGACTGTGCAATATTTTCCCTCTGAGTCACCTCAGACTAACCAGATGGAACCAGCCCAAAATGTCACAAAAACTGCTAGGTTTAAAGTTTACACTCAAGTTGCAAATTATGCTTCTCAGGAGGCTACTTCCAACGACAGAAAGGAGAACTGGAATCCTTTGATAGTCCAGTAAGTCAGCTGGAACCAAGTAGCTGAACTAAAAAAGGATAGACAACTTTGACATGTTTCCCAGGTTCTAAGGTGCTTGATTTTTTTTTTTTTTTTGGAGTATATATATATATTGCAAAAACAGCTAACCTAAAAATTCTCTGACTTTGAAAGTCTCAGGAAGACACTCATCAAATACTCACCTAAGGCTTGCTTTAAAAATACACAATCCTTCACTCTTCACATATCCAATGAATCAGGACTCTGATTTCCTTAAATTTGGATATATAAGGATATCAGCTATCCCTAGTTCAGTTCAACAAAATGTGCAGATTTCATTCTATGACCAAGTTCCCAGCCATTAAACATGAAACCAACAAGGACAGCAGTCCTCATTATGGCTTGAGCTACAGCATTAGCCCACAAACTGGACATTCTCCACATCTGCAGTCCTCCACTTTAAAACAAAATAAAAAGCTTACCATCTGCATGGTACATCCTTTCTATCATAGAAACAAAATAAAACAGCTGCATTCTTTACTTGACTCTAGAAATAAGAGATTTTTATCTACATGATTGAAAATGAGATATGCAGATGAGATTTTTTTTCTTTTTCTTTTCTTTTTTTATTTTTATTTTTTCTTGCAGATGAGGTTTCTTTTTTTTGGGGGGGAACAGTCTCACTATGTCACCCTGGGTAGAGTGCTATGGCATCACAGCTCACAGCAACCTCAAAATCTTGAGCTCAAGCTATTCTCTTGTCTCAGCCTCCTAAGTAGCTGGGACCACAGGTGCCCACCACAATGCCTGGCTATTTTGGGGTTGCAGTTTTCCTTGTTGCTTAGCAAACCCTGGCCAGGTTTGAATCAGCCAGCTCCAGTGTATGTGGCTGGCGCCCTACTCACTGAGCTATAGGCACTGAGCCGCAGTTGAGAATTTTTTTAGATCTTTATTTTTTAGAGACACAGAGTCTCACTTTGTTGCCCTCGGTAGAATACTGTAGCATCACAGCTCACAGCAACCTCCAGCTCTTAGGCTTAGGCCATTCTCTTGCCTCAGCCTCCCAAGTAGCTGGGACTATAGGCTCCAGCCACAACGCCTGCCTATTTCTTGTTACAGTTTGGCCAGGGCCAGGTTCAAACCCGCCACCCTCGGTATATAGGGCTGGCGCCCTACCCACTGAGCCACAGGTGCCCCCTTTTTAAGAGCTCTTTAGCTTTGCCTGTGTTCTTGATTTGTGGATTCTTCTCTCACTCTATGGAAGTCAAATACTCACATAAAGGGTGGCATCTGTGGCTCAGTGGGTAGGGTGCAGCCCCATATACCGGGGGTGGAGGTTTTGAACCCGGCCCAGGCCAAACTGCGACAAAAAAATAGCCAGGCATTGTGGCAGACGCCTGTAGTCCCAGCTATTTGGGAGTCTGAGGCAAGAGAATGGCCTAAGCCCAAGAGCTGGAGGTTGCTGTGAGTCCTGTGACATCATGGCACTCTACCCAGGGTGACAAAGTAAGGCTCTGCCTCTTAAAAAAAAAAATACTCACATAAAGGCACTAAAAGACAATCTTAGACCTTTAAAAACATTTTAAATACAAAACAAAATTCTAAGAAAGTATCGGTAAACTGATTTCTTAACCAAATGTAAATCTTTTCTAGAATAATCGGATCTCAAAAGCACTACTTCCTTTCAGTTGATAAGTAATAAAAATGTGGATGTGAGGTAAGAAAGCAAATGTGAAGCTAACATGACACAAAGAACCTTGGGCTAGGGAGGCCAGAAGCATGGGTCTCCTCCCATTTTGGTCAC
Source organism: Nycticebus coucang (assembly GCF_027406575.1). Lineage (NCBI taxonomy): Eukaryota > Metazoa > Chordata > Mammalia > Primates > Lorisidae > Nycticebus > Nycticebus coucang. Next base: position 72,066,881 of record NC_069781.1, on the reverse strand, counting down.
TTTTCAGTTTCTTTTTCCTTTCTGAAAGGATCCTGATGACACCTCTCCACCCACAGGATTAGAGAGCCTCACCCAGGTTAAAGGGTGCCTGGGGAGTGAGAAGATCTCCACAAAACCTGGGAGAAGTTGGCAGGGGCCTTAAGATAATTACCAAAGAGGCCACTATGTGTCACCTCCCTCCTAAGGGATGAAAATATCCCACCCTGTCCCTGCCAGAAGGTACCTACTGTTTTATTTTTATCCATATATTGCTAGTCCTGAGCAATCAATCCTACCCCAGAGCTGGAACTTCAGAGACCACAAAAGGCAAATAGGCCAGAACAAGCCGAGTGTAAGGGAGCCCTCCCAGCCACTTACAAACAGGGTCTTCCATTTTCAAGGGCCTTTTCAAACGGATGCTGGCAGGGACCGTCTTCTCGATCAGTTCATCAATGCTCTAAAATTAAAACACAAGGCAGAGGAAAGGGCCGCTGAGAGTCTCTTCTGCATCTACAAAGGCTTGTGGGAACGTTCTTTAAATCGCCTAATTAGCTTTTCTTTTTAAAAATAAAAGGATTCAGAGACGAGAGAGAGAGAGATGGAAAACTTTGAGTGAACCAGAAATCACTATGAGGAAAGAAAATCACGAAGGGAGGGGGGGACTCGGCCACTCCGGTTGGACTTCAGTCGACAACCAAAGACAACCGGATAAGCCCAGGGGGTCTTCCTCCTCCTCTTGCCGAGTTGGGGCTCATCCGCAGGCCCACTGGGGTTGAAGGTGGTTTTAAAATGCACAGTCTGAGGCACGAAGACTGAATACAGGAGAAAGTAAAAGGAAGGGAGAAAGCGATGGGACGCATAGCGCGAGCTGGCTCCCACACCAGGGCCGGGGACCGGGCTGCGGGTCCCACGCGGGCGCAGAGCTCAGGGCGGGAGCTCGGAGGCCGCACCCGGAGAAGTCCTGCGGGGCGGAGGGGAGGCCGCGGAGGGCCAGATGAAGGTCCTTACCTCCAACCCCAGGGCCTGTAGCATCTCCCTCTGGTCTTTGTCCCCAGGGCCGATGTGCCTCCGAGCGAAGTCGTCGTGCCTGGGCAGGAGACGCTCGAGGACGCGCGAGGCCCCAGGCGCGCCGTTGTCCCCGCCACCGCTACTGCTGTCCCGGACCAGCGGCGCCCAACGTAGCCCCGTGCTCCCAGCCAGGCGGCCGCCACCCCCAGCTCCGCGACCCAGGCGCAGCCCCCAAGCCCTGGCACACGACTGCATGGCCCCGGCCACCCCCCTTTGCCCCAGCCCGCGAGAATCAGCCGCGCTCTGGGCCCCCCTTCTGGCCTCGGTCCCCCTGGTGGCAGCTCCGTCCCGGCCTGGAACCCCTTTCTGGAGGACCGGCGGCCGAGCAGATGAACGGACACTTGGGGGCAATGAATGGGCGCCGCGCTCAATCAGGACAGTTGCGCAAAACTTGTGGCTCCACCCAAGGCACCTGCTCCGCACACTTTAAGCGTCGCTCTGGAGGTGGGAGGTGGGATGGGGCCAGAAAGCCCTTGGCCAATGAAGTGGACGGAGAAGCGGGGGCGGGACTGTCTTCGCCCCCGCCCCCTCTCCATACCCCTTTCTCTAAAGCCCCTCCGGGGATTCGCTTCTCCCAGCCTGCGGCTAGCTGTGCGGTGTTAAGGCTTCATCTACCGCTGATGCCCGGGGCCTGGACGCGCTGTACTGATCTGGCTCGAAATCAGGTCGGACAGCCCCAAGGCCCTGAGCGAAGTTCCTGGAGGGACTCAGATGAGACAGAAGATGATTCCCACAGGGAGGCCATTCTCAGAGTTGGTTAGTCTCCATTTGTTAATTTTAGGGTATCTTTCCTTGTCATATCTCATGGAGACTAATATGAATAGATGAGGAGTTTTTAATAGTTGTGGGATCTTTAGCCAGTCACTCAGCCTTTCTGAGCTTCAGTTTTCTCATCACATAGAGTTAGACGGGATTTTAAAAAGAGATTGTAGGGTGGCGCCTGTGTCTCAAAGGAGTAGAGCGCCGGCCCCATATGCCAGAGGTGGCGGGTTCATATCCAGCCCGGCCAAAAAACTGCAAAAAAAAAAAAAGAGAGAGAGAGAGAGATTGTAGTACATGGAAGGCACTGGCATAACAGCCGACTTGAACTTCCTCCATCAATGGATCTATAGATGTACTGTACCTACATTTGGCACACACATACAAGTGTATGTATGCGAAAGATAGGCCTGGCCTGGTGGCTCACAACTGTAACCCTAGTGCTCTGGGAGGCTTAGGTGGGAAGACTCTGAGCTCAAGAGTTTCAGACTAGCCTGAGCTATAGTGAAACCCCTCACTCTACTAAAAATAGGAAAATTAGCAGCCATTGTGTCTGACACCTGTAGTCCCAGCTACTGGGAGACGGAGGCAAAAGGATTTCTTGAGCTAAGGAATCTGAGGTTGCTGTGAGCTAGACTGAAGCCAGGGCACTCTATCCTGGAGCAATAGAGCAAGGCTCTGTCTCAAAACAAACAAACAAACACAAAAAAAAAAAAATAAGATAATAAGATATCATACATTTTGTGTTATCATCTTAGAAAGTTAAGTATCTAGGACAGCGCCTGTGGCTCAAGGAGTAGGGTGCCAGCCCCATATGCTAGAGGTGGTGGGTTCAAACCCAGCCCCGGCCAAAAACCGCAAAAAAAAAAAAAAAAAAAAAAAGAAAGAAAGTTAAGTCTCTAAACCTGGAATTTGGAATTTTTGTAAATTTAAGATTGCTAGCTGTCTTAGGAGAGTTTTAGCAAGAGAATGGACTTTCAGAATTCCAATTCTCTTTCTAATATGGGGAAGAGAAGGAAAGAACATTACTAATACTTAACACCAGGGTGTCCTCTCCCTTCCTTTCTTCTCCTTTGCCCACTTTGGGTTCTGTCACTAACAGACACAAGACTATCCAGAGAGGCAGAAAGTTGAAATGGAAAAGAGGGCAGGAAAGCATACAATGAAGAACAGTAGGCAAAATGTCTACGTATGTCAGGGAGAGGCAGGTAGTGAGCTAGGAGGGTTGGTTGAATGTCTCTGAAAAGTTTTTCATCTATTTGGAATTGAAATTACAGCCTTCAAAAAAGTTAGGAGAGGCTGGGCACCGTGGCTAACACCTGTAAACCTAACACTCTGGTAGGCCGAGGCGGTGGATTGCTTGAGCTCAGGAGTTCAAGACCAGCCTAAGCAAGAGCCAGACCCTGTCTCTCCTGAAAGATAGAAAAACTTAGGCTTACTTTGTGCACTGTGCCTGTAGTCCCAGCTGCTGGTGAAGATCACCTTGGAGTTTGAGATTGCCGTGGGGTAGGTGGACATCAGGGCACTCTAGCCTGGGCAACTGAGATCTCGAACAACAACACCCCTCTTGATGGGAGAGGCGTCTGTCGCTCAAGGAGTAGGGCGCCAGCCCCATATACACACCCCAGAGGTGGCAGGTTCAAACCTGGCCCCAGCCAAAAAAAAATATACAACAACAACAAAAAAAATCTCTTGACTTCTATTGCTGCAGGAGGAATGTATTTACTAATTAGACCCATTGTGTGGTCCTGTGGATTGTTAAATTTGCACACAAGTTGAATTTGCAGCCTTATTCCATCTCTGTATGTGAAAGTTTGGGCAGACTTGAAATGAAGACTGTAATATTGTGAAATATATGACCAGTCTTTATCCATTTCCTGCCCTACAATGCATAAAACCTTTAGATTCTCCAGTCTTTTTGTATGTTAATGATGGCTGATAGCTTTAAGCTAGGGCCAGTGACCAGAGAGAAAAGATGTGAATGGAAATAGAAAAGATGTTGGGATCTTCAGTATCACCCATCAACCTTCCAGGAGTGAAGAAGGACCGAAGGTCAAGTTGATTATCAGTGACCAGTGGTTTAATCAATCATCCTTATGTAATGAAACCCCCATAAAATCCAAGAGGATAGGATTCTGAGAGCTTCTGGATAGCTGAACATACCAAGGTTCCCAGAGGTTAGTGTGTCCACAGGCATGGGAAGCTCTGTGTCCTTTCCCACATACGTCACCTTATCCTCTTCATTTATATGTTTTATAATGTCCTTTATAATAAACTGGTAAACATATGTCTTTCTCTGTTAAATGCTCCATCAAATTAACCAAATTCAAAGAGGGGGTTGTGGGAACCCCAGCTTGAAGCCAATTGGTCAGAAATTTCAGAGGCCCACTGATGTCAGCAGGAGGTGGAGTGGGGAGAGGAGTGAAGGGACAGTCTTGGGGTCTGAGCCCCCAACTTGTGAGATCTGGCACTTTTTCCAGGCAGATAGTATCATAACTAAATTAGAGAACACCCAGTTGGTGTCCTTTGTTTGTTGGTTGGTTTTTTTTTTGTTTTTTTTTTTTTGAGACAGGGTTTTACTTTGTTGCCCCTGGTAGAGTGCCATGAACTCACAGTTTCTAGCAACCTCAAACTCTTGGGGTTAAGCGATTCTCTTGTTTCAGCCTCCCAAGTGGCTTGGACTACAGGTGCCCACCACAACACCCAGCTATTTTTAGAGATGAGGTCTCACCCTGGCTCAGGCTGGTCTCGAACCCATGAGCTTACCCATGTATATCTATTTGACATATAACTGTATTGCCAGCACACAGCAATACAGTTGCTGTGGGCAATCCACTCACCTCAGCCTCCCAGAGTGCTAGGATTACAGGCTTGAGTCACCGTGCCCAGCCCCAGCTGGTGTCTTTTGCAGAATTGATGGCTCACGTGGCGGTAGGGAACCCCCAGCCCTACATTTGGTCACAGAAGTCTTCTGTGTTGATTATTGTTGTGTTGGTGTGAGAGTAGAGGAGGAACACAGTTTGAGTATTTTTCAAAAAAATGGACATTTTGACAGTATGGAATGAATTTTATTATCTTGAACCCCTGACTCCCACTGAGTAACCAATCCCTCTTTCCCTCTTTGAAAGTGGGGCCATATCTTGCTCTAAGACGTTGTAATGACGTTTCTAAAAACATTAACCAGCAACAGAACACCAATGCTCCTTTGCTTCCAGGCCCACAACGTGAATCAGATAATACCCTGTTTCCCTGAAAATAAGACAGTGTCTTATTTTAAGGTGTGCTCTCAAAGATGCGCTAGGTCTTATTTTCAGGGGACGTCTTATCTTTCCTGTAAGTAGGTCTTATTTTCAGAGGATGTCTTATTTTCGGGGAAACAGGGCAGCAGGGGAGGAACCTTCACAGGGAAAGCATTAGGACAAGTACAGAACAGGGTAAAAAGGAAAAGAAAAGTGGGCAGTTGCTGAGACAAACTGAACAATTTCTGAGACAGAGGAAACCGTTCCTTAGCTTAGATATGAACAGGGTAGGGAAGATAAACTAATCTGGGCCACTACAAAAGCAGAACTAGCCAAGATTGTCCTTAGAAAGTGTTACAAATTTAGGGTGGCGCCTGTGGCTCAGTGGGTAGGGCGCCGGCCCCATATACCGAGGTGGCAGGTTCGAACCCACTCCTAGCCAAACTGCAACAAAAAATAACTGGGCATTGTGGTAGGTGCCTGTAGTCCCAGCTACTCAGGAGGCTGAGGCAAGAGAATAGTCTAAACCCAAGAGCTGGAGGTTGCTGTGAGCTGTGACACCACAGCACTCTACCGAGGGTAATAAAGTGAGACTGTCTCTAAAAGAAAGTATTCGGTTCAGTGCCTGTGGCTCAAGTGGCTAAGGCGCCAGCCACATACACCTGAGGTGGCGGGTTCGAATCCAGCCCATGCCTGCCAAACAACAATGATGGCTGCAACCAAAAAATAGCCAGGCATTGTAGTAGGTGCCTGTAGTCCCAGCTACTTGGGGGGCAGAGGCAGGAGACTCGCTTGAGCCCAGGAGTTGGAGGTTGCTGTGAGCTGTGATGTCATAGCACTCTACCCAGGATGACAGCTTGAGGCTCTGTCTCAATAAAAAAAAAAAAAGAAAGTGTTGAAATTTAGGCCAGGTGCAGTGATTCATTCTTGTAATCCCAGCACCCTTGAGGCCGAGGTGGACAGATCAACTTAGCTCGCAGAGTTCAAGACCAGCCTGAGCAAGAACAAGACCTTGTCCCTAAAAATAGCCCGGGCATTGTGGTGGGCGCCTGTAGTACCAGCTACTTGGGAGGCTGAGGCAAGAAGTTTACTTGAGCCCAAGAGTTTGAGGTTGCTGTGAGCTATGAAGCCATCCATGGCACTCTACCGAGGGCCACAGAGTCAGACTGTGTCTCAAAGAAGAAAAAAAAGAAAGAAAAATGCATCAACATCAAAAACAGGTGGAGCAAAGCTAGGAATTGGAGAATAAATAAAAGGGAAAAATTCATAAGGGGTCCCCCCTCATTTGTGAGGGAGAGGCCCACACCTTCCTCTTAGTGTTTTCTATCTGCTTATAAACTTGTGTGTTCTATATAATTTTAAAAAATAAAACTTTTCTGGGCGGCGCCTGTGGCTCAGCGGGTAGGGCGCCGGTCCCATATGCCGGAGGTGGTGGGTTCAAACCCAGCCCCGGCCAAATTAAAAAAAAAAAAAAAAAAAAAAAAAAAATAAAACTTTTCTGTCAAATTGCTTCTGCTGCCAGACTTCCTCTTTTCCCACCGGCTCTGCTGCTACTCCTTGGTTTTCTGTTTTTTGTGCCTCCAAGACAAAGTGCTTGTTTAGGACACCCAAGGCATAGAAGCAGAGGTGTGACAGGAACTCAGGGAGGGCCCTCTGAGCCTAACCACCTTGGTAACTTCTCATTCTTTCCCTTCATTACTCTTTCAGCAGTGCACAGCTAATAATTTGTTTATTGTTTGTTTCCTTCTCCAGGCTACAAGTTCTATGAGGGCAAGATCTCATCTATTTCATATACAACTGTATTGCCAGCACACAGCAATAGCCAGCTAAATATTTGTTAGAGAAATGAATGGATGAGGAGCTATTAATCTGGAATGAAAAGGGGGCACCCACCACAAACAAGCTGACAGCAAAGAATCTTTTTTTTTTGTTTGTAGAGACAGAGTCTCACTTTATGGCCCTTGGCAGAGTGCCGTGGCCTCACACAGCTCACAGCAACCTCCAACTCCTGGGCTTAAGCGATTCTCTTGCCTCAGCCTCCCGAGTAGCTGGGACTACAGGCGCCTGCCACAGCGCCCGGCTATTTTTTGGTTGCAGTTTGGCCGGGACGGGTTTGAACCTGCCACCCTCGGTATATGGGGCCGGCGCCTTACTGACTAAGCCACAGGCGCCACCTGACAGCAAAGAATCTTGCTGGGAGATGACAAGGGCAAGCTTCTTCTGAGAAGAGGTGTTGGAAATGAGAAGAACCGAAAGGTGGAGTCAGGCCTCAGGGAAAAACAAAAGGGATGACATGGTGGGAGAGGCATGCCTTTGGGAAATTGATAACCAGGTATTTTTGTTGTTGTTCAATAAAGTTATATTTTTCCAAATATATGGTTGGTTGGACCCTGTTCATGCATCTCCACCAGCAGCTGGGGCATCTCCACCCTTGGTATTTCTGGTGTAAATTACTTGAGCTCTGTGCTTTGAAAGAGCACAGTTTGGTAAGTCCTTTACTAAGGAGCTCCTGAAGGGCTGCTCTGGCCAGGGAACCTCCAATCTTCAGTCTCTCAGAGACCACAGCTGGAGTGATAAGCTTATAGTTGGGAACTTCCTTTCAGAGTTTGTCATACGTAGCTTTGTCAAACAAGACTAGGTTGTTGAGCTTGTCCCGAGCTTTGCCTTTGGACCACTTCTTTTTGGCCTTGCCTCCAGATTTGTTCACTGGATCTTTGTCTTTCTTGGCCAACTTTCCGGCATCTTTCTTCTTCTTGTCATCCTTGGGCAGCATTGCGAAGCCCAGAGAGGAGCTGCCACTACCACAACCTGGCTAAGATGGATAATGGTATTTTGAACAGAGAAATGTACCCTCAGTGGAATGGCAAAAACTAGCAATTGCTATGTATCAACATCATAAATGATTGTGAAACAAATCTGGAAACAAGTAAGAATGCTCACAACAGGGAGGCGCCTATGGCTCAAAGGAGTAGAGCACAGGAGGTGGTGGGTTGAAACCCAGCCCCAGCCAAAAACTGCAAAAAAAAAAGAATGCCCACAACCAACATTTTTTTTTTCCAGAGATAGAGTCTCACTTTGTCACCCTTGGTAGAGTGCCGTGGTGTCATAGATCACAGCAGCCTCAAACTCTTGGGCTCAAGTGATTTTCTTGCCTCAGCCTCCCAAGTACCTGGGACTACAGGCGCCCCCACAACACCCAGCTATTTTTTTTAGAGATAAGGTTGCAATCTGCCTCAGGCTGGTCTCGAACCTGTGAACTCAGGCAATTCACCCTCTTCGGCCTCCCAGAGTGCTAGGATTACAGACATGAGCCACCTCACCCCACACACCCAACATATTTATTTAACATTTTTTTGGAAATCACAGCCAGGTAGTAAATTAAAGTTTGAAACTTCATTAAGGAGTATAAAGTGCTGGATAAAAGAAGCAAAAATTTATTATGTGTGAACTATTTGTAAATCAAAATAATCAATTGAGGGATGGGGAGAAAAATATCAGCTGGCTTAGCGCCTATGGCTCAAGCGGCTAAGGCGCCAGCCACATACACCTGAGCTGGCAGGTTCGAATCCAGCCCGGGCCTGCCAAACAACAATGACAGCTGCAACCAAAAAAAAAAAAAAAAAATAGCTGGGCATTGTGGCAGGCGCCTGTAGTCCCAGCTACTCCGGAGGCTGAGGCAGGAGAATCACCTAAGCCCAGGAGTTGGAGGTCGCTGTGAGCTGTGTGATGCCACAGCACTCTACCGAGGGCAAGGTTTGAGTAGCTTTTTTGCTTACTTTAGCAATAATCTCTTAGAAAGTGCAATGACTTACCCCACTCCGTGGCTCATACCTGCAATCCTAGCACTCTGGGAGGCTGAGGAAGGTGATGCGCTCAAGCTTACAAGTTTGAGACCAGCCTGAGCAAGGGAGAGACACTGTCTCCAAAAATGCAGCTGGGTTTTGTGGTGGGTTCCTGTAGTCCCAGCTACTTAGAAGGATGAGGCAAGAGGATCACTTGAGCCCAAGTGTTTGAGGTTGCTGTGAGCTATGACACCATAGCACTCTACCCAGGGTGACAAAGTGAGACTCTGTCTCAAAAACAAAAACAAAGTGCAATGACAAAGTAGCTGGGAGTAATCTTAACACTATTGAAGATTTATATTACAAGCCAGAGGAGGCAGCTCACACTTGTAATCTTAGCACTCTGGGAGGCCCAAGCAGCTGGATTGCTTGAACTCAGGAGTTCCAGACCAGCCTGAGCAAAAGCAAGACCCCATCTCTACTAAAAATAGAATAACTAGGGTGGCACCTGTGGCTTAAAGGAGTAGGGTGCCGGCCTCATATATTGGAAGTGGTGGGTTCAAACCCAGCCCCAGCCAAAAGCTGCAAAAAAAAAAAAAAAAAAAAAATGGAATAACTAACCTGGCATCCTGGTGGGCACCTGCAGTCCCAGCAACTTAGGAGGCTGAAGCAAAAGGAATGCTTGAGCCAAATAGTTTGAGGTTGCTATGAGCTTTGATGATGCCACAGCACCCTACCCAGGTCTACACAATGAGAATCTGTCTCAAAAAAAAGAAAAATTGGGAGCGGGGAGGATGGCTGGAGGGAGGGTAAATGGTGGGACCACACCTATGGCGCATCTTACAAGGGTACATGTGATATTTACTAAATGTAGAATATAAATGTCTTAACACAATGACCAAGAAAATACTGTAAAGGGGGCGGCGCCTGTGGCTCAGTTGGTAAGGCGCTGGCCCCATATACCGAGGGTGGCGGGTTCAAACCCTGCCCCGGCCAAACTGTAACCAAAAAATAGCTGGGTGTTGTGGCGGGCGCCTGTAGTCCCAGCTACTCGGGAGGCTGAGGCAAGAGAATCACTCAAGCCCAGGAGTTGGAGGTTGCTGTGAGCTGTGTGAGGCCATGGCACTCTACTGAGGGCCATAAAGTGAGACTCTGTCTCTACAAAATAAATAAATAAATAAATAAAAAATAAAAGAAAATACTGTAAAGGCTATGTTAACCAGTTCAATGAAAATATTTCAAATTGTATATAAAACCAGCACATTGTACCCCAGGATTGCATTAATGTACACAGCTATGATTTAATAAAAACAATTATATTATAGAAACAAAGTATCTTCTTGTAATCCAAGTACCCTGGGAGGTTAAGGCCGCAAGACCCCACCTCTATTAAAAAACTAGTGGGGGTGGAGGAGGGGCGTAGCACAGTGGGTAGGGCATCACCCACATACACCGAGGCTGGCAGGTATGAACCTGGCACAGGCCAGCTAAAACAACAATGACAACTGCAACAACAAAAACAGCCGGGGCAGTGCCTGTGGTTCAGTGAGTAGGGCACTGGCCCCATATACCAAGGGTGGCAGGTTCAAACCTGGCCCCAGCCAAACTGCAACAACAACAACAAAAAAATAGCTGGGCATTGCATTGTGGCGGGCGCCTGTAGTCCCAGCTATTTGGGGACTGAGGCAAAAGAATCACTTGAGCTGGCTCGGCGCCTGTGGCTCAAGTGGATAAGACGCCAGCCACATACACCTAACCTGGCGGGTTCAAATCCAGCCCAGGCCCACCAAACAACAATGACGGCTGCAACCAAAAAATAGGCAGGTGTTGTGGTGGGTGCCTGTAGTCCCAGGTACTTGGGAGATGGAGGCAGGAGAATCGCTTGAGCCCAGGAGTTGGAGGTTGCTGTGAGCTGTGATGCCACAGCACCCTACCCAGGGAGACAGCTTGAGGCTCTGTCTCAAAAAAAAAAAAGAAAAGAAAAACTAGCTGAGGATTGTGACATGAGCCGATAGTCCCAGCCCTCAGGCGACTGAGACAAGAGGATGACTTGAGCTCAATAGGTTGAGGTTGCTGAGAACTATGATGACACCATGGCACTTTATTCAGGGTGACAGAGTGAAATTCCAGCTCCAAGAAAACCCACCAAAAATGTTCTAAGAGGCATGAAATAATATTTTAATAAATTTTGATACATACGACAATCCCACAAGGAAAACCTGCATATAGTAAAAAATGTCACTTCCACACAAAACATAAATTCCAAATATATATGTACGTATCATTTATGATATATAATTATCTAAAAGTCTTAGACCAGGCGTGGTGGCTCATGCCTGTAATCCTAACACTCTGGAAGCTGAGGCGGGTGGATTCTGAGGTCACAGGTTTGAGACCAGCCTGAGCAAGAGCGAGACCCCATCTCTAAAGGCGCCTGTATTCCCAGCTACTTGGGAGGCTAAGGCAAGAGAATGGCTTGAGCTGAAGAATTTGAGGTTGCTGTGAGTTGTGTTGCCACATCACTCTACCGAGGGTGACACAGTGAAACTCTGTCTCAAAAAAATATATATATATAGTCATAAAAATATACTACATAATTAAATATGTAATACATAATTGTATACAATGATGATATAACACATAGGTGTTTATAATTAACTATTATAATATGTAATATATGTATGTATACTGTATAGAGCATTATATAACATACAGCACTTTATATAAATTTATATATGTATATATCTGTACATATATGTATATATCTTAATTGAAATCGAAAGAATCGTGGCTATAATCATCCCCTATACATCCTCAGCTCTCACCACATACTTAGCATCAACATTCTCCTATTGGTGGCAGAAAGTGAGGTCTCCTACCTAAAACAGTGTTCTCACAAAAAATCTCACATATCTTTATATACCAAAATATCACACTGTACCCCACAAATAAGTATAATAATTATGTGTCAATTAAACTAATCTTATTTTATTTATTTTTTCTGGAGACGGAGTCTTACTTTGTCACCCCTGGTAGAATGCCATGGCATCATAGCTCACAGAAACCTCGAACTCCTGGGCTCAAGTGATACTCCAGTCTCAGCTTTCCAAGTAGCTGGGACTACAGGCACCCACCACAACGCCCGGCTATTTTTAGAGATGGGGTCTCACTCTTGCTCAGGCTGATCTCAAACTCCTGAGCTCAAACAATCCACCCGTCTAGGCTTCCCAGAGCGCTAGGATTACAGGCATGAGCCACCGTGCCCAGCCTAAACATTTTTTTAAATCCTACGTTTTTGTTTTTGTTTTTGTTTTGAGACAGAGTCTCACTTTGTTGCCCTCAATAGAGTGCAGTGGCATAAGAGCAGAAGGAAACCTCAGACTCTTGGTCTTAATTGATTCTCTTGCCAGAATCGCTAAGAGTTTGAGGTTGCTGTGAGCTGTGACGCCACAGCACTCTCTCTATCTGGGGTGACACAGACTGTCTCAAAAAAAAAAAAAGCCGCCCCATTTCATTTCCATCCCCAGCAGAACACTGTCATTTCATTTGGAATGGCATTCCGTTTCGTGATGTGTTTCAAACAGAGTTCAGAATCTGCATCTCAGTTCAGCATAAATCTATTGAGCTTTAAAATGTATTTGAAGTAATATTTAAATAGGCATTTAAAATTATGAATTAGATGTTTTTAAATTTATGCATAGTAATTTTGCACTGTAAAATAACTCCCTCCCCATTCCTTGTCTGCCATTCTGAATGTGCTTATTAAAATATTTTTTTTAACATAAAAAAAAAATTGATTCTCTTGCCTCAGCCTCATGAATAGCTGGGACTACGGGCACCAACCACAAAACCCCAGCTATTTTTAGAGATGGGGTCTCCCTCTTGCTCAGGCTGGTCTCAAACTCCTGAGCTCAGGCACTCCACCTGCCTTGACCTCCCAGAGTGCTGGGATTACAGGCATGGGCCATCATGCCCAGCCAAATCCTATATATTTTATGATCCTCTGGTATCTTCTAAACTATATGGTAATGCTTAGAGACGAGGGTCACACTTTTTATTAACAATAATTCAGCACTAGTATTAGGGAGAAGTATTACTTGTTGGAGTCGTGTTGCCTGAATTGAAATCCTGTGTTCACTGCTCACTGGCTATCCTGGGTTAATTTAAAACCAGACTTGTCAACTCCAAAGCAGAGATGAAAATAGTCTCCAGTTCAAGCCTTGGTGTGTGTCACACTTTATGGGGGCAACACATGATTGCAAGAGGGACTTTACCTAACAATTGCAATCAGTGTAACCTGGCTTATTGTACCCTCAATGAATCCCCAACAATAAAAAAAAAAAAAAAGAAGAAGCAAATGAGATGTTACACACAGAACAGTTAATGAAACTAAATTCTGTAAGTATTAGCAAAACATTTGGAAATGCAAAAGTGATTTTATTTTGCAGTGTTTTGTGCCACTGGGTTAGGAAAAGGGCTGGGGGAAAAAAAAGAGTAATTGTCTTTTTTGAGCACTTCTGTGCACAGCCCACTTTATGACTGGGAGAAGAAAACTTGAAAGGACAGGACGCCTACAATAAGGGGTTCTTGTCTGTCTGGCTACGGACACTATCATAGATGATAGAGGGAAGAACAGGAACCCCCAGATCATAGTCACCTGGTGAAACAACCTGGGAAGGTCAGTGTACTGTTGACTCTCAGTATTTGTGATCAGATTGTGTCCAGGACACCTGGTAATACCAAAATCCACAAGTGCGGGTGGCGCCTGTGGCTCAGTGAGTAGGGCGCCGGCCCCATATACTGAGGGTGGCAGGTTCAAACCCAGCCCCGGCTGAACTGCAACCAAAAAATAGCTGGGCATTGTGGCGGGCGCCTGTAGTCCCAGCTGCTCAGGAGGCTGAGGCAGGAGAATCGCTGAAGCCCAAGAGCTGGAGGTTCCTGTGAGTCCTGTGACATCATGGCACTCTACCGAGGGCGGTAAAGTGAGACTCTGTCTCTACAAAAAAATAAAAAATAAAAATAAAATCCACAAATGCTCAAATCCCATGTATAAAATAGTGTACAGTCACCATAGTGGCTCCAATCTATAATCTGCCTTTTACTGCAGACATCCAACTAAGAACTATGAAGGGTAGAGAGAAAATTATTTTTCCTCCCTTACAGCACTCAACAGGAAAAGACCCTTGTTCATCTTTTTTTTTTTTTGAGACAGACTCTCACTTTATCGTCCTCGGTAGAGAGCCATGGCGTTACAGCTCATAGCAACCTCCAGCTTTTGGGCTTAAGCGATTCTCTTGCCTCGGCCTCTGAAGTAGCTGAGACTACAGGTGCCTGCCACAACGCCAGGCTGGTTTTTTTGTTGTTGTTCTTGTTGCAGTTTGGCTGGGATCAGGTTAAAACCTGCCACCCTCGGTATATGGAGCCGGTGCCTTACCCACTGAGCCACAAGCACCCCCCACCAGGGAAAGACTCTTAATCAAATCTCCCTTTCTTGAGTTGAGCACGCGTTCCCTTCTGATTCCTATTATAGGCAAAAAGAAACTGACTGACATTTACAGAGGGCCCACTATCTGCCTCGTGCTTTCATGCATATTAAGGAATCCCAGAGAAGTAGAGTGTTTGGCCCAAGGTCACAAAGCTGGAAAGTAGGGGTGGGAGTGAAGCTTTAGCATCTAGATCCCAAGCCCTACAATCTCTGCCAAATACTCTTTTTTTTTTTTTTCCAAATGAATATGAGATACCAGAAGTGAGGAAGACTCTAAGTGAATGCCAACATATTATTATACATGGTTTAATGCCATGCAGTGAACCCTCAGATCTCATTTCCTGAAGGGGAGATTATGACATACATAGATTGTGAATTCCCAATAAAGAGCCAACAAGAATGGCTCTCTCAAGAGAAGCAGAATAGGGCAGCGCTCATAGCTCAGTGAGCAGGGCTCCTGCCACATACACCCAGGCTGGCGTCTTCAAACCCTGCCCCGGGCCAGCTAAACAATAACAACTGCAACAACAACAACAATAGCCGGGCGTTGTGGCGGCAGCACCTGTAGTCCCAACTACTTGGAAGGCTAAGGCAAGAGAATCGCGTAAGCCCAAGAGTTTGAGGTTGCTGTCAGCTTTGACACTAGGGCACTGAACCCAGGGCGACAGCTTGAGACTCTGTCTCAAAAAAACAAAAAAGAGAAGCCGAAGAGTAGAGAAATTTAAATGCAAGGCTGCTCCCTGAATTTTCCTGGGTGGGATCGAAGAGCAGGGAAGAGATACCAGTGTAGCCCCCTCCAAAAACATAGTTTCCCACTATCTACCAGTGAGAGATATATTTGTGTTAAATAGTTTCTCCTTTAAAAGCAGTTATTATATTGTCAAGCCTCATTAACAAATCAATACGACTTCCTTTAAACAAAGGATCTATTTAGCTCTTAACTAAGGCTTTGTAAGGGTCCAGCTACAGGACCCAGATTTCATTTAGAACAAATTTATGAAACAAATACAAGTCTTCATTTATTAAAATTAAAGAAGGAGGCGGGTTTATTTATTTATTTATTTATTTTGAGACAGAGCCTCAGGCTGTCCCCCTGGGTAGAGTGCTATGGCATCACAGCTCACAGCAACCTCAAACTCCTGGGCTCAAGCCATTCTCCTCCCTCCGCCTCCCAAATAGCTGGGACTATAGGCGCCTGCCACAACGCCCAGCTATTTTTTGGTTGCAGCCGTCATTGTTGTTTGGCAGGCCCAGGCTGGATTCGAACCTGCCAGCTCAGGTGTATGTGGCTGGCGCCTTAGTGGCTTGAGCCACAGGCACCGAGCCAGTCTGGCTATTTTTGGTTGCAGTTGTCATTGTTGTTCAGCAGACCTGGGCCAGGTTCAAACCCGCCACCCTAAGTGTATGTGGCCGGCGCCCTTGCCAACTGAGCTACAGGCACTGCCCAAGGAGGCAGATTCAAAAAGATGACTGTGGCCATAGGTGGTAGAGAAAATGCACTGAAGGAGGATCAGCCTTCAAGTCTCTGGTTGGCCAGCAGAGATTCAAAGCGCAGAAGCCAACAAGCTACTGTCAAGGGCAGGCAATGTGCATATAGCATTTGCTTCCAGTCCTGGGTTATTAGTGTATAGATAACAGGACTTTAATGCAGGACTGGCTAGCAGCTCAACCCATCTCCTTGGCTCAGAACTGCCAGACTATAAATTTCATTGCATAAATAGCAAATGTGCTCTTTCTATAGATCCTACAGAAAATAAATAACAATAAATAATCTGTTCTAGTTCTTCTCCTTGACATTTTATTTATTTATTTATTTATTTATTATTATTTTTTCAGAGACAGAGTCTCACTTTATCACCCTCAGTAGAGTGCCATGGCACCATAGCTTACAGCAACCTCCAACTCCTGGGCTTAGGCTATTCTCTTGCCTCAGCCTCTCGAGTAGCTGGGACCACAGGCACCCACCACAATGCCTGGCTATTTTTTGTTGCAGTTTAGCCTGGGCAGGGTTTGAACCCACCATCCTCGGTATATGGGACTGGCACCCTACCCACCAAGCCACAGGCACCGCCCTATTTATTTTTTATTATTTAAAAATAAACTTTGTAGCAATTAATTCTATGTCGTATAGTTTGGTTTCAATCTCCTGTCCTCAAGGGATCCTTCTGCTTCTGCCTCCCCAGTAGCTGGGGCTAACAGGTGCACACCACCACATCTAGCTTTAAAGTTTTTTTGTTTGTTAGTTTTTGGAGACCGAGTCCCACTTTGTTGCCCTTGGTAGAGTGTGGTGGCATAAGAGCTCACAGCAATCTCAAACTCTTGGGCTCCAGCAAATCTCTTGCCTCCCAAGTAGCTGGGACTACAGACACCTGCCACAACACCTGGCTATTTTTTATTTTTATTATTTATTTATTTATTTATTATTTTTTGAGACAGAGCCTCAAGCTGTCGCCCTGAGTAGAATGCTGTGGCATCACATCTCACAGCAACCTTCAACTCCTGGGCTCAAGCCATTCTCCTCCCTCCGCCTCCCAAGTAGCTGGGACTATAGGCACCTGCCACAACGCCCGGCTATTTTATGGTTGCAGCCCTCCTTGTTGTTTGGTGGCCGGGCTGGATTCGAACCTACCAGCTAAGGTGTATGTGGCTGGCACCTTAGCTGCTTGAGCCACAGGTGCTGAGCCAATTTTTTTTTTTTTTTAGAGACAGAGTGTCAGTTTTTTGCCTTCGGTAGTGTGCCGTGGCATCACATTTCACAGCAACCTCCAGCTCTTGGGCTTAGGCGATTCTCTTGCCTCAGCCTTCCCAGTTAGTGGGGACCAAAGGTGCCCGCCACAATGTCTGGCTATTTTTTGTTGTTGTTGCAGTTTGGCGGGGGTTCTGTTCGAACCCTCCACCCTTGGTAAATGGGGCCTGCAGAGTACTCACTGAGCCACAGGCACTGCCCCTGGCTATTTTTTTACAGATGAGATCTTCCTTTGGCTTAGGCTAGTCTCGAAATTGTGAGCTCAGGCAATCCACCTGCCTCAACCTCTCAGAGTGCTGGGTAAAGTTTTAACTAAAAAAAGAAAAAGAAGGGCGGTGCCTGTGACTCAATGGAGTAGGGCGCTGGCCCCATATGCCGGAAGTGGTGGGTTCAAACCCAGCCCTAACCAAAAACTGCAAAAAAAAAAAAAAAGAAAGAAAAAGAAAAATGGGTCTGGCACGTTGGCTTACTTCTGTAATCCTAGCACCCTGGGAGGCCGAGCCTGGTGGATTACTTGAGCTCAGGAGTTCGAGACCAGCCTGAGAAAGAGTGAGACTCCCATCTCTAAAGAATAGCCAGGTGTTGTGTGGCAGGTGGCTGTAGTCCCAGATACTTATGAGGCTAGGTGAGCCCAAGAGTTTTAGGTTTCTGTGAACTATGATGCCAGGGCACTCAACCCCAGGGTGACTGAGTGAAACTCTCTCTCAAAAAAAAAAAAAAGAAAGAAAGAAAAGAACTCACAGTGTTTTATAGAAAAAAACAAACAAACAAACAAAAAAAACTCTATTTCCTAAAGAGGGGGTCAATAGATTAAAATATGAAGGATCCTTCTGTCAGTTAAACTTTTAGACAATATAACAAGTTCTTTGACTATGAAGTCATTGATTCCTTATCAAAAAAACTCAATTTAACACGACATCAGGGGTGGCGCCTGTGGCTCAGTGGGTAGGGCACCAGCCCCATATACCAAGGGTGGCGGGTTCGAACCTGGCCCTGGCCAAACTGCAACAAAAAAAATAGCCAGGCAATGTGGCCAGTGCCTGTCGTCCCAGCTACTCAGGAAGCTGAGGCGAGAGAATCACCTAAGCCCAGGAGTTGGAGGAGGTTGCTGTGAGCTGTGACACCATAGCGCTCTACTGAGGGTGATAAAGTGAGACTCTATCTCTAAAAAAAAAAAAAGGACATCAGAAGTATAGGCAACAAATTACAAAAATAAAAACCAATGTGTTTTATATAATGGCAAAAAAAAAAAAAAAATCACACAGAAGATGTTTGTGTTCTGGTCAAGCAAGAGGCTACCCTAGGAAAATGACTATTTGTAGTGAGAGAGAAGCTGGAACTCAGTTCTCTGGCCAAAACCCCTGTGGCTGATTCCGTCCTTGCTTGACCACTTACTAAAAGTGTATGTTGTAGCAGATCTTTTTATCTTTCTCTGCCTCTGTTTCTTATTTGTAAATGTGTAAGTTATGAATAAATCTTCATTTTTCCTTCCCCCCCCTTTTTTTTTAGACAGGGTCTTACTTTGTCATCATTGGTAGAGTGCCATGGAGTCATAGCTCACAGCAACCTCAGATTCTTGGGCTGGGACTATAGGCGCCTGCCATAATGCCTGGCTATTTTTAGAAATAGGGTCTCACTCTGGCTCAGACAGGTCTTGAACTTGTGAGCTAGGGCAATCCACCCGCCTCGGCCTCCCAGAGTTCTAGGATTACAAATGTGAGCCACCTCACAGGGCCTTTCTTCCCTTCTTTTAATACCAAAGTGTTAGTCTTCACAAATGCAAATATTTAGAGATTGCTATTTTCAGTTGCTTTCATCACAATGTCCTAACTTGGGTAAATCAACATGATGCAACAGGAATGAGACCTCCTTGGTCATTTACTGGGCTGAATTCTTGTCATAAATACCTACAAGTTCCAAAATGGCAAAAGCTATTCAAAAGATCTGAAAGCATAATAAATTCAGAGTAATGTTAAGTACAGTATAATAGATGTCAAGGAGACCTTATAGGATATTTGGGTACTTTACCTACCACGTAAGCCCTAATACATGTCTTTATTTTATTTGTTTGTTTATTTGTTTGTTTGTTTAATTTTGATACAGAGTCTCACTCTGTCACCCTTGGGTAGAGTGTCATGGTGGCATCCTAGCTCACAGCAACCTCAAACTCCTCACTTTAAGCTATCCTCTTGCCTCAGCCTCCCAAGTAGCTGAGACTACAGGCTCATGCTACCATGCTCTGCTAGTTTTTTTCTATTTTTAGTAGAGACAGGTCTTGCTCTTGCTCAGGCTGATTTAGAACTCCTGAGCTCAAGTGGTTCAACCACCTTGGCCGCTCAGAGTGCTAGAATCACAGATGTGAGCCCCAATGCCCAGCCAAATGTCTTTATACATACATATTTTTTAAGACAGAGTCTCGGGCGGCGCCTGTGGCTCAGTCGGTAGGGCGCCGGCCCCATATACCGAGGGTGGCGGGTTCAAACCCGGCCCCGGCCAAACTGCAACCAAAAAATAGCCAGGCCTTGTGGCAGGTGCCTGTTGTCCCAGCTACTTGGGAGGCTGAGGCAAGAGCATCGCTTAAGCTCAGGAGTTGGAGGTTGCTGTGAGCTGTGTGAGGCCATGGCACCCTACCGAGGGCCATAAAGTGAGACTCTGTCTCTACCAAAAAAAAAAAAAAAAAGACAGAGTCTCAGTCGCCCTGGGGTTGAGTGCCCTGACCTTGTATTTCACAGCAACCTCAAAATGATCTTCTTGCCTCAGCCTCCTGAGTAGCTGGGACTCCAGGCGCCCTCCATAATGCCTGGCTATTTTTAGAGACAGGGTCTCACTCTACTCAGGCTGTTCTAGAAGGCCATGTCTTTATGTTATTAATAAATATTACAGATGGACAGCCTGAAAGCTAACTACATGCCGAATCACTTAGGTTTTGAATAGGATGTGAAACCTCCTCAAAATCCTCCTGCAAGGTCCAGATCTGTGGTGGGCCACTCAACGTCTAGCCTGTGCACTAATCCTAAGGTACTGAACCATCAGGAAGAAGCCTCCACCAGGGCGCATTTTCACTCAGGTTTCCATATAGAACCACTTACACACCTGCCAAAACCCACCTTGGGAAACTGCCAAACTCCTCAAGGGAAAATTAAAAGAACTACAAATAACATTCCCTAAAAGCACCAGCATAGCTCTCATTAAATAAATGTTTTAAAAAATATCAACAGGAACTCCAAAGTTTTGCTAAACCTGGTGTCTCATGACTCCAGCTGTCCCTGTCACTTGCCCAAAACTTGGACTGATGACCTGAGGCTGAACCCAGGTGACTGGACCCTGCTATAGGGAAGAGAGGCTCACGGGTTTTAGGTCAATAAGGAGCTTCTTTTCAGCACGGAGGCATATGTTTGCAGTAAGTCTTTGGTGAAAGGAAGTGATCGAGAAGGTTGAAGAACAGTTACAAATTTTTACCATGATTTAATGGGTCAGGGCTTCAGAGAATGTCTTGATGATGTGAATAAAAGGAAAGTGGTCATGAAAGTAATCCAGATTTGGGCGGCGCCTGTGGCTCAGTGAGTAGGGCCCCGGCCCCATATACCGAGGGTGGCGGGTTCAAACCCAACACTGGCCAAACTGCAACAAAAAAATAGCTGGGCGTTGTGGTGGGCGCCTGTAGTCCCAGCTACTCGAGAGGCTGAGGCAAGAGAATCATGTAAGCCCAAGAGCTGGAGGTTGCTGTGAGCTGTGTGATGCCATGGCACTCTACCAGTAAAGTGAGACTCTGTCTCTACAAAAAAAAAAAAAAAAAGAAAAGAAAAAGAAAGTAATCCAGATTTGCTGAATCTCTTTCTCAGAATTACATAATCCAGGCTTGGCACTGTAGTTCAGTGGTTAGGGCACCAGGCATGTACAGCAGGGCTGTGGGGTTCGAACCCACAGGTCTGCTAAACAACAACAACTGCAACAAAAAAACTAGCCAGGAGTCATGGCAGGTGCCCGTAGTCCCAGCTACTTGGGAGGCTGAGGCAAGAGAATCACTTAAGCCCAAGAGTTTGAGGTTGCTGTGAGTTGTGATAGTACAGCACTCTACCAAAGGCTACAAAGTAAAACTCTGTCTCAAAAAAAAAAAAGAATTACATAATCCAGAACATTATTTGGAAATTAAAATTAGTTATTTCTAGTAATATTTATTTTATTTGTATTTATATTTTTTAAATGTAGTTTATTGTTCAGTGAGGAATGTTCTGTTACTTTTTTTGCAGTTTTGGCCAAGGCCAGGCTTGAACCTGCCACGCTGGTATGTGGGGCTGGTACCCTACACACTGAGCTATGGGTGCCACCCTAATTTTTTTTTTTTTTTTTTGAGACAGAGTCTTACTCTGTCGATGTGGGTAAAGCGCCATGGTGTCATAGCTCACAGCAACCTCAAACTTCTGGGCTCAGGCAATCCTCTTGCCTCAGCCTCCCCTGTAGCTGGGACTATGGGCACCTGCCATGACTCCTGGCTAGTTTTTCTATTTTTAGTACAGACCGGTCTTGCTCTTGCTTAGAATGATCTCAAACTCCTAAGCTCAAACAATCCTGCATCAGCCTTCCACAGTGCTAGGATTAGAGGCATGACCAACTGGACCCAGCTATTTCTAGTAATTTAAAAATGGTATATATCAATGCTTTCTTATGTTGTATTAAGTAACCGATTTCTTTATTTATGTGTGTTTTGTGTCTTCCTTCATAATAATGGAATTTTTTTTTATTACACGCTTTTCCTAAATCACTCAGGCTGCTTTCCTCTTTTTTTAAATTTTTATTTATTTATAAATAAATTAAAATAAAGAGTCTCAAGCTATTGCCCTGGGTAGAATGCTGTGGCATCACAGCTCACAGCAACCTCCAACTCTTGGGCTTAGGCAATTCTCTTGCCTCAGCCTCCCAAGTAGCTGGGACTACAGACACTCACCACAACGCCTGGTTATTTTTTGGTTGTAGTTGTCATTGTTGTTTGGCAGGCCCAGGCTGGATTCAAACTAGCCAGGTCTGGTGTATGTGTCTGGTGCCCTAGCCACTTGAGCTACAGGTGCCGAGCTTGCTTTCCTCTTTTCTTTCTTTCTTTTTTTACCAACCAGAATGTATTTATTTAATATACATCACAAGGGCTCAACAAGAGACTTAATTTAAAAAACAAACAAAACAAAAATACTGCCACAGCTCAAGATAGGGAGTCCTATACAGAAATCAAGGAAAGGACAGACCATTGAAGGAAAAAATAAAAACACAATATAGGAAGAGGCTGGCTAGCCCATGTCAGGGCTCCTGGCTGGATACCTGCTTTGAGTAGTTTCTTGCAGGTACTTTTTAAAAGCTGTGGGGTTTTTCCAGAGCTCAGCAGCACGTGTGTTCAAAGGGCTATCAATGTTGGGTTCTCCTAGCAGGCTCTGAATGGAAAGCAGGATGGTCCTGACATCATACAGGGCAGACCACTTGTCTTTCAGGATGTCCAGGCAGATGTTAACCTGGGTGTCCACATTGGGGTGGTAGCAGGGTGTGAGGAACTTCACCGTGGGTGCATTGTAAGGGTAGCCATTGCGGAACTCTAGGGAGAGCTTATACCTCAGGTCTTTATATACTGTGCCAGCTGCTCCATGGATGGTCCCTACCCATTTGAAAAGGTTGTCTGATTCGGGGAAAGCAGAAATTCCTTTGTCACCAGACATCACGAGGGTCATCAGCTCCTGCTGTATCCTTCTGCCCACGGGGCCCCGGGCGGCGCCCCCACTGGGCTCTGCTCCTTTAAGGCTGGGTCGCGGTTTTGGGAAGCCATCCCAGCGGCGCTGGCAGAGAAACAGAAACTCGGAAAACACCGCTGCAACTGCATTTTCTTTTCTTTTTCTTTCTTTTTTTTTTTTTGATACAGAATCTCATTTTGTCGTTCTTGGTAGAGTGCCGTGGCATCACAGTTCATAGCAACCTCCAGCTCTTGGGCTAGGGCGATTCTCCTGCCTCAGCCTTCTGAGTTGCTGGGACTACAGGCACCCGCCACAATGCCTGGCTAGTTTTGTTGCAGTTGCCACTGCTGTTTTAGCTGGCTGGGGCCGGGTTCAAACCTGTCACCCTCGGTATATGGGGCCGGCGCCCCACCCACTGAGCCACAGGCGCTGCCCTGCTTTCCTCTTTTCGTGGGTCTGACCCAACACCAGTCCATTTTAGACACACTCAATACCTCTGAATAAAACATGACAGAGGAGAAAGAAAAAGAGTGCAGAAGTCTGGTCTTCCCCAGTGCATGATGCTGGTGCCATGCCATTTTCCATACCTTTTTTTCCTGGGAATAGAGATGCAGGATGATATTTCTGTTGCTGACAACTCTTTTTCTAAAAAAAATTGAGATGAGTGACATTTACATAACATAACCATTTTAAATGAACAGTTCAGCAACACTGTCTAGTATATTTACAATGTTGTGCAACCACCACTAATATCTAGTGTCAAAACATTTTTGCCACTCCCAGAGGGAAATCCATACGCATTTATCAGTTACACCTTTTCCCTCCCCTGCAGCCCTGGTAACTACCAATATACTTTTTGTGCCCATGGGGCTCTCGTTGGGTTGCTTCCCCCTACAAAATCCACAGAGTTGTGCAGGTGGATGTGGCCAGCATCCTACCGACTGAGCTATGGGCACCACCCATTCTGTTTCTTTAATAAGAAAATATGGGCTCCGCACCTGTGGCTCAGAGGGTTCAAATCCAGCCCGGGCCTGCCAAACAACAATGACGGCTGCAACCAAAAAATAGCCGGGCGTTGTGGCAGGAGCCTGTAGTCCCAGCTACTTGGGAGGCAGAGGCAAGAGAATCGCTTGAGCCCAGGAGATGGAGATTGCTGTGAGCTGAGATACCACAGCACTCACCCAGGGTGACAGCTTGAGGCTTTGTCTCAAAAAAAAAAAAAAGAAAAGAAAAGAAAATATGGGCATGGTGGCTCACACCTGTAATCCTAGCATTCTGGAAGGCCCGAAGAAGTTTACTACCTAATCTCACCATTTTGAGACCAGCTTGAGCCAGAGGGAGACTTCCTCTCTAAAAATAGCCAGGCAGGCGGATCCTGTGGCTCAGTGAGTAGGACACTGGCCCCATATACCAAGGGTGGTGGGTTCAAACCCAGCCTCAGCCAAACTGCAACAAAAAAATAGCCAGGCGTTGTGGCAGGTGCCTGTAGTCCCAGCTACTCAGGAGGCTGAGGCAAGAGAATTGCTTAAGCCCAAGAGCTGGAGGTTGCTGTGAGCTGTGACACCACAGCACTCTACCAAAGGTGACAAAGTGAGACTCTGTCTCTAAGAAAATAAATAAATAAGTATAGCCAGGTGTTGTGACGGGCTATATATATGTATATAGGAATATAGGAATTGGGCTAAGAAATCAAGTTGTCACATATTTAGTAAATGAAATCAGCAGACTCCCTCTGGTCAGAACTGGGTCTCATGGCCACCCCTGCATGCTAGGAGGTTCTGCCCTTCCAGCCTCTGTAGTTACAGTCAGATCAAGGAGAAGAGAATTGGGATACCCTTAAAGTTAGAATAAGAAATGCAAATAATTCAATCATTTTACTTGGTTTTTTTTTGTTTGTTTGTTTTTTGTTTTGAGACAGAGTCTCACTATGTCACCCTCGGTAGAGTGTTGTGGTGTCACAGCTCACAGCAACCTTTAACTCTTGGGCTTAAGTGATTCTCTTGCCTGAGCCTCCCAAGTAGCTGGGACTACAGGCACCCGCCACAATGCCCAGCTATTTTTAGAGATGGGGGTCTCGCTCTTGCTCAGGCTGGTCTCAAACCTGTGAGCTTAGGCAATCCACCTGCCTCAGCTTCCCAGAGTAATAGGATTACAGGCATGAGCCACCTCACCTGGCCATAAATCAGTCATTTTAAAAAGGAGAGATTGGGGCAGGGCTCTGTGGCTCACACCTGTAATCCTAGCCCTTTGGGAGGCTGAGGTGGGTGGATTGCTTGCGTTCAACAGTTCCAGACTAGCCTGAGCAAAATCAAGACCTTGTCTCTACTAAAAATAGAAAAACTGAGGCAAGGGCGGCGCCTATAGATCAGTGAGTAGGGTGCTGGCCCCATACAGCAAGGGTGGCGGGTTCAAATATGGCCCTGGCCAAACTGCAACAACAACAAAAAAAATAGCCAGGCATTGTGGCAGGCACCTCCAGTCCCAGCTACTCAGGAGGCTGAGGCAAGAGAATAGCCTAAGCCCAAGAATTGGAGGTTGTTGTGAGCTGTGACGCTATGGTACTCTACCAAGGGCAACTAAGTGAAACTGTCTCTAAGAAAGAAACTGAGGCAAGAGGATAGCTCAAGCCCCAGTTAGAGGTTGCTGTGAGCTATGCCACAGCACTCTACCCAGGGTGACAGCTTGAAACTATCTCAAATAAAATAAAATAAAATAAAATAATAAAAAGAATATCCTTTTCCACTACTACTGCTTCACTTGACTAGCCTAAATAAATAAATAAATAAATAGGATAGATTGGGCTAGGCAAGGTAGTCCTGTAATCCTAGCACTCTGGGAGGCCGAGGCAGGTGTATTGTCTGAGCTCAGGGGTTCTAGTCTGGCCTGAGCAAGAGGGAGACCCCATCTCTAAAAAAAACAGTCATTGTTGTGGCAGACACCTGTAGTCCTAGCTACTGGGGAGGCTGAGGCAAGAGAATCACTTGAGCCCAAGAGTTTGAGGTTGGTGTGAACTGTGACATCATGACACTCTCCCGAGGGTGATAAAGTAAGACTCTGTCTCAAATAAAAATAAAATAAAATATAAAATAAAAATAAAAAGGAGAGGGCGGCACCTGTAGCTTAAAGGAGTAGGGTGCCAGCCCCATATACCGGAGGTGGCGGGTTCAAACCCAAACCTGGCCAAAAACTGCAAAAAAAAATAAAAAGGAGAGATTGACTCAGTAATACATAAAATGTATATAATTAGGCCACGGTGGGGTGGTGCAGGGATCATTCCGGGAGAATACATTTCTGAAAATATTTTCAAACGTGGGTGGCGCCTGTAGCTCAGCGAGTAGGGCGCAGGCCCCATATACTGAGGGTCGGGGTTCAAACCCAGCCCCAGCCAAGCTGGAACAAAAAATAGCCAGGCATTGTGGCAGGCACCTGTAGTCCCAGATACTCGGGGAGGCTTAGGCAAGAGAATCACCTAAGCCCAAGGGGTGCAGGTTGCTGTGAGCTGTGACGCTACAGCACTCTACCAAGAGCAACAAACTGAAACTCTGTCTCTAAAAAAGAAAACCAAAGGAAATATTTTCAAACTTTTTAAAAATGTGATTCTTTAAGGATGGGTGCAGTGGCTCATGCCTATAATTATAGCACTTCAGAGGCCGAGGCGAGTGGGTTGCCCGAACTCACAGGTTTGCGACCAGCCTGAACCAGAGTGAAACCCCACCTCTAAAAAATAGCTGGGTGTTGTGGCAGGTGCCTCCCAACTACTTGGGAGGCTGAGGCAAGAGAATGACTTGAGCCCAAGAGTTGGAGGTTGCTATGAGCTATGATGCCATAGCACTCTACTGGGGATGACAAAGTGAGACTCTATCTCAAAAAAAAAAAATACTACTTGATATTAGTAAGATATAAAGAAGACTCTTACCATTTACTGGTGAGGGACAAGAGAAAGGGAATAATCAAAGATCACACCTGAGTTTTGAGTCTAGATCAGGCGTCCTCAAACTTTTTAAACAGGGGGCCAATTCTCTGTCACTCAGGCTGTTGGAGGGCCGGAGTATAGTTTTAAAAAAAAAACCTATGAACAAATTCCTATGGACACTCCACATATCTTATTTTGAAGTAAAAAACAAAACGGGAACAAATACAATTCGCACCGCTTCATGTGGCCCGCGGGCCGCAGTTTGAGGACGCCTGGTCTAGATAATGGGAGGCTTTGTGTGACCATTATGGAAACAGGGTTTAGGTGGTTCAGGGTGTAGGAAGTTGACTTCGGGGCCAGAAAGGTGAGTTTGAGAAGAAGAGAGACTCAAAGTGTGGGACAGAGTAGGCAAGTCAGTGCCACTGCGGAGTGAAAGCCATAGGTCCAGCCTAGGGATCTGGACCTGAGAACTATCAGGTTGAGATGTGGTGTGAGGGAGACTTTGCTTACAGTGTCCAGGTAAGCTCTCTGGGGAAGGATTCAACTGAACAGATGCAGCCAAACCTTAAGAGTAGCGTATATTTGAGGACAGAGAGCAAAGCCCCTGAAGGCAGCAAAGCGAAGTCTTGAGAGGGAGCAGACAGTTCTATTAACCAGAGAGAAGAAAATGTCACAAATGGGTGGGGGCACTGTGGCCAAATGCCCCAGTGAGGTTAGAGGGAAGGGAAACAGGAAAAGTTTCTTTGTTTCCTTCTGTGGAGGGTGAAAGAGTGAGTAATGAGGAGAGGTGCAGATTCCCACCACCTGCTTACTGTGGCTGGGATTAAGAAGTGAGGAAAATCTGGAGGCGGTGCCTATGGTTCAATGAGTAGGGCGCCGGCCCCATGTAGCGTAGGTGGCAGGTTCAAACCTGGCCCTGGCCAAAAATGGAAAAAAAAAAAAAAAAAAAAGAGAGAGGGAGAGAGAGGAAAATCCCAGGGTAGCTCAAAGAAATGGCCACAAGAGAGTTTCAAAACAGCCAGCCCCTGACCCTGGTGGTACTGGGTGGAACATTTCCCTGGTTCACAAATTCTGAGGCCTTTCCACATGGGGTTTCCCGTGTGGTGCTGGCTATGGGGTTGTAATTCAGCAGTCCCTGGACAGAGCTTTACAGCAGCAGCTATCACAGAGTCAATTCCAAAGTCCACTCAGTGGCCAGCCTGTGAAAAGAGCAAATAAGCTGTGAGTGTTTTCTCTCAAATCCCATTATCTCTACAAAAATGACCTCTGGAATAGCACATTGAACCTCCTCTACACATTTTGGAAAGTGCGTACATAGGCTGTAAAGACACTGCAAGAAGATCGACAGTTCATTCATACTTTTAGAAAAGCTGGAGTCTAGGGCGGCGCCTGTGGCTCAGTCGGTAAGGCACTGGCCCCATATACCAAGGGTGACGGGTTCAAACCCGGCCCCGGCCAAACTGCAACCAAAAAATAGCCAGGTGTTGTGGCGGGCGCCTGTAGTCCCAGCTACTCGGGAGGCTGAGGCAAGAGAATCGCTTAAGCCCAGGAGTTGGAGGTTGCTGTGAGCTGTGTGAGGCCACGGCACTCTACCTGAGGGCCATAAAGTGAGACTCTGTCTCTACAAAAAAAAAAAAGAAAAGCTGGAGTCCAAACACAGTCTTTGCAAAAAACAAAGAGGAAAAAGACTTAGTAGAGTCAAAATGAAACACATGTAGGGAAGGTAAACATTATTTCCTCTACTCATCTTAGGTTCTTCCAGCGGGCGCCCTGTTCCGAGTGCAATGGTGTTTACAACTAATTGATCCCAATCAGTTACAGATTCATTTTTTCCTTCTCCACCCACACTGCTTCACTTAACTAGTGAACTTTAAAAAAAATTAGCAAGAGATAAACAGAAATCTATTAACATGCTCATCTTGCATGTATACATAGCAACACCCAGATAAGCAGACTAAAGTTTTGGTTAAAACTTGGGCTGGTGAAATAGCCGGGCATTGTGGCAAGTGCCTGTAGTCCCGCTGCTTGGGAGGCTGAGGCAAGAGAATCACTTGAGCCCAAGAGTCGGAGGTTGTTGTGAGCTATGCCACCATGGCACTCTACCCAAGGCCACAGCTTGAGACTCTGTCTCCAAAAAAAAATAAAAATAAAAATATTTAAGATAAAAAACAAACAAACAAAAAACCTTGGGCTAGCCTGCTTGGTGGCTCAAGCCTGTAATCCTAGTATTTTAGGGAGGTGGGAGGATTGCTTGAGGCTTGAGTTCAAGACCAGCCTGAGCAAGAACAAGATCAGTTTCTACACAAACAAACAAAAAACTAAGCAAACAAAAAGTAGGCTGACTAAACAAAAAAAAAGGAGTTTGGGGGCCTCTGAGAAAGCGAGGCAAGTAATGGGAAGGTGACCAGGGAAATAAAGTAAACAAAGGTTGTTTAGTAATAATTTTTATGCAGATTTAAGTCAGTGCCTTTCCCATTGATGGGAGTTGTTAGAATCCTCCTCTTCCTATAGGAAGAATTTCCTTTACAAAAGGAAAGCTTGTGCCCTATCTGTTTTTCTTGCATTTGCTGATTCCCAATGGCCTTTAGCTCAAAATAATGCATGTGCTAAAGAGGCATATTTTGGGGTGGCATATTCTGGTGCCCCTCATGCACACGAGATGAAAACACCCAGCTTTGTTAAGCTGGGACTGGCTGCTGGTGGTGATAGTGGGGCCTCCTGCAGAGGGATCTGAAGAGTCCATGGGATGGGGAGGGTCATGGGGCCAGTTCAGGAGGTGGCATAAGCATGTAAGTGGGGGTCCTTCAGGAGCTTGAAATTTCCAAGTTCAGCTGTTAGTGACAGCTACCATTAGCAGCCAGAGCAGAGGTTCTAGCAAGCAGTAACTCTAAAGGAAGTTGGTGGCACCTGTGGCTCAGTGAGTAGGGTCCTGGCCAAACGGCAACAAAAAAATAGCCAGGCATTGTGGCGGGTGCCTGTAGTCTCAGCTACTCAGTTGGCTGAGGCAAGAGAATCACCTGAACCCAAGAGCCCGAGGTTGCTGTGAGCCATGACGCCATGGCACTCTACTGAGGGTGACAAAGTGAGACTCTGTCTCTAAAAAAAAAAAAAACTGGGCAGCACCTGTGGCTCAGTGAGTAGGGTGCCAACCCCATATACTGAGTGTGGCAGGTTCAAACCTAGCCCCGGCCCTGCTGAACTGCAACAGAGAAAAAAAAAATAGCCAGGCGTTGTGGTGGGCACCTGTGGTCCTAGCTACTTGGGAGGCTGAGGCAGGAGAATCGCCTAAGCCCAGGAGTTGGAGGTTGCTTTGAGCAGTGTGACATCATGGCACTCTACTGAGGGCAATAAAGTGAGACTCTGTCTCTACAAAACAACAACAACAAAATTAAAGGAAGATTTAGACACGTGAGGGAGTAAGGCCCTGAAAATATAGTTGGAGGCCACGTGCAGTGGTTCATGTCTGTAATCCTAGCACTCTGGGAGGCTGAGGTGGACGGACTGCTTGAGCTCAGAGTTCAAGAACAGCCTGAGCAAGAGCAAGATCCTATCTCTACTAAAATTAGAAAAATGAGGCAGGAGAATCACTTAAGCCCAAGGGTTTGAGGTTGCTGTGAACTAAGATGATGCCATGGCACTCTACCCAGGGTGACAAGAGTGTGGGAGCTACAGATCATTTGGGTGACAGGATCTTTGAATGATACAGAGTGCTCATTACTAAAACCGAGGTACAAGGCACGATCATTATTCCAGGCAAAATCTCAGTATTGGAACCAAAGAATAAGGTCCAAGTGGATCAACCCACTTCCAACCCCACCCCAGCTAAGTAGGAAAACAAAGCTCCTAAGTATTTCCCCTGCTTAGAGGCCAGATTAATGGATTAACCTCAGAATCTGGTGTGGGTCAAGACCTACATACAGATGGGGACAAAGTATTTGGGACCACAACCAGGTCAGTCATTGCCAAAACTACATGTCTAGCTCAGCCCTGGGCATTGACATCCCATTTGGAATCTGAGTGAGCCAAGCCATTGTGGCATTCCATATCCTGCACACTGAATCAGAAATTCTTAGATTCCTTGGTCTGACCTTATGCCAGGAGTAGGATTTTTCTACAGTTCCAGGCAATTGGCTCCTAGGGCAGAAGCAGGGTTGGAGAAGAACTCAGCCTAGCCTGGGATCTCTCCCTCTCAGTTCAGAGGGGGGACAGATTCAGTCTCCAAAGGGTGCTCTCCCCGTCCCCATGCTCTTCTCTCTGCAGAAACATGATGTTAACCACTGACCTGAGGACGAGGATGACCAGAAGCCCCCACGCTGGATCATATTTTCCCTTTTTAATTAGAAATTCCACCTCAGTATGGCCAGGTTTCATTGTCTCCCTGAAGGCTCCAGCTCCCGTAAAATTTTACTTGCCAATTAAGTCAGTACTCCCTTATCTGGGGCATGCAAATCTTCCTACAAACCATTGACACCCTTCAGTCACCTCTTTGTGAATCAACTCAGCAGGAAAGCAGACTGTTAGACTGTCAGAGAAGCTCAAGGGCAGAGAGGGTTAGACACCAGTTAGAGGCTAAAGACAATCCTTCCAGACACATTAGCAGAGACCGTGGGATTGTAGGGGCTTTCGTAGCCTGAGGCTGAGCCCACATATTTCCTACCAAGTGCAAAATCACACAGAGACTGGAAAAAAACAGCGGTACAGTGTCGCTGTCAGTCTCAAACTTGTTTCTTCAAAACCTGGGCTCTACCACTGGGATTTTCACTGTTCTTTTACTCCACTTCATGGTTTATTCAACAAAATACAAAGGGAGTGACCAGCATGTCCTCTAGGATACTCCAGGACCTGCCAGTTTGACAGGGATTTGGAGAAAAGGACCCGAAGCAGGAACAAAATAAAACCTGCAATTTGCACACACCTCACTGGGCAGTGCTTGGTGTATCTTTGGCTCCAGAATAAAAAATTGAATAAGTTAAAACTATTCAGGTGTAGTGGAGGAGGAACTGAATGTCCACCCACTCTGTGAGTTTGTGGATAAGATCAGCATGCAGGAGGCAACAGAACCAGAGCCAGATGCTGTGTCAAATGAAAAAGTCTTTTTTTTTTTTTTTAGACAGAGCCTCAAGCTGTCACTCTGGGTAGAGTTCCGTGGCATCACAGCTCACAGCAACCTCCAACTTCTGGGCTTAAGTGATTCTCCTGCCTCCGCCTCCCAAGTAGCTGGGACCACAGGCACCCACCACAATGCCCTGCTATTTTTTGGTTGCAGCTGTCATTGTCGTTTGGCAGGCCCAGGCTGGATTCTAACCCACCAGCTCAGGTGTATGTGGCTGGCACCTTAGCCGCTTGAGCCACAGGTGCTAAGCCATGAACTCTTCTAAATGATCTGTGGTAGCCTCCACTTGTCTACGAGGGATATGTTGAAGACCCCCAGTGGATGACTAAAATTGCAGATAGTACTAAACTCTTTACACATTATGTTTTCGTATACTTATATACTTACAATAATGTTGAATTTATAAATTAGGTACTACAAGAAATTAGCAATATTGCTGGGTGCAGTGGCTCATGCCTATGATCCCAGCACTTAGGAGGCCAAGGCTGGTAGATTGCCTGAGCTCACAGGTTCGAGACCAGCCTGAGGCAGAGCAAGACCTCATCTCTAAAAAATAGCTGGAGGGCAGCACCAGTGGCTCAGGGAGTAGAGGGCCGGTCCCATATACCAAGGGTGGCGGGTTCAAACCCAGCCCCGGCCAAACTGCAACAAAAAATAGGTAGGTGTTATGGTCCCAGCTACTCAGGAGGCTGAGGCAAGAGAATCGCTTAAACCCAGGAGTTGGAGGTTGCTGTGAGCTGTGTGATACCATGGCACTCTATCAAAGGTGATAAAGTGAGACTCTGTCTCTACCAAAAAAAAAAAAAAGCTGGGCATTGTGGTGGGCATCTGTAGTCCCAGCCACTTGGCAGGCTGAGGCAAGAGGATTGCTTGAACCAAGAGTTTGAGGTTGCTGTGAGGTAAGATGCCACGACACTCTACCAAGGTGACCAAGTAACACTGTGTCTCAAAAAAAAAAAAAAAAGCAATTAACAATAATAACTAATAATAAAATAGAACAATTATACCAATATGCTGTAGTAAAATTTATGGGAATGTGGTCTCTCTCTCAAAATATCTTATTGTCTGCCTACACAGCTGACCATGTAACTGAAACCTCAGATAGTGAAACTCTGTAGATAAGGGGAGACTACTTTACTTGACAGGCATCTTTCGTATCTAGAGGAATTTTTTTTTTTTTTTTTTTTTTGGTGGTTTTTGGCTGGGGCTGGGTTTGAACCCGCCACCTCCAGCATATGGGACCAGAGCCCTACCCCTTTGAGCCACAGGCGCCGCCCAGTCTGGGGGAATTTTTAAAATATCTCTTCTGTTCCCCCTTTTCAAAATGGCACTTTTTTTTGTTTGTTTTATTTTTTGTTTTTTTTGAGACAGAGTCTCACTTTGTTGCCCTGGGTAGAGTGCTGTGGCATCACAGCTCACAGCAACCTACAGCTCTTAGGCTGAGGTGATTCTCTTGCCTCAGCCTCCCAAGAAGCTGGGACTACAGGCACCAGCCACAACACCTGGCTATTTTTTGTTGCAGTTTGGCTGGGGCCAGGTTTGAACCCGCCACCCTCGGTATATGGGGCCAGCGCCCTACTCACTGAGCCACAGGTGCCGCCCTAGGGCAATGTCTTCTTTCTTTTCTTTCTTTTTTTTTTTTTTTGAGACAGAGTCTCAAGCTGTTTCCCTGGGTAGAGTGCTGTGGCATCATAGCTCACAGTAACCTCCAACTCTTGGGCTCAAGCAATCCTCTTGCCTCAGTTTTTCTATTTTTAGTAGAGAGGGGGTCTGGATTTTTGCTCAGGCTGGTCTCAAACCTGTGAGCTCAAGCAATTCACCCACTTCGGCCTCCCAGAGTGCTAGGATTACAGATGTGAGCCACATTGCCTGGCCTAGGGCAGTGTTTTTCAAACTTTTTCATCTATGATACACTTGAATCTATAGTTAAATTTCCACAGCACACTTAAATTGTATTGATTAAAAAAAAAAAAAAAGTTAAAAAAATGCAAGGCCGGATACAGTGGCTCATACCACACCTGTAATCCTAGCACTGTGGGAGGCCGAGGCAGTGGATTGCTTAAGTTTAGGAGTTCAAGGCCAGCCTAAGCAAGAGTGAGCAACACTCCATCTCTGCTAAAAATAGAAAAACTAGCCAAGGGGCGGCTCCTGTGGCTCAGTCGGTAGGGCGCCGGCCCCATATACCGAGGGTGGCGGGTTCAAACCCAGCACCGGCTGAACTGCAACCAAAAAAAAAAAAAAATAGCTGGGCGTTGTGGCGGGCGCCTGTAGTCCCAGCTACTCGGGAGGCTGAGGCAAGAGAATCGCTTAAGCCCAGAAGTTGGAGGTTGCTGTGAGCTGTGTGAGGCCATGGCACTCTACCGAGGGCCATAAAGTGAGACTCTGTCTCTACAAAAAAAAAAAAAAAAAAGAAAAACTAGCCAGAAGTTGTGGCATATGCCTATAGTCTCAGCTACTTGAGGGGCTGAGGGAAGAAGATTGAAAGAATTTGAGGTTGCTGTGAGCTATGATGGAACAGCACTCTACCCAGGGTGACAGAGTGAGACTGTGTCTTAGGGGGAAAAAAAAGAATATACTTATGGTGCTTCATTAAGTAGTTATTAATAACTACCTAATATAACGGAGATGAAATAAATGAAATGCTGGATATATATTGCCTAGCAGAGTACTGGGGTATAGTAAGCTGTCAATAAATGTTAATTCTCTTCCTCTCCCTCTCTCTGCTTGCCCCAATATAAAATGACTCACACTTCCTTTACCATCCAAGAAGCTTCTTTTGAGAGAAAACACACACTACTCACATTTCACCTTAATCTTATATATTAATGCATGCTTGTCCTCTTTCTCTTTCAGTTTGTAATGTCTTTAAGGGTTAGAGACTTGAACTTTTAGGAGGCCAGAATAGTTTACCCAAAATATGCTTCTTTGGCATAAAGATTATTTTGAGCTAGTATTTAAGAAATAGGAGACACAAGAGAGACTCTGAAACAGAGTACAAGTTTCTCTTTTGGCCGAGTGTGGTGGCTCACTCCTGCAATCCTAGCACTCTGGGAGGCCAAGGCAGTTGATTGCTTGAGCTTATGAGTTCAAGACCAGCCTGAGCAAAAGTGAGACCCTGTCTCTACTAAAAATAGAAAAATTGGGGTGGCACCTGTGGCTCAGTGAGTAGGGTGCCGGCCCCATATACCAAGGGTGGCAGGTTCAAACCCAGCCCCAGCCAAACTGCAACAAAAAATAGCTAGGGTTTGTGGCATGTGCCTGTCGACCCAGCTACTTGGGAGGCTGAGACAAGAGAATCGCCTAAGCCCAGGAGTTGGAGGTTGTTGTGAGCTGCGACATTATGGCACTCTACCAAGGGCAATAAAGTGAGATTCTGTCTCAAAAAAAAAAAAAAAGACAAGCCTGAGTAACATGGTGATACCTTGGCTCTACAAAATAAGTTTTTAAAAAATGATCTGGGCACAGTAGCATTGAACATAGTAGGTTGTGGACATTCAGTTCCTCATCCCCTACACCTGAATGAAGCAGGTACACTGCTTGAGCCCAGGAATCTGATGTTGCAATGAGCTATGATGACAACACTGCACACTAGCCTGGGCAAAAGAGTGAGGCCCTGTCTCAAAATAAAGAACAGAAGAAAGGAAGGGAGGGAGGGAGAAAGAGAGGGAAAGCACTTAAATCTTCGCAGTAAATTTTACTTTTAAGATGCTTTTCCTGGTTACTGCCCGTTACTAGCCTTTCTCACATCTTTCTCTCTTGTTTCAGAGAACCATGATATTTAAGCATGAATTGAAAGCCACCTCTGAGATTTAATCATTTCTCTGGGTATCTCCCATTTACAGTGTAGGTATAGATGTTATTAAACTTCTGCTTGTTTCTCATTAATCTGCCTTTTTTACAGGGATCTGTCCAACTAAAAACTATGAAAGGTAGAAAGAAAATTATTTTTCTTTCCCTACAAACATATGAATAATTTTACCTTCCCACCGTTGGCTCCAATCTGACACACTTAAGAAGTACTTCTAGTTATTTGTATTTCAATATTGAATTTCATTAATGTTTTCTTCTTTAATTCCATTTCTGTCCTTTGTGCAGGTTTCTACGCACTCCATTTCCATTGTTTTAGTGGTTATTGTAGACATTTTAATATGAATATTTAAGTGTGTCTAAATTTAATAAGTATTTTTACTTTTCTTCATAAATAAAGAAAAACATTAGAATGTTTTGAGTTCACTTAAAAAAAAAAAAAGAAGAAGTACTTGTAGAAAGCATGAACGAAAGTAACAGAAGGAAGGAAGAAAAATAAGGCAACCTCAAACACCTGTGTTCAAATGATCCTTCTGTGTTAGTCTCCCAAGTAATTTTTCTACTTTTAGTATGAAACAGGTCTGGCTCTTGCTAAGGCTACTCTCAAACTCCTAAACTCAAATGATCCTCCCATCTCTGCCTCCCAGAGTGCTAGGATTACAAGCATGAGCCACAGCGCCAACCTCTCAATTGCTGTTTCAACTGAGGCAATCAACAGGATTGCCTTTTTTGTTTTGTTTTATTTTTGTTTTTGTTTTGAGACAGAGTCTCACTTTAGTAGAGTGCCATGGCGTCACATCTCACAGCAACCTCCAACTCTTGGGCTTAAGCAATTCTCTTGCCTCAGCATCCTAAGTACCCTGTTTCCCTGAAAATAAGACAGTGTCTTATTTTAAGGTGTGCTCCCAAAGATACGCTAGGTCTTATTTTCAGGGGACGTCTTATCGTTCCTGTAAGTAGGTCTTATTTTCAGAGGATGTCTTATTTTCGGGGAAACAGGGTAGCTGGGACTATAGGCACCCACCTATTTTCTTGTTGCAGTTGTCATATTTGTTTAGCTGGCCCAGGCTGGGTTTGAACCTGCCAGCCTTGGTGTTAAGTGGCTGGTGCCGTAATTACTGTGCTACCGCTGCTGAGCTACAGCTGCCTGTCTTCTGGCATGGGGGTAGCACCTGTGGCCCGTGGGTAGGGCACTGGCACCATATACCAAGGGTGGCGGGTTCGAACCTGACCCAGGCCAAACTGCAACAAAAAACAGCCGGGCAGAAGGCTGAGGCAAGAGAATCGCTGAAGTCCAGGAGTTGGAGGTTGCTGTGAGCTCTGACGCCACGGCACCCTACAAGGGTGATAAAGTGAGACTCTGTCTCTAAAAATAAATAAATAAATAAATAAATGTGGGATGGGGGTGAGGGGAGAAGACCATTTAGTCTGGTATAGAGAATCCTACCTGAATGCTGCTATCTAGTGCTCATTTCGAAGAATTACATGCACCGTAATTTGAAGTCTGACCCAGTGCTTCTGCTTTGTGGCCTGTCTAGAGCATGTAGTGTCATCAAAGCTCACAGAAACCTCAAACTCCTGGGGTTAGATGATCCTCTTTCTTCAGTCTCCCCAGTGCAGCTTCTACAGGCGCCACCACAAAACCTGGCTAATTTATCCTGTAGTTTTTTTGTTTGTTTGTTTTTTGTAGAGACAGAGTCTCACTGTACCGCCCTCCGGTAGAGTGCCGTGGCGTTACACGGCTCACAGCAACCTCTTAACTCTTGGGCTTACGCAATTCTCTTGCCTCAGCCTCCCGAGCAGCTGGGACTACAGGCGCCCGCCACAACGCCCGGCTATTTTTTGGTTGCAGTTTGGCCGGGGCTGGGTTTGAACCCGCCACCCTCGGCATATGGGGCTGGCGCCCTACTCACTGAGCCACAGGCGCCGCCCTGTTTGTTTGTTTTTGTTTTTTGGGTTTTTTTTGTAGAGACAGACTCATATGGGGCTGGCACCCTACTCACTGAGCCACAGGCGCCGCCCTATTCTGTAGTTTTTTTATAATCCTCTCCCTTAACTAACTATGCACTTGACCTTTGAAGATGCTGTGTCCCTCCTTAAGGACAAGTGATCTGGTGAGTGAGAAACAGATTTGAGGCAGCTTTTCCCATTCTCCCAACACTATGTCATATTAAAAAATTTCTTTCCTTTTTGGGCTCGGAGCCTGTGGCTCAAACGGATAAGGCGCCAGCCACATACACCTGAGCTGATGGGTTCGAATCCAGCCCAGGCCCGCCCAACAACGACGGCTGCAACCAAAAAATAGCCGGGCATTGTGGCAGGTGCCTGTCGTCCCAGCTACTTGGGATGTGGAGGCAGGAGAATCGCTTGAGCCCAGGAGTTGGAGGTTGCTGTGAGCTGTGATGCCACGGTATTCTACCCAGCTTGAAGCTCTGTTTCAAAAAAAAAGATATTTTTTTTCTTTTTAGGCTAACCTCATTGTCTTAATAATTGGATCTTTGTGTATAAGTAAAAAGATCTAGACCAGGGGTGTCTAACCTGCAGCCCTATGGCTGCGTGCTGATTTTCTGAGGCTATTTTTTCCTTATCTATGTCAGATATCATGAAAATTATCATGGACTTATTTTTTTTTGAGACAGAGTCTCATTATGTCGCCCTCAGTAGAATGCTGTGGCATCACAGCTCAAAGCAACCTCAAACTCAGGGGTGGCACCTGTGGCTCAGCGGGTAGGGTGCCGGTCCCATATGCCGGAGGTGGTGGGTTCAAACCCAGCCCTGGCCAAAAAAAAAAAAAAAAGCAACCTCAAACTCTTGGGCTTAAGCGATTTTCTTGCTTCAGCTTCCCTGGTAGCTGGGACTATAGGCCCCCACCACAATGCCCGGCTATTTCTTTTTGTTGCAGTTGTCATTATTGTTTAGTTGGCCTAGGCTGGATTCAAACCTACCCGCCTCAGTTCATGTGGCCAGCGCCATAACTACTGTGCTACGGGCGCCAAGACACCCCCCTCCCGCAAAAAAAAAAAAATGTATGTTTTTTTAGAGACTGAGTCTCACTTTATCTCCCTCAGTATTGTGCCGTGGTATAGTAGCTGGGACTACAGGCACCCGCCACATCACCCGGCTATTTTTTTGTTGCAGTTCGGCCAGGGCCAGGTTCAAATCTGACATCCTCGGTATATGGGGCTGGTGCCCTACCCACTGAGCCACAGGTGCTGCCCACAAAAACAATTTTTTTTTTTGCAGTTTTTGCCCAGGGCTGGATTTGAACCCTCCACCTCGGGCATATGGGGCCAGCACACCACTCTTTTGAGCCACAGGTGCTGCCCGAAGGATTTTTTTTTTTTTTTTTTGGCAGTTTGGCTGCGGCCAGGTTTGAACCCACCACCCGATGTATGGGGCCGGCACCCTATCCACTGAGCCACAGGCGCCACCCCCCAAAAAATATCTATTTAAAGCAAGTGTGAAACAAAGTTTATTGAGAAAGAGAGAGACCTTTCTCAATAAAAGAGAGCAAGATATAAGCTTACAAAGCAAGATATGTTCACCATAAACAGCAAACAGGCCTTCTTTGTCACAACAAAGTCACAACAGAGTCTCACTCTTGCCCAAGGTAGAGTCCTTGGTGTCATAGCTCTAGTAACCTCAAACTCTTGGGCTCAAGCAATCCTCTTGCCTCAGCTTCCCAAGTAGCTAGGACTACAAGTGCCTGCCTCAATGCCTGGCTAGTTTTTCTTTTTTCCTTAGTAGAGATGAGATCTTGCTGTTGCTGAGGCTGGTCTCCCATCCAAGTACTAACCAGGCCCGACCCTGCTTAGCTTCCGAGATCAGACGAGATCGGGCGCTTTCAGGGTGGTATGGCAGTAGACCCTGAGGCTGGTCTCAAACTCCTGAGCTCAAGCAATCCACCTGCTTGGGCCTCCCAGACTGTTAGGATTATACCATGCCTCGCCTGCCTCAAATATTTTTGATCTATAATTGGTTGAATCCAAGGAGGGGGAACCCACATATATGGTGGGTTGACTGTACCATTGTTTGGGGGTTTTTTGAGACACAGTCTTATTTGTCACCCATGGTAGAGTGCCATGGCGTCACAGCGCACAGCAACGTCAAACTCCTGGGCTCAAGCGATCTCTTGCTTCAGCCTCCTGAGTAGTTGGGACTACGGTTATCTGCCACAA
This sequence comes from Nycticebus coucang, assembly GCF_027406575.1. Classification (NCBI taxonomy): domain Eukaryota; kingdom Metazoa; phylum Chordata; class Mammalia; order Primates; family Lorisidae; genus Nycticebus; species Nycticebus coucang. The sequence continues at coordinate 72,027,101 of NC_069781.1, read as the reverse complement.
TGCCCAGCTATTTTTAGAGATGGAGGTCTCTCTCTTGCTCAGGCTGGTCTAGAACCTGTGAGCTCAGGCAATCCACCTGCCTCGGCCTCCCAGAGTGCTGGGATTACAGGCGTTAGCCACCATGCTCAGCCCTTGTACTTTTTTCTAATTGGAAAAAGTGAGGAGAGCACATCTGTTTTTCTTTTCTTTCTTTCTGTTTTTTTTTTTTTTTTTTGTGGTTTTTGGCCAGGGCTGGGTTTGAACCCGCCACCTCCGGCTTATGGGACCGGCGCCCTACTCCTTGAGCCACAGGCACCACCCTCTGTTGTTTTTTTTTTTTTTTTTCAGGGTCTCACATATTTATTACTGCACCAGCTTATTAGGGAATAGCACATAAATGAAGAGAAAACTCATTTTCCCAATGAAGTGTGGCAAATGTTCAACTGACGACATTTTCAGCTTGATATGGTAAGATGATGATAGTGACTGTAATATAGCATAAGTACATGCCGTCTCATGTGTAATTTCTTATAGACCCAGCTTGGTTCTTCTCCAGTGTCTCCTCTTCGAGTTGTACCTGATTTTATTACCGGTTTTCATTCAAATCCACTGGGGAATGGGACAATTTTGTTTTTGTTTCTTGGCCAAAAACCGCTTGATTCTGAAAGTCTTAGGAGAGGACATGGCGACAAACGAGACTACTCACACTCACCACAATGGAGAAGAGCCTTTTTTTTTTTTTGAGACAGAGTCTCACTGTGCCACCCTTGGTAGAGTGCTGCAGCGTCACAGCTCACAGCAAGCTCAAACTCTTGGTCTTAAGCAATTCTCTTGCCTCAGCCTCCCAAGTAGCTGGGACTACAGCTACAACGATGGCCATTTTTTTGTTGTTGTAGTTGTCCTTGTTTAACAGGCCTGGGACGGGTTCCAAGTCACCAGCTCAGGTGTATGTGGCCAGCACCCTAACCACTGAGCTATGGATGCTGAGCTTGCACACCTGTTTATTTGAGCATCTTTCATTCACCAGGTTGTACATGGGCCTACTCTATTTCAGATGTTCCTACAACTCTTGGAGTTAATATTATTCACTCCATTTTAAAGATAAGCAAATAAGTCTTGCTGCCTGTAGTTCAGTGGTTAGGGAGCCAGCCACAGACATCAGGGCTGGTGGGTTCGAACCTGGCCTATGCCAGCTAAACAACAATGACAACTGCAACAAAAAAATAGGTGGGCATTGTGGTGGGTGCCTGTAGTCCCAGCTATTTGGGAGGCTGAGGCAAGAGATTCACTTAAGCTCAAGAGTTAGAGGCTGCTGTGAGCTGTGACGCCACGGCACTCTACCCAGGGTGACAAAGTGAGACTCTGTCTCAAAAAAAAAACAACCATGGATTTCTAAGGCGAAATCAGAGCTCTAAAGAAACATGAGGGTGGCTCCTGTGGCTCAAGGAGTAGGGTTCTGGCCCCATATACTGGAGGTGGCAGGTTCAAACCTGGCCCCAACCAAAAGCTGCAAAAAAAAACAAAACAAAAACAAGAAACATGAAAGTCTTTACATGTTAATTGAAATAAATTGTATCACTGAGACTTAAACAAAGACTTTTAAATATCTAACTTGGAAACAATAGATGCTAAGTACAAATCAACTTGATTCAACTTTGTGAGAATTGAACCAGATATTAGTGATTTAAAGGGAAAGCAATCAATAAATAATATTATAAAATAATAACTCTCCCTAAAGAACCCTACATCATTCTGTTTGTGAGAACTAAAACTAAATAATAGGCTGTCATGTTGTATGTTGAACATCATAGAAGTTAAAATGTAATTTAATTTTATTTATTTATTTATTTTTGAGACAGAGTTTCGCTTTGTCACCCTCAGTAGAGTGCCCTGGCATCTTAGCTTACAACAACCTCCAACTCGTGGGCTCAAGCAAGTTTTTTGCCTCAGCCTCCAAAGTAGCTGGGACTACAGGCACCTGCCACAAGGCCTGGCTATTTTTAGAGACGGGGTTTTGCTCTAGCTCAGGGGTTTTCAACCTGTGAGTCGTGACCCCTTTCACAGGGGTCGACTAAATACATCCTGCATATCAAATATTTACATTATGATTCATAACAGTAGCAAAATTATAGTTCTGAATTAGCAATGAAAATAATTTTATGGTTGGGGGTCATTACAACATGAGGAACTGTATTAAAGGGTTATGGCATTAGGAAGGTTGAGAACCAATAACATTTTCATTGCCAATTACTTAATGACTCTTTATTCATTGTATATGTTCCTCCTTTCTTTCTTTCTTTTTTTCTTTTATTTTTGAGACAGACTCTCACTATGTCACCCTTGGTAGGGTGCCGTGGCATCATAACTCACTAGCTCCAGCTGGTCTGGAACCTGTGAGATCAGGCAATCCACCCACCTTGGTTTCCCAGAGTGCTAGGATTTTAGGCGTGAGCCACCATGCCCGGCCAAGGTAAAAGTGTTTTATGATTGCTATTCAAAGAGGTCCTAAGCAGCTCTGCCTTGGACTCCACTTCCCTCCAACTTTTGTGGGGCTGGATGTGAGTCCTTCTAGAAGTTGACTCAGATCCTTAAACTTGCTCATCCCACAACCTTTGTGATCCTTACAACTCTGTAAACTCTTTAGTCTCTGACCTGGTAACAGGGATCATAAAGACTTGGCACACTGCAGATCACAGTTTTAATTTTTTTTTCTTTTTTTTGAGACAGAGTCTCATTTTGTTGCCTTTGGTAGAGTGCTGCGCCGTCACAGCTCACAGCAACCTCCAGCTCTTGGGCTTAGGATATTCTCTTGCCTCAGCCTCCTGAGTAGCTGGGACTATAGGCGCCCACCACAATGCCTGGCTGTTTTTTCTGTTGCAGTTTGTCCAGGGCAGGGTTCGAACCCACCACCCTTAGGTTGGGGCCAGTGCCCTACTCACTGAGCCATAGGCACCACCACCCCTCCCCCCTTTTTTTTTGATACAGAGTCTCAAACTGTCAGTCTGGGTAGAGTGCCATTATGTCACAGCTCACAGCAACCTCAAACACCTGGGCTCAAGAGATTCTCTTACCTCAGCCTCCCAAGTAGCTGGGGCTACAGGCACCTTCCACAATGCCCAGCTATTTTTTGGCCTGGGCTGGATTTGAACCTGCCAGCTCTGGTGTATATGGCTGGCACCCTAGCCACCTGAGCTACAGGCACTGAGCCCATAGTTTTAATTTTCATTTAAATTTCCTTATCAGCATAACTTGGTTTATTTACTTTCTTTTCAAAAATTAATTATTTATTTATTTTTCTTTTGAGACAGAGTCTTACTATGTTGCCCTGGGTAGAGTGCTTTGGTATCACAGCTCACAGCAACCTCAAACTCTTGGACTAAGTGATTCTCTTACCTCAGCCTCCCAAGTAGTTGGGACTACAGGCGCCTGCAACAACGCCCGGCTATTTTTTTTGTTGGTGTTGTAGTTGTCACTGTTTGGCAGGCCTGGGCTGGATTTGAACCCACTGGCTCTGGTGTATGTGGCTGGCACCCTAGCCACTGACCATAGGCGCTGAGCCGGTTTTATTTACTTTCAGAGGGAATTGCTAATGTAACATTTTCATTGCCAATTACTTAATGACTCTTTATTCATTGTAAATGTTCCTCCTTTCTTTCTTTTCTTTTTTTCTTTTATTTTTGAGACAGACTCTGACTATGTCGCCCTTGGTAGGGTGCCGTGGCATCACAACTCACAGCAACCTCAAACCCATGGGCTTAAGTGATTCCCTTGCCTCAGCTTCCCAAGTAGCTCAGACTACAGGTGCCCCCACAAAGCTCAACTTTTTTAGTTGCAGTTGTCATTGTTGTTTGGCAGGCCCAGTCCAGACTCGAATTCACCAGCCTCGGTATCTGTGGCCGGCACCCTAAGCACTTGAGCTATGGGAGTCGAGCCATGTTCTTCCCTTTTGGTATCAACCAACTTGGAATAAAACTCAAGGTCCTGGTTTCTTGTACCCTCAATGAATCCCAAACGATAAATTAAAAAAAAAAAAAGAATTTGTAAAATTTAGCTTCCTGGGTCCTTGAACCTAAACAAAAAAATAATAAAACAAATTAAAAGTTTCAATTATTACACTAAAACAAAACAAAACAAAACTCAAGGCCCTAGAGATGGGGGATTGACCAAATTATCACTGTGTGTGTTGCTGCCTGTCACCCACACCAATCAACAGAGAAATGGATGAGAGATCAACAATTCTACTTTTGGGCTCAGTGCCCATAGCACAGTGGTTACAGTGCCAGCCACATACACCAAAGTTGGTGGGTTGGAACCCGGCCCAGGCCAGATAACCAACAATGACAACTGCAACAAAAAATAGCTGGGTTTTGTAGCTGGCACCTGTAGTCCCAGCTGCTTGGGTGGCTGAGGTAGGAGAATCGCTTGAGCCTGAGAGTTTGAGGTTCCTGTGAGCTATGATACCACAACAGTCTACCCAGGGCTACATAGTGAGACTCTGTCTTGAAAACAAAAACAAAAACAAAAACAAACAAAAAATACCAATTCTACTTTTGGTTGGCTACCTGTCGCTCAATGGTTAGAGTGCTAACCCCATATACTGAGGGTGGTGGGCTTGAACCCTGCCTGGGCTTGCTAAACAAATAACAAACAATTCTGCTTTTATTTTTTATTTATTTTTTTGAGAGAGAGCCTCAAGTTGTTGCCCTGAGTAGATTGCCGTGGCATCACAGCTCACAGCAACCTCCGGCTCCTGGGCTTAAGCGATTTTCTTGCCTCAGCCTCCCAAGTAGCTGGGACTACAGGTGCCCGCCACAACATCAGGCTATTTTTTGGTTGTAGTTGTTGTTTGGCAGACCCAGGCTGGATTCGAACCCTCCAGCTTTGGTGTATGTAGCTGGCGCCTTAGCCACTTGAGTTACAGGCGCCATGCCACAATTCTACTTTTATTTACAGAAAGCCAGCAATTTTGAGTTTGGCACCTGTAGCACAGTGGTTATGGTTTGGCACCTGTAGCACATACACCAAGGCTGGCAGTTTCAAACCTGGCCCGGGCCTGCTAAACGACAATGACAGCTGCAATAAAAAATAGCCAGGCATTGTAGTGGGCATCTGTAGTCCCAGTTACTTGGGAGGCTGAGGCAAGAGAATCACATAAGGCCAAGAGTTTGAGGTTGCTGTGAGCTGTGATATTACTGCACTCTACTGAGGGTGACATAGTGAGACTCTGTCTCAAAAAAAAAAAAAAGAAAAGAAAGAAAGAAAGCCAGCAATTTCAGAGAACAGAGCAGAAAGGGTATCTCCTCAAAGAGTTGTTCTGCACTCCTGTTTCTCTGTCATTATATTTGTCTTTATATTTTCTTTGTCATTATATTTGTCTTTATATTTTCACAGTGAAAGGAAGCATCAGCAATGTTATTAATGATCATAGTATATATTAAACAGATTCCTCTTCATGGAGTACAAGGTTACACAACATCCCCCTATCTTATAGTGGTTATATCTTCAAAGCATACTTACTCCAAACTACTTAGTATTCCGGGTCTGGAGTTGGGGCGAGGGAGGGAGGGGCTGTAGGTATCAATCAGTACTGGAGCTATCAAAGGAGCAGAGTGCATTGTTGCTCCACAGAGGCCGCATAGGCTATGGTTTCACAAAGTTGCTGTCTGTAAACCTATGCTCCCTGGATGAAAAGTGCCAATTCTGACTCTGCCCCTCCCCTTTTGCTTGCTACAATATATTGGGAACTTACCATGCAAGGCACTGTTCTGAGCACCAGAAGCTGTGGCATATTAAATCCTCAACATCATCCCACCAGAACAGTTTAGGTGTTACTCCCTTTGTACTCATCAGAAAACTGAGACTCATCAAAGGTACTATGCTCAAAGATACAGTAAGGTTAAAGATAAAACTCAAGTCCAAGTCTTTTCTTGAGAACAAAGTCCAGTTTTTTTTTGTTTTTGTTTTTGTTTTTTGAGACAGAGTCTCGCTTTGTTACCTCTGGTAAAGTGCTGTGGTGTCACAGCTCACAGCAACCTCTTGGGCTCAAGCGATTCCCTTGCCTCAGCCTCCTGTGTAGCTGGGACTATAGGCGCCTGCCAAATGCCCGGCTATTTTTAGAAACGGGGTCTCTCTCTTGCTCAGGCTGGTCTTGAACCTGTGAGCTTAAGTGATCCTCCCGCCTTGGCCTCCCAGAGTGTTGGGATTACAGGCATGAGCCACCGTGCCTCGCTTAAAGTCCACATTTTTTTTTTTTTTTTTGTAGAGACAGAGTCTCACCTTATGGCCCTCGGTAGAGTGCCATGGCCACACACAGCTCACAGCAACCTCTAACTCCTGGGCTTAAGCGATTCTCTTGCCTCAGCCTCCCGAGTAGCTGGGACTACAGGCGCCAGCCACAACGCCGGCTATTTTTTGGTTGCAGTTTGAACCTGCCAACCTCGGTATATGGGGCCAGCGCCCCACCAACTGAGCCACAGGCACTGCCCTAAAGTCTACATTTTTAACAACTATACTAACATTGTTTCTGCCATCAAGGAGCTGAAAACTTAATATGAATTTTTTTTTTTTTTTTGTAGAGACAGAGTCTTACTTTATGGCCCTCGGTAGAGTGCCGTGGCCTCACACAGCTCACAGCAACCTCTAACTCCTGGGCTTAAGCGATTCTCTTGCCTCAGCCTCCCAAGTAGCTGGGACTACAGGCGCCTGCCACAATGCCCGGCTATTTTTTGGTTGCAGTTTGGCCAGGGCTGGGTTTGAACCCGTCACCCTTGGTATATGGGGCCAGCGCCTTACTGACTGAGCCACAGGCGCCGCCCTTAATATGAATTTTGAAAACAGAACCCAAACGAGATACAAATGCATACAAGGCAAAAATTGATTTGATTCGTCTTATTCTCTCTTAATGTCTACCACATAGGAAGAGCTCAATAATTGTGAGATGAAAGTGTGTGTTGAAATGAGAGAAGCTATTTGAATGTGTGAGATACCTATCCAGGGCTTGCAGTGTTTGTCTCTGTGAGTTCTGTGGGGTACATTCAAAACTCAGGCGTTAGTACAATGGTTCTCAACCTTCCTAATGCTGCAATGTATTTTCTTTTTTTGTAGAGACAGAGTTTCACTTTATTGCCCTCGGTAGAGTGCCGTGGCGTCACACAGCTCACAGCAACCCCCAACTCCTGGACTTAGGCGATTCTCCTGCCTCAGCCTCCCGAGTAGCTGGGACTACAGGTGCCCGCCACAACACCCGGCTATTTTTTTGTTGAGGTTTTGCCGGGGCCGGGTTTGAACCCACCACCCTCGGTATATGGGGCCGGCGCCCTGCTCACTGAGCCACAGGCGCCGCCCACTGCAATGTATTTTCATTGTCAAAATGGGGTCACAAGGTTGCTGTGAGCTGTGACACCACAGCACTCTACCGAGGACGATAAAGTGAGACTCTGTCTCAAAAAAAGGGGGGGTGGGTCGCAACCCACAAGTTGACTGTTAGCAGGAAAGCACAGTATAGTCACCCAGCTAGGGTAACCCTCTTTAATGAGGTCAAGTAGCAAAAACTCAAAATTTAACTAAGTCAGGAATATGAAGTGAAGTTTGTTCTCTCCTTGTAGATTTGAATAACTTCTCCTTTATTTACCTCAGTAAAGGCAATGCCAGGTCTAGGAATGCAGCAACTAGCCTCCTTCACCTTTCCTCACTGCAGTCAGACTGCATGCCAGCCATTCCTGCCCCCATTTTGCCCTCCCGATGCCTTTTCCAGTGCTGTGCCTAACCCCTGACATAACTGGCATAAGACCCTTCTGCTATGGTTTATCAAATTTTGCATCATACAACAAACACTTCTCTTATATTATAAAAAAAAAAATCCTTAAAAAAATAAAAACAGGGCGGCACCTGTGGTTCACTGGGTAGGGTGCCGGCCCCATATACCGAGGGTGGTGGGTTCGAACCTAGCCCCAGCCAAACTGCAATAAAAAATAGCCAGGCATTGTGGTGGGCGCCTGTGGTCCCAGCTACTCGGGAGGCTGAGGCAAGAGAATTGCCTAAGCCCAGGAGTTGGAGGTTGCTGTGAGCTATGATGCCACAGCACTCTCCCAAGGGTGACAGAGTAAGACTATTAAAAAAAAAAATAGGGCGGCACCTGTGGATCATTGGGTAGGGCACTGGCCCCATATACCGAGGGTGGTGGGTTCAAACCTGGCCCCGGCCAAACTGCAACAAAAAAATAGCCAGGCGTTGTGTCAGGTGCCTGTAGTCCTAGCTGCTCGGGAGGCTGAGGCAAGAGAATCTCCTAAGCCCAGGAGATGGAGGTTGCTGTGAGATGTGTGATGCCACGGCACTCTACCGAGGGCAATAAAGTAAGACTCTGTCTCTACAAAATAAAAATAAAAATAAAAAAATAATAATAAAAACAAATAGGACAGGAGAGGTGGCTCATGCTTGTAATCCTATCACTCTTGGAGGCTGAGGCGGGTGGATCACTTAAGCTTAGGAGTTCATGACCAGCCTGAGCAAGAACAAGACCCAGTCTCTAAAAAAATAGCCAGGTGTTGTGGTGGGCACCTGTTGTCCCAGCTACTTGGGAGGCTGACACAAGAGAATCACTTGAGCCCAAGAGTTTGAGGTTACTGTGGGCTATGATGCCACAGCACTCTACTGATGGCAACAAAGTGAGACTGTCTCCAATAAATAAACAAATAAATAAATAACAAACTAAGAACACAAATATCTCACTCACAGTGCCTTCTTTTGGGCAATTAGACCTAGTTTCAATTCTTGATCTAGGGCCAGGGCTCACACCTGTAATCCTAGCACTCTGGGAGGCTGAGGTGGGTTGATTACTTGAGCCCACAAGTTCAAGAGCAGTCTAAGCAAAAGCAAGATCTCATTTCTACTAAACATAGAAAAACTGGGGCGGCACCTGTGGCTCAAAGGGGTAGGGCACCGGCCCCATATGTCGGAGGTGGCGGGTTCAAACCCAGCCCCTGCCAAAAACTGCAAAAAAAAAAAAAAAAAAGAAAAGAAAAAAAAAGTAGAAAAACTGAGGCAAGAGGATGGCTTGAGCCCAAGAGTCTGAGGTTATTGTGAGCTATGACACCACAGTACTCTACCCAGGGTGACAGCTTGAGACTATCTTAAAAAAAAAAAAAAAGCAAAGGCAGAAAAAACTTGCTGATATGATTGATGATATAATGAGGCTTTGGAATTGATTCAGAAGAATTACCTTTTCATAGTTCACCGCTATAAAGATGAAATCTATTTATTCTTTTAAAAGGAAAATATGATATAATAGAGAGACTTTGTGATTAAATTTTTTATTTTGTTTCTCTATTTTTTTTTTTCATTATTTCTACTCAGAAGCCTCTACAGATGTTTTATTTTATAGTTCATTACCTGGCAACTGCTACCCTGACAAGAGCCAATGGTAGGGTCCCTGGGATGCAGGGTCCTCTGTGTAAGAAAGCTTCTACATACAGAAAGAATTTGGCTTGCGTTTTGTCAAGAGGGAAAAAAAATGGGCCAGTGACTCAAAAAATCTTGTCTAAAAGAGCCATCTACTGTTCTTTTCTGAGAATATGTCCTAACACACTAAACCTCAGCTTTTTATCCCAAGCACTGTTTCTATTTATGTTTTGTTGTTATGCAACAAATTTTAAGACAATTTGACTACCACCCCCCACACACAATTTTATAAAAGAATTATGTTTTGAATTTTGTTTTAACCACATACATATGATACTGCCTAAACAGGACTTGGATCCTCCAGCCAATATTTCTAAAAAAATGATCCTGGCCAAGATTCCAGGAAATATGAAGTCTCATATTTACTACTTGGAGACACGAGCAGCTAGTAATAATACATGACAATAACATTCATAGGTAGAGGTGGGGAGGCATCTGTGTTTGTTCTCTTTGCTTTTATAGAAAAATTTTGATTTAGAAATATTATGACTTGTGGGCAGCACCTGTGACTCAGTGGGTAGGGCACCAGTCCCATATACCGAGGGTGGCGGGTTTGAACCCGGCCCCGGCCAAACTGCAACAACAAAAGAAATAGCCGGATGTGTGGCAGGCGCCTGTAGTCCCAGCTACTTGGGAGGCTGAGGCAAGAGAATCACCTAAGCCCAAGAGCTGGAGGTTGCTGTGAGCTGTGACACCACAGCACTCTGCTGAGGGCAACAAAAATGAGACTCTGTCTCTAAAAAAAAAAAAAAGAAAAAGATATACTATGACTTTCCTTCTACTGCGTAAAATAAGGACCTGGCATGAGAGAATGAAATATCAAAACAGGAAGAAGAAATACCTGAGTTAATTTATTTTTCACATTTCTACCAAGGAGAGATATTAACATATGCCGTAAGAACACCTAAAGTTGTTGGTTATTCAGAAAAATGTTTCTGTACATAAATAATTGAGGATTATTCAATTATTATTTTCTTTCTTTTTTTTTTTTTTTTCTTTCAAGACCGAGTCTCACTCTATAGCCCTGGGTTGAGTGCCGTGGCATCATCATAGCTCACAGCAACTTCAAACTCCTGGGCTCAAGCAGTCTTCTTGCCTCAGCCTCCTGGATAGCTGGAACTACAAATGCCCACCACCACACCCAGCTATAGTATATACACACACATAGCGTTTAATTCAACAAACTATAATAAATTTGTAGCATTCTAAGCTATTTTAAGAGAGGAAAATTATTTTATCTGCAAAACAGAGACTCCATTTTAAAACAGAGCTGCCCATCTAGCCCCAGCGAGAATGGCCCACATCACAAAATCTCAAAACTGCAGATGCTGGCGTGGATGTGGAGAGAAGGGAACACTTTTACATGGCTGGTGGGACTGCAAACTAGTACAACCTTTCTGGAAGGAAGTATGGAGAAACCTCAAAGCACTCAAGCTAGACCTCCCATTTGATCCTGCAATCCCATTACTAGGCATCTACCCAGAAGGAAAAAAATCCTTTTATCATAAGGACACTTGCATTGGACTGTTTATTGCAGCTCAATTTACAATCGCCAAAATGTGGAAACAGCCTAAATACCCACCAACCCAGGAATGGATTAACAAGCTGTGGTATATGTACACCATGGAATACTATTCAGCCATTAAAAAAAATGGAGACTTTACAGCCTTCGTATTAACCTGGATGGAAGTGGAAGACATTATTCCTGGTAAAGCATCACAAGAATGGAGAAGCATGAATCCTATGTACTCAATTTCGATATGAGGACAATTAACAACAATTAAGGTCACGGTGGGGGTGGAGGAAGGGTAGAGCAGAGAGACAAAGAAGGAGGGAGGGGTGGGGAAAGGAAGACCGGAGAGAGGGAAGAAGGGAGCGGGGTTGGACCTTGGTGTCTGCCACACCTTTTGGGGGCAAGACACGATTGCAAGAGGGACTTTACCTAACAAATGCAATCAGTGTAACCTAGCTTATTGTACCCTCAATAAATCCCCAATAACAACAACAACAACAACAACAACAACAACAACAACAACAAAATAGAGCTGCTTTCAGTTACACATTGCTCTGGTTTGAATGCTTATGTCCCCTCCAGAATTCATAGGTTAAAACCTAGTCCCCAGAGTGGCGCCTATGTCTCAAGGAGTAGGGTGCCAGCCCCAAATACGGGAGGTGGCAGGTTCAAACCCGGCCCTGGGCAAAAACTGCAAAAAAAAAAACAAAAAACTCTAGTCCCCAATACATCAATGCTGGGAGGTGGGGCCCATTGGGGTGTTAGGGCATAAGGATTTTGCCTTCATAAATAGATTTATGCCATTATAAAGTGCTTGGGGGGTGGGAAATTTGCTCTCTCTTTCACTTTCTCTGCCCTTCCTTCTCTGCTCCATAATCATGGCGGCCACTGTTATCCTAAATAATCATTACATGCCCAGTGCTGCTGGACAGGCCCTGGCAGGGCCAGATGAGCCCATGTGTCACCATCCGGAGTTGTTTATTCACTAGCAATGCCTTCTGTCATAGATAAAGCTAAGACACAGATGCTCTAAGGACCATGGTGCCTGTCAAGAACCCAGTACATTTTGTGCACTTACAAGTAGGGACTACCTATGGAGTTAGCCTACAGCAGGAATGCTTTGAAGCTAACCACTTTAAGATGAAGGGAATATTCTGTAACCTATGGGGGGAAATATGTTTAATGTATAGTATGATGATTAATAACATTGCTGATGCTTGCCCGTAGCTCAGTGAGCAGGGTGTCAGACACATACACCAAGTCTGGCGGGTTTGAGCCCGGCCTGGGCCTGCTAAACAACAATGACAACTCCAACCAAAAATAGCCAGGCATTGTGGCAGGCACCTGTAATCCCAGTTACTTGGGAGGCTGAGGCAAGAGAATCGCTTAAGCCCAAGAGTTGGAGGTTGCTGCGAGCTGTGACTCCAGGGCACTGTACTGAGGGCAGCATAGTGAGACTCTCTCTCTCAAAAAAAAAAAAAAAAAAAAAAAAAAAAAAAGTAACAAGGGAAATAGGACAGCAGAATAGTTTTTTTTTTTTCTTTTTTGAGACAGAGTCTTACAATGCCACCCTCCGTAGAGTGCTGTGACATCACAGCTCATAGCAACCTCAAACACTTGGGCTTAACCAATTCTCTTGCCTCAGCCTCCCAAGTAGCTGGGACTACAGGCGCCTGCCACAATACCCAGCTATTTTTTTGGTTGTTGTTGTCCTTGTAGTTGTCATTGTTGCTTTAGTTGGCTCTGATCAGGTTCAAACCCACCAGCCTCGGTGTATATAGCCGGCGCCCTATCCACTGAGTTATGGCACCACCAGCAGAACAGTTCTTTGAGGAAATATCCTCACTGCTCTTCACAATTGCTGGCATTTCTGTAAACAAAGTGAAACTGTTGCTCTGTCATCCACATCTCCTTTAATTGGTTTGGGTGACAGGCGGACCAACTCCTTAGTCCAACAACAATAGGAAGAAGTGTTCCTGAGTCTTGGAAGACACAGCCTTCAATTCACTGTGCTGGAATCAGAATCACCGAACCTACCTGTGTCTTGATACTGTATTTCTCAGCCTCCAGAACTGTGTGACAATAAATTTCTGTTTATACCAGTCTGTGGTATTCTTATATAGCAGCACTAAAAGGTTAAGACAGTTAAATTTTAGGATTTACTCAATGATTCTTGCTAGACTAAGATTCTCTCTCTTTTCTTTTGGAGACAGAGTCTTGCTCTGTTGCCCCTGTTAGAAGTGCCGAGGCATTAGCCTAATCCACAAGAACCTCAAACTCAAGGGCTAAAGTAGTCTTCCTTCCTGCCTCAGCCTCCCAAGTAGCTAGGACTACAGGCACCTGCCACAACATCCACCCAACTAAGGATTCGTTATTTCAAATTCAAATAAATTCTGTACTCCCTAACCTTAACTTTAGGCTTTCTTTGAATACATTAAAATTACCCTATTTTTATGTATTTCTAATTACTAAAAAATTCATTAATAGACATCTGGGGAACAGTTTTAGGTCACTTAATATAAATGAGATATTTTCTACTATAATACAAATCTTTTGGTGAGTAGCTGGGTGCTCCAAATATGACCTTCCTTTGGTGTATTCTGAATGCTACCAGACTTTGGTGGTAATGCATCACATAAATAAGCATATTTTGAAGCAAATTAGTAGGAGATTCTTACCAGCCACTACTTCCTGATACCCCCAGAGGAAGGAAATTTGGAAGCTTATGAGTCAATACGAACATGGTTTTTTTTTTTTGAAGATGGTTTTAAGTTGATAGTACATAGGGGGATTCCTGGGGGTACTGGGCATTCGTTTTTCAAATGGCCATGTTTTCTATTGTGCTTATATTTGTACTATGTGGTCCAGTGGAAAGATGTAGCCTGTATTTGGGGCTAGATACCTGGCAAGGCAGTATTTACTCTTAGACCTCGTAAGAGAGCCTTGAGCTTGGGCGGTGCCTGTGGCTCAGAGGAGTAGGGCACTAGCCCCATATACCAGAGGTGGTGGCCCTGGCCAAAAACTGCCAAAAAAAAAAAGAGCCTTGAACTTTAGTGGCACTTCCATATAGCAAATATGTTAAAAAACAAAATTTTTAACAAGTTTAAACATTGAATTGACTTTAAATGGAGATTTATTAATTGGGAAACACCTCATTTAAAGATTTATTTTTATTTTTTTAATTAATTAATTATTTTTTGAGACAGAGTTTCACTTTGTTGCCCTTGGGAGAGTGCTGTAGAGTCACAGCTCACAGCAAACTCCAGCCCCTGGGCTTAGACGATTCTCTTGCCTCAGCCTCCCTAGTAACTGGGACTACAGGTGCCTGCCACAATGCCCGGCTATTTTTTGTTGCAGTTTAGCTGGGGCCGGGTTCAAACCTGCCACCCTTGGTATATGGGGCCGGCGCCCTACCCACTGAGCTACAGGTGCTGCCCTATTTTATTTATTTTATTTAATAAAATTTTGAGACAGAGTCTCACTATGTCACCCTCAGTAGAGTGCCATGGCGTCAGAGCTCATAGCAACCTCAAACTCTTGAGCTCAAGCGATTCTCTTGCCTCAACCTCCCAAGTAGTTGGGACTATAGGTGCCTGCCACAATGTCCAGCTATTTTTTTGTTGTAGTTGTCATTTTTAGCAGGCCTGGGCAAGGTTCGAACCCGCTAGCCCCTGTATATGTGGCTGGCACACTAGCCACTGAGCTATGGGTGCCGAGCCTTTATTTTTATTTTTTCTTTTCTTTCTTTTTTTTTGAGACAGAGCCTCAAGCTGTCGCCCTGAGTGGAGTGCTGTAGCATCACAGCTCACAGCAACCTCCAACTCCTGGGCTCAAGCAATTCTCCTGCCTCCACCTCCCAAGTAGCTGGGACTACAGGCACCCGCCACAATGCCTAGCTATTTTTTGGTTGCAGCCATCATTGTTGTTTGGCGGGCCCAGGCTGGATTTGAACCGCCAGCTCAGGTGTATGTGGCTGGTGCCTTAGCTGCTTGAGTGACAGGTGCTGACCCTATGTTTATTTTTTCCAGGCAGAGTCTCACTCTGTCACCCTCAGTAGAGTGCTTTGGCATCATAGCTCACAGCAACTTCCAACTCTTGGGCTCAAGCAATTCTCTTTCCTCAGCCTCCTGTGCCTGCCACAATGCCTGGCTACTATTTTTTGTTTTTAGCAGGCCTGGGCCAGGTTTGAACCTGCCAGTACCAGTGTATGTAGCCGGCACCCTAACCACTGTGGGAGCTGACACATGGTCAGTGACCATTCTGCTTTTCCCTTCTATTAAAGTCTTTTGTCCCTGGACTGGCCTCTTCTCCTTTCTTGGCCTCTTCTCCTTCTCCTCACCCCAATTCTATGCCAGAACCTCTCATCTTTATGATGCTTTGGCTGGGAAACAAGGCAATGAGACCAGTGCAGGGACCACTCCAGACCCTTGATGCATCCCTCCTGAAGTCTACCATGACACATTAATTCCTTAGGACTCATAAGTTGGAGAAAGGGGTTCCTCCTCTGTTCATTTGTTCCTCCAAAAACTCCCAGCATAAGGTTGGAATTTCCTCCTCACATGCCATGGCAGTTATTATTCCATCCTCTCCCAAGACCCACTACTAGGCTGTCTTCTAAAAAAACGGGCAGCTGTATCTTTCCTGCCTTCTGTGTCATCCCAGCATCCTCCTTACAGATCTTTCAGTACCTGCAAGTCACGGGGTAACAGAAGCTGCCACAGACAACTGGGCCTTCCGCAAGAAAGGAGGAGCCACAAACAGATGGAGCTTGGTGGGCGCTCCTGCATTTGCTTTGAACTTTTAAGTACAAAACTGTGATTTTGGAAATCAAAGAACAGAACAGTCTTGGAGAGAATTGCTGGCCTTCTGATGACGTTTGGTGGACCTATCCCTGTCTCTGCATACTGGCTGACAGTTGACAGGTGGTTGTACCCTCTTCATATGGTAAAAGTCTGATAATTACTCTTGCAAACTTCTCCTAAAATTGTTATTTTATTTTATTTATTTTTTGAGACAGAGTCTCAAGCTGTTGCCCTGGCATCACTGCTCACAGCAACCTCAAACTCTTGGGCTTAAGTGATCCTCTTGCCTCAGCCTCCTAAGTAGCTGGGACTACAGGTACCCACCACAAAGCCCGGCTATTTTTTTGTTGGCCAGGGCAGGGTTTGGACCTGCTACCCTCGGTATATGGGGCCAGCACCTGGCCACTGAGCCATATGCACCGCCTCGGATGTTGTTATTTTTAATCTTAAAAATTAGAAAGCAGGGTGGTGCTGTGGCTCAAAGGAGTAGGGCGCTGGCCCCATATGCCTGAGGTGGTGGGTTCAAACCCAGCCCCAGCCAAAAACAACAACAAAAAATTAGAAAGCAAGCATTACTTATACTGATCTTTAACATACAATTGACAATGAAAAACATGTATATTGCACATAAATAAATATACAGAGATTGGAGGTATGTGATAAATTGTTTATACTGATAGGGATATATAGTCCAACATTTGGAAATGATTGGCCTATGGACAAAGATCCTTAGCATGGCATTCAGTGCTTACCACATGGTCATCTTTATGCCCTCACCTCTTTCCCACGTACATTTTTTTTTTTTTTGTAGAGACAACAGTCTCACTTTATTGCCCTCGGTAGAGTGCCGTGGTGTCACACAGCTCACAGCAACCTCCAACTCCTGGGCTTAGGTGATTCTCCTGCCTCAGCCTCCCGAGTAGCTGGGACTATAGGCGCCTGCCACAATGCCCAGCTATTTTTTTGTTGGTTTGGCCAGGGCCAGGTTTGAACTCACCACCCTCAGTATATGGGGCTGGCGCCCTGCTCACTGAACCACAGGCGCCGCCCTCCCACATACATTTTATTTCTTCAACTACACTGGATTGACTTGTACTTTCCTGCCAACAAATCCTAACCAAGTACCTACTGTGTGAGTATACCATTCTAGGTGCTGGGGATCTATTAATAAACAAACCAGTAACAAAATTCCTACTCTTCTGGAGCTTATATTCTAGTGGAATGGGATAGTCAAAGAATATTTTAAAAATAAACAAACTGAATGAATGAATACTACATTAGATCTCAGTGTTAGGGGAAAAAACAAAGCAGTATACAGGGGACTGGAACTAGTCCCAGCCCCCAGGGGCTAGTTTAGAGGGCTGCAGTATTACAGTGGCAAGGGTAGAGACTATTGAGGTGATACTTAAGCAAAGATTTAAAGGAGGTGATGGAGTTAGTTGGGTAGGTATCTAAAAGAAAGGACATCCTAGGAAGAGGGAGCAGCTTAAGGCAGAGAAGACACATGTGTATTCCTTGTCTGACTGAGGAATAGTTAGACAAGTGTGGAGGTGTGTAAGCAAGTGGGAGACAGAAAAATTGAGTAAGGTGGGGCACAGTGGCTCATACCCATAATCCTAGCACTCTGAGAGGCCGAGGCAGGTGCATTCCCTGGGCTTACAGATTTGAGAGTAGCCTGAGCCAGAGCAAGACCTCATGTCTAAAAACAGCCAGGCGTGGTGGCAGGCACCCGTGGTCCCAGCTACATAAGAGGCTGAGGCAAGAGAATCACTTGAGCCCAAGAGTTTGAGGTTATGTGAGGTATAACACCACAGCACTCTACTAAGGGTGACAAAGTGAGACTCTGTCTCAAAAAAAGAATTTAAAAAAAGGAGAGAGAAAAGATATGAAAAATTGAGTAGACAGAGGCAATGCGGGGTCAGAGTATTGTATGCCATTGGAAGGATTCTGGCTTTTAGTCACAGCCCTCAGAATGACCAGAATAGAGGACTGACTTATTTGACTCAGGCTTTAATTAAATTGTTCTGATTTCCATATTGAGAATACATTGAAATGGAGCAAGAGTGGAAGCAGGAAGACCTAGTAGAGGGCTACTGTAACATTCCAAGTGAAAGACAATGTTGGATCAGACCTGATGATGACAATGGAGGTGGTGATAAGGGGTCAGACTTAAAGGTTGAGCCAACAGTATTCGCTGATAGATTAAACATGGAGTAAGAGAGAAAGAAAAATAAGGTATGTCTCTGAAATGTTTGGACTGAACAACTGGAATTGCCATCAACTGAGACAGGAAAAGCTGACAGTAGAGCAGGATTGGTGGAAGGTAAAGACATGAATAGCTCAGTTGTACAGGTAAGTTAGAGATGCCTATTAGACATCCAGGTGAAAATGCAAAGTTCACTGGATATAAAAAGTCTATAAATCAGTGGAGACGTCTGGACTGGAGATGAAAATTTCAGAACCATCAGCATAGAGATGCTGCTTAAAGCCATTAGACTAGATGAGATTATGAAGGGCATGAGCAAAGGAAAGGACAAGGACAGAGCCCTGGCACATAGCTGAGGCACTTTCTAGACTTTTCTGGTCATAGCACCAATGGAATAGTGTGGTTACTGTCGGTATCATCTTTCCTTACCATGCTAGGAGTTTCCAGATAGATTCACTTCTCCAGTCACAGCACATCCTATACTTAAGGAGTGGTCCAGGGCAGGACAGCTTCAAATTATGTCAAAAGACTGGTTCCCAATCTATCATACATCCTGCCACCGACAGAAAAATGGCAACATTAATGACACACACTGGAGCAGAGAGGAGGCTACTTCTGGCTCTGAAGCACCTTGAAGGGTTGAGGGTAGCAATATCTTGGCCCATCTGTACTGTGACACAGGAATTTGGAAGATCCAGTCTAATTCTTTTCCTCTCCTTCCCCTAACACCTTCAGGGAAGTTGCTGGTAGCCTGGAATGAAGTGGGGCTGCTCCTTCAGGACGTGTCTGTGGCAGCCTGCAATTTCTGTCACTGTCCTGTGCACTTTGAGCTCATGAGTAAGAGGGAGCACACCTACTTTGGGAACATGGAGCCCCAGTATGTCACCACTTATGCCTGAGAAGCCAGTTGCTTTGGATCCCCACCCCACCTGTACTGCCCTTGGGGCTGGACCTCCTCCTGTCCTCTGCTTTGTTATGTGCCTCCAGCTGACTGAAGTCTATAAGTAAAAGAGCAAACTGCAGCACTTTTAGCTCTTTATTGGACAAAGAACAGACAACTGCACCATACTCAACTCCCTCCAACAAGTGGCAGATGCATGAGGAAACCAGATCACTTTTTGGCCTGACCATTCCATTTTACTGACAGGGAAACTGAGACCTAGAAAGAAGGAAATGCCCAAACACTATGCATGAGTCGCACAAAAAGCTGGGACACTTGGTAGACTTGTTAGAACTGGTTTTTCCTAATGAGTCAACAAAAACCCAGGGAATGACTCACTGGTAGACTGGACAAGGGGGCCCTGGCTAGCCCTTGAAGCCAAGAGATAGAGTTAGCCCTAACCAAACTGCCTGGAGAGAGGGAGTGGTTCCCCAAAACTGAGGAGGTATTTTCCAGAAGGAGGAATAGATATCTTCATCAATCCATTATCCTCTTTCCCGCACACAGCATCTTTTTTTTTTGGAGACAGAGTGTTACTTTGTCACCCTCGGTAGAGTGCCGTGGCATCACATCTCACAACCACCTCAAACTCTTTGGGCTTAAGTGATTCTCTTGCCTCAGCCTCCCAAGGAGCTGGGACTACAGGCACTCGCCACAACACTCGGATATATATGTGTGTGTATATATATATATATATATATATATATTTAGAGATGGGGTCTCACTCTTGCTCAGGCTGTTCTCAAACCTGTGAGCTCAGGCAATCCACCCACCTTGGCCTCCCAAGTGTTGGGATTACAGGTGTGAGCCATGGTGCCTGGCCCCCTTCACACAGCATCTTATAGAATAAGACTCACCAGCCCTGTTTTCCAAAGTGATAAAAGAGGGCTTGGCTATAGCAGGTGTCATATCCAGAACCAACCTTTCTAGGTCATAGTACACAGAAACATGTGCATAGCACAGCTGGACTAATGACATTGCTTGCCTAGGAAGCAATGTTCCCTGAGACTTGTGTGATCCCATGTTCTGCCCGGAAATTCTGAGGGACAAGGGCTCTATTTCTTTCCACCCTGTAACCCATTTGTGGCAGCTATGGAACACATTCATTGGGAAGTTGTGGTTTAGGGCTAAATAATCTGGCTCGGCGCCTGTAGCTCAAGCGGCTAAGGCACCAGCCACATACACCAGAGCTGGCAGGTACGAATCCAGCCCAGGTCTGCCAAACAACAGTGACAATTACAACCAAAAAACAGCTGGGCATTGTGGTGGGCGCCTGTAGTCCCAGCTACTTGGGAGGTTGAAGCAAGAGAATTGCTTAAGCCCAAGGGTTTGAGGTTGCTGTGAGCTGTGACGCCACAACACTCTACCCAGGGCAACAGCTTGAGGCTGTCTCAAAAAAGAAAGACTAAACAATCCATCTCCCTTGCTGATCTAATCTCAGCTGTGCAGAGAACCCCTACAGCCAAGCAGAGCCCTTTATGGTAAGTACCACTCCTCCCTCTTCCCCTCTCCCTAGGAGTTATATCATCAGGCTATAGGCAGCTGGCAAACCAACTATTGAGACAGCTTTTCTAATTCAACTTGATGGAGTAAATGTCCATTGCATGTAGTACCCTGAAACAAAGACAAGGACTTTATACATAAATACATTTCCCATCAAGGACAGAAAGAGTTCAAAAATCATAACTTCCTGAGGCAGCTGATTCCCATGTACTTGTGACAGGAAGGTATGTCACAAGATTAAGGCATAATTAAGCTTCACCAACAAGGAGCTAGGCAGGAAGTGAGAGGAAGAGAAGGCTTAGAGGAGGAGGAGAAAGAGGAAGAAAAAGGAAAAGAGGGGGAAGAGGACAAAGAGCCCTGGATGCAGCACTGGCAGCTCAGGAGGAGAGCTGGCCTCAGATCATGTTCAGGGGTGACCATGCTGGACATCTCAAGGCCTCATTGGTTTAGCTGGATCCTTTCCAGAGGAAAAAGTTGCAGCGAGAGGAGAGGTCACTGGGTGGACCTTGAGGTCTGGCACACATGTAGAAGCAGCGGCCCAGGTTGGGTCCTGGCTTCTTCACAGTACGCATCACACATGGCTCCCTGTGGCCACCACAGAGGGGTGTGGGCATGGGACCCCCCAGCACAGATTTCCAGAAGGAAGTTCGTACCTCCTTCTCATCTTTGGCTTCTGAAGTCTTGGCCTGCTCCTCTGCCACTTTGGTTGTTGCCTCCTCTTCCAAAGTCTTTGGGGTAATAAGGGCACCCATGAGTGGCAGGCTAGGCAACTCTAAGTGAGGAGAGGCTTTGGGACGGCAGGAGGAAGGCTGGAAGTAGCTCTTCAGATTTTTCTGGCCTCTGCTGGAGCCAGCCTGACTGGGCCGAGACCTAGTTGAGCGTAGGTAGCCTTTGTTTTGGCATTTCTGCACCCGGGTTTGATCGCTGAGTTGCAGTGCTGACTGCTCCAAAACAGGATCTTGTTCAAGAGGAACTAGGAAGCGAAGGATCTTGAGCTGGGTGCCTGCAAACTCAGGGAGGAAGCGGGTACACAGAGGTGGGCACTGTTTTGCAGGCACAGGGGACACATTTAAGACTGCACCCACAGGGCAGTGATCAGAGCCCATCACCTCATGCAGCAGAAAGGAGGCCTGGAAAGTGTCTATGACCAGAGTCCTGTCACCCAGCACATAGTCAAGTCGGGAACCATAGTTGAGATGGCGGGCACCAGTTACCACTGACCAGCAGGTGAAGGCCCTTTTCTGCTTTGGTTGGAAGTAGCGGTAGCTATCAATGAAGGGCCCTAAATGGGAGCCAGACTGGCAGTCCAGGTTATTGAGCAAGCCATCCATCCATTTCCGTCCTGGGTCCTCTTCAAAACTTTCCAAGTTGACTGCGTCCCAGTGGTCAATGGGGCGGTGGGCTGTGTTCAGGTCACCTAGAATGATCACATGGCTGCCAGCTGCTAGGAGGGCTTCTGCTCGGATCTGCAGCAAGCGATAGAAGCGCATCTTAAAGGCCAACCGCTCAGGCTTCCCAGGGTCCACACGAGGGCAGTACACGTTGATTAGCGTCAAGGTCCTCTCCTTCCCTTGCCCTGTATGGATCTTGTGCTGTGTCAGGAGGGCCCGGCCCTCACTATCCAGATCCCGGAGTTCCTCTTGGGTGAACTCATCCATATTTCCATAGCAACCCACGTCCCCTTTCTGAGTGGCAAACAGGCCACTCAGACCTTCTTCAGCCGCCACTGGAGTAGCACAGTCCTTACAGAAGGTGGCTACACCAGAATAGCCACTACGATTGCGGCTGAAGCTGAAATAGGAGTTATAGCCCTCAACGATAGCCAAAGGC
The DNA here is from genome assembly GCF_027406575.1 of Nycticebus coucang. Classification (NCBI taxonomy): domain Eukaryota; kingdom Metazoa; phylum Chordata; class Mammalia; order Primates; family Lorisidae; genus Nycticebus; species Nycticebus coucang. Next base: position 72,004,872 of record NC_069781.1, on the reverse strand, counting down.
TCTGTCAGTACATCCCTGGTAACTTTGGTTTCCTGGAGACAGATAATATCAGCATTCAGCTCGTCCAAAATGCGCCCGATGGCCTTGGCGGCACACTTACTGGATTCCCGGTGTACCTCACCCTGCAGGGGGCTCCGAATTCCGTTGATGTTCCAGCTCACCACGCGCAACATCCTCGCAAACGATAACACCTACCAGTCCGCACCAACTGAGGTCCAAAGCAGCAAAGAGCCTGCTGATCCGAAGTCCGCCATGTCCCACCTCCCGCGCGCGTTTGCGCAGCCGTTCCCGCGCGCCCTACGAAACTCACGCAGGGCGGGGCTTCGAGCTTCTCAGCTCTCATTGGCGGGATGGACGCTGACGGGAGAGAACGCCTAGAAGGGATCAATGGCGTCTGGAAAGTCTCCGTTTGGGCTCTTGCTCTTCTGGCCACACATTAGTTGAGACAGCTGAAACAGCGTTTTTCCTCTCCTCAGAAGTTCCCTTTGTGCTTCCACCTATTTACAAGTGGGATTATGTCACTTTTTAAATTGTGGAACCTCGAGCGGAACAGCGGAGCAGCCGAAGCCCCGCCCCCAGCGCCGGACTGCTCTCCCTGGCACTGGTTGTTGAATGCTGAAATGGTGGTAGTGTGCCTGAGAGTCTCTAGCATAACTGCTCGACTTTGTTGTTGTTACAACCATAAATAACACAGAAATAAACAGGAATGCCTATATTCCAGGGAACGTTTATTTCCAAACATGACAGAACAGGTTTGGCCCGACGCTGTAGTTAACGGACTCCTGGTTTAAATCATTACTGTCAACAGAACTCAAATAATGCTAAAATATACATATATATATATTTTGTAGAGACAGAGTCTCACTGTACCGCCGTCGGGTAGAGTGCCGTGACGTCACACGGCTCACAGCAACCTCCAACTCCTGGGCTTAAGCGATTCTCTTGCCTCAGCCTCCGGAGCAGCTGGGACTACAGGCACCCGCCACAACTTGGTCGGGGCTGGGTTTGAACCCGCCACCCTCGGCATATGGGGCCGGCGCCCTACTCATTGAGCCACAGGCGCCGCCCAATGCTAAAATATTAATTGTAACAACATAATTCGTATTTCGCTGAAATGAGGGCAAACAAGGAAATAAAAAATTAACTTAGGAATTATGTGTCTTAATTTCATTACTCTTCCAAACATCATCAGCCCATAAATAGAATGCTCGAACAGGTTTGCAATATTAAATTTTCTTTGATACCTTCTAAGAAAAACAGCTTTTTTTTTTTTTGAGACAGAGTCTCACTTTGTTGTCCTCAGTAGAGTGCCGTTCAGTCACAGCAAACCCAAACTCCTGGGCTCAAGCAATTCTCTTACCTCAGCCTCCAAAGTAGCTGGTGCCTGCCACATGCCTGCCACATGCCCAGCTATTTCTGGAGACGAGGTCTCACTCTGGCTCAGGCTGGTCTCCGACTTGAGAGCTCAGGCAATCCACCCGCCTTGGCCTCCCAGAGTGCTAGGATTACAGGCATGAGCCAGCATGCCTGGCCCCCAAAATAGCTCCTTTCTTAAATTTTCCTCAAAGTATTCACACTTGAAGCTGGTCGAGGTGGCTCAGGCCTGTAATCCCAGCACTCTGGGGGGCTGAGGTGGGTGGATTGCCTGAGCGCTCAAGTTGGAGACCAGCCTGAGCAAAAAGTGAGAGTCTGTCTGTACTAAAAATAGAAAAAAGGAGGCAAGAGGATCCTGTGAGCCCAAGAGTTGGAGGTTGCTATGACCTATGACCCCTCAGCACTCTACCCAGGGCAACAGCTTAAGACTCTGTCTCAAAAAACAAAAAACAAAATCATTCACATTTGAATGAATGCCAGCTTTTCCTGCTAGAACCATGACTGATAGTAATCAGACCATTCTAGGCCTTGAAGGCCTTTATAAACTTTATGGCTTTTAATCTGCATGAAATCAGAAGCCATTATAGTTTTTGGTGCAGAGTGATACAATCTGATTTAGCTTTTAAAATAATCATTCATGTTGCTGTGTTGAGACTAGGAGGAAGGGGAGAAACAGAGGCATCTGTTAGGGGCTCCTACAGTAATAATCCATCTAAGGTGTTAGCTGTGAAAGTGGTTGAGAAAAGGTCAAACTTAGAACATATTTTATTGATGGTTATTTTTATTATTATTATTTTTTTATTTTTCGATTGAGATTCAATGATAGAAGTAGAAATTTTCTTTTTTTTTTTTTTTTTGGGTTTTTGGCCAGGGCTGGGTTTGAACCCGCCACCTCCGGCATATGGGACCGGCACCCTACTCCTTGAGCCACAGGCGCCGCCCTAGAACATATTTTAAGGGTAGAACCAACATGATGTCTTGATGACTGAATGTTGGATTAGAGAAAGAAAGCAGATTTTGGCCTAAACAACTAGCAGGATGGAATTGCTATCCTTTGTTGCAGTTCGGCCAGAGCTGGGTTTGAACCTACCACCGTCTGGTATATGGGGCTGGCACCCTACTTACTGAGCCACAGGCACCACCCAAGGAATTGCTATCCTTTGTGATGTGGAGGGCCATGGTAGAGCAGGCTTAGGGAGAAAGATCATGAGTTCAGTATTAAAACATTAATTTTCAGGGCAGCGCCTGTGGCTCAGTGAGTAGGACGCCGGCCCCATATGCCGAGGGTGGTGGGTTCAAACCCAGCCCCGGCCAAACTGCAACAACAACAACAACAACAAAAAAAAAAAATAGCTGGGCGTTGTGGCGGGCGCCTGTAGTCCCAGCTGCTCGGGAGGCTGAGGCAAGAGAATCACATAAGCCCAAGAGCTGGAGGTTGCTGTGAGCCGTGTGACGCCACTGAACTCTCAGAACTCTACCGAGGGCAGTAAAGTGAAACTCTGTCTCTACAAAAAACAACAACAACAAAAAAAAACACATTAATTTTCAGACGTTTGTTTGTTTGTTTGTTTGTTTGTTTGTTGAGACAGAGTCTTACTTTATTGCCCTCGGTAGAGTGCCATGGCATCACACAGCTCACAGCAACCTTCAACTCCTGGGTTTAGGAGATTCTCTTGCCTCAGCCTCCTGAGTAGCTGGGACTACAGGCACCTGCCACAATGCCCCGCTATTTTTTTTTGTTGTTGTAATTTGGCCGGGGCCAGGTTTGAACCCGCCATCCTCAGTATATGGGGCCGGTGCCCTACCCACTGAGCCACAAGTGCCACCCTTCAGACATTTGTTGAACATATGTGTGGCGATGTCAAGCAGGTCGTTGGATGTAAAAGTATGAAATTTGAGAGATGCCCAGCAGATATAGGAAATTTAAAGCCAGGAGACTTGCTGAAATCACCAGGAAAGTGAGGATTACATATATAGAATAGAACCATGAACTAACCATGAACTGAATACTTCAACATTAAAGAACTAAGGCAGCAGTTCTCAACCTGTGAGTCGTGACCCACAGGAACTGTATTAAAGGGCTGCGGCAGGGTGGCGCCTGTGGCTCTGTGAGTAGGGCGCCAGCCCCATATACCAAGGGCGGCAGGTTCAAACCCAGTCCTGGCTACACTGCAACAAAAAAATAGCTGAGCATTGTGGTGGATGCCTGTAGTCCCAGCTACTTGGGAGGCTGAGGCAAGAGAATTGGCTAAGCCCAAGAGCTGGAGGTTGCTGTGAGCTGTGATACCACAGCACTCTACTGAGGGCGACAGTGAAACTCTGTCTCTAAAAAATAAAAAGATAAATAAAGGGCTGCAGTATTAGGAAGGTTGGGAACCACTGAACTAAGAGAAGAGAGAGAATTAGCAAAAAACACTGAGAAGGAGCATCAGGGGCAGTAGGAGAAAACCAAGGAAATGGCTGTCCTGGAAGTCAAGTAAAGAAAGCATGCCTGGGCAGGCACGGTGGCTCTCACCTATAATCCTAGCACTCTAGGAGGCTGAGATGGGCAAATTGCTTAAGGTCAAGGGTCCAAGACCAGCCTAGGCAAGAGCAAGACCTTGTCAGAAAAATTAGCCAGGTGTGGGGAAGGATGCCTATTGTCCCAGCTGGAGGGGAGGTGGAGGCAGGGGGATCACTTGAACCCGCTATTTTAGGTTGCTGTGAACTAGGCTGATGCCATGACACTCTAGCCTGGTCAAGAGAGTGAGACTTGGTAAAAAAAAAAAAAGAAGGAAGAAAAGGGAAGGGGAAGGGAGGGGAAGGGAGGGGAAGAGAGGGGAGGGGAGGGAGGGAAAAGAAAGATGGAGGGCAGCACCTGTGGTTGAGTGGGTAGGGTGCCGGCCCCATATACCGAGGGTGGCGGGTTCAAACCCAGCCCTGGCCAAATTGCAACAAAAAAATAGCCGGGCATTGTGGCAGGCGCCTGTAGTCCCAGCTACTCCGGAGGCTGTGGCAAGAGAATCACCTAAGCGCAGGAGTTGGAGGTTGCTGTGAGCTGTGTGATGCCATGGCACTCTGGTGAGGGTGATAAAGTGAGACTCTGTCTCTACAAAAAAAAAAAAAAAATTGAAAAAAAAATAAAAGAAAGAAAGATGGAGAAGTGACCTTATTTCCTTATTTTGAACCAATGGAGTAATAGAGGGGAAAAAAATCTGAGTGAAATCGTTTTTAGATAAAATAGGTGATGAGTCACTGAGACAGTAATTCTAGACAATTCAGCCACCATTATGTTTATGACTTGTTGTCTTTTTTTTTTTTAAAAAACAGGCTGAAGTGCAGTGGTGTGATCATAGCTCACCTCAGCCTCAAATTTCTGGTGTCAAGAGATCCTCCTGCATTGGCCTCCCAAAGTACTGGGATTACAAGTGTAAACCACTGGGCCCAGACTCAACACCATTATTGTAATTACTTAGTACTATGTCTGCTATGTAAAGTTGGAACCCTGATATTGTATACCTTATTAGGAATGTACCCAATTGTATGCTAGTGTAGGGACAATTTCAATTTATTTATTTATTTATATTTGGGAAGACAGAGTCTCACTTTGTCACCTTGGATAGAGTGCAGTGGCGTCATAGTTCACAGCATCCTCAAACTCTCCAGCTCAAGTGATCCTCTTGCCTCAGTGTCCCAAATAGCTGCTAGCCGTAAGGCCAGGGTATTTTTTTAAGAAACTGGGTCTGGCTCTTGCTCAGGCTGGTCTCCAACTCTGAGCTCAGGTAATCCACCCGCCTTGGCCTCCCAGAGTGCTAGGATTACAGGTGTGAGTTACTGTGCCTGGACAAGGTAGTGTAGGGGCAATTTCAAATGTTTTGTGTGTATGGCTTGATGCCTGTAGTTCAAGCGGCTAAGGCGCCAGCCACATACATCAGAGCTGGTGGGTTCAAATCCAGCCCGGTCCTGCGAAACAACGACAACCACAACCAAAAAATAGCCGGGCGTTGTAGCAGGTGCCTGTAGTCCCAGCTACTTGGGAGGCTGAAGCAAGAGGATTGCTTAAGCCCAGGAGGGGGAGGTTGCTGTGAGCCATGATGCCACAGCACTCTACCCAAGGTGACAGGTTAAGGCTCTGTCTCAAAAAAAAAAAAATTTTTTTTTGTCTGTGGAGTAAGCACTTTTTGCCTTGCCACCACGCATATCATGTTTCCTTTATCCTCACTGTGTCCCTCAAAACCAAGAAAATATATGGGACTAGACACTACTGTCTTTCAAATAAACTGAAATTAGAGTTTTGTAGCATTGAAACAGAGTCTTTTTTTTTTTTTTTTTTTGTAGAGACAGAGTCTCACTTTATGGCCCTCGGTAGAGTGCCATGGCATCACACAGCTCACAGCAACTTCCAACTCCTGGGCTTAAGCAATTCTCTTGCCTCAGCCTCCCGAGTAGCTGGGACTACAGGCGCCTGCCACAACGCCTGGCTATTTTTTTTTTGGTTGCAGTTCAGCTGGGGCCGGGTTTGAACCTGCCACCCTCGGTATATGAGGCCGACGCCTTACCGACTGAGCCACAGGCGCCGCCCCTGAAACAGAGTCTTTACACCAACCGAAGTATAATATAACTTGAAATAGGAAACTTAGCAATTAGACGCTGCCCAAATCCGCTTAGTAATCTTTCTGAGTTGGGGACGCTATGGAAGAAAGCCCCACAGAGGTCTGTCTAGCAGTTGAGATGCCTAAGGCAGTTAAAAAATTCATTTTATCTTTGCTGAACTTTTGGTACATTTGCCCATCTGCCTCTAGCAGCACAAAAGACCTAAATTTGACACTCTGAAGAGCTAACTTCAAAGGGCAAAAGCAAAAGTTGTAACAGTCTGATACACAGAATGAAACCAGAGTGCACCTGCACTTATAATTTTCTCAATGTCAGCCCAAAGCGGGCCAGTTGGAGCGTTCCTCAGAAACTTCCTGCTCAAGTTGCCCACGTGAGGCTCACACCTGCAGGGGCAAAACATGCTCCACACAGGTGCCTCTTAACAGAGCCATTGTTTAAGCAACTCCTTGGTCCACACGAGGATACCTAAGGCCACTAAGGACCTTCTCACTTCGCAGAGGCTGTGGAGGCCTAGGGCCGGAGGGAGACCCACCACACAAGGGCATCACTCATATCCAGGCCAGCCCAGAAGCTGATGAGACCTGCACAGGCCCCTCCTATGCCTCGCCTCTTAAGTCACTGCACCCGAAGGTGCCTAGGCAGACGTAGAAGCCCATTACCAAGTGGACACCGACAGGCTCCACCCTAAAGGAATCTGCGGGTGCCTGGGCATCGGTTCCTTCCTGCTCTCCTCCACCAGGGGTGCGTGTGTGTGTGTGTGGGGGGAGGGGAAGTTTGATGGGTGAGGGTGGTTGATACCACTCCAAAGGAGCAGACAAATCCCAGGCTGCAGATTTAGCTCAGGTACTGCGTGGAGCCGCTTGACCACGCTCGCCTGTGTGAGTGGGATACCGGGTCTCCAGCAGTAGGCGGCGCCACATCTACGTCTTTCTGCGCGTGCGCGCGCAATCCACAGTAGCTTGTGCCCTCTGCCTTCCCGCTCCGAAATCCGAACACGTAAGCTGGTCCTTCCCTGTATCTACTGGTAGAGGAGAGCGCGAGACCAGGCGACCAAGAGACACAGGTACAGACTACTGGGACAAGGAGTCTTCTCTCCTGTAGGCTGCGCTATGCCCAAAGTGGCGTTGAGCGAATTGCGGACTCCGCCGGCCCCGTGGTGGGTTTGATCTTCAAGCACGCCCCTTTGTAGAGGACTGGAGTTGGCGGTCTCGCCTAGAGGAGCGTTGGTGTGTGCAAATGTCACAAGGTGCCAGACCCAGCCCTGTGCCTCACCTCGTGGGATCCTTTTCCTTATGTCACCCCTCCCCCCCGAAAGTCAGTTCTCTTAAAATAGGTGTCTATTTTAAATTTCACCCGAACTGGGCGGCGCCTGTGGCTCAAAGGAGTAGGGCGCCGGTCCCCTATACCGGAGGTGGTGGGTTCATACCCAGCCCCAGCCAAAAAACAAATAGCACACGAACTTCATGGGCACCCTGTATATTCCACAGACCCTGTGGTCTGCTTTTCCATTTTTCCTTCCTGGGCCAATACTTTCTATAGTGTACAGCCAAAATATCTCATCCCCACGAAGACCCTTACAAACCATCTGTTCCATTAGGATAGTTCCTCAATTGTGAAAAGTCCATGGGAGTGAACTTCTGGTAGGCCCTCCTTCAAGCCTAAAACGGTACATGTTTCCCACTCATAAAAATGGATGATCCATTTGGCCATTAAAATCATATGCATACAGGCTCGACACCTGTAGCTCAGTGGCGAGGGCGCCAGCCATATACGCCAGAGCTGGAGGGTTTGAATGCAGCCTGGGCCCGCCGAACGACAATGACAACTAGAACCAAAAAAATAGCGTGGCGTTGTGGCTGCCGCCTGTAGTCCCAGCTACTTGGAAGGCTGAGGCAAGAGAATCTCTTAAGTCCAAGAGTTTGAGGTTGCTGTTAGCTGTGACACCATAGCACTCTACAGAGGGCGACAATGTAAGAAGACTCTCTCTAAAAAAAAAAAAAAAAAAGGCGGGCGGAGCCTGTGGCTCAGTGAGTAGGGCGCCGGCCCCATATGCCAAGGGTGGCGGGTGCAAACCCAGCCCCAGCCAAACTGCAACAAAAAAATAGCCGGGCATTGTGGCGGGCACCTGTGGTCCCAGCTGCTTGGGAGGCTGAGGCAAGGGAATCGCGAGCCCAAGAGTTAGAGGTTGCTGTGAGCCGTGTGATGCCACAGCACTCTACCGAGGGCGGTACAGTGAGACTCTGTCTCTACCAAAAAAAAAAAAAAAGGCTCAGCGCCTGTGACTCAAGAAGCTAACGCAACAGCCACATACACCTGAGCTGGTGGGTTCAAATCCAGCCCAGGCTGGCTAAACAACAATGACAACTGCAACCAAAAAATAGCCAGGCGTTGTGGTGGGCACCTGTAGTCCTAGCTACTTGGGAGGTGGAGGCAGGAGAATCACTTGAGCCCAGGAGTTGGAGGTTGCTGTGAGCTGTGATGCTACAGCACTCAACCCAGGGTGACAGCTTGAGGCTCTGCCCCCCCCCAAAAAGAAATCATATGCATACAATGGCTTGGTGCCTGTAGCTCAGCAACTAGGGTGCCAGCCACATACACCTGAGCTGGTGGGTTCGAACCCAGCCCAGGCCTACCAAACAACAATGACAGCTACAACCAAAAAATACTTGGGTCTTGTAGTGGGTGCCTGTAGTCCCAGCTATTTGGGAGGCTGAGGCAAGAGAATTGTTTAAGCCAAAGAGTCTGAGGTTGCTGTTAGCTGTGACACCAGGGCACTCTACCAAGGATGACATTTGGAGACTCTGTCTCAAAAAAAAAAAAAAAAGTCATATGCATACAATAACTGACCCTACCTTTTTTAGACCTTTAGCATGTCCTTTTCTCCTGATCCTTGATTAAACCCATCCTAGGGCCAGAGCAATATATTTTCTCTTTTTCAAAGTGGAGAATTTTTGCCATTTTTCCCAGGATGCTTTGTAAAAACACATGCATCCAAAGTAGGTTTAAATTTTCCTTGGTGTTTCCTTGGTGTAGCAATTTTACCTGACAATATTTTTCTTTGAGGCTCTGTGCCCATAGCTCAGTGGTTAGGGTGCTGGCCACATACACCAGGGCTGCCAGGTTTGAGCTCTAGCCTGGGCCCGCTAGACAACAATGACAACTGCAACAAAAAAATTGCTGGGAGTTGTGGTGGGTGCCTGTAGTCCCAGCTGCTTGGGAGGCTGAGGTAAGAGAATCGCTTGAGCCCAAGAGTTGGAAGTTGCTGTGAGCTGTGATGTCACAGTACCTTACTGAGGGAGACATATATAGTGAGACTGTCTCAAAAAAACATTTTTTTTCTTTAAATTTCCCTGGAATCATGCAATTCTGAACCAAGTAATTCAGATCCGATCTTTAAAGGAAAAGAATAGGTTTGGCATTAGCTACATTTGAAGACTACTTCAAAGCTTGTCCTCACTGAAGGCTCCTGCTAGCCTTCAGCTGCCACCATGAAGAAGCTCAAGACACCCCCATGGAGAACTGAAGCCCCACATGACCTCAGGCCCTAGCTGAACTTCCAGATAGCACCTACCAACAATTTTCAACCTTGGGTGTGAGGACATTTGGACCTTCTTTCTTCTACACCTCGGAGAATGGAGTCCTCAACGTGTAGTCCGTGAGTGTGATTGGGGAAAACAGGTACTCCTTGATAGATTGCACTTGGGTTGGAATGAATGGCAAGCATGAACTGGCAGTAAGGGAAGACTATCATTGGGATCTTTGTGAAGTGGGAATTGCAGACAGTGACGCAGATGATGGGTGTTCCAAAAGTAAGCGACCTTGGCTCAGTGCCCAGAGCACAGAGGTTATGGTGCCAGCCATATACACTGAAGTTGGTGGGTTTGAACCCAGCCCGAGCCTGCTAGACAACAATGACAACTGCAACAAAAAAATAGCTGGGCGTTGTGGCGGATGCCTGTAGTCCCAGCTACTTGGGAGGCTCAGGCAAGAGAATCGCTTGAGCCTAAGAGTTTGAGGTTGCTGTGAGCTGTGATGCTACAGCACTCTACTGAGGGTGACATAGTGAGACTCTGTCTCAAAAAAACAAAAGAGGGTGGCACCTGTGGCTCAAAGGAATAGGGCGCTGGGCCCATATGCTGGAGGTGGCGGGTTCAAACCCAGCCCCAGCCAAAAACTGCAAAAAAAAAAAAAAAAAAAAGCAAGTATTGAGCTGGGCCTAGGAGAGTTCTCTGGTGTCTGGTGTCCTTGGACCAATTCTAGTTAATCTCTCCTTTCTTTCTTCTTCATCTTTTTTTTTTTTCCATTTAAAAGTTCTTGTTCCGGCTGGGTGCAGTGGCTCATGTCTGTAATCCTAGCACTTGGAAGGTTGAGGCAGGTGGATTGCCTGAGCTCACGGGTTCAAGACCAGCCTGAGCCAGAGTGAGACCTCATCTCTAAAAATAGCTGGGTGTTGTGGTGGGCACCTGTAGTTCCAGCTACTTAGGAGGCTGTGGCAGGAGAATTGCTTGAGCTCAAGAGTTTGAGGTTGCTGTGAGCTATGACACTATGGCACTCTACCAAGGGCATCAAAGTGAGATTGTCTCAAAAAAAAAAAAGTTCTTCTTGCTTTCTTGCTTGTTTTTTTCAAGAATATAGGATTGGGCAGAGGGGCTCTTGCACTCTGGGAGGCCGAGGTGGGTGGCTTACTTGAGCTCAGGAATTTGAGACCAGCCTGAGCAAAAGCAAGACCCCTTCTCTATTAAAAATAGAAAAATTAAGGCAAGAAAATTGCTTGAGCTCAAGAGCTGGAGGTTGCTGTGAGCTATGACGCCACAGCCCTCTACTTAAGGCAACAGCTTGAGACTCTGTCTCAAAAAAAAAAAAAAAAAGAATAACTATAGAATGTGCTGGGAAGGCAACATTCTAAGGTAGGAGAAAAACTGGACAGGACCTTGTGGAGTTTGTTTTTCTCTTCCCTGGAAGTAGATATCCCTCAATGCTTTGGCCCCTTGAGTCTTGCTGCCTCTGAGGTATATAACTCAGGAAGGATTGTTTTCTGGATTTCCTCAGATGTAAAGCAAGTGGGACACACACAGTTGAGATGGTGACTCAGACAGCTTTCTTGAGCCATGAGGGAATGGTTTGCATGAATCCTGGGCTTCTGCTGATCCTTGCTGCCTCTTTATAAGTAATAAATCTGCTTCATGTAACTTGTGTGCATGGGTGTTCTAGCTCACTGGACTCAGACAAGTTGGTAACCAGTGTACAGTGAACCTGATTTCATATTGAGAAGTACCTAGCAGGAATAAAGAGTAGGTAGCTAGGCCAAAAGACCAAACATAGTGATATCTTGTGGCAGAAAGATGAATATCCATCACTTGTTCTAGTTGATTGGTTCAGAAAGACCTTTGCGGGTGGCGCTTGTGGCTGAAGGAGTAGGGTGCTGGCCCCATGTACCAGAGGTGGTGGGTTCAAACCTGGCCCCAGCCAAAAACTGCAAAAAAGAATAAATGAAAAAAAAAAAAGACCTTTGCCTTATCTGCTTACTTGTAGAGCCATCATACGTGAAAGCTAATAAAAGAATGCTTAAAGACACCATTATTAAGGCCAGTCATGGTGGCTCGTGCCTGTAATCCTAGCACTCTTGGAGGCCAAGGTGGGTGGATTGTCTGAGCTCACAGGTTTGAGACCAGCTGGAGCCAGAGCAAGACCTCTAAAAATAGCCAGGCATTGTGGTGGGCACCTATAGTCCCAGCTACTCTGGAAGCTGAGGCAAGACAATTGCCTAAGCCCAAGAGCTGGACGTTGCTGTGAGCTGTGACGTCACAGCACTCCACCAAGAGCAATAAAATGAGACTTTTGTCTCAAAAAAAAAAAAAGCAAGAAGAAGAAATCTGGAGGCATTAGATTACCGGACTTTAAATCATACTACAAGGCTTAGCTTCTCAAACTCCATCTTGCAGGCCACTTTTCTGGCTTCAGTTACACACAGGGCACTGTTGGACCAGCCCTGGCAAGGTGGAATGAGCCGACCTCTGCAGATTGTTTATTCACTTCCAAGGCCTACTGTCTTAGGTAAGTTGGGGAACTGGACTTTGTGGCACTGGTCAAGGACCCAGGGCACTCCGTGCACACAATGAAGTGTTTAACTATACATTTAGTCTAGAGTAAAAATGCTTTGAAGATATAATCACTTTAAGACAGGAAGATATTGTGTAACCTTGCAACCTATGAGGAGAAATCTGTTTAATGTATACTGCCATGATTAATAACATTGTTAATGCTTACTCTTACTGTAAGGGTATAAAAATAACAAAAAGAAAGTGGAGGGCGGTGCCTGTGGCTCAAGGAGTAGGGTGCTGGTCCCATATGCCGGAGGTGGCAGGTTCAAACCCAGCCCTGGCCAAAAACCACACACACAAAAAAAAAAAAAAAAGAAAAAGAAAGTGGAGAACACAACAGCTCCTTAAGGAGATACCCTTGCTGTTCTCCGGAATTGCTGTCATTTCTGTAAATAAAAGTGAAACTGTTGATCTCTCATTTACTTCTCTGTTGATTGGCTTGGATGACAGGCAGACTGACTTCTTGGTCCAGCAACAAAAGCTTTTCCACTTACGGGAGAAGACCTAAACCCAACACGCAGATAGAGGCCTCCCGGAGGCCCTGATACCCCCGTGGGCTCCGCTCTCTGTACCGTCTCTGACGTCACTGCCCCGCTGCACTCCCGTAGCAGGTGAGCCCTAAGACTCAGGCTGGTCCCCCCCAGGGCAGGCGCGCCCCGCACCTCCCCTCGCTTCGGTTCCTCCAGTCTGCTGGAGCTCTTTACCCGCTTGCTAGGGCCAGGACTTCCTGGCCTCAGGGAGCCCTAGGAGATTGCCTGGGTAACTGAAGAGGATGGAGTTGTGTCCACTCAGCCCAAAGGTTGATAGTCGTCTGATGTGTCTTTAGGTACCCTGCCCCCGCAGCCAATCACGTGATGCACAGAGGACACCTGCACACCCTCCCTCCCCCCTACAGACCGTTTGGGTAACTGAAACTGACAGGAGTTTGGCGGTTTACACACTCCTTGCCTGTACACTACTGATCGCTGATGCACCTTTTTAGCTGAGGTCTCAGAAAATCGCCTTTGAGTAGGGGAGATGGGGTGGAGGCATAGGGAAGACCTCTGCACGGTTTCTGAACACGTCTCATCGGATTCTGAAGGCACCAACAACTAGGGAAGCAGGGGCCAGTAGGGCAGTTTTTGCCTGTGTCCCTCATTCCTGTTTCGACTGTGGGTATGGTGGAGTGAGCTGCTGGCTGACCTTTATTCTCCGGCTAGACTTTTTCTTGCGGTACTTCCTGGCAGGTGATCTTACCACCCTCCTTTGGTCAGTGTGGACCCCCTTCTTAGCTGTGAGAACTAAACTACAAAGGCCAAACTCCTTCCACTCCCTTTTCTAGGCACCCTGCAGGCTGTTAAAAGAATACTTAGGTCCTGGGCGGCGCCTGTGGCTCAGTGAGTAGGGCGCCGGCCCCATATGCCGAGGGTGGCGGGTTCAAACCCAGCCCCGGCCAAAATGCAACAAAAAAATAGCCGGGTGCTGTGGCGGGCACCTGTAGTCCCAGCTACTCGGGAGGCTGAGGCAAGAGAATCGCTTCAGCCCAGGAGCTGGAGGTTGCTGTGAGCTGTGTGATGCCACGGCACTCTACCAAGGGCCATAAAGTGAGACTCTGTCTCTACAAAAAAAAAAAAAAATAAATAAATAAAAATAAAACATGAAAAAAAAAAAAAAAAAAAGAATACTTAGGTCCTTAAACTTGGGTGGAAAAGCTGAGTTCAAAATCAAATCTGGAACACATAAAATGCCTTAAAAAATATTTTGGCAATGCTGACACTTATGTTGTGAGTTATGTTGGTAAGCTACATCTTGATATCCCATACAAACAAATTAATGTCTGAATATGTGCCAGTGATTTTTGACAACTGTGTAGTCGCAGTTATGACTGATGAAAGCCATACGTTCTTCCACTTTCAATCCTGCAGGGCAAGAAGCTTATGATAGAATGACCCCAGAGGTATCCAGAAACAGATGTATTTTTAGTTTACTTTTTAGTGGTCTGCTGTCCTCATATTGAAAATGTAAAAGTGGGTACTGGCTGGGGGCAGTGGTTCATGCCTGTATTCCTAGCACTCTGGGAGGCTGAAGCAGGTGGATTGCTTGAGCTCACAAGTTTGAGACCAGCCTGAGCAAGAGTGAGACCCTCATCTCCACTAAAAATGAAAAACTGAGGCAAGAGGGTTGCTTGAGCCCAAGAGTTTGTGGTTGCTGTGAGCTAGGACACCATGGCATTCTACCAAGGGCAACAAAGTGAGACTGTTTCAAAAAAAAAAAAAAAAAAAGAAAAGAAAAAAATTAAATAATTCACTGTTGTTGAAGACTTATTTGTTGGAACCAAAATTGATCTCAGAAGTGTGACCTGATACTATTAAGACCCCTGCCAAGGACAGACTCTTCACCCCACAGATTGCTGAAACGTAATCTGTGAGCTGAAGGCTTTCCAATAGTAGAAGTGTTTTGTTTTCACACAGAAAAGGCTAAAGAATGTATTTGATGAAGCACTATTGGCTGCCCTGGTCCAGAAGAGGAGCTGCAGTTGAGTGCTGCTCTGAACATAACTCTAGGGCACTTTTCGAAAAGTTGGTAGTACCATCACACTAAAAGTAATGTTAAAATCAAGTTTAAAAATGGAATTTGTTTTTGCAATTCTAGGAAAACTGTTCCTTGACACTTCCCTAATAGCCTAGAACAGTGGTTCTCAATCTTCCCAATGTCGTGACCCTTTAATACATTTCATCATGTTATGGTGACCCCCAACCACAAAATTATTATTTTCATTGCTACTTGAGGTATTGCTACTTCATAACAAATATGTGTTTTCTGATGGTCTTAGGTTGCGGGTCGTTTGACCCGACCCACAGGTTGAGAACCTCTGGCTTAGAGTGTTGTTACTGGCCAACTCTGTCAGCCTTACTTGACAATTTTGGCACCCATCTTGGGTCTGGTAAGGTCTTGAAGCCTTTTTGGAAGAAAGACAGAGATATGTGGACCAGGTTAATGGATATGATAAGACTTCCTGGGATCTGGAAAAGCATGGTGAAGGAAACAGAGGAGCACGTTTTCTCCTGTATCTTACCAATTAATAGACTATGTGAGCTGGGTTAGGTGAGAAGAGAAGATTCCCTGGCATGCTAGTGCATGCTGCTCATCAGTGAATATTTGGAGGTTTAGAGAGGTAGGATTGCTACTTTAATGATGTTTTAGTTGTGAAAGTTGAGCATAAGGTCACCTAAATCTGAAAGTAAGTCCAAGCCTGTGCTTGCCCTTTCCCCCAGATCTCTTCCTCTCTTTTAACCTGACCTCTGCTCCTTTGAGAAAGGGAACGCCACTACTCCAGTCTCCTGCTGGACTCTTGTGCACTGCCTTGCACTCCTCAAAGAAAGGAATTAAGGACTTGGTCTCTGGGTGGTTGTTGTAATCCCTGAAGTGCCTGTGTCTCATTGGGCTATCTTTCCCTACCAAGTGTCTGAATTCTCCTAATAGAATTTAGGCCAAGCTTACAGTAAGTAGAAAAAAGGCTAATAAGTGAAGATTCTGAGCCAATTCAATGTATAATGGGGAAAATGTAGAATTTAAATGATCTCATACTTTCTTGCACAATTAATACTTAGTGTTAGAGAAAATTCCCTAAATGTCCAAAGTTTTCTTCACTTTTTTTTTTTTTTTTTTTTGCAGTTTTTGGCCGGGGCTGGGTTTGAACCCGCTACCTCAGATATATGAGGCCGGCACCCTACTCCTTAGAGCCACAGGCACCTCCCCAAAGTTTTCCTTTATCCTTCTTTCTTTCTTTTCTTTTCTTTTTTTTTTTTTTTTTGCAGTTTTTGGTCTGGGTTTGAACCCGCCACCTCTGGCATGTGGGGCCCATGCCCTACTCCTTTGAGTCACAAGTGCTGCCCCCTTTCTTCTTTTTTTGAGAGACAGAGTCTCACTTTGTTGCTCTCGGTAGAGTGCTGTGGCATCATAGCTCATAGCAACCTCCAACTCCTGGGCTTAAATGATTAATTCTCTTGTCTCTTGCCTCATCCTTCCAAGTAGCTGGGACTACAGGCGCTAGTCACAATGCCCAGCTATTTTTTGGTTGTAGTTGTCCTTGTTGTTTGGCAGGCCTGGGCTGGATTTGAACCTGCCAGCTCTGGTGTATGTGGCTGGTGCCTTAGCCACTTGAGCTATAGGTGCTGAGCCTGTATTTTTATTTTTTATTTTTTTATTTTTTTGGACAAAAAGTCTCTGTTGCCTAGGCTAGAGTGCCATAGCATCATCATAGCTCACAGCAACTTCAAATTTTAGGGCTCAAGCGACCCTCTTGCCTCACCCTCCTTAGTAGCTGGCACTATAGACACCTGCCACATTGTCCAGCTCATTTCTCTATTTTAAGTAGAGACAGGGTCTTGCTTTTCCTCAGGCTGGTCTTTAACTCCAGACTCAAATGATCCTCCTGCCTCCCAAAGTGCTACAATTAGCTATGTGAGCCACCATGTCTAGCCATGTTGTCACAACTTATTATTTTTTTTTTTTTTGTGGTTTTTGGCCGGGGCTGGGTTTGAACCTACCACCTCCGGCCTATGGGACCGGCGCCCTACTCCTTGAGCCACAGGCACCACCCATGTCACAACTTTTTGATGGAGGAATATATCTTGTATGACCTCATTGGAGAGGACTCTTGAAATCTTGTACCTGGTTTCCTCTACACTTTTTGCCATATGCCTTTTCCCTTTGCTAACTTTGTTCTGTGTTCTTTTATTGTAATAAATCTTAGCTGTGATAAGAACTGTATGCTGTATTGTAAGTCCTCCTAGTTAATCATCAAACCTGAAAGCATAGTCTCGCGGACTCCAACAAAATTGGTGTCAGAGGGCGGTGCCCCTAGCTCAGTGGGTAGGGCACCTCAGTGCCACATACACTGAGGCTGGCAGGTCTGAACCCAGCCAGCTAAAACAACAATGACAATTGCAAATAACAACAAAAAAAATAGACGGGTGTTGTGGCAGGCACCTGCAGTCCCAGCTACTTGGGAGGCTGAGGCAAGAGAATTGCTTAAGCCCAAGAGTTTTAGATCGCCGTGAACGGTGATGCCAAGGCATTCTACCCAGGCAACAGCTTGAAACTATGTCTCAAAAAAATTGGTGTCAGAAGTGGGATTTGTGGACATGATTGCAAGAGGGACTTTACCTAACAAATGCAATCAGTGTAACCTGGCTTATTGTACCCTCAATGAATCCCCAACAATTAAAAAAAAAAAAGATGTGGGATTTGTGACCCCAACATTGCCTCACTAAAATACAGCAAACATTGTTTAGGAAAAGTAAGGACAAAGTGATGGGAGATGACAAACTTTTGGTGCTTGGCTGGCTATGGAGTCATCCATGGTATGAAACAGCAGTCTTTTGTGAGAGGTAAAATTTACCTATGGAATTTGAAAACAACAGATTCAACTTTGAAGAATTAGCTTGCTAGATCCCCTGGCTGTTTTGGGTCATGATGGCCAAAGTGAGGGGGAAGAATGCAGCCTAGTGATGGCTTTTTTTTTTCTTTTGGTAGAGACAGAGTCTCACTTTATGGCCCTTGGTAGAGTGCCATGGCATCACACAGCTCACAGCAACCTCCAGCTCCTGGGCTTATGCGATTCTCTTGCCTCAGCCTCCCGAGCAGCTGGGACTACAGGCGCCCGCCACAACACCCGGCTATTTTTTTATTGTAGTTTGGCTGGGGCTGGGTTTGAACCTGCCACCCTCAGCATATGGGGCCAGCGCCCTACTCACTGAGCCACAGGCACCGCCGGCTTTTTTTTTTTTTTTTTTTGAGACAGAGCCTCAAGCTGTCACCCTGGGTAGAGTGCTGTAGCATCACAGCTCACAGCAACCTCCAACTCCTGGAATTAAGTGATTCTCTTGCCTCAGCCTCGCAAGTAGCTGGGACTGCAGGTGCTGCCACAATGCCTGGCTATTTTTTGGTTATAGTTGTCATTGTTGTTTTGGCAGGCTGGATTTGAATCTGCCAGCTCTGGTGTATGTGGCTGGTGCCTTAGCTGCTTGAGCTACAGGTGCTGAGCCTGCCTTTTGGTTTTTGTGTAATTTTGGGAAAGGAGAAAGGGCTCCCAAATTCCACAAAGTGAGCTTAGATGGACCAAAAATATTAAAAGTTTGTATGGCTCTTTCCTCGAAGTGGGAGGAGAGAATGTTAAAACTATTCCCAGCGCTGGAGCAAAACTAACCAGAGGGGGGAAAAGGAAGAAATCACTACAGTAATTTCTTCAGCATAGCTGCTGCCACTGCTTCAGTAACCCTGCAGCACCACGCTGTTTTCCAGCTGGGATCTTCTCTAGTAGCTATACTGTTAACTTTGCAAATGTTAAATTTACTGGTAAAGGTTTAAATAAATTTCCATTCAAAGGGGAGAGTTTTTTTTATTTTTTGTAGAGACAAAGTCTCACTTTATGGCCCTCAGGTAGAGTGCCGTGGCGTCACACAGCTCAAAGCAACCTCCAACTCCTGGGCTTACGCAATTCTCTTGCCTCAGCCTCCCGAGTAGCTGGGACTACAGGCGCCCGCCACAACGCCCAGCTATTTTTTTGTTGCAGTTTGGCCGGGGCTGGGCCTGAACCCGCCACCCTCGGCATATGGGGCTGGCGCCCTACTCACTGAGCCACAGGTGCCGCCCAAAAGGGAGAGATTTTTTATTTTTATTTACAGTTTTTGGCCGGGGCTGGGTTTGAACCTGCCACCTCTGGCATATGGGGCTGGCGCCTTACTCCGTTGAGCCACAGGTTCCTTCTTGGGAGAGATTTTTTAAAAAATAGCTTTGTGTTTTACATCTGTTGCATCTGGATGTAAAGTGAAAATTGATGTAAAATGCTTGTATATGCTTGTAACTTCATAAATGCTAGAAGATTATCCTAATTGTGGAAAGCTACAAGGACAAAATGTTAGTGGGACACACAAATAATTGCTTTTTTCACTGGTGGGTAGATTAAAATTAAATTTTTTGAGAATTAAAAACAAAATGTATCTCCACAACTGATGATTTTTGCTATGTTTTTTTGCCTACTGGAGCCTCTGGGGAAAAAAGGAAACAGTATGAACAGAAAGGCACTCTGCAGATGGAAATACATTTTTGGAATTTTACAAAGCAGATTTTCGTTGCTAATGAGCTCTTGTAAAATCAGATGTCTGACCCATAAAGGCTGATGATTTTCCAACCAGATGTGCATATTTTTGATTGGGTCAATTTGGACTCTTAATACGGACGAGATAAAAAAGGCTTAATGAAGCTTTACTTGTCAGTTGGACTTGGAATATGGCTGTTTGGCCTTGCAGCATTTTGGCTTTGTTACTGCAAAGAAAAGCCATTGACTTTTTTGGAATACTGATCCCAGTTGCCTGGACCTGACTCCAAGCTGAATCCTGATACTTTCTGGTATGGGTTGTTTCAGCCTGAATGCTGGCTGTGCCAAACTAAATCTACAAAGTTGTCCTGCTTAAAAAATGAAACATAGACTCTGGGACAGTTGCTTACACTCCTCTGTGGGCTAAACTGTAAAAACATCATGAATTCTAGCTGTCCCTTCTAGGTCACAAACAACCTACAGAAAAGGGGGGCATCTGAAATTTGGCTGCTCATTGATTGGCTCTATGTTTCTGACACAGAGTCTGTGCATTACCAACTTCTGATCCCTGCAAAAGCTGCAAGGTACAGGACGGGACAGGAAGTGTGATGTGTCCACCCATTAGTCGCGGATGAGACCCTAAACCCTTTCTCAGGACCACCTCACTGCTGGCAGCTAACAGTTTGTTGAGCTGGGCGAGGTGGCTCCTGCCTGTAATCCTGGCACTCTGGGAGGCTGAGGCTGGTGGGTCGCATGAACTCAGGAGTTCAAGACCAGCCTGAGCAAGAGCGAGGCCTCATCTCTACTAAAAATAGAAAAACTAGGGCAGCACCTGTGGCTCAGTGGGTGGAGCGCTGGCCCCATGTACTGAGGGTGGCGGGTTCAAACTGCAACATTGCAGTGGTCAAGCTGCAACAACGAAAAATAGCCGGGCATTGTGATGGGCATCTGTAGTCTCAGCTACTTGGGAGGCTGAGGCAAGAGAATCGCTTAAGCCCAGGAGTTGGAGGTTGCTGTGAGCTGTGATGCCATAGCACTCTACCGAGGGTGACAAAGTGAGACTCTATCTCTAGATCATTTTTTGTTTTTTTTTTTGCAGTTTTTGGCCAGGGCTGGGTTTGAACCCACCACCTCCAGAATATGGGGATGGTGCCCTACTCCTTGAGCCACAGGTGCCGCCCGAGACTCTGTCTCGAAAAAAAAAAAAAGAAGAAAAACTAGCTGGGTCTTGTGGCGGGCATCTGTAGTCCCAGCTACTTAAGAGGCTGAGGCAAGAGGATCCCTTGAGCCCAAGAGTCTGAAGTTGTTGTGAGCTACGATACCACAGCACTGTAGCCAGGACTACAGAGTGAGACTCTGTCTTAAAAAAAAAGAAAAAGAAAGTTTGTTATATTGCTTTTGGTGTTAGTTACAGTTTGTAATAGTGGACTGATGCTATGACTCTGCTTCCCTCACAACTTTTCATGGTACTCACAACTTAGTAAGGCTGTTTAATTCTTTTTCTTTTTTTTACTTTTTGAGACAGAGTCTCAAGCTGTTGTCCTGGGTAGAGTGCTATGGTGTCATAGCTCACAGCAACCTCCTACTAGGGCTCAAGTGATCCTCTTGCCTCAGTTTTTCTATTTTTAGTAGAGATGGGGGGGTTCCCTTTTGCTCAGGCTAGTCTTGAACTCGTGAGCTCAAGCAGTCCACCCGCCTCAGCCTCCCAGAGTGCTAGGATTACAGGCATGAGCCACTGCACCTGGCCAGGCTGTTTAATTATTAAATGCAGGTGACCCCAGAAAGGGATTGATCTTTTCTAGGTTGGTCTCTGAATAAGTCATCAGGACAAAAGAGTGGAAAGTTGGGCGGTGCCTGTGGCTCAGTCGGTAAGGCGCCGGCCCCATATACCCAGGGTGGCGGGTTCAAACCCGGCCGTGGCTGAACTGCAACCAAAAAATAGCTGGGCATTGTGGCGGGCGCCTGTAGTCCCAGCTACTCGGGAGGCTGAGGCAAGAGAATCGCTTAAGCCCGGGAGTTGGAGGTTGCTGTAAGCTGTGTGATGCCACGGCCCTCTACCGAGGGCCATAAAGTGAGACTCTGTCTCTACAAAAAAAAAAGAGTGGAAAGTTATGTCAACTCTATTTTTTTATTTTTATTTATTTTATTTTTTAACTTTTTTTTTTTTTAAGAGACAAGAGTCTCACTTTGTTGCCCTTGGTAGAGTGCCGTGGCATCACAGCTCATAGCAACCTCCAGCTCTTGGGCTTAGGCGATTCTCTTGCCTCAGCCTCCTGAGTAGCTGGGACTACAGGTGCCTGCCACAGCACCTGGCTATTTTTTATTGCAGTTTGGCTGGGGTCGAGTTCGAACCCGCCACCGTCGGCATATGAGGCTGGCACCCTACTCACTGAGCCACAGGCACCGCCCAACCCACTTCATTATATGTATTTCTGTTTAAACTATATAAAAACAGTGAGTAAGGTGCTGGCCCCATATACTGAGGGTGGCAGGTTCTAAACCCGACCCTGGCCAAACTGCAACAACAAGAACAAAAATAGCAGGTGGGCGCCTGTAGTCCCAGCTACTCGGGAGCCTGAGGCAAGAAAATCGCCTAAGCCCAAGAGCTGGAGATTGCTGTGAGGTATGACACCTCGGCATTCTACTGATGGCAACAAAGTGAGACTCTGTCTCTAAAAAAAAATAAAAAAGGGCAGCGCCTGTGGCTCAGTGAGTAGGGTGCTGTCCCCATATGCCGAGGGTGGCGGGTTCAAACCCAGCCCCGGCCAAACTGCAATTAAAAAAAAAAAAAATAGCCGGGTGTTGTGGCGGGCACCTGTAGTCCCAGCTGCTCGGGAGGCTGAGGCAAGAGAATCGCGGAAGCCCAAGAGTTAGAGGTTGCTGTGAGCCGTGTGACGCCACGGCACTCTACCCGAGGGCGGTACAGTGAGACTCTGTCTCTACAAAAAAAAAAATAAAATAAAAAATAAAAAATAAAAATGTTTTCCTGTGAAAATGCTTTTGTGCTTTTGCATATAACCCTTCCAGATGAGAGATCTAGATAAGAATAGGGGATGTTAAGTTATGACTGCTGACCAGGGCACAACTGATTTGTAACAATGAGGGGAATAACTAAAACCCAGAATCAGGAGGTAGGACAGAGAAAAGCATTAATGATCTTCGTTTTTCAGAATGGTTCCTGGAAGCCTTCCAGAAGAAACCTCCCTAAGGTGCCTTTTCAAGCTGCTGTGAGCGCTTTGAGTTCAAATTAACTCCTGAGCCATGCTCAAACCTGACCACATTTGACTATGAGGATAAGGGTGACCCAGCATCTGCAGTTTCCTGAAGAATGCCTACAGATGTTGTCCATACTCGTGAAGCAGATTAGCTGTTGTCATAGACAAATACAGCTGTAACTAATTGTCCCAGGCAGGGCCTCTGAAACCAAGGACTGAACTGCATTATTTGATTGGACTGAGAATCTAGGGTGGGAGTAAAAGGCCAGGTTGATTGCTGTTTTAACCTGTACTGCCTGACTAATATGTGTCTTGCACGGTATGGCCCAACAATTGTAAACACTTTGCTTCCACTGGAACCGTAGGTACCCTCTGGGATTGTACTTTTTGTGTTTGTGCCCCGACTATCCTAACCCTAGAAGTCTTTCAGGTCAGATTCAAGTTACTGGCCAGAATTGTGCTGTGCCTGGATTAATGCTTTGGGCCAGGTGAAAGGAAGGTTAATATAAAAACTTTAGGCCACCTGGATTTCTCAGCGCTATTTATCTGGTTAATTGGATTTGTTTGAACTGGGTAAATAAACGATCTGTAAGAGGCAAAACTGAGATCAGTTCTGCAAGTTGGACTGTGCATGAGCGAGATCCTGTCTCTGCAAAAAATAGAAAAATTATCTGGGCATGGTGGCACACACCTATAGTTCCAGCTACTCCAGAGGTTGAGGCAGGAGGATCGCCTGAGCCCAGGAGTTTGAAGTTGCAGTGAGTTGTGATGACATCACTGCACTCCAGTCTGGGCAATAAGGCAAGACTTGGTCTCAGAGAAAAAGAAAAAGAAAAAGAAAAATAGTGCAGGTTGCTCTCACCCTACTGCATGGGGTCCTATTGATAATGCTTTTGTTGTAAAGATGCCTTGGCCAAGAGGATAGACTGTGCAGAAAAAGAGTTTACATGGCAGGTCTGAACCTGCTTGTCCTTGGAAAGTCCTGCTTATAGACTGGGCTTTTGACTGATATCTGGGAACTAGAATTTAGAGAGAGTTCCTCCCCTTCCCAGAATTGATAAGAGTGGCTCATTGTGCCTAAACTGTTTGTATAAACAATTTGGTTTATGTTGAACACCTGCTTTCCTTCTGGGAGTCTGGAATTTTGGCATGTTCAAGGCAGCGGGTGGTTAGCCAGTGCCAAAAACACTAAGTCTCTCATGAGCTTCCCTGGTAGAGAGCATTTCACACATTGTCACAACTTGTTGGTGGGGGACTTAAGTATGTCCTGTGTGATTCCACTGGAGAAGTCTTAGAACCTCACGGCTGATGTCCTCCACACTTTGCCCATGTGCCTTTTCCCTTTGCTGGCTTTGTTTTGTATCCTTTCACTGTAATAAATCTTAGCTGTGACTATGATTATGTTCTGAGTATTATCAGTCCTTTTAGTGAATAATCAAACCTGGGTGCTGGTCATGGGGCCCTCTATACATGGTTGTAGAGGGATGCTTCAAAGAACTTTTAAAAACTATGCACAGAGCCAGGCGTGGTGGCTCACACCTGTAATCTCAGCCCTGTGGGAGGCTGAGGAGGGAGAATTGCTTGAGTTCAGGAGTTAGAGACTGAGCGACAGTGAGACCCCAACTCATGAAAAAAATGGAAAAACCCAGCCGGGTGCCACAGTGAGCGCCTGTTATCCCAGTGGCTTCCGGAGGCTGAGGCAGTGGGGTGCCCACAGCCCGAGTCTGAGGTTGTAGTGAGCTACCACGCCCACTGCCCTCTGCTCAGGAGCATAGGATCCTGTCTCAACAAAAAAACAACAAAAAAAACTATGCACAGAAAAGGGTACTGTTTTTAGTGAACAGAGCTATGAGGTGTGGCTCTTGTTATGTAAATACCTCCTAAAATGTACCTTGTTACATTTTTATTGACTCATGACACCAGCCAATGGGCTGACCATTTACTAGTGTCTGGTGGCAGAACAAATGGATGATCCGGGCTGGGCGTGGTGGCTCACTCGTGTAATTCCAGCACTTGAGGGGCCAATACCGGTGGATTGCCAGAGCTCACAGGTTTGAGACCAGCCTGAGCCAGAGCGAGACCCTGCCTCTAAAAGTAGCTAGGTGTTGTGGTGGGCACCTGTAGTTCCAGCTACTTGGGAGGCTGAGGCAAAGGAATTGCTTGAATCCAAGAGTTTGAGGTTGCTGTGAGCTATGATGCCACGAACTCTACCGAGGGTGACAAAGTGTAACTGTCTCAAAAAAAAAAAAAAGCAGTGCCCATTGCTCTGTGGGTAGGGTGCTGGACACATACAATGACAACTGCAACAACAACAAAAATAGCCGGGCATTGTGGCCGGCGCCTGTAGTCCCAGCTACTAGGGAGGCTGAGGCAAGAGAATCACTTATTCCCAAGAGTTTGAGGTTGCTGTGAGCTGTGACGCGATGGTACTCTACTCAGGGCGACAGCTTGAGACTCTGTCTCAAAAAAAAAAAAAAAAAAAAGGAAAAATTGGATGATCAAGTCTCAGGCTTTGTGGGGATGAACATCTTGGGAACAGATTGCTCAAGGCCCATGCCTTCTGTTCACAATCTGTGTGGATGCCTACGAAAAAGGACCCCTTGAGAAGGAAAATCAATGGAACAACAGACTGATTTGACCTGAGCTTCCCAGGTATGGACCATAGCCATCTGGGTACAGTATTGCACAGGGGATGGCAATCTGTCTACAAGACAGGACACTAACTCCAGTGATTCCAGCACATGAGACCAGGAAATCTTGACACATGTGGCTAAACTGCTAGCTACACAGTTGAATAGCAAAGGAAACAGTCTGGGGCACTGGACCTGGCTGGTCTTGGCAAATCACCTGTGTAATTAACCCTTCTCACTCTTCCCCCTTCCCAAATCTATCCCCTGGAAAAGTGAGCTACTAGAATTTGTGAGCAGCAAAGAAGATCCAGAGGAAGGCAGACTCTAACCTGGAGTTTCTTTTGGCTCCCAGCTAAGCTCGCTGGATGGGCAGTTATGGATAATGGTAATGGATGAGTTGACACTTATAAAGTGCTCTTAGTTGAGCCAGGTGCAGTAACTCACACCGCTAATCCTAGCACTCTGGGAGGCCGAGGCGAGTGGATTGCCCTGAGCTCACAGGTTTGAGACCAACCTGAGCAAGAGTGAGATCCCGTCTCTAAAAATAACCAGGCGTTATGGTGGGTACCTGTAGTTCCAGCTACTTGGGAGACTGAGGCAAGAGAATCACTTGAGCCCACAAGTTGGAGATTGAAAAAAAAACATAAATAAATAAAAGTGCTCTTAGTGTGGCCTATAATCAGGGGTTTGAGGAATATAAGGAAACCACCGAGTCATCTAGGAGCAAGTCTGGGCATGTCAACAAGACATGTGGAGGGTGAAACGGTGAATGATTGTCAGAGGGACTGGTCATACCAGGTATTATAGCTGTGGCACTACAGCAACAATTTTGGCTGCTGGCTAGGAAACTGTTAAGGGGTGGGAGACCATTAATCTCCCAGCTCTTGTCTGTAGTGCGTCCCACCAATCTATTGCAGACTGCTACACTTAATCTAAGAATTCTCAAAATTCTCCCAGTGGCTGCTGGCTCCAGGAGTTAATAGCCTCCACACAGAATAAAATCTGCTTTCTGGGTACTGATCTGTTTTCCTTTAGCCTCATCTGAGTCACAGACTATATCAAGTGTTCTATATTTAACCCATTGTTGGATCTATGTGTATGTTGCCTTGGACACATGCAAAGGAATTGTTTAAGTAATGAGGGTATGTGATGAGGTGGCCTATTATTTATTCTTTTTTTTTTTAAGTTTTTTTTGATTGGGTGTGGTGGCTCATGCCTGTAATCCTAGCATTTGGGAGGCTGAGGTGGATGGACTGCCTGAGCTCATGGGTTTGGACCAGCCTGAGCCAGAGCGAGAAAAAATAGCCGGGCATTGTGGTGGGCACCTGGAGTCCCAGCTACCTGGGAGGCTGAGCCAAGAGAATCTCTTGAGCCCAAGAGTCGAAGGTTACTGTGAGCTATGACGTATAGCACTCTACTGAGGGCAATAAAAAGAGACTATCTCAAAAAAAAAAAAAGAGAGAGAGAGAGATCAGAGGGTGGAGTTGTAGGGAAATTGCTCTGTGAGGTGTGTCCTAATGACCTTGCCCGTGTCCATGTGGGCCTCATTGATAAGGCTTAACTTAGGCTGATATAAGTCTTGGTAAAATGCCTCATAGTCTTCCCAAAACAGAGAATGGGAAGCTGGTGTGGAGCAGCTGCAAGGTCATTCCCCTTCCATCTCCCTACCTTTCCCTGGGGCTGTGGTAAGAGCTTCAGGTTTCTGCCTCTGATCCCCCCATCCCTACAAACTGTAGGGTATAGCTGTGTGCTATGAAACTTTTCAGAGAAAAAAAAAAAAGAAATTATTCAGAGGAATCACTCCAACTACTTAGTGAGACATTGGCTCCTCAGGAACTGCTCCCACCACCCATGTTGCACTGTTTCCTGGCCTCTTTGTTTTGCTTTTGTCTGGTGGGACAAGGGACACAGGGAGATGCCACTTTTGATAACCTTGCAAATTGCTGTCTCTGTAGGTAATAAACTGCCTGAATCTCAAGAGTGCTCATCATGTCTTTACCAGCTGAATTAGCCCTGCTTAACAGCAGGAGTGACACAAGCTCTGTGCCTACCCACATGCATGAGCATGAGACAAGGCCCCAGGGCCTTGAAGAGGGGCCCCTTCCTCCTTTAAAATCAATTAAAGTACTATTTAAATTTGAGTCATAAATGTGATCCGAGCTAATTGGGGTGGTTTTTTATTATTTCACAATTTTTGTTGTTGTTTAACAGTAAGGCATACTTGTGATTACTTCCTAACGAATTAATTCCAGACTTGCATTGTTGAAGCTGCTGCTCCCTGGTTGCTCTCTGAAGAGTAATATGGGACATTTTAGTGTTTATTTTTCTTTTTCAGTGACGTGTGTGAGGTTGTTTTCTTTCTTTATTTTAGACAAAATCTTACTCTGGGCTCTGGGTGGAGTGCTATGGTGTCATCGCTCACAGCAACCTCAAACTCCTGGGCTCAAGCCATCCTCTTGCTTCATCCTCCCAAAGAGCTGGGACTATAGGCCTCCCACACAATGGCCAGCTAGTTTTTCTATTTTTAGTAGAGAGGGGTGTCACCTTGGCCAGCCACTGTGCTAGGATTACAGGCATGCACCACCTTTTTATTTTTATTTTTTTTTTGCAGTTTTTGGCTGGGGCTGGGTTTGAACCCGCCACCTCCAGCATATGGGGCCAGTGCCCTACTCCTTTGAGCCACAGGCGCTGCCCCACCTTTTTCTATTTTTTATTTTTTTTGTAGAGACAGAGTCTCACTTTATGGCCCTTGGTAGAGTGTCGTGGCCTCACACAGCTCACAGCAACCTCCAACTCCTGGGCTTAAGCGATTCTCTTGCCTCAGCCTCCTGAGTAGCTGGGACTACAGGCGCCCGCCACAACGCCCGGCTAACCTTTTTCTATTTTTAGTTGAAACAAGGTCTTGCTCTTGCCCAGGCTGGTCTTGGCTGAGCTACTGTACCGGCCAGTGTGAAGTTGTGTTCAATCCTATTTTTTTTTTTTTTGAGACAGAGTCT
The DNA here is from genome assembly GCF_027406575.1 of Nycticebus coucang. Taxonomy (NCBI): domain Eukaryota; kingdom Metazoa; phylum Chordata; class Mammalia; order Primates; family Lorisidae; genus Nycticebus; species Nycticebus coucang. The sequence goes on along the minus strand of NC_069781.1, from coordinate 71,976,882 downwards.
CACCATATTGCCCTTGGCCATGGCATCACAGCTCATAGCAACCTCCAAATCTTGGGCTTAAGTGATTCTCTTGCCTCAGCCTCCCAAGTAGCTGGGACTACAGGCGTTCATCACAATGCTGGGCTACATTTTTGTTGCAGTTGTTATTGTTGATTTTAGCTAGCCTGGCTGGGTTCGAACCCGCCAGCCTTAGTGTATATGGCTGATGTCCTACCCACTGAGCTATGGGTGCCACCACAATCCTATTTTTTAATTTTTAGTAAACAGACTTTGATAGAGGGAGGACAGATTAATTCCACATTTCACTTCCTAGATCTAACGTAGAATATGTATTCTGAATGGCATCCTTAGCTCAGTGAATAGGGTGCCAGCCACATACACCAAGGCTGGTGAGTTCGAGCCTGGGCTGGGTCAGTTAAACAACAATGACAACTGCAACCAAAAATAGCCAGGTACCGTGGTGGGCGCCTGTAGTCCCAGCTACTCAGGTGGCTGAGTGAGGCAAGAGAATTGCTTAAGCCCAAGAGTTGGAGGTTGCTGTGAGCTGTGACGCCAGGCACTCTACTAAGGGTGACATAGTGAGACTCTGTCTCAAAAAAAAAAAAAAAAAAAAAAAGAATATGTATTCTGCATCTGGTACTTTTAGGAGGGAGTACTGTAAATGCCTCATTTAGTAACATGTGCTCCTTCTTTTCTTTTTTTTTTGGAAACCAAGAGTCTCATTTTGTCACCCTGGGTAGAGTGCTGTGGTATCACAGCTCACAGCAACCTCAAACCCTTGAGCTCAAGTGACCCTCTTGCCTCAGCCTCCAAAACAGGTGGGACTACAGGCACCTGACACAATGCCCAGGTAGTTTTTCCATTTTTATTTATTTATTATTTATTTATTTGAAACAGAGTCTCACTATATTGCCCTCAGTAGAGTTAAGTGGTGTCACAGCTCACAGCAACTTCAAACTCTTGGGCTTAAGAGATTCTCTTGCGGGCAGCGCCTGCTCAGTGAGTAGGGCATCGGCCCCATATGCCGAGGGTGGTGGGTTCAAACCCAGCCCCGGCCAAACTGCAACAAAAAAATAGCCGGGCGTTGTGGCGGGCGCCTATAGTCCCAGCTGCTCGGGAGAATGAGGCAAAAGAATCGCGTAAGCCCAAGAGTTAGAGGTTGCTGTGAGCCGTGTGATGCCATGGTACTCTACCCAAGGGTGGTACAGTGAGACGCTGTCTCTACAAAAAAAAAAGAGATTCTCTTGCGTCGGCTTCCCAAGCAGCTGGGACTACAGGTGCCCACCACAATGCCTGGCTATCTTTTTGTTGCAGTTGTTTAGTTGGCCTGGGCCCGGGTTCGAACCTGCCACCCTCAGTGTATGTGTCTGGTGCCACTGTGCTACTGGCACCCAGCAGGTTTTTCCATTTTTAGTACAGACAGGGGTTGCTTTTGCTTAGTCTGGTCTCCAACTCCTGAGCTCAAGCAATCCACACGCTCAGGCTTCCCAGAGTGCTAGGATTATAGGCTTGAGTCACCTTGCCTAGCCAAGTTTGTGATTTTTAAAAGATGTGATATTGGGCAGCACCTGTGGTTCAGTGAGTAGGGTGCTGGCCCCATATACTGAGGGTGGCAGGTTCAAACCTGGCCCCTGCCAAACTGCCAAAAAAAAAAAAAAATAGCCAGGCGTTGTGGTGGGTGCCTGTAGTCCCAGCTATTGGGGAGGCTGAGGCAAGAGAATTGCCCAAGCCCAAGAGCTGAAGGTTGCTATGACACAGCAGCACTCTACAGAGGGCAACAAAAAAGATAAAATAAAAGATGCAATAAATCACTTTTTTTTTTTTTTAGAGACAGAATCTCACTTTATTGCCCTCGGTAGAGTGCTGTGGCGTCATAGCTCACAGCAACCCACGGCAACCTCCAGCTCTTGGGCTTAGGCGATTTTCTTGCATCAGCTTCCCGAGTAGCTGGGACTATAGGTGACCGCCACAACGCCGGCTATTTTTTTGTTGTTGTTGCAGTTTGGCTGGGGCCATGTTTAAACCTGACACCCTTGGTATATGTGGCTGGTGCCCCACTCACTGAGCCACAGGTATAGCCAAATAAATCACTTTTTTTTTTTTTTTTTTTTGTATTTTGTGGATACAGAGTCTCAACTCTGTTGCCCTAGGTAGAAAGCCATGGCCTCATAGCTCACGGCAACTTCAAACTCCTTGGTTCCAGCCATCCTCTTCCCTCAGCCTCCCGAGTAGCCAAGTAGCTGGGACTACAGGCACCTGCCATAATCCCTTGGGGTTGTGGCTAGCTTTTCTATTTTTTTTTTTTCAGTAGAGACAGGAGTCTCACTCTTGCTGAAGCTGGTCTCCAACTCCTAAGCTTAGACTATCCACTTGCCTTTGCCTCCCAAAGGGCTAGGACCTGGCCCTAGGGAGGCCCTGGACCTGGTCCCTCCCAAAGGCCTGGCCCACTTCTGGACATTTTAATCCTGTGATTATTACTTATGGACACTAAATTTGAAATCTTTAGTTATCAAACCAAATTATTAAAGTAGCACTAAATTTGGTTCCTCAGACCATAGCATGAGTATGGTTTGAAGTCAGAAGTTTGAAAGCATCACAAACAACATAGCAAGATCCATCTCTACAAAAAAATAAAAATAGCGGGCGGAGCCTGTAGCTCAAAGGAGTATGGCCCTGGCCCCATATGTCGGAGGTGGCAGGTTCAAACCCAGCCCCAGCTAAAAACTGTAAAAAAAAAAAAAATAGGGCGGCGCCTGTGGCTCAGTGAGTAGGGCGCCAGCCCCATATGCCGAGGGTGCCGGTTCAAACCCAGCCCTGGCCAAACTGCAACTAAAAAATAGCCGGGCGTTGTGGCGGGCGCCTGTAGTCCCAGCTGCTCGGGAGGCTGAGGCAAGAGAATCGCGTAAGCCCAAGAGTAAAGAGGTTGCTGTGAGCCGTGTGACGCCACGGCACTCTACCGGAGGGCGGTACAGTGAGACTCTGTCTCTACAAAAAAAAAAAAAAATAAATAAATAAATAAATAATAATAATAATAATAAATTAAAATTTAGTCAGGTGCAGGCTCATGTCTGTAGTCCCAGCTACTCAGGAGGCGAGAAAGGAGGAT